>NC_133755.1:145275405-145921030 GCF_036562045.2 Rhinolophus sinicus
GAAAAAACATATTCTCAGATATTCCAATAATTATATATATATATACACATAAAATATACATATATACATATACATATAAAATGTGTAAATATATATATATATATATGTATATTTTTCCCCCCAGCTGAACACAGGAAGACAAGAAGCTTTGAAAAACAATGTTCTATTTTAGTAACCGAAACTCTGCTGTTTTGCTATCCCATCAATTCAGTCTGATGGGTAGTTCTATTGTAGACATGTCAAGGTGGGATGTGGCAATCTTTCTTCTATTGTTCTTATCTTTACAAATGTTAGGCACAAGAATTTATAACATCCTCTTCAAATTCTAAAGGTTATTATGTTTATAGACATAAAATCTAGTGCATTCATCTCACAAATGTGGTGCTCTCTGTAGAGGCTTTGAGCCCTTGAGTGATGGCTGCAATTATGAAGTGTTTATAGGGTATTAAGTTTTATATGAAGCATTTGAGAAATTTTTAGTAGATAGGAACTTTTTGTAGTTGGGTTTCTACCATCTTGGATAAAAAGCAAAGTTGCTGAGCAAACTTCATAAACCATTTTTTGTTGTTGTTGTTTTCAAAGACTAAGCTGTGCCTCTGGAAAGCAAACTTTTTTTTTTTCCTCCTGGACTTTATTAGCAAATACACATGGTGTCTTTCCCTATAGCATCCATCTTTGTAGTGATGGAAGTTTACCTTATTTCAGGGCCCTTATACATGGGTAATTCTAATAATCAGAATTGATAACCAGTGCTGGGAATAACAATAAGCAATATGGTACCTCTCCTCAAGGAATATACTACTTAGTAGGGAGATAAAGACAAAACAAAACAAAATAAAAAAACCTGACTGTTGTATTGCGGTAAGTACAGTAATAGAAGTCCAGAGATAATAAAGGGCCTAAAAGATGAGCAACTAACCTTGACTTTGAGAGAGTTCCAGAGAAGAATTCTTAAAATGAAAACTGAGAAAGAACAGAAATGATCCAGAAAAAGGAAGAAAGGGTGGAAGAGGGTATTAGGCAGAGGGAGGAACACACTTAAAGGACTAGAAAAGAGTGAGCTAAGGCTCAAGGAACTGAAAGAAATGTCCTGTTGAATCCTGAGTGAGAGAGGGTCTGGCGGGGGTTTTGGTGGGCTGAGGGGGAAGCAGAAGCTAAAGAAGAAGGTGGGGCCAGGCCAGGTCAGGTTTTGTTGTAGACCATGTTTATGGAGCTTGGCCCTCATCCTAAGGAAAGTGGGTAGCCATTAAAGTAAAGACACTGGAGGCCGAGTATGATTCCTATCATTCGTTAGTGTTGACCTTGACTAGAGATACACAGAGAAAGCAATGACTAGGGGATCTTGGCAGCTGTAGGATAGAGAAAACATCTTGAGCGGATGAAACCTCTGGGAATTGGATGCTCCTCAGTAGACAACTAACTCTAAGGAGGAATACCTTGACATCTAGAAGATTATTCCCTTCTACTATCAAATAAAGTTACAGAAAAATCGAACATGTTTCATTAAAGGACTTGTTTAAGTTAAGAATTTGTGCATTCTAGATGAAAAAGCTACCGCAAAGTCATTTTCTTAGTTATCTAGTTTGTCGACTTCTTACCATTTGTAAAGCATTACCTATTTAAGAATTGTACCTACGTCATAATCATTCTAAATCCATGTATTTTGGAAATATGTTATTTAAGTATCCAAAAAAAGAAGCTTCAAGTATATTTCCTTTTGTTCTTCTGTTCAATAGGCCTCAATTCTCACCGAGTAGCCATTGTGAAGCCAGCCCTCTTGATAGCTTTTCATTTGACTATTGCATAGTACCTCACTGAATAAGTAATTTTCTAATTATATGTTGTAATGAGTGTGATGCTTGTGTGTGTGTGTGTTTTAAGATAATGTTTTAGCTGTTGTAGTTAAAAGGAAAATAAATGAATAATAAGTACAAATTTGTCATTCACCCACCATCAGCCATCACTGTGCAAGTCTGGGAAGGGGTACAAAAAATGTAAAATACTAATACTTGCAGTGCACCATATTGGTGAGGAACCGGATCACACATGACAAAAAATGGGGAAAAATACAAGGCACGTATTATTAAAAATTCGTTATGATTATATAAAAAAGTGCAATAGGGGTGCTAGGTAGAAGGATCTCAGTAAGAACAACCAAATAAGTGTACAGGAGGGATGCTGGAGCCAGCCTTGCAAACTGATTTTGGATGTTCACAGCTTGTGTTGCTGAGGAAGGTTTTATGTGTGGAAGTAATGTCGATACTTATCATAGTACCCAGGAGACCAGAGTGATGATGATCAGGGACTGCATGGGCTCAGCATCCTTCCCTTACTGACCACGCCCTAATGGCACTGCTGTGCCACCATTTGGTTCCAGGCTACCTTCCTAGTATTATCTGACCTCATCACTCCCTGGCTGCTCTCTAGTCTGCCACACTTCTTCTCTCGGGGAGATAAATCCTGCCTCCTCTCATCTCGCACATCTCCTCAGACCATTTGTCTAGTAGAGAGTGCCCTCCCTACTCTAGATATAATGGTCAGAAATGACAACTTGCAACCACCTCCCTTTACCCCCACCTTTTCCTAAGGTTATTAAGCAACAAACACTACCTGTAAATAACCCATTCCACAAAAAGCAAGTTTATCTCACCCAGGTTGTTCACAAACAATCTCAAACCATTAAAAACAGAATTAAAAATTAAAAAGAGTAAAAACAGAATTTAATTAAACATAATTATAATAGAATTCCTAAATGCTAATAGGAGGCTAAGAAAATTCAGCAAAGTCTCTGAGTTGAAACTTTTACTAACCCAACACTGCCTCAATTTCTGATGTATAAATACATGCAATACCCAGTTACTATTACACAGGAATGCTCCAAGACAAAGTAAGTTATAGATAAGAAGTACTTTAAAAAGTGAATTTTGAAAAAAGCCTTAAAAATATAAAACATAAGTGGAAACCCATAGTAGAGCATTTTAATGAGTTATTGGCTAGCATTATCAGATATTATCACCTTCTTTCTAAATCACTTTCATATCGAAACTGACAAAAGAAACAAATTTAAAGTTTAAGGAAAAAGTTTGTCATTATCAATTAAATATATTAACTTCTATGCATTATTTTTTTCTAATAAAAGAGATGAGCTGCTTAGTTGTGGCGAAACAAATAACCAAGGACCTAAATATGGTGTTTTCATCATGGAAGAAGAGTTAGAAATTTATGAGAAAACTCGAATCCTAGGTTAACACAAAATATCAGGGAACATATATTTTGGAAAATGAAGAGCTTCCTTCCCACTTTGTAATTGAGGAAAATATTTAAATGAGGTAACCTTTTCCATAAACTCTGCTATATTTAAAGCGTGTTTGGCTTTATCTCAAAGAGCCTTGTCTAAATCAATGGTACACAAAACTAATTACCATTTACTTTGATCAAGCATTCCAGACTGATCGGGCAATGTAAGGGATTTAAGTCAATATTGTGAAGAGACTTCATTTTGCAAAGGAAATTTATCTGGTAACTTACCCATAGAAGATGCCATTTAAGGACTCCAAATAAACTAAAATATTGCTAATTTCAGGTTTTTTAGAAACTACCGATCAGGTTTGTGAAATTCTATTGCTGTCTGGCATTCCTAAGAGAGAATGCATTATCTTGCTACACTTAGGCATGATAAAATTGAAAATAGGTAAGAAATCTACACTTCTAAAAATGACTGTATGTAATGATGCTATTGGGAGGTAGGCCAGTGCTCAGAATGTCACAGAAATGAATAAAAAGCCCTTACCTTTAAGACAATAACTCAAATATCTGGGAAGGAAAAAAAAATCTGTATCCCCAAAAAAACGTATTTTAAGTTGTAAAACTACAACTTGCAATATTATTTAAGGTCATTAAATAAATCCTCCCTAATCCTATTATCCTAACATTTGATTACATTTAAAAGTATTTCTACTTTCTTTGTTTACATCCATATGTATATTTCACCAATTATAATCATAGTGAACATATAACTTAATATTTATTTTCACTTAATAGTAGATGGTTAACATTTCTCATGTTGTTTTTATAGTGCCTATATTTGTAATTTTAATGGCTTCATGATATCCTATTGAACAGAACCACCAACATTTACTTAAATAGTTCCCTATTTTTAGTGGTTTTAATTTTTCACATTATAGGTGTTTATGTAATTTATTATCTTCATGCACATACTTTTATGAATGATAGTTGTTGTTTTTTTAAGGATAAGTTCTATAACTACTGGGTCAAATATCAAGAATACTTTTATGATTCTGGATATAGTATATCACTGTATTAGGTTCCAAAAGAGTAAATTCTCGTTTTATTAGCAATATATTTCTGTTATGCCACATTGATAGCACTGAGAATTTTCATTATTTTTCCTAATTTAATGTATGCTGAATGGTACTGTATTGTTTTTTAATGTACATTTTTATGGTGATTAGTAAAGGTGTAAATTATTCCCTGTGTTTGTTGGATGCACTCATTGTCTTTGGAGAATTGACTGGACTTCCATTCATGGACTTTTCTTTTGGAGTCTTAATTTTTTTCTTGTGGTCATCATAACTTTTTACAATTGGTTAGCAATGAGTCAAGCTTTTAGGGCAGAAGTGTTTTGTAGACAATGAGGCATTCAGAGAAAGGGAACTCTGGGAACAGAATTTATTTGGCTGGGGTAAGATGGCATGGTAATAGAGTTCTTTCCTATAAATGTTCATTGTGTGAATGGAAATAAAAAGGATACTGTTTTAATCACATATCAATACTACAATTTCAGAATCCTGAAAGAATGTTTTTTGACTGCATAATTGAAATGTTTTACTTAGGGATGATATGTAAAGGTTATTTTCCATTTGGGAATATAATTCCCTGCTCTTGGTATAATTGCAACCAGAGATTTAAAGAGAGATCATTTTTTAGAGTCTTTCATTCTCTGTATGTCATTTTGGCACCAAAAGTGATGTAGATTTGTGGGAGCTGTTTCCCCATGTACCTCTAGTATTTCACATTACCTGTCACCTCATTCCCACTCTGACACTAGTTCACTCTATTCCATTAGAACTGACAGGTAGTAGATTTGACATTCTGGCTAGCTCTATTTTCCCAACTGTATGAGAGAAGCCTGCTGCTGGGTTAATTGTGTAAGTCAATATCCTATTCTTTTCAGTCAATTACTATATATGTCTGGGCATTGAAAGGGTATTTGAATATTAACATATAGTTTAGAATATTGGTAGCTGTTACTTTTTCAGTGCATTTGAAGATTTATTCATCATTAGAATCTACTTTAAATTTTGAATGGGTAGAAGCATTCTTGAGGATGTGTTTAAACAATGAGTCGTGAAGCATCTTAAATGTAGTTCAATGTAATCAATGGCTTCATTGATTAAGTATTTACAATACAAGCATTGTTTTCCATTCTTCACAACTTTTTAAAATTCAATCATGTTTTGATTTAAGGAACCTGGCTTTGGTAATGTAGTGAACATTGGAAATGAAAACCTCTTTTATATTGGATGTCTCTGGGCGGCACTGTTGTCAGCCTCATGAGTACTCAAAGAAAGGCCATTTTCATTTTGGGAAGGTACCTATTTTTAAAGTGACCAATTATTTTAATTTTTTTCAAATTCATTTGGCAATCACAGCATGAATCATAATAAGGCTTGGTTATTTGGTAAAAATGCTGGGAGCTATCTTCAATCCAGTAAATGATTCCTGGAAACATTGCCTTTAGTGTTGTTGGTGAAGCACTGGATTATCAGATGCCCGAGCCAGAGCTGCAGACTGTGAGCCTATCGTTGAAATGAGATGCACAGACAAAGAGGCAAATCATGGACAAGGCTTCAGCCAAAATATGTGTTTAGACAAGCAAGCCTCCGGAGGGAGCAGTTCCCTGGTCATTGACCAACACCCATGACCAAACCAGGTAGACTAAAGGATGGTTCCAAGCAAGGGTCAAGTTTGCCTCTGCATCCAGGACAGGCTGGACTTTGGTTGAAAGTCAGAAGTCAGGGCCAGAGACACACCTATTAGGAACCACTTTTCATGTGGCTTGTTCTCTGGGTGTCTTAGCTCCTCCTCCTCCGCCTTGTCTCTGGGATTACCCTTGATATGAAAGACCTCAAAATGAGTGCTAAAGTCTCTGTCCAATTGGGATGGAGCTTAGGGGAAACACATGGGTGGGAACAAGGAGGGGACATATCTTCCTTGTTCCACAAAATCTGCAGAGTAAGGAAACAGGGGAGATGAGAAAACTAGTCCAGGACAAAGCCCACCAAGAACATAGCAGATAGAACTGAGGTGCTGATCTGAACGACAGAAGCTAGGTAGGAGGCAGAAGCGGGGATGAATCTAGAGATTTTCGATTTTTAGCAAAACAGGACAAGAGTACCTGAAACATCCAATGGCAGGTGGAATCTGGAGAAATTCCAAAGGTGCTAATTTAAGGACACTTTTAAGAGGGTGCCTGGGATTAGCCTCTGTTTGGTCAGCAAGATATTGAGGGGTTTTAGTCAGATGTTAGGTAGCACTGACACTATATCTTATATCTGTAGCATATAAATTCTTCTTTAGGTTTATTATATTATCTAAATGCCCTTTGCTTAAAATATAGTTTAAATATATAATTTGAATTTTAATGTCATTCTTTAAAAATAATTTTGTTTACTTTATGTCCTTTTAATTATAACATCCTTCTCCTACTTGCATTAAAAATTAGTACCGTGTCTTCTAAGAAATAAATCCTGACTCAGTATGGACAGATTGATATGCATCTCAAAAGCAATGCTAGTCTCATAATAACTATTTAATATTTCAGATTAAGAAAACATGAAAGAAGGCATTTTGGTATTTTAGCTCAATAGATCGTAAGTTCCCAGAGGAAGGCAGTCCTGTTTCATGTTCTGGATAGTGTTTTGAATCTATGAATATTCAGCCAACACTAAATCAATCTATACAGATTTGATAGAGGCTAGTTTTGCAACTCAAATCTGGTTGCACTCTCAGGCAGACAAAATAAGCACAGCTAACTCTATCATAATAAAGTTGATACCTTATACTCTAGTTCGGTGAACCTAAAAAAGTGTGTATTCAAGTGTGGAGGAGAAAAATGATTTCTATCATACAAAGACTTTTTATGGGAATTGCCTTGAGCTTGATAATCACTATCTTGGTCAAGGGGACAAGTATGCCCCTTGTCAATTGAGTATTGATCTTGATATTGTACCTGTTTTGCACTGGATATAACTGGAAAACAAAAATAAGAATGATTTGTCTTTGTTTTGTTTATTAGCCATGTTGTTTGGCAGCACTGACCCAAAGGAGAACTTTTTTCTGTTTTTACCTTGTCAGTAACAGCTGCTTGAAAAGAACAAGCAAACAAGGATAGTAAGACATTAAAGGTGAAAAGTGTGCCGGTCCTAATTTAGTTCTCCACATATAGATTTGGTGATAATGAGATAATTGCATTTGGGAATGATTACCTCTGCCCCATGTAAATTTAAACTCCAGAGTCTATCAGAAGGCTGCCTGTAAGGCTGCCACATCACATGAGCCATTTAACAGGGGCAAATGAAATTAAGCACTGAATTAGTTTGATTAGTGTTGACTGCACTGTTGTTCCAATGTCATACTAGAGATGTTTATAACTCTCCATTCAAATACTTTAATATGGGCTTTAATAGCAAAATGGGATGGAAGTGCTGAATGGAGCTGAGACCCTACCTGGACAGATACACACTGCCAATCCCAGAAGATCCTTCTGATGGCCACAGTGACCTTGATGGCCCCTAGCAGGAGGAGGGGATGCTGTGGAACTCCAAGGGTAACGTTGAACGCCATGCATGGCATTCTTGCAGGTTAGTTGTATGGTGGAAGGTTGAAAATGTAATGTAAATTAACCATCTAAGAAAGTGTAGTACAAAGAAAAAAAATTCTTGTCCTGCTTTGATATGAGATGAACCTACCAGAAGCTATTGTCTTAATCTTTGGCATATGTATTTTGTTAAACGAGGTTTTGAAATGTAGTGAAAGGTTGCTATGGTGGATGTAAAATACTGGAAAAATTCCCATTTATCCAAAGATTCTGGGGAAAAAAACTAGAGTGGAAGAGGTCTGATTATTGTATCCAGTATGTTATGTGGGTAGAACAAGTTAATGGTTCTTCATAAGAAAATCTCAGACAAATGGAGACAACTGGGTACTAGAGCAGGCAGAGACTTTTGAGATGTGCATTTCTGCTGTTTCACGGCCAGTGACTTGTAGAAGACAACGTCTTCTGCCAAATGTGTGAAAGCCTTCAGATCAAAGGCAGGCAGGGATGTTTGCGGGGAAGGTAAGGAACAGATTCTTCATCAGCAGGAACTATGTCTTCATGGGGCTGGGAAGCATCAGTGTACTTTCCTGTCATACCTGGTGGGGGTGGAATGAGGAAAATGATTCCCTGGAACACAGGAAGAAAATATTACAACTTTGATAATTTTATATCATTTATCTTTTCCACATATTTTTAATGTATACAATATTTTGGCACAGATTTATACATCTATAATTCAGGAATATATACACAGATATACTAGAGGGTACATGTTCTTATTTTCAATTTTTTTTTTTTTAATAGTGTGGTACAGAATCTACAATGTGTGCAGGTCTAGGATCAGGCCTCCTTCCCTCTGATAACTCAGCCTCGCCTCTCCAAAGACACTCCATAAACGGGAGACCCAAGGAACTGGTTTTGTTTTCATTATATGGGGCCTGTGTATCTTGTAAATTATTGTTTTAACTTATGAACTAATCTGATCCCTATCTCATTTGTATTTCATAGACACCATTTCTTCATTACTTTTTTTAATCTCATTGTTACGTATGCATTCCTGCAGTCCATCCTGAGATTTTTAAGGAACAAGGTGGGGAATATATAAATAAAGTTGAAAGTACTTAAGGAATACATTATTCATCAAGCTATTAGGACTTTCCAAAGGAACTTCACAGTCAGTATGTGGATATTTTTGTTTTGGGATCTCTTGAAATAGTCAACTTACTGAAAGTGCGATTTGTCTTGTTAATCATATTTTTCTTTCTAATCTTCACTTTGCTGTTTTTCAATTGGTCTCTGATATTACAATAAGTTGGAATTGCAGAAGTAGTTCTTAAAATAGAATGTAATTCTTTTTCTATAATAAGATCAGATTTAATTTAGTGTTAGTGCAATGAAAATCTCAACTTCAGAACATAGAATCTGGAGAAATTTGCTATCAGTACAAAAAGATATTCATAACCTTTGTGAGATATCACAAAATATTTTAATTTTCATTGGGATTATTTGTGGCACTTTAAAAATGTTCTCCTGATAATAAAAGATGTCACAAAGTTAACCTCAGTGAGATTACTTTATTGCAATTCATCATTATAAGAGTAATTTAATTAGTTACTCAGGATGTGAGAAGAAATACACCACAGTATTTAATCACTGAGCCCTGTGAAAATGCATTCCACCCTTTTGAGTTACCTCTCATCTTCACTGTGACAGAACAGAGAATGCTTCTTAGCTGGTACTTTTGTCAGCCTTGGATTCACTGACAACAAAAAAATAAATATCCGATCATTTTATTTAGCACATTGAGTCCACTTAGGAGAATGACTTCTGTATGTTGTCAACTGCGGCTTCCCACTCACCCAGTACATGCCTGGCTAGCACAAAGCGCAAAATGGTGAAAGAATACAATTTCAGGAAGATGAAGTCTAACTCTGTGGGCTACCACCCTGTAAATCGTTATAAAATGCTACAGCAAAGTGTTTTTTTTTTCTTTATTCTTATCCAGAAGTTGACTTTTATAATGTTAAAATGGGATCTAAAGGTAAATGGTGTATTAGATGCAAACTAGTCAGTGCAAACTAGGTTATGTTGTGGTAACAACCAATTCCAACATCTCAGTGGCTTATAATAACCTTATTTATATCTTTCTCACTCTACATATCCATTGCAAGTGGGCATCATAGTTACTCAGAAATCCAGGTGTGGAGGTGTCATCGCCACCATGGTTTCCCAATTGCTGAGACAGGGAGAAAGGAACATGGAAAGTCATGGGCAGATTCTAAAAAGTTGTGCTAGAAGAGAAACTCATCATTTCCACTTATGGCCACACTGCTTTTGAGCAAGCAGAGGATTCCAAAGCACTCAGAGCAAGGGGACTGATCATTTGTAAACAGTCCTAATGGCCATCACAGAGGCCACTTATTGAAAGACGTACTACTACCAATCTAATGACATCATGTTTAGAGAGATTCGAGAGAAAGCACTATATTATGCACTCATAAGGTTTATAAAATATGCTTTAGGGCTGCATATTTAAAATATGCATTTTTTATACCCTCGAATACCTTACATCCTGAAAGGGGAGGTAAGGATATAGTTATGAGACTATGTAATGATATCTCTTTAGAAGGAAATAAATTATATGAATAAAAACCGCATAACAAACAAGGAAAAACATGTACTTTCGCACTAGACTTGAGCTTGCACAAACTCCCTCCTCCTTGGTAGTTATATGATTTAACCTCTTTGTGACTGTGAACAGGAAATACTATCTGTACCATTAGGTTATTGTGAAGGTTAATAAGATTGCAAATATGAAGTGCCTGTCACATAGTAGGTACTGGATCAATGATAATTAGTACTACAATATTTTAATCTATAGAGTTTTGTCCTTCAACATAGCATACATGTAGAAAGGCATTTCCTAAATGAGCTTGATCACATATGATGAGTTTTCATTTCTGGCAAATATAAATCCAAGTCTGTATCTGATGTCATCTTTTATTTTTTTAAAGATAAATTCAATGGTATTATATTTTAAAAAATAGTTTTAAAATTGTCCCTCTACCACTACACGAAGGATACCCACATTCTTAGTATGCCTGTTATTTTGCACTGGCTGGTGTTAGTTATCATTTAGATTTGCCCTAAAACATTCAGAAACCTCAAGCATTTGGCTCACTTGATGAGATTTGGTCATTTTCATAAGCAAAAGAGGTTTAAAAGTATAAAATCAGACAATGTGGAATAGATGAATGAATGAATGATTCACAAAAAGACTAAATTTTTGTGAACTAGGAAACAATTCTGCATAATTGTATTAGCGTGACTGAGGCTATTTAGTAAAACAGAGACACTAAAGAACATGTATTAACTCATTTAATCCTCATGGCAGGACAGGTTCTGCTCTTTTCCACGTTTTACAGATGTGGACTCTAGATAACTTGTCCAAAGTTGCACAGAGAATGAAAGTTTGAGCCAAGGTTGACACCATGCACTGTGTTTCTAAAGCCCGAGGTCAGGCACCATGGCTCTGCCATTCATTCATTCATCCCCCCTCCCCCAATAAAATCATTTCTATCCCACAATTCCAAATACACCATGAATCCTCTTGATAAACGTATCAACAAATTCAGGCCAAGTGAAGGTTGCAGAATGGACAGTCATTAGTGATCTCAACTGTCTTCCCATATAAGGAGAACATAAAAGGTAGCAGAATGGACCATCTATTCCCCAGAGAGGTTGGAGGCCACCATCATGTACTTAAAGTGGCTTTTTACATGCATCAATTGACATGGTCTCCGCATAGCAACTAGATTTAATGAAGGGAAGCTGCTGATAACTAAGGCTGCCAGACCTTCTGTTGGCTATTTTTAGAGGAAATAGATTGTACAACCTGTTTGGCCCCAATTCTTATCCCTCTAAAATTGCTTTTTCTTGATGGGTTTTGCTTCTTTTTCTGAATTCAAAATTGAGAATGAGCTCCTAAAGACAGTTTACTTGATAGCTTCAAACAAATGCTATCATTGAAAAACTGGACACATGAGATGATGCTCATTAAGCATATTATATATAGATATAGAGATAAAGATATAGACACATTATGTACATGCCTACATATATTTATGTATATATGTGTATATATGTAGATATGTATTTGTGTGTTTATATATATATATATATATATATATATATATATAATACATATATATGTAAAACAACATAAATTATCTTGTTATTTGGTATCTTCTTTTATGTTGTTATTTAATTGTGTTTATGATATGGGACTTCTCTCCACACCTTAAACTATGGTTACGCTGTGGTTTTACCCATTTTTCCACTAAATTCCATTAATTTCCACTTAATGTTTTTCCATATTTTTAGATAGAGTGATTAGAAGTAAAGAATCAATATATAACTCACAGTGTTGTTTGATGACCGAGTTTCCCTCCTATCAATGATTACATGTCTGCAGAATCTGTCACTTTGGGAAGATGCCCAAACTTCAGTTAAAAGATCTTTAAAGTTATAAGAAAGCAAATCTGTTGTCAGTGTGAACAGAGAGCTGATTGGCTATTATTTTCTGAGGCCACATATTCTCAAAATGGTATCTACAAAAAGACATTCAAATAGAACTGTAGGATACCTTTATTTGTATCTATTTCAAGTTACTTCCCTAACAAAAGACTACATTGACTGCACTAAGCTGAGCAAAATGTTTCATTTAAAAAACAATGGTGATAAGAGTTCTTGATCTCTTAAGAAAATCAGTTTTTTTAATGAAAAATATATGATTTTTAAGCATGAGACTATGTGATTTTTTTAAAAAAAACACAGTCATTCTGAATGAAAATACCTTGTAAAACATTGAAAGAAACTCTTGCCTTATATAAACCACATAAAAGATTTTAATCAATGAAGAAGTTGATTGCTCATGATGTTCAAATAATTGAATCACAAGTGGAAAAGAAAAACCATCAGCTCCTAAAGGTTCACTAAATAAATATTATGTGGGACTTTCCTTGACTTTTTAAAGAAGAATTAGAACATGATGTAATTATTTTTAGGGAGTGAGGGGTATTTGTTTTTTAAAGGCATTTTTTTTATCTACTAATCCATAGATCTAGGGGGTATGACATGCCATATGGTTCTTATGTGTCTCATGTTCATATTATAGAGAACAAAAAACAAGCTAAATTTTAATGTCATGCCATCATGTGGTCACCAGAAAATTGGAGAGCAACAGGTTGTTATCAGGGGAGGAGGAAACAGAACTTACTTTGGGTGAAACTTTCCATAAATTGTCTTGTTTATCTTATGCTTACCATACATTTTCATATTTCATTTGTCATCAGATTTCCACAGAAATGTTCTAAATTTCTTTTCACTGTAAATTTTGAATGGAGTAAGATTAATTGCTCCATTATAAAAAAGTTTGAACACAGGGGAGAAAAAAAATCTTAATTAACAGAAAGGTTTTATTTATTTTTTCCTTTCTACACATGCTACTATTCTTACCCCATTCCAGTGCCTCTTCAGATTACTCTCTATGAGTTTTCTAAGGTTAAGGACCTAGAACCCCACACACAGGTGAAATATCTCCAAAGAAAATTATGCAATATATATGTATTTCTTTCTCTGTATTTTTATTCATATTTTTCAGTTATTCATTGTTTAAAAGGCTGCTTGTTTCTGAAATTCAGAAATGGGTCAGAAGGCATCTCCCATCATCTCCCAATCCCCAACCCCATATCAAAGCTTTGTATGCTGCTCGGGGTAGCATTTTCACACAGTGAAGTCATTCTTCCTTCTCAATAATCACTGAGGACTGACTCTTGTGAGAAACCGATGTGTGTAACCATAATCTTTTAAAATTTCACCCAGGAGAAGGAACTGTAGTGTGGTGTTTCCAGTATGACTGATTACATGCTGAAGAATCAGCCTGATGACGTTTTTAACAAATGTTTAGAAAGAAACTTGGGATGATTTTGGAATAGTTTTATTGAAACTTAGTGTCAGCTTTCTTTTTCTTTTCTTTTTTTAATTGTATTAAAGTTGCAATGATACATAGGAATGATATGGTTAAATCATGTAAAGAAAGTGTCTGTCTAGACTGGAGAAAACAAACTCATTAGCTCCTTTGCAGGTTTTGATCATTTCAATTTAATGGTCCCTGCAGAACTGGGGATTACTTTTGTATCATAGCCTGACATAGATCATAGCTCCTAAGTTCAGAACCACAGCACAACTGCAAAAGCCATCACACGTTGCCCTCACCCTTAGAATTGCTGAGGGGTTCCCACTTAGTTGGGTAGCTGGCTGCTGAAGAGCACCAGGCCATCTGTACAGGTGACAGGACAGCAGAGTCAAATGTGAGTGACTCAAGTTGGATTTAGGCAGACCCAGTGAGTACATAGTGAATGCTTCTGTTAGGAAGTCTCAGCTCTCCTTTTATTCTAGAGACCTAGGGTGCCTAGATATTTCAGACCTAATTTTCTGTGAGTGATAAATAATGAAGCCAAAATCCTGAACTTGTATTCTGAACTTTGCAACAGCCCTGAGGAATTTATCACTTTCTACATTATACCACACACGTTAGGTTATCTGTTGGCATGCCTTTTCCTCTTTCTGGCTGCTGAGACCTGCTGTCTTGCATATATTTTTATCCCTCTCAGTGTCTTGTACTTATTGGCTGCCTGATATGGATGTGCTGAATTGAATTACTCACAGCACAGGAAACCAATGAAAGGTTACACCTCTAATTGATGTATTAAGGAACAATCATACAGCTAATCTAGTTAATTTGGGGTGGAGGTGGTGAGGAAGGTTACCAAGTTACCTGAATTAATTTGATGTATGGTGGGAAAGAGTCCTAAATTATTGCCTGGTACTCCACAAGAGGTTGATAATAGGATACAAAGATACAGGAGTAAAATCTATGCCTCCAGCTTCTAGGTTAGTGTTATATTCACTAAATGTGATCACACAGAACTTCCCAGGCAGAAAGAGCAGAAAATAAACAAACAAACAAACAAATCCGGCTTTTGGATATTTTAGTGCAGTTTAGTACACTAAGAACATGAACTCATATTCCAATAATCTGTAATCTGCCTTCTGCAAAACCTAAGAGATACTCAAAGATAGACAGCTGGATTAATATTTAACTGCTATGACTTTTATAGACTTTTTTCCTGCACTGATATTTGGTGGTTGATAGATTTATACTGCATTGTGTTGCATCAGTCAGGCCATGCTCAGAAAAAAACGCATTCTGAGCATGAAATAGAAAACGGTAAAAATAAATGTATAGCTATTAGGCAAAGAAGAGATTGCACTGGTTCCTCATTGAAAGATTTACGTAAAACTGATGGAAATTTTTCAGTTAATTAAATTTAATGAAATTTTATCGTTACAATTCAGGTTAATTTCATAAATATTAGCTAATGACTAGCACCATAGAATTCTTAGATTTGTAAAATTATGCCATTCATTTGAGCTACTCATTTTTGCATAATTTTGAAAGTAGATAAATCATCACTAGTATAATTGAAGGGTTTTTTCTCTTGCATGTAATTTTATAACCCTGTTCAAAGATTTTGTTTATAATCTAAAATAAGGCTTTTAAAACCTGCATGTGTTTAATTTTTATTATATATTATAGAATATTGGTTACAAAAATATGATCTTTAGGTCATCTGCATTAGATTGAGCTGAGGTGTTTGTTTAAAATGAATACCTACTGAATAGGAAATAAGCAATTCAGTCGAAGTATAGACTCACATCACCTTCAAAAAGCCTATCTCCATTATTTGATGTCAATAGAACATCTAAAGGAGAAAGAATTTCCTTTTATCATACCTTGAAAAGCAAGTGGCAAGGAACTGCAGGTGGCCTTTAGAACCTGAAGGCAGGCTCTAGCTATGGTCAGTAAGAAGCCAGTTTCCTCAGGCATACATCACTAGGAAATGAATTCTGCCAACAACCTAAATGAGCTTGAAAATAGAGTCTTCCCTAGTGGAGAACTCAGCTCAGCCAATACTTACTCATTTACTGTGTACTTACTTTATTTATTTTATGTTTATTAAAGTATAGTTGACATACAATATTATATTAGTGTCAGGTGTACAACAGTGATTCAACATTTATATTACTTACGATGTGATCACCACAATATATCTAGTAAACATCTGTCACTGTACAAAATTACTGTAATATTGACTATTTTCCCTGTGCTGTACATTATATCCCCATGACTTTTTTTTTTCATAAATGGAGGTTTATACCTCTTATTCCCCTTCACACTTTTCACCCATCCCCCAACTCCCCTCTTTTCTGACAACCATCAGTTTGTTCTCTGTATCTATAAGTCTGTTTATATTTTATTTGTTTGTTTTGTGTTTTTAGATTCCAGATATAAGTGAAATCATATAGTATTTGTCTTTCTCTATCTGACTTATTTCACTTAGCATAACACCCTCTACATCTATTAATGTTGTCACAATATTTCTTTTTTTAATGGCTGACTAATATATATACACACATATATACATATGACTAATACATATATCCATTCATCTGTTGATGAACACCTAGGTTACTTCCATAGCTGGCTATTGTAAATAATGAACATAGGGCATATATCTTTTTAAATTAGTGTTTTAATTTTCTTTGGAAAAATACCCAAAGGCGGAAGGAATTGCTAGGTCTAATTGTAGGTATTTTTTAAGGGACCTTCATACTGTTTTCCATAGTGGCTGTTCCAATTTATAATCTCACTAGCAATGTACTACAGTTTCCTTTTTAAATTGGATTTTTAAAAAAAAATTTGGACTGTATTAGTTCTTTATATATTTTAGATGTTAACCCCCTTATCAGATATATATATATATATATATATATATATATATATATATATATATATATTACAAATATCTCATTCAGCAGGTTGTATTTTTTTTTTTTAAGGGGAACAGGACTTTATTGGGGAGCACTGTGTACTTCTAGGCCTTTTTTTTTTTTTCCAAGTCAAGTTGTTGTCCTTTCAATCTCAGTTGTGGAGGGTGCTGTTCAGCTTCAAGTTGTTGTCCTTTCAGTCTTAGTTGTGGAGGGCGCAGCTCAGCTCCAGGTCCAGTTGCCGTTGCTAGTTGCAGGGGGCGCAGCCCACCATCCCTTGCGGGAGTCGAACCGGCAACCTTGTGGTTGAGAGGATGCGCTCCAACCAACTGAGCCATCTGGGAGCTCAGCGGCAGCTCAGCTCAAGGTGCCGTGTTCAATCTTAGTTGCAGGGGGCGCTGCCCACCATCCCTTGTGGGATTCGAGGAATTGAACTGGCAACCTTGTGGTTGAGAGCCCACTGGCCCATGTGGGAATTGAACCGGCAGACTTCGGAGTTAGGAGCATGGAGCTCTAACCGCCTGAGCCACCGGGCCGGCCCCCTGTATTTTTGTTTTGTTAATCGTTTCCTTCATTATGTAAAAGCTTTTTAGTTTAATGTAGTCCCATTTGTTTATTTTTGCTTTTGTTCAAGATTGCTTTGGCTATTCAGGGTCTTTTGTAGTTCTGTATAAATTTTGGGATTATTTGTTCTAGCTCTGTGAAAAGTGCCATTGGTATTTTGGTAAGGATTGCACTGAATCTGTAAGTTGCTTTGGGTAGTTTGCACATTTTAACAATATTAATTTTTCCAATCTATGAGCATGGCATATCCTTTCATTCTCTTGTGTCATCTTCAATTTATTTCATCAATGTCATACAGTTTTCAGAGTACAGGTCTTTTGTCTCCTTAGTTAAATTTATTTCTAGGTATTTTTTTATGCAATTATAAATTTCTTAATTTCTCTTTCTGATAATTCATTATTAGTGTATAGAAATACCGCTGGTTGGTAAGTTATGAAGGGCCTATTTCTTTGATTTGACTAGATTTTCTTCCAATCACTCAGGAAAAATTTGCAAAAGCAAAATAAAACAGGCAAACAAAAGAAACCAGTAAGGGAGATACCTACTTTACTTGAACTGGCATTTACCCTGCTTGAAGTTTAATGTTACTTCAATTGCTATGTCAAAGCTACTATTGGTACCTTTCGGTTTGAGCAACCAGACTTCAGAAGATGTATTTAGATCTCAGAAAATCAATCATTTCATTTAAGTATCAAACACACAAAATGGCAGTGTACTTGCCTGACGTAGTTTAAGTAGACTTTGCATTAGATTCAAGACCTGAAAATTTTCATTTTTCTAAGATTATTTTAGAATTATAGACTCTAGAAATTTTAATAAATACAAAACTTTAGATTATTTAGAAAAATAATCTACATATTTTAAAAATACTCTAACAATATCATTAGTCTTTCACCACTAACAGTTTTTTATACTTCCTCCTAAAGAGAAAAATCAATAAAATAAGACTATTAGAATGTTTTTCAATACAAAAGGAAGTCTCATATTCACTGTTTTCTCTTTAAAATTCTTACAGTATTTTGGAACCCTGGGAATACAAGATCACCTTTTTATTCATCTAAAGCACAAAATTAAACACAATGTATTAATTAGTCCAGATCAGTTAATATATCTGTTAGGAGGCTTTTATCTATAAGTACAGTAGTTTTCCCCCTCTTATCCATGGGGTATATGTCCTAAGATCTCCAATGGATGCCTGAAACTGCAGATAGTACCAAGCTTTATGTATACTGTGTTTTTTCCTATACATACATACATACATACCTATGATAAAGTTTAATTTATGAATTAGGCACAGTAAGAAATTAACAACAATAACTAATAATAAAATAGAATTATAACAATATAATAAAAGTTATATGGATGTGGTCTTTCTCATCACCAATCTAATAACTGTGAAGTCTACTAAGTGACTACTTGGGCGGATAGGGTATATGCATGGATACTCAGAAAAACAGATGATCTATGTCCCAGGCAGGATGGCATGAGATTTCATCACACTACTCAGAACAGTGCACAATATAAAACTTATGAATTGTTTATTTCTGGAATTTTTCATTTAATATTTTTGGACCACGGTTAACCGCAGGTAACAGAAACTGCAGAAAGCGAAACTACAGACAAGGAGGGACTACTGTATACCCAACCAAAGTGGTATAAGCCATAGCACTTATTTTGTCACAAAAAAAGTTTTAAGGAAGCCAGTTTTAGTGTTGTTCAATTCAGTAGGACAATAAGAGCAGGGCCCTCATTTTGGGTCCCCCCCATCCCCCGCTCAGTTGCAAACATTATACCAAAAAAAAGCCAAAGATAGAAAGAGGAAGTCACTATTTTAAGATCATGTCTTTAAACCTTTTTCCAACTTGGCAAAAAGAGTCTGATCTTTGCCTCTAGGAACTGCTACTAGGAATGCATTTGTTACTTTCAAAAGAAGGAAAGATGAGGGAGATGGGATTTATTTAGGGAAACTTTCATTATCTCCTTCAAAACGATGGGAGGAAACCATATCCAAAGGGCAATGCATCATCGACAATGATCTTTTCTTATTAAACACCTATCGTATGTTAGCCATTCTCCATATATTATCTTGTTCAAACCTTATAACTATCTTGTGAGGAAAATATCTTTGTTCTTTTTGTACATATTAAGAAACTGAAGCTCAGAGAAGCTAACTAACTTGACTTATGTTGCCTTGTCAGTAGTGCCACGGCTGGAGTTTAAACTTAGGTCAGCTTTGCCTTAACTATGATGGTCACTTTTTCACTATTATATGGAGTTTACAAAGGAGTGATACAAATATCACTAATAGAAAACCAATTTCATTACTTTGCTTTTTATAACAAGGCCTCAAGTATTTAAGCTTAAAGTAAATAAATTAAAAGAAAAACATTCAGTTAACAATAGACACATAGTATATGGTAAAAGCCATGTGTACTGGAAAGACTGAAGTTTGAGTATTCAAGAAGCAATTTTGACTCCCTGTGTTGAATTGAAATAGTTAAGAGGATAAAATGATGCTATAAAATGGTTTCCCTTTAACAAGGCTGTTAGTCATGATTTCAAGTACACAAACATGAAGGACTTATATTTTCTTGTGGTCATTTATCATATATACTTGAGGCCATTTAGTTCTTGTGGATACTAATTAACTACCTCACCTGCATAATACCCAACTCTATTTTTGATTCGACTCATTTTGTTTTTGACAATTTCCCCATCATGTCAAGTTAACATTAAATTCACTGCAGGACAGATCAAATTTAAGTCTTCACATTATCTTCAGAGTCTGTCTTGAGGGTGAACAAGGACATCAAGGAAGTTTTTTCTCTTTTTATCTGAAGACCAGTATTTCCTTGAATATGAGAAAGAGAGAGAGGCAGGCAGAAAGAAAGAGGAATCAAATGTCTTATTTTTATTTTATTTATTTATTTTTTTTTGAGAAAGATTGAGAGAGGGGAATTAGATGTCTTATTTCATATCTTTTTTTTACCAGCCTCCTTCCCCCTGGAATTTATCTAGGATCAGGCCCAAAAGATAAGATGTATTCTATTAAAATTCCCTTTCTACTAAAATCTCCTAGGCTAGTAAGAGTTATTTTCTCAAAGCTCCAGCTTGCCACTCAACATTGACAGTTTTATGAGACACATATAAAAATAAACCAGAAGATTGCATAGCAGTGATTAGCAAACCTCATCTTTGGCTTCTCTAGCCAATATCTAGCTATTAAACTATTCTTTACAACAAGAATAGTTATACTTATTCTCCAATTCTGCATGATTAAAATACAGTTTACCCAGTGTAAAGCACTTAAAAATGAGCTCTGTCCCTTCTGCATATGAAAAACATAGAGATTCCCAGTAGTCGACTACTTACTCAAAATGACATCATTTGTGCAAGAATGTTCATTTAATTAAAATAATTGATGCATAATATATTATGCAGTGAAAGCTAAGGAAACCTAAGATCAAGTAAAAAAGCAAACTGCTTCTCTCTTCAGACAGAGGCAAGGACTGAAATTTCAGAGAAACAGCAACCTGCAATAAATCTTATCAAGAGTTTTATTTCCAACTGGCATTTATGTTTCTTCTGTGGCACAATAGGTGTGAGAACATAAATCTTTCATCAAGAGCTGAAGTCTAAACAATGACAGTCAATTCTCCACTCTTGGATAGGAGTTAAACACAGCAAATACATAAGTCTTGCAAGAAGTGTGCATATCACACATAGGAGGTGTGATAAAAAAATATGGTGAATGTTCAAATTTAAAAAATTATTACAGTAAAAGACACATTGCCATTAATTTCCCTCAAAATACTACCCTTCACTTTGAACACATTTATCCCATTGTTCTTAACCACTTTCTGAAGCAGTTCTGGAAATCCTCTTTTGTGAGTGTCTTTACTTCATTCTCCATCATGACAGCGCTCTGTGTCACACATCGCTTCTGGTACGGCAATTTCTGTCAAATGAAAACATTACAGTGTGTCCTCATCCACCTCATTCACCAGATCTGGCACCGTGTGACTTCCGGCTTTTCCCCAAAGTCAAAATGACCGTGAAAGGTAAATGTTTTGAATCTATTCAGGACATCGAGGCAGCCACGACAGTGTAATTAAAGTTACTCATGAAAGAGGACTTCCAGAACTGCTTCAGAAAGTGGCAAGAAGGATGGGATAAGTGTGTTTGAAGTGAGAAGAATTATGAGAGGGATTAATGGCAATGTGTCTTTTACTGTAATAATTTTTTTTTAATTTAAACATTCACCATAGTTTTTGATCATACCTTGTATATACCTAAACATGGGTCTACATATTTTAAAAATTAAGTGGTATCAAATTTTTATAATTCCGCCCTATTGCATGATCTCCCACGCCCTAAACCCAGTGCACTTCTCAAGTAATTTATTTTAAACTGTTGTGACCGTTTCTTCTGGTAGCTACCTCAGTTTCTCTAAATGATATGCCTTAACTGCTATTTCCTTTTAAAAAAAATTTGACATCGTCTACTAACTTTTTGTTATGATGAAGGAAGACTTAGATTTTTTACACTAGCCCATTTTCCAGCTCCCAACTTCCCACCATAGTGATATTGTTCTCTTTTTTTGGAATTTATCATTCTTTCTTACACTATTGTTCACAATAACAATACTGTGTAAACATTGTTCACACAGTAGTGCACTATGATAATGTTTCCTTTCCTATACAGCCTTTTGCTTTCCTGGAGTCTCTAATTATTCTGTTTTATTTCTTGCCCAAGTTTTCCATCATTGTACCCTTACCTTTTTTTTCAAAGGCTTCATCGTTTTTGTTATTTTATCCAGAGTCCTTTTCTGGGTCCTGCCATCTTTCAGCCCCAGCCAGAATTGTTCTTCTCCAGTCTTGCACAGTGATGTCTCTGTGCAGCAACTTTTCTTCACCATCTTCTGGAATCCTGAGTTGCATCCAGGAATCCTAAATCTTATATCTCTTTCTTCTCCTTCTGTGGTTTACTATTCCCACCATCACGCCCACCCCCCTTGCACGTCTTCAGAAAGTAGGTGAATTTCCAGGACTCTTTCTGTGGCTGAAAAATCTCTTTATTGCACCCTCAAATTGATGAAGTTAGTTCTATATGGTGTTACATGGTAAGAATCATTTTAAAAAACAATATTTAAGGGATTCTCCGTTGTATTTTAAGCATCTGTAGCTGTTAAGGAAGGCTGACGCCATCTGATTCTCATTCCATTGTAGTAACCTCCACCCCTGCTCCCCCTTCCCTGCCCTGGAAGTAACTTATATCATCTCTTCTGACCAGGGATTCTGGAATTTCACAGTGATGCTACTTGCTGGGGACCCTCTCTTTTTTCATGGACCCTTTCAACTTGCAGGCTAATAGCTCTTTGGCTCTGCAGTGTTTTTCTATATTGTTTCTTTATTAATTTCTCCCCTCTGTTTTCTATGATAACTACCAGGCGTGACAATTACCGTGTTTCCTCAGAAATAAGACCTAGCCAGACCATCAGCTCTACTGCATCTTTTGGAGCAAAAATTAATATAAGACCCAGTATTATATTACATTATACATTATATTATATTATGTTATATTATATTATATTATATTATATTATATTATATTATATTATATTAAAGACCGGGTCGTATATTAAAGTAAGATGGGGTCTTATATTAATTTTTGCTCCAAAAGACGCGTTAGAGCTGATGGTCTGGCTAGTTCTTATTTTCAGGGAAATACAGTAAGTTCGTGAGCTTGTTGCAAAAATGATGCTAACCTTTTTGGACATCAGAGGGATTATTCATTATGAATTCGTACCAACTGGACAGTTAATCAAGTTTACTATTTGGAAGTGCTGAAAAGGCTGCGTGAAAAAGTGAGACAACTTGAACTTTTCGCCAACAGTTCATGGCTTGCATGATGACAATGCACCAGCTCACATGACACTGTCTGTGAGGGAGTCTTTAGTCAGTAAACAAATAACTATATTGGAACACCCTCCCTATTCACCTGATCTGGCCCCAAATGACTTCCTTCTTTTCCCGAAGATAAAGGAAATATTGAAAGGAAGACATTTTGATGACATTCAGGACATTAAGGGTTATATGATGACAGCTCTGATGGCCATTCCAGAAAAACAGTTCCAAAATTGCTTTGAAGGGTGGACCGGGTGCTGGCATCAGTGCATAGCTTCCCAAGAAGAGTATTTCAAATGTGACTGAAGTGATATTCGGTAATAAGGTACTTTTTCTAGGATAAGTTCGCGAACTCAATTGTCCGACATCATGTTTCTGAAATTTTATTATTCAAATGCTGGGTCTGAATCTTTATGCCTCCTATATTATCTCTTGAACTTTATATATCTTTATCTTTTTATTTTGAGGGAGTTCCTGGATTATCTCCTAATCTTCTCATTTTAAAAAATTTGGAATACACAGATGTTTATTTTTAATTTTCAAGACCTTTTTCTTGTTCTTTGTTCCTTTTATTAACATTACTTTTCCAAATCTTTCTGAGTATACAAATTAGAGGATTTCTTTTAATTACTTTTTCCTCCCCTTTCTTATTTTCTTTCTTCCAGGATCATTTTTCCTTTACTTTGTTTTAATATTGAGACCTCCTTTTGTTGTCCATATATATTTAGGAAAAAGCTAATTGCAAGCTCTGTTTATGTAGACTGAGGGTGTTGATTGGAGGGTTTTTATTTGAGGTGCTTGAACTCAGAGTTGACTATTTCATTGAAAACACCAAATCCTAGGTAATAGTCTCTTTTTCTCCTCTGTGACTGTTTAGTTTTTATTCAGAAGAAACATTGCCTAATGTGGGCAAATACATAGCTATCAGACATCCTTTATATGGACAAAGGGGGAAGATGGGATTCCACATCTTCTGCATGCGAAAAGCCTCCTCTGATCTGTTATAATGTTATAGCAACTACTCCTTCATACAATTTTTGTCTTCAAGAAATTTGTTCACATCCGTTGTCTGTAGATGGCCCCTCTCCTGCTTGCTCAATTATGACTGTATGTTTTAAATTCCTTTACTGTCCTTTAAGTGATGTCTCTGGAGGGAGGAAAGGTAGATACATTTTATCGTCTTCATATTTAATGCAGTCTTGGACTCTGATTTTGTATGATTCTCAGGAGGATTTTTGCATGCTAACATTTGTGAACCACTGACCTAGATAAAGTATGGGGAGCACACTGATAGACAGTGGCTCAGGGAGGAGGGAGACACAAAATAGAAGCCTGTAATTGTATGTCTGAGTTTTATCCTCTATGAAAAGACCTAAATGTACCCTAGAGATTAAGAGTGCTGGCTTTGGAGTCAGCCTAGATCTGAGTGCTGGTGTCGCTGGTACTAACCGAATGACCTTTGAAAGTTGTTGAAACTCACCAAAGTTCAGTGCTTATCTTTAACTTGGGCATGCTTTTAATAACCACCTCATAGGATGGTAATGATGATTAAATAAGATAATGCTTGCAAACAGCTTAATATTGTGCTTTGCACATAGTAAACAATAATCATTATTCATTTCTATTAGTTGTTATTAGAATAGCCATTCTCCTGACCTTGGAGGTGCAAGGAACAAGGAACAAGCAAAATGCTATCCATTAATTTAGATATAACATGAATAAATCAGTTATAAAATTCAACATAGTTATATAACCTAAAATCAAAATGAGGTTAATACATGCAATTTGTCACATAGTTGAACAGATATGTGTATTATTTTCAATGTCAATATTTGAAAAGAATTTCCTGCCATTATTATTCAAATAATGAGTAATATATATTTTTACTTGTACTCTTATGTTGCATTTTAAGAATACCATTTACTATCTAATGATTTACATAACATAAAGCAAATTAGTGTTTTGTTTGTTAAATTGGTCCACACATTTTATGTTAATTTGTAATATGTATTTATAATATTTATAAATAACACAAAAAATAAAATTTAAGGAAATATGATCAATTTTTTATTGCTCTGATGTCAGCAAATTCAGTTCAAAGCTCCTTGTGAAAATTGAAAAATGTTTCCTGCTGATTATATAAATTCAATTATTTTCGCTTTTCCCCACTGATTTTTTTTTTTTTTCATTTATTGTAGCATGTTTTTATAATTATGCCCTGCAGTGAGGAAGGAGCATTGTGCCATAAGTTGGGAAACTTGAGTTCTCGTCCTACCTGTATTGTAGACTACAAATATATCCTGTCTGTTCCCTGAAATGAGTACAGCCTTATGTAAATACAATGCAGGAATGCTTCTTCAAATTCAGAGCAATTGTCTTAAGCTTGCACAGATACTATTTGACCTGTAGGAGAGAAGCAGGTTTATTTGGGTTGTGCTGTTGTAATGCTGCTGTGCCCCCAGTATGGAGAGTTGACTGAATTTCTCTTGTTCAGCCTGACTCTCAGATCCCTTCTGTAAAAGCCACTGCACCTGTGTGTGATCTCCTCAAAAGTGCAGCCTAACTTGACATACCTGATATTATTTGTCTTTGTTGATGGTTAGGATCATCCAACATTGTTTTATTCTCAGTTTAGCATGTTCTTCAGGATTGAAATGTAAATTTGAGGTTCTGGTGGTTCAGCATAGAACAGAATAGTGATTTGGTAATTACCCAAATATTTTAAGGCATATAAGTTTAAGAAGTTGGTATTTGGGGTGTGGTGCGCTTCAGCTTCGTGACCTAAGTATCACAGCTTTACTTGCCAATCCATTGTGTATGCAGCCCTTTCCCTATTTCTGCTGTCTGGATGAATGACAGCAAAGCCATGTTCTGTTTTAGAACGTAGTGCTTTTCTGGCGAGACTTGGGATCTTCGGAAGAGTTTGGTTAAATTAGTCAATTGAATTAATGAAACTGCAGTCAGGATCTTGTTTATGTTGGTCAGAATATAAATGGTCAGAAAACAAAACCTTGGAACATTTTTCATTTCAAATTATACTTTAGAGGATTTTTAGTTTCTTCAATGGTTTTGCATTAATTGTCATAGCATATAAATAGCAATGAAGTAAGAGTTTAAATCTACATGATAAATGGAAATTTCCAAAAGAAAAGCTATTATTAATTTTATATTGACATCTTTTTAGAATTACTAAATAGCTCATCAGGTTTTGTGGTTGCACATCCAGTTTTTTCTTCTAGAAAGATTTTATAACTGCAAATTAAAATGCACTGGGAACGTAATGCAAAGATTAAGATGATAAATATTATAATTAGATGCACAAACAGCAGTAAATCCTTGACTAATATAATATCTGAAACTGCATTCATATTTTTGTTTGCTCATTTGCCTTTGGGTTATACAAATGCAATATTTTTGGCCAATTATCACTTTATTTTTTAAAGCAACCAGGTTGCTGTTTGGAGCTGATGGTGGGTTTTGACATACATAGACTTTATGTATTTATACATACCTGCTTATGATATTTTTATGTGCAAGGGAAAATAAGTTTATATTGTCAATTCCCTCAATAGTTTCCTTCATGGCAAACTAGTAACTTGTGAGTTGAATCAGATAGGGTTTTTTTGCCGCACACAGTATATTTTTTTGAAATTTAGATGTTGGGGCTCAAGGTGCGGACTCATGCTCGTGGCAAAGCCCGGGAAGGGGAAGGCAGAATTAGATCATGAGATATTGGAAGGATTTATCATGGTGACTTTAGGATGGTGGTATAATTATGCAAACCTAAGAATACAGAAAAGAATTGCCAGAGAAGAAATTAAAAACAAGATTTGATGTGAAAGTACCCACCTCGACTCTGAAAGAAAACAAACCAAGGGCAACAGCAGCAATTGAGCAGACAGTCTTGGGTATAGAAAACCCAGACACAACTCTTTTATCAGTGTGAACAAAGTTGAGATCAATGATGTAAAACATTGTATGTACCATAAGGAGGCTTTCAATCAAGTAAATAAAGTAGGTGTAAGTTGTAAATAATAATAATAAATAATAATAATAATAATAATAATAAGCAAGCAATTAAATTTGGCTTTTCTTAAAAATGTGAATGGGCTGGTAACCCCAAGCCGCTACTTGCATGCAAGCCTGCCCCTGCAAATGGAGCATATACTCACCAGGTCTACACAGTGCCCACCCCTCCTATTATCTCTTCAGTGCTAAGGCCGAGTGGCACCTTCAGTACCAAAAGCTTAATATGACTTTGTTGGGGGCGGGGGAGGGAGGAATTTTTTAACCAGGTCTGATAATTGCTCACTTATGTTATCTGTTTGGCCCCTGTACTTATTTGAGTTTATGATTTCTGCTTTATAGAACTGGCTTTTTGTGTTTTGCTTAGGAAACGTTTTCTACTCCCAAAATATATAAGTAGTTTTCTGTTTTTCCTTATGGTAGTTTATACTTAATATTTACATTGAAATATTTACTACATAAAGAACTTACCTTTAATCTAAGGCATGAAGTGGTACCTTTAGTCAATTGTTTCCAACATTGTTTACTAAATAATTCATATTCTTACCATGAATTTAAAATAATGTCTTTATTATGTACTTTAGCACATTCAATTATATATACTCTTCCCATAGTAAGATTATATATACTCTTCCCACTGATTCTTTTGCTCCATTATAACTGTTTTAGTTATTATAGGTGTACAAGCTTTACCCTATTTATTATATAGAGGACCAGCTTTGCTTTTCTCTTTTTTGAAACCCTCTTGCGATTTCATGCGATTATTTTTTAAATTTACGATGATTTTTCAAGTCCCCTTTCCTTCTTCCACCTATACTACTGTTCTTAAATTCTGGGTTTTTTAAAATCAAAATTGAAATTTTATTGAGCTGACGGATTAATCTTTGGAGAACTGACATCTTCCAATTTTGAGTGTTTGTAAATAAAGTGTTGACATGTCCTTCATTGTAAGCAGACAATACTACCAACGAGATAAATACTCAGAAACACCTAGTGCAATGTATGCAGGATCGGAGAGAGCCCAGCCCAGGCAGGGCTGCTCAGGGAAGGCTCTGCAGAGAGTCTGTGTGGGCCAAAGCTTCTCAGTGGACAGGAACTTACTCCAGCAGTAGAATATCCATGTGGAACTCTTGAACTCTGTTGTCATGTCAAAGCTTTCCAATATTTCACCTTGTCAAGTACAGAAATAGACATAACTATTTGACTAGTCTATAAGAGGAACAGGGAAATGCCCTTTGAGAACCTAAGTCAAAGTTTACAGGGTCACTGCTAGAGATGAACAGATAAAATGTGTTTTTTAGAAAGACATATTTTTGTCTTATAAGACCTTTGGGAATTTTAAACGTCAACAAAGCCATATATAGTCTAAATACTGGACAGCAGATTGAGAATTTAAGATAGTTTTATCTTGAAGCTTTGTCAGCATATGGAAAGCAATGCAGAGCTTGCAGCTACCCCTGGAGGTTCCTGTGACAGCCAGAATCAGTAGACTGAGAAATAAAGTAACTATATTGAATATTGGAGGGAGAGAATTCCACAAAAACTCTGAAACAGCAAGAAGTCACAGTCTAAAGACCTTCACCTACAACCATAAATATGCTATTTAAACCATGTGTTTTAATTTTCCAGTTCACTAAGTTTTTCTCTGTAGAGGGTTAAGCTTGCCATTGGTAGTCAGTTTAAGTTCTGCATCTTAGGATTTTAAAAAATGTCAGAAGGCAAGTATCTCTCTTTAATTGATGTCCTGCAAAGACTAAAGCAATGGAAACTTTGTTTTCTTAAAGCCTTCTCATTTCACTGATATCACCTCAAAGGCATGGCACAGTTGGTAGAGTGTAATTTAAATTATTTTTTTAAATTTATGGATGAGAGAAATACTCGAAGCTCATTCTTTCTCTATTTCTATCCAAAGTTTATAGAAAGAATGCAAGGCAAAAAATATATTCCCCCCCAAAAATAAGCTGTCATAGAGACAGCTTATGTTGAATATCGTGAACAGCAAAGAGATGAAAAACCTGTAGGCCCCTAATAAAAGGAAGAATGGGTGAAATTTGGGGGCAGCAATTTGGAAACAGGAGCAAATTCACCTATGTTGTTTTTGTTGTTTAATACTGTAAAAAAATCTTTGAATACATACAGTGGGAACCATAAGGAAAAAACAGCAATATACTATATCCTATTACAATGTCAGACTGAGGACCAAAGGTTTTTATAGTCCCTGTGAATTTACCTCATATAAGTGAGATCATATAATATTTGTCCTTTTGGGTCTAGCTTATTTCACTTAGCATGTTTTCATGGTTCATACATGACATAGCATGTGCCAGAATTTTACTCCTTTTTATAACTGAATATTATTTCATTGTATGTATATACCATGTTTTATTTATCCATTCATCTGTTGATGAACACTTGGGTTGTTTCTACCTTTTAGCTATTGCGAATAATGCTGCTAGGAGCATGGCTGTACAAGTATCTGAGTGCCTGCTTTCAGTTCTTTTGGGTACACACCTCAGAGTGGGATTGCTAGAGGGTGATTCAGTTTTTTATCTTAGCAGTTTTTTTGTACCCACTGGAGATCTGAGAACTTTTGGCTGCTTACTTAATACTTAGCTGAGGTGGGCAGGACGTTGTGAGGCTCTCCTCAAGTCTATTTGTCTAGACTTTTTCCTCTGTCTTGGTTGTACTGTCCTGTCAGGTGCTGTCCTGGTGCTGGCAGACTGTGGGGACTTACATGTTGCTGAGTTATTCACTGCACAGAGGAACAACTTCCCCTGCTCTGTGATTCCCTGCAACCTTGCTGCTTCCAGGTTTCAGCCCTGAGAGAGGGTGGCCAGGGCACTCACACCTGATCACTGACCTTCACATCCTCTGTGCTGTGTTTTCTGCACCAGTAACAGGACTTTCTCCTTCCACTTCTTGTTGTCAAGAATTTTCCCTGCACCATGTCCTCTTGCTTTCTATGTAAAGGCTTATAGGAATGCATGCACATTGCCAAAGTTTGCTTTTTAATATGTAAAGCAACTCTATTGGAATTTAGAAAGCTGCTTATTTTGACAAAGCCAGGCTTTCAGAACTGTTGTCTCACTCGAAACTTTAAAACATTTAGCTTGAAACTCAAAGCTGAGCTCTAACTTCCTTCTTCCTAGACAGTATCCACCAAATCCTGAAGTAATGAGTGCCATCAACTCAATAAATGGGAGAATCGCAAAGTAGGAAAAAAACACATCAGTGAAGTGAACCAAAAGTATTACCACCATTATATTAGCAGCACCTCTGATTTGGCCAGTTTCTGGTCAGCTTCTCCTCTTTACTCTGCTCCTCTATCCTGCGACCTCAGCTCTGATTTTGGTGATAGCACACTGCTGTGTGGGGCCAGTGGAATGACATTTATCTTAATGAGTTCTGGAGGGAGACTTTAAATATTTTCTAATTAGTATATGCATGTAGCTAGCATCTGTTTTCAGGTGTTGTGAGTATGGTCAGATCAAAACACATCCTAGCTAAAGTTTTAAAGCAAGTCTTAATATGATAGAGATAAAGAATGATAAATTGGCTGCGTGGTACAAAGAACTGCCAAAGTTCAGACTGTGATTTTGTATGATAATTGATTTCTAATGGTTTTGCTGTGACCCTAATTGAGCTATTAGAGGTTAAGCCAGATTTGAAATAAAATGAAAGTGCTTGTTGCATATGCAGGAGCTCTTCCAGGCTGATTGAAATAGTAATCAAGAAGACAGTGGGAGTCCTTACTGATGTGCTTGGGTTCCTAGTGGCTACAGAGCTTAAAAATAAAAAATAATAAATAAATAAATGCATTGTCACCTTTCAGGGAAACAATGAACTGTCATGTGAAGCATTTCTACTGTCTTCAGCCTGGAGAGTAAGGCAGAAAAAAGCTGTTAACAGTCAGTGAGGAGAGAAAAAGCTAATGAAGAAATCAGCAGTGTCCTAATAGTACATCAGTGCCTCTGTACTTGTTTTGCCAGTGTCTGCCTGGGAATAGTAACTGCCACTCCCTTATATCCTTTATTGTATGAGATCTGATAATTAAATTCACAAACTTATCCTAAAAAAAGTGCTACATACCTCATTGCTGAATATCACTACGGTCACCTTTGAAGTACTCCCCTTGGGAAGCTATGCACCTACACCAGCACCTACACCACCCTTCAAAGCAATTTTGGAACTTTTTCTGGAATGGCCATTAGGGCTGTCACTGTACTACTGTTGACGTCTTGAATGTCATCAAAATGTCTTCCTTTCAATATTTCCCTTATCTTTGGGTAAAGAAAGAAGTCATTGGGGGCCAGATCAGGTGAGTAGGAAGTGTGTTCCAATACAGTTATCTGTTTACTGACTAAAAACTCCGTCACAGGCAGTGCCGTGTGAGCTGGTGCATTGTCGTGATGCATGAGCCATGAATTGTTGGTGAAAAGTTCAAGTCGTCTTACTTTTTCACTCAGCCTTTCAGCACTTCCAAATAGTAAACTTGGTTAACTGTTTGTCCAATTAGTACAAATTCATAATGAATAATCCCTCTGAGGTCAAAAAAAGTTAGCAACATCGTTGGAACAAGTTCGTGAACTTAGTTGTCCAACCTCGTATATGTTGGTTTACTTCAAAGCAGAACCCTTGTCTAAACCTGAGAAGCGGGTGAGCTAAGGCTGTCTGCTCCACCTCTTCATCATGGTTAATTCCAGAAGCTCAGAGCTTCAGATGAAATCTTCTCTTTAATCCACTCTTCTCCTTTACTCTTGTTTACTTCCATTTGGTCCGGGGGGTACTCACTGAAATTTTCAGTGATAAAAAGCCAAATTCTTAAGTATCATTTCATATTTAGGAGAAACCTAGTAGAGATATTAGAGCAACACTTATGCACACACAAGAATGCACACAGAGAAAAGACCAGAATGATTAAACCTATAGTTGTGAACTTTTACTGGCTTCCAGTTTATGTTTCCTTTAAAACAACCTGATCCGTGATTGTTTTGTGGATGGTATGACCTGGCCCATTTTTTCAGCCTGGTTTGTCCATTCTCCATACATGTCATTGTACAAGGAAATGCTGGGCAGTAACAAGCCTTTCTTCCACATCTCATGAATTCCCAGTCTGTGTTTATCCCTTGCTCTGTGTATGCAAAATGGCCATGAACATAAATGCACTGAGGGTAACTTGGTGTCATGCAGGAGACCCGGCGGGGTCTCTGCTCCCGCTCCCCACATAAGAACGCAGGATATGGTGAGGCCAAAAAGGAACACACAAGGAGCCATAGATAGGGGAGTCATACTAGTATATTCTCGCTGGCGGCACTATACTCTCACTGGAGGCTGGATCCACACTGTCCGCAACCAGCCATCCTAACTGCAGTCCGCACTTGCCAGCCCAGCCGCCATCTTCTTGCTAGCACCATTCTCTCTCTCTTCTCTCCCTTCTAGCGTAGCCACAGCAGTTATATTAGTGGCCAATGGCTCACTGGTTACAGCTGACCGCCAACTAGCCACAGCTGATGGCCATGCAATCACAGTTGATGGCCATTTACTACCTGAGCCAGCACCTGTCTATGTGAGGCCGAGAGCCTGGAAACTACTTTCTGGGGCTCTGCCCCCACACTTGGCTCATTTAATCCGCTTGTTTTTATAGCCGAATGGTCATCAGAATCACTTGGGGAGCCATTAAAATTTCTAAAAGACCCATTAAATCAAAATGTCCAGGAATTTATCTCAAGAATCTATGTTTTTAAAGAGCTTTCCCTGATTCTGATGATTAACTAGATTTAGGACCCACTGACTTAGTTTTTGAAGTCATTTCTTTAAAGAAGGTACCCTACTTAAAATAGTTAAAGGTGGTTCCTAAACCAGGGATATATATATATGAAGCTTTTATATATGCATTTTAGGTCCTCAACTTCTGAGATTTAGAGACAGCTTATTGAGATTGGGGTTTTAGGCAACTGTAATATTCTTAGAAATCAAATAAGTGATTCTTGTTCATATCCCATTCCCAGATCAGACTCATTGATCTAAACCATTCTGTACAGATAAGAATAAAGCCTAGTTTTAAAGATAACTAAAGAAGATGTCTCGATTTAAACTGTGTATGTCTTTATTATAAGATGCTGGCAGCTAGTGATAAAATTAAGTGAAATTTGACGGGAACAAACAGGGCCTGTAGTTTATCCCTTATAGAAGAAGAGAATTTAGAAAATTAAAAAAGCACCAATCATTAAGATAAAACTGTAATGTCTGTCCTTTCCTTAATAAATTGTAATTAGGTCTCTTTTAGCAGAAATTCAACTCTAAAAATCAAATTTTAAAAAGTTTGGGGTTTTTGTTTGTTTGTTTGTTTGTTTGTTTGCTTTTTAAATAAAGGAGAGACCAAAAATTGGAACTTCAGGTACAGCTGAATCCAGAAACTCAAAAACATGGTAGAGCTCTGTCTGTCTCTCAGCTTTGTTTTTCTCTTTGTGTTAGCCTCATTCTCAAGCAAGTATTATACTTTCCAAATGGCAAGAAAGAAAGACTGCCACTGATACTCCCAAAATCTATTTCTTTAAGCAATCCAAACAAAAAGAGTCCCTCTCTCTTGCAGTAGCCATGGTCCAAATCTCAAGGAAGTCTCTGATTGGCCTTGCTTGAATCACCTGCCCATCCCCGAATTTGTCACAGTGGCCTGGGGGGAGGAGAACTCCAAATGGTCATCCTGGGTTACACATCCCTCTTTGGAGTTGGGGATACCAGCATATTCCCCATGACCACTAAGGACAGGGTGACTTTCCAAAGAGAGAGAGAGAGGAAAGAACTACAAAAGCAACAGCTGTCCTCTAAAAAACAAATTGAATGATTTTGCTTTGTCTGCCCCAAACTAGTATTCATTAAACTATGTAATCTGTGGGGAATCACATATCAGACACTTCTGCGGCAAAGAGAATAAGTTTCTTCTGTGGTTGTGTGTATTTAAAGGCCCATTGGGAAGCATGTGTGACTGAAATGGAAACTAAGTTTTCCTATATTAAATATTATCAAACTGAATTTAAGTAAAGAAATATGTAGACACATATTCAAAAGGGCATTTTAAAAATCTTTCCAACATCAGTGGGCTGACCTAACTGGTAAAGTAATAAGGACTTTGATATCCCAATGTATTTGTATGCAGATGTGTTCCAGTATTGAAAATACGACCTTGAACTTGAGCCACCCACAGCTTTCCAGAACCTACTTAGTGATGCTTATAAGAAAAGAAACAATGAGGAAGTGTTAAGGTTAAAAATATGTAATTTAAAAATCATTAAAATTATCCCTGAGATACTTCCCTTTAGATATTAAAAGCAGATAACTAAGAGAATACTTTTTACTAAATCCAGTGATGTTCTCATGTCATTATTATGAAGTCAAGGTAAAAAAAGTAATTCAGTATTTGGTTCTCTGTTGTATTATGTGCCCTTTAAAAATGTTCTGCTATTGATCTTGATTGGTATCTGGCAGTATATATGTTTGGCTTCTGGCTACAGATAAACGATAACTTGTTACCATCGTTTAAGGGCAGTAGTTATTGCCACTTTAAGTTATGAAAGATGCCTTTCTCAGCTTCATAAATGCAAACCCTCTTTGCTGTGCTCAAAACATTTCACCGTTTACATTGAAGTTATTTGGATGGCATTTCAAGCCTTGGCCTCTTGCTGTCTCTACATACAGACACAGAAGGATGACACCTTCTGAGCACTGGCTGTGTGACAGATACTATTCTAGGCCCTTTTTGTGTGCATTCGGTTTAATTCTCATAGCAGCCAGATGAGATAGATAGATACTCTGATTTCCTCATTTTGTATATGAAGAAGCCGAGTCTTAGAGAATGTAAGTAACTTTCCCAGATCACACAGCTAGTAAGTGCTGGCACTGGGATTCTAGTCCAGTACCTGTCTAGCTTCAAAGCCAAATTCATGCACCCAGGACCCTTCCTCTCTCCTTTATCCCTAACCCATGCCTTTATTGGGGGGAAACAAGAAGAAATTTAAAGTTCTTAAAGTGAAGGAGTCCAGCCACATAAATCACGTATACTCCCCCAATCTAATTGTTTTCCATATTGAGCTGGAATAGATACTTTAAAAGACTTAATAAATGTTGATTTTATTTTAGCTCTAGTTTTACACATATACATTCACAGACATTTCTAAAAGGTTTTAAATAAAACAAGGCTATTCTCTGAATTGCTCTCATCACCGCTTTGTTTGCTGATGTGTTAAAAGAGATACAAAACACTTTAAGCACAATATTTGCTTGTAAAATGCTTTACCTTGTGTATTAGTCAGCTTGGTCTGCCATTATAAAATACCATAACCTGGGTGGTTTAAGCAACAAAAATTGATTTTCTCACAGTGCTAGAGGCTGGAAGGACCAAGATCAAGGTGCCAGCATGGTTGGGTTCTGGCAAGAGCCCTCTTTCCAGCATACAGATGGCTGACTTCTTGCAGTGTGTTCACATGGCACAGAGAGCTCTGCTATCTGTTCTTCTTATGAGGCCATTAATCCTATCATGGGTCTCCGCCCTCATGATCTCAGCTAAACCTAAGTACATTCCAAAGGCCCCACCTCCTAATACCATCACATTGGGGGTTAGGGCTTCAACATATGAATTTGGAGTGGGGGGCACATTCAGTGCACAACTACTTCTAATGGGGGAGATGATGCAGGTACAGAGAAAGTTACTGAAAAATGCAGCTTGTGAATGTGCTTCAAGTGACACTAAAGTAGAAGTGTCCGTGCAAAAATATGGGCTTCTGGGGTAGGTGATCCTATGTCTGTCTGGGGTGATGAGGATGACTAATTGCACAAGTCATTTACAGGCCTGACAGATTGAAAAGACAGATTTAGGGCAGGGGGTGGAGGTGGACAGGGTGCTGGGGGGAAATGGGGCAACTTGCTCCTTCCATTTGCCACTATTTTCACTGAGATGATCCCATGGGCCCAGGAAACTCAGTAACCTGTCTTTAGAAAGTTCAATGTCTCATCACCTCTGCCCCTGACATTATGGTTGTTTTCGCCTAATTTTAATATCCTGTATCGTATTTTTCATAACATTTCATGGAGTTGCACTCCCACCCCAACTTGGTGGTATATGAAGAGGAAGTAACAAGAATTATCATAAAAAAGGAAATATAAATTGAAATGGCATTACTAGTGAAACAAGCAAACAAAAAATAGCCTCCAAATGGTTTATGACTTTTCCTGCCCTCAGCCAGTATCACATTGCCTGGAAACCACTGATTAAGCATCTTCATTCGTTGATTTGTTCCATCAGACCCTCTTCCACTTGTACGCAGCTGGAGAGATGGCGTCCATGTATGGAGCAGAGATGGGCAAGCAGTCAGAACCCAAGTAAAAATGCCTCACTGCCGTTACTTCCTGGGCATCCCAACTCTTCTATTCAGGAGCCACAGCAACATTCCTAGAATTTGGATCCACATCTGAAAGGTCCCAGGGAATTTGTTCCCCCTTGAAGGAGGAGGCCTCCTGTGGCCTCAGAGAGTCCCCGATAAGACTGTTGCTAAAGTGGCCACTTTCAGTGCTGCCAGCTAGTCCTGGCATAGTTAGGGCCTGCCCGTTTCAGTTTGGACCAAATTCCTTGGGATCTCTCTGATGCGAATTAAAATAAAAACATCCTTCTCAATAAATCCATGAGTTAATGTTCTTTGTATAAAGGCTATTTCAGCTAGTTACAAATTTAGCTAAGTGTAGAATCATCCAGCCTATGGTTTGCTATATTTTCTTGAAGATAGGCCATGCTGAATACTAATACAACTTACCCTAGATGAACTAATATGATTATGTCCAATATGATTATGTGAATGAGCTGCCTTGGGAAAAGGTAATGCGTTTCTAACTACTAGAGGTGTTCAAATGTAAGTTAGATCATAAACCTGTGGACATTTAAGCATTTGATGGATTTGGGGGCTGAGTTACTGGAAGGACCCTTCCACTCCTAAAATTCTACAATTCTTTATTTTTTTCATAATGCATCTATACTGCCTTGTAATAATCAGATTCTCCTTCTTAAATTCATAATCTGCCCATTTGAGAATTTTTTCCTGAGATTGCTGTCAAACTGTTTGTTTTATTGTTTGTACACAGACTCCTTTTTCTTCCTTTTGGTGAAAATCAGGCCAGCATATGTCCATCTTCTGTCTTGTCTACCTCTTCTATGTTCTTTGCTTCCTCAGATGTCAGTATCGGCGGTTCTGCTGCTCGTTTGCAAGTTCTGCAGTTACCTCAGGATGTGATTTATTGAGGTCAGGGTACTTGAACTCACTTAGAGCGGCCATGTGCTCATTTATCATCCTTCACCTCCCTCACATGTCAGTTCCCTCTTACCAAGGCTCATTCCTGTGTCTTCACTCGAAATCCCCTTCTCACTGACAAAGACCGAAGTAGAAAAATGAATGGAAGATTCTGCTTGTTGTTAATGTTTGGGACCATTAGAGCATTTCTGCACAGCCTGGTCTCTGGCCTCCTCTGGTTTGGGGCATCAGCTCTAATTTAGGAAGTTCTTAGTATCGACCTGCTTAATTTTTAGAAGCCTCAGTTCACCATGGTCTTTAATCTTCCTGGAGTTTCTGACTAGTTTGTGTCTGTCAGTTACTTTCCCTGGATTGCATGTCCTTCTTTCCATGTTTTGCACATGTCCTTTAAAATACAGGCTCATCAGAAACCTTGTCTATGCAGCTCCTTTGCTGGCTCCTTCCCTTCTTCCTCCTCAGACTCACTCAGACAATCTTGGGATGTGTATCATACCTGCCTCTACTCTGAACTTTCTGCTGTCTGTAGAAGCCGGTTTATAAAGCCTGGTCTACATGTCTGACTACCTCCTCCCTTCCCTCACCCCCTAGGTGATGCTGGGGACCTGTGTTAGTCAGCTTGGGCTGCCACTACAATGTGCCACAGACTGGGGGACTTAAACAAAACAGACATTTATTTTCTCATAGTTCTAGAGGCTAAACATTCAAGATCAAGGTTTCTGCAGGGTGAGTTTCTTCTGAGGCCTCTCTCCTTAGCTTGTGATGACTATCTTCTCCCTGTGTCTTCATCTGGTTTTCATTCTGTCACCATCTGTATCCAAATTTCCTCTTCTTATGAGAATACAGGTTAGATTGGATGTGCCCCCACCAATGATCTCATTTTAACTTAATTATTCTTTAAAGACCTTGTCTCCAAATACAGCCACATTCTGAGGTACTGGGAATTAGGAGCTCAACATAGTAATTTGCGGAGGAACACACTGCAACCCATAATGGGCCCCTTTTCACTTTAGCAGCTGGAACCAACAGATCGGAATTAGGTCCACAGTAACATTTTATGGGTTGTTGTTGCTTTGCCTCTCTCTTGACCTTTTGGAGATGCAATATCAGCAAAAAAGATTATCCTTGCTGATCTGCTCTTGGCTAGGCTCAGCCCCGCGTCCCAGGACTGAATTCACTTGACTCTCTTCCTCCTACCCTTTAGAAAGCAGACTGAAAACATACTTTCTATGCCTTTGCCCCATTTCCTTCTATCAGAATCTTACCCATCCATCAAGCTCAACTCAGATAACACCCGCTGTTTTTCTGGTCTGTGTCGCCATAGTCCGATGTATATGTGAAAACATTTATAGTTACTTATTGATTCTATTGTGTTACTGTTATTTGCATCTAGCCCTTCTTGCTTATAAACAATAGTGAGCACCTTGTAAAAACTTCCTGCTAGCGTGTTCATCTTTATTCACTTCAAAGCACCAAGCACTTGGTTTGTACCCAGTAACCACTCAACAAATATTAAATTGATTTGAATCTTATCAGAGATTTAGAATGTTATTTAAAGAAATAAACATTTAAATTGCATCTAATAGTTAAACATATTTTTTAAAGTACTATGTGACAAATCATAGCTACAGTGAATATAATCATTGCATTATTTTAATAGCTACTTTTAATGGTTACTTAAAGTATTTAGCCTAAATAAAGTGCGTATCTTTTCATGAATTTTTCATGGTGATCTCACCTTCTGAACTCCCAAAGCACTGTTTGTTCCTAGCACAAATTTCACATTTATTATTTAAGCTGGAGTATACTTTCATTTAATTTTCCTGTCCCTTATATTAAAATTTAGTCCTTTGGTGAACAGGGGCAATGGCTTATAAATGTCTCCATCCCCTGATAACTGCGTAGTAAGCAGTAGATAATGCCAGGCAGGCCACAGATTTACTCTCATCATCTGTACATGACAGGGGTGCCATCTGCCTATGGCCACAAAAGTAGTTTCTTGGAAAAGAACACATTTGAAAGAAACTGAGTTTAGCAACTCAGCGGCTTTCCTCTTAATTTATCTCTCAGCCTTTATTTTCCCCACTGTGCATTGGATGTTGAACATTCATGCATTCATTTTTTTCATATTAGAATATTGAGTGAGCACCACTTACAATAAGTCTTTTCCTTCGAAATAAACAGAATGTCTTGAGAGAGAACAGTGCTGCGGATGGGCAGGTAAATCTACTATGTTTGGTTGTGCAGGTTGTACACTGACCACGCACATCAGCCAAAAGAGTGATGGGGCTGAAACCAGTCTGATCAAGCCTTATCAAGCCATGTACCCTGGTATACAAATGTATTAGCCCAGAGGAAGGGGATAAAGGAAGGCTTTTTGTCTAGTTAGCATAAAGATACTGTGCGTTGACGAGCTCTGTGCCCGTATGGTTGTATCCACCCAGAGAGGACACTTTTATTTTTTTAACTTACATAAAATACCCTCTGGATTAGCAGCTCTGGGACTACATATTGCACAGTTGCAGGGCCAGAGTGGAAGAAGAGAAGTCATTTAATAAGCAACTGCAAAAACCCAGGAAAGCAACGATGGTGCCTAGGACAAGCTAAGGCTTGTGAAGATAGCCCTGATGAACTTGTTGGAGGATTCAACACAGGGGATGGGAGATGAGAGTGCACCCCTGAACTTGGGCTTGAGCATTTGATGATATTCTTCCCATTTGCTAAGATGGGGAAGACAGGAGGTGAGGGCCAGAATGACAGAGAGAAATGTAATAGTTCTGTTTTGAGGAGTCTCACTATAGATGCTGCTTGAGGATTTTCTACTTTACACATCTTCCAAGTCCCATAAAGCAGTCATGAGAAGGCTCATCCTTCTGTGTGCCCAAAACCTAAAACAAAACAAAAGAGCCTGGGCTGGCAGTATAGACAAGCCTTTCAACATCTATGAGCTCATTTGCCAAAGGACTTAGGTACTCATTACTTCCAAAGTCCTTCCATGCCATAAAACTCCACCATTAATATTTATTTTCTTTTGCTGAATTTTGCAATATTCGCTGTGCAGAATAGACAACTCAAGCAGAGAGGGTGGCATAGACAACCAATAGTAAACTAATGCAAATTATGCAAGATAAAAAACAAAATCAACAACACACATAGGCCACAAGCTGCTCCCTAACATCATTTTGCAATAGTGCTGGCTCAAAAGTGGACACTTGGAAGACTTATGGATCTATTTTACTGGTCTGTATTGCCAATAAAGACCCCTCTTCAACCATGGATTTAAAGCCTGGGGGCATCTGTGGATCACAGAGTATTTTGTTAACAGCTCTCTCCAAGATAACCATCAGCCTACAATATAACTTTACAAAATTGAAAGTTCTTCTTCCTAAGCCAGTTTCAAAAAACAAAAACAATGCTTCAGTTCTTGACCTGAAGCCGAAAAACTGTAATGGTCCCATAAATGATTAAAACAGCAGCTGGTAATGTTTTGGAAACAGACTGATCAATTGGAATGCCTTAAAATCTCTCTAGATTCCGCATGCCTTTGAGCAGTATGAACTAACTCTGATGTAAGATTAAGAATGGGTATTTTAGAACCCAAAGATATTACGATAATTATTAAAACCCTGGCAGGGACTGTATCTCTCTAAGACAACTGCTAGTATATTTTAACTCCAAAGTAGAGTAAAAGTTTTTAACATACTTTAACTCCAAAGTTGGGTATAGATTTTAGAAATATTGGCGTTATGGAAACTGATGATGACCCTTAACTGGCCAGGATGCTCCAAGTCAAATCTCCTTGTATTGTCACTTACTGATACAAATGGATTTTGAGTGTCTATGATGTATCCATCATTAGGATGCAGCAGTGAGTGAGACGGAGCCCCTTACCTCATTGAGCTCATGTCATGGTGGAAGGGAACAAGCAATAACCTAGTAAATAAAGAACATGTATAAATTCACCTACCAATAAGAGCTATGCTGGAAGTAAAGCTGAAGTGGTGAGGTGCTACTTTCAATGGACATATTAGGAAAGCTCTCTCTAAGGAGATGACATCTGAGCAGAGATTTCAATGATGAGCAGAAAGGAGCCAACAATATAAATACCTGGGGGGAGACCCTGTGCGGGCTGAAGGAACAGCACATGTAAAGCCTTGAGATGAGAATGGGCTTGGCACCGTTGAAGAATAGTGAGAAGGCAGATGGGGCTGGAGTCTGGTGAGTGGAGAAGAGTAGTAGGAAATAAGGTAAGAAAAGTTGGCAGAATCCAGATCAGCTGGTGCCTTCTAGATCATAAGAAGCTGAGTTTTAATTCTATGGAAAATCAGTGGAGGGCTTTAAACAGAGTTTTAAACAAGAATAAGATTGACTGAAGTAGTAGTTATAGAAACATCTCTCTAACTGCTCTGTGGAGAATGGACTATGGGGAGCATAAGTAGGAGGAAAACTAAGCAGATGGCCATTGCAGTTGTCCAGGCAAAAGAAGTTGGTGGGCTTGGATTAGGGTGGAGGTGGGAGTGCAGGTCAGAAATAGTGAGAAATGGGATAGAGTTTGAAGGAGGATCTAACAGGACTTATTTGTAAGTTGGATTTGGGGATGAGGAACAGAGAAAGAAATCAAAGATGACAGGATAGCACTTAAGTTCTTGCCCTAAGCAATTGGGTGAACTGGTCTTAGCTGGATGAATGAAATGGGTCTTAACTGAAATGAGGAACAGGTTTGGATGAAGGTGCAGGAGGAATCCAAAATTTAGACTTGGACTTGTTAATGTAAGATGCCTATTAGACATCTAAGTGGCAATATCTAGTGCGTTGTTAGAGCTCACTGGATGAGTTATCGAGGGAGTGAAATAGACCCAGGAGAAGTCTAAGGACTAAATCCTAAGGCCCTATAACTTTTTGTGAGTGCAGGAGAAGAATGTTAAGTATGAGAAAAACAGGAGAATGTGACATCCTGGAAACCAGGGGAAAGGACTGCTGGGAGGATGAGAAAGAAGAGGACTGATAATTGACCATTATACTTGACAAGACAAAGGTCATGGCTATACTTAACAATAGCACTTTCAGTAGAGAACCTCAAAAAGACCCACAAAAGCCTGAAGTGGGTGCATGGAGGACAGGCAAGTCTTTGAAGCTTTCCTATAGAGGACTTGAGGGAAATAAGGTGATAGCTTTTGTTGCATTTTCATTTAAAGATGGGTTATAGCATGATTCTTTACTATTGAGAATGAGCAAGAGGGAAAATTGAGATGCAAAAAAATCAAAAGCAGCAATATTTTCAAGAGCAAAGTCCTGTAGTAAGTGAGAGAAGATGGTGTCTAGGACACAATGAAAGACTGGCCATTGATCAGAGTAGGCTATGTTCTTCCATTGAAACATTAGGGTGACAGAGTATATAGGACCAGATAAAGTATGTGATAAGTAAATCGTATAGATCTCACAAAATTGCTTTCATTTTTTTCCCCCAGTGAAATATGAAATAAAGAACATCAGCTGAGGAAGTCAAAGGAAATGGTGTTGAAAGTTTAAGAGGAGAGAGGAAGCAAATTTTCCATGGAAATAGGGTAGGATTACTGGGTGGTACTTAACGCTCTCAAGAGGTCTGTGGTCATTGATCTGAGTTTATACTGTGTCTTTGAAACAGATGTCAGCTTTGAATTTGTCAGGGGAAAGAGAGCATGATGTTGGGCACAGGCCATGAGGAGATGAGGAAGTGGTTATCTGCATAAGCTTGGGCACACTATTAAATTTTCAGAATCTAATGTTCTTTATCTAAAATGGAGATGATAGTTTCTACCAACATGGTGATTGTGCATCCCAAAGTAGACAATATATTCGATGTTGAATTTTTTGCTTTACAATTATAAACTTGCCATTAGTCTTCTTTAGCCTGTTTGTCATTGGGTAAACAGCTGTGGGGACCTATGATTAATATGGTGGATATGACCTAAAGTAAGCCCTGAAACTTTGACATATGTGAGTAAGTAACATCATGAGGGTCTGTGACCAAATTGGACGTCACCGGTAGTGCACTTGGAAGCTTAAGAAGAGGTGGAACTCATAGAGGGCTGAGATGATGCACAGATGGATTTGGAGTCAGAAAAAAACAGTTAGGAAGGAAAAGAGACAGTGGAAGCAGAAAAGGGGTAGAAAGGCCAGGAGTGATGGGATGGGATTGTGGACCAGATGGAGGTCAAACACACAGTTCAGAGTTTCTGTTTAGGATTGAAGTGGTTCCTTTGGCTCAGCCTCATTATTACCAATGAGTGCCAAACCCTAGACCTGGATCTCTAATTTACATGTTTTGCTTTCACTGAGGGAGTAAGGTGAGAAGATGGGCCATGTGAGAGGCATGATTTTGAGTGGCTTTGTACTCTCTCAGAAGTAAAGAAAAAGAAGGAATTGAATCAAAAAAAGATTGGAATTTTGCTAAATCCTGTTTCTCTGAACTTTCTCTGTTCCAATCTCAACCTTTCTCTTCAAGCAAGTTGCTGATTTTGCAGTTGGCAAATATTGAATAAATACAAATAACAAAATATTAATATGTGTAAAGAATATGGTCACAGATATTTTTAGGGAAGTCTTAGTACAACTTGGCCTAAAAATTTGCGCCCCATGGCCGAATACACATGGTTCCTTTAGTTAAGGTACCACAGAAGGCAGTGATTGTGAGTTCTGAAAAATAAAGATGTGTGAAACAAATCTTTGTAGACATGCTGCCTCTTTTAACTACCTCAGATCTTTTTTTGGAAAAGGCTAGGCTATAAATAAATAATCATAGCTCTCTGGGCTGCATTTCCAAAGTGATTGGGCATTCAGCTTTGACGAACTACACACTGAGCAGCCCCTGGTCACTCAGGCATTGTAAAATCTTCTCTAAATTCACAGTACATGTGCCTTCATTATTTTTCAAAACCCCAAGGGTTGACTGTCAGGGATTATATTTCATCTCTTATTCTTGTCATTCTAGGACTTTCCAATTGAGAAAGTTTCAATGAGCTAAGGAAGATACACTACTCATGCTCTTCTTCAAGTATTTATTTATTTAATGTCTAACTATAGACATGAGGTAACGTTACTGGAAAATGCAGAACCATGAAGGGAAGCGTATTCTATTATTCATGGCATCACTGTCTCCTACCCCAAATCTGCTCTTTTTCCACAATATTTTATATTCCCTGCCTTGGCTCAAGCAGGATATTCTTCTTTCTTTTATTCCGTATGTTATTGGGCATGAAATCCTCCCAGTTCTACTTCTTTAGTGTTTGCTTGATCTGTTCCTTCTTTTTCATCTTCTCTTCCTCAGTTTAGGATCTCTGAAGTCTCTCGCTCTTGGTTCTTACTTGCCTCTTCCCCCTTTTTAATAGTCTTTCAATGTTTTCTCATTGCAACCCAGATGATATTTCTAAAAGCCAAAGCATCACTCCCCTTTAAAATTCACACGAGTGCTTCCACTTGCCCCAGAATAAGGCCAAAGACTAACGCTAACTTGTATCATCCTACCTCACTGGACACCCACATCTCTTCTGGCCTCATACCTTTCCACCTTTCTTTTATCCTATGCCCAGGCCATACTATATTTCCTTCAGTACAACTTCATAAATGTTGGATGGAGTAATGAAAGAAGGAAGGAAGGGAGGAAGGAAAGAAGGAAGGCCTTCTTCTAAGGGGAGCAGAGAGTCCCATGTGAGGAGAATTTGCCTCTTCCTTTAAAAACACCTTAGCCCCATTTTCATTTGTCGTGAGCCAGAGCATTAAAGGCCTTGCATTTATTTCTCTTTTAGGAAGTTTCTAATCAGTTATGTCTTGGGGATGTGCAATTTATCTCTGTCTCTTTTCTTCTTGGACCCGGAGGGTGGTGGAAGCCAAATGTCAGCTGTCGTGAATGGGACGTTTGAGTGTACAGCGAGAGCTTACTCAGAGTGATATTTTTCTGTGAAGATTCCTTTATACAGGAGAATGTATTCAAATCACAGATCTCATTTAGAGGATTATTTTGCTGCCAACATCAGCCACCAACAGCTGATAATGCCACAGTGGTCATTCTTTATACTGGTAAAACAAAGCACACTAATCCATTTAAAATAGCATTAAGCTTAAATCCCTAATGATCATCCAAGACAATTACTAGTTACCCAGTAATTATTCTAGAATGAAGTTTTCAGTCTTGCTAAGTGAATAGGTGTGGTTTAGGTATTCCTTCATCTTCTCACATCTATTTATAAATACGTTTATTTTTAAGTACCATGTGCCTCCTTTCTAAAAATAAGACTACTGTGGCTATATAGCTCTGTGTGTCGCGCTTTGACACAGCATGAATAGAAAATTCACACCGACGCCAATACTCTTAAATAATAACAAGAGCACTTTGGTTCATTCACTAAATATTATCGAGTATCTGTTACATGCCAGCACAGTTCAAGGTGGACATAACAAATATTTGTTTGAAGATACACCAGATAAGTCAGTCAACAATCTCCATGCTTATGGGCCTTATGTTATTACTTCACAATTGTGTAGGAGGTTGCAGAGCAGTTTCATATACATGCCTACTTTTCAACTGCACAGCAGTCTTATGAGGTAGATATGGCGATTACCCTCCTGATTTAACAACATAAGTCCAGAATGTCTTGACGTAGACAAGAACACATACCAGTAAGTGGTAGATCTAGGGTCAGAATCACTGTCACCTGATGCTGGTGCCAGTGTGTTTTTTTTTCACTATCCCTTTTTTCCAATGGCAATCCAGTTCCTCAAGCCATGAAACCTCAAGCATTGTGCACTGGTAGTGAAATAGCTAAAGCACCCCACCACCAGGAGACCCACTGGTCTTCCATTGGCTTCCTTTTCTTTGTACGTGTAATGGCTTTGTGCTTGTTTCTTTGATTCATGTCTTGTGTCTTTTTCTACACTGCTCTCTTTGTATCCAGATAGCATCCTTGAGCAGCTTTCCATGCAAGGATGGAAGTCCTCATTGCATGTATCCTCTCCGATATAGTCCCTATTTGATGACTAAACTAATTATCTGATAGTATGCCCTTGGTTAAAGTGACTAGGGGTAGAATTTAATTTGTACTAATCAGGATAAGGGTATGTTTCAGTTGATGTGTGAGAAATAAAAGAAGACTGAATGTATTTATTTTTGTATCTTAGTAATTATACACATCAGGAGTGGAAGGAGGAAGCAGTTCCTCGTCCCCATTCAGTATGTTCCTCCCTGGTTCCCGTCTTTTTCTCACCACTGAGTTTGGCTTATTGTATAGTGTCCCTGCCTTGTGCAGCCTCTAGGACTGTCTGTGAATGATGAATGATGGTATGAGATGGGCAATGGATCAAAGGGAGAAAATAGCATCAGGTCATGTACCATTGCGAGGGAAGTTAGGTGAGGGAGAGTTCAGAGGGAATTATGCTCATGGTATGAGGGACAGAACTGTATGCTCTAGAGGTTAGAGAGGAGATTTCAGCAGGATGGTGGTGAGGGTGGCAGTGCCACAAAGACAGGCCAAGATTTTCTGAGGGCAACCCCACAAGTTATGACAAAATCATTTGGAGCAGTGGTTCTCAAATGTGAGCAACAGAATCACCTGGAAGACTTGTTAAAATAGATGATTCGACTCCACCCCCAGAGTATCTGATCAGTAGGTCTGATGCTGCTAGTTGGGGGACTGTGCTTTGAGAATTACTTATTTAGTTGTTACAACTGTCAAATAGGGACAGTGTATAACCAAGAAAATGGCATGTACTTCTCTCTCCTCCCCCATTAGCTCTTCTCTTTCTTCTCCCTCACCTCTGACCAGAATCCCTTGACTGCAGGGTTACATCTGACTGTCAGAGCCTGAAATGCTCAGTCATGCAGTTTCTCGTGTACAAGGGGGCCAAAAAGAGTGACCACTAGGCTGAAAATGGCCCAGTGGCCCAGGCTATCTCTGAGGTCAGCCGTGAGTTGGGTCTGTCAGTGCCATGTGCACCTGCAGATTCCTTCCTTGTGCAACCTCCCTTGTACAGTTCATTCAGGAGTCTCTGTGAGTGGCTGTGTTTCACACTCACACATGGGTGGATTGGAGAGGTATTCATCCTTATTCCTCAATGGAACAGCCTTTGGTAAAATGTCTAAAAGCTGTGATTTGGTACTATAATAAACAAGAGATAAAATACACTGGTATGACTGGCTTCATGATTATTTTTAATAGAAAAAACAATGCTTTTTTTTTGTTTGTGTTTAATAAGGAGCACTTATGAGCACTTGAGAGCATTTTGCATGTATAACATATTTATCCTCACAACAACCAAATAAGCTATTATTATTATTATTATTATTATACTCTTCTTATAGATGAAGACTCTGAGACACAGAAAATTTAAATAACTTGCCCAAGGTCACATAAGCTGTAACTAACAGTGGCAGAATTTGGGCCAAGGCAGTCAGATGCCAACGCCTGGACTTACTTTTAACTATTATATCAGACAGTTTTGTGCTTATCACCTGAGCATTCGCCTTTCATGTACCGTAACTAAATGGTTCCTAAGTTTTGAAACAACCTGACCACTGAGAAAGCTACCCAGAGTTAGCCAAACTCAAACTCAAGCCCTCCACAAGACTGCTCTCACTCTAGACACCTGGACCAGTTGGGGTCTCCAGGGCCACCCTCACTTCAGACTAGCTCACTACAACTTTGTGGGTCCCTATGGACTCCCTCAAGCTTGATAATTTGCTAGCATGACTCACAGAACTTAAGAAAGTGCTCTACTTAACAATTACAATTTTATTATAGCAAAAGCATGCAAAGTGGAATCAGCCAAAAGAAGAGGCACATAGGGAGAAGTCTGGAAGTTTCTTATGTGAAGCTTCTATCATTCTCAGGGATGTGTTACCCTCTCCATAGGAAAGCATGAAAAATACTCAACATATTGCCAATCAGGGCAAGTCAGCCAAGCTTTGGTGTCCAGAGTTTTTATTGGTGTTTCTTTGTGTAGACATGATGGATCAAATCAATGGTCATATGGTTGAACTCAATTTCCAGTCCCCTCCCTTTCCTGGAGGTAGGGCTGATATTATGGCTCAATGCCTAGACCCTCCAATCACAAGCTTGGTCTTTCTGGTGTGGCCAGCCCCCTGCCTGAGTCATCTCATTCCCATAGGTTAATCAGATTTGTTCTCGGGATCTACCATGCATAATAAAGATACTCATTCCCTAGGGAAATCCCAAGGGTTTAGAGGTTACCTCCTAGGAACTGGGGACAGAGGCCAGCTAAATTCTTTATTACACAAAAGCACAGCACAGGAAGGCGGTGAACAGGGATGCCTGAGCAGAGGTGAATTTTATCACATCTTTTAGGTCAGCAGCACTATTTCTGTTACAGGCAGTAGTCTCACTGTGACAGAAAGGGGAAGAATTTTCTCCTGGCGTTTCTGCAAATAGCCAAGCACTAAGTCAGGAAAAGTAATGCTGGAGAGAACGTCTAAATTAGGAGGTTGCTAGAGAGCTCTAAGTGAGGGAGGCTGCTGGTGAAGCACAGCACAGCAATTTGCAATGAACTCACTCACAGACAAGTCGTACTCAAGCTCCATGGCAAGGGAGTGAGTGTCTGCTGTGTGAATTGAGGACAACAGAACTCTGCAGTTGTGAAGCTTTTATACACCCAACATGTAAATTACAGTGTTTGTGAATTGAGGTTGGTTCACATGTAAATGAGAAGACGCTTGAGTTAACCAAGTCTGCCTTTGAAAAGAATTGATATCTAGGAACTAAAGACTGTACTGAGGTACTTGCAAATAATAGTGAGGGAGAGAGCTGTTCTAATTCCAAGGGACTTCTGGAGTGATGAATAATGAGGGGTGGCTAGGGGAGGATAGGGTAAGACATCAAAAGAAGCAATCTTCCATGAAAATCTGCCTGTATGCCATTAATAAAAAGAGCAAATAAGAGCAAGCAAATGAGAAAATAGCAAGAAGGTATAAACAAAGGCTGGCATGAGTTCTGAAGGGAGGCATGTTATGCATCGATGGGAGCCTTTTATTTTTACAGGACTGGCTGTTAAAATATGCACATTACACACTTATGTTTATAATTCACTCAAAATATGGGATTTCCTGTTATGTTCAAGCCCTCTTTTCTCTGAAATCGAAGCCCTTTAAATATGATGAGTAAAACCAAGATTTCCAGTAAGGAGGAAGAGGTGAGGTTATGCTTAATTTGGCCTGATCGTGTGAATCTGAGTGCCCTGGGCGTTTGCCAGATTGATTGGTTTTGCCTTCTCACTGGCATGTTCCCTTTACCCTTCACTCACTAACGAGAAGTCTGAGAGGGATGGGGTTTTATGATCCCAGTGAAAGCTTTTAAACTGTTGAGCTCCTCCATTTAGATCCAGTGCTGCTGGTTTAAGCAACATAAACTGGTGCACAATAAAATTTATAGCAAGGGCTTTTTCCTTTTTCCATTTTTTTTAAAAGAAAAAGGATGGGTTACTATTCAGATAGAACAATCAGCGATGTTTGTAACGTGACAGCCCTGGGTGATAAGGAATTAAAAATGTCCATAGATGCTGAGTGACACTTTTATATCATGGCACAGCAGCTCTGGCTCTGAAATCAGTTGCTGCAGATCTAGAGAAGGCAGTCACAACTGTGCCTCCAGAGCTCATTTGTGGGCTTTGAGGCTTAATTCCATCTGTCCTCTCTGAATTCTCCTTTTGTAGGTCTGCTCTCATCAGCCAGAGGCAAAACCAGTGGTTGGCAGGAAGGAAGATGTTTCTTTGGGACGAATGGGTCTCAATCCAGAAAGAAACTTGCAAAGGAAGCAGCCCTTTAACAGAGCTGGATATGATGCCAGGTAGCCAGGGAGAGTGCAAGGAAAATGGACATTTGTATCTGCCCAGACCTAGATTTGTAGCCCTGCTTTGTGCTTAGCAGTCTATGGCAAGTTATTTTATCTCTGTGGGGCTCCCTTTACCCATCAGTAAAATTGAGGTGATCATTCCTTCTATCTCCCAAGGTTGTTTGAGGATTAAATAAATGAACGTATCTGCAGTTCTTGAATAATAGTAAATGCCCCTTTTCTGAGCATATGTTGAATATCAAGTAAATAGATTTCTAATGCAAAATTGAAGCATGCAAATAATTATCATTGACTTCAAAAGTTGATGCCTGTCTTGGAAAAACATTCCTTTGCTCACATACTACTACCACACTTCGGACATCCAAAGTCTGGAAAGGTTTTCCACACATCAAGCACATCTCTGACACCAGCTGGGTGTCCTACAATTCAGCTCAGTTCTGACACTATCTACCTGGAGTTCTCATCTGATCCCATAAATGAAGGGCTCAGTCCCATAATGGCCCCCACTTCAAACGCCAAGCTTAAGCTCACCTACAGTTCGAACATCTAGATGGAAACGATGCATAGAGAAACATGGAGAAAGGGGCTCAGAGCTCCCTTGCCTTCTCTGGGTACCCCATCCTCCATATCTTCAGCAACCCTGAAGCTCTCCAAACCCTGTTCTTTTGGATATTAATGGAAGTTTCATTACATGGGCATGGTTGATTATTAAATCATTGGCCATTGGTGATTGATTCACCTTCCAGCCTTTCTGTCCTCCCCAGATGTTGGGGAGAGGGAGAATGGGACTGAAAGTTCCAACTTTAATCACCTAGTTGGTTCCCGTGGCAACAAGCCCCCATCCCTCTTAGAGGTTTTCCAATAATCATCTTATTAACATAAACTCTGGCATGATTGAAAGGGGCTAGTTACGAATAACAAGGACCACTGATTTCACTTTTATTGCTCTGGATCTATTTCAGGAGCTGGGAACAAAAAAATGTCCCTATAGCTCTTATTATTTAGGAAATTATAAAGGTTCTGAGAACGATGTGCTGTGAGCCATGGATGAAGACCAAATATATATTTCTTACTATAAATCACACTGTCACAATACCTAATTTATCTTATGTGCTGTCAACTTAGTGACCTGCTCTTTCGGGGCTCATAAGGTCCATCTGAGAACATTCATTTATTACTATGCAGAGTGCCGTTTGACTGTCCTGTCCTGACCCAAGTTGAAGGCCATTCTGTTAGTGTGTGGAGTGGGTTGAGCAGCCACACCTCGATGATTGTGCCCACCCAGGCCATGGCCCTCTGTGCCCAGGCCTAGGAAGCCTGAGGGGGCACATTCGATCCACCTGCCAAACACACTGCCCCAGAAATGACAGGGAGAGCCGCCACATGGTACTGAATGAACCCAAGTGTGTGTTTGCTGATCTATGAAAATGCCAGCCGTCTTTCAAGGGGAGGCAGCTTGTCGGAGCTGTGAGTGGCTGCCTTTTTTCCCTTTCCTGTCCCTTTGTAGGAGAGAGGGAACTTTGCAAGGGTGGGTTATGGCCCAGTGGGTTTGAACTTGCTATGTTTATGAGCGCAGCTTGTCCAAACTCAGACCATTGTTCCGGTAGCCTAGAAGTGATTTTCGATTTAATATTTTGTTGTCCATTGTTCAGTTATGCCAGCAGTTATTTTTAACCAATAATACCACTTAAAAATGCCTCCAAGTTTGAAGGTGATTACTATGTTTTGTCAGCAGATACCGCTTAGTGAACTTACACTGACAGAGTAAACACACTGAAATGCTGCATATTCCAACACAGACCTAGCCATGCAGCATTTTAAACAGCGCATATACTAGTTCAGAATCATGTCAAGTTTTTCTCCTTTCTTCTTTACTTCTGTGGGGACTGGGTGAGCTAAGGTGGTCTGAGTCTTTTCCTTTCCAAGTTCAGATTAACAGGAGAAAAGCATGCACACCTATGTAACACGAGTATAAGTTCTACTTGACACATGAGTCTTCATAAGGAAAAACAATTAAAGCTGAGTAGCGTATGCTAGCTTGGATGAAGGAATATGACAGAGGTACGTGTAGTAAACTGGAGGAAACTGAGCAAGGCCTGATTGTCGATTGTTCTTGGAGTTAGTCCCATTGTCTTCGGAGATAAGGCTGCTCCTTATCTGGGGATAAGGAAAACACCTCTCACAGGAGGGTTTTATAATCTCTTTCAGAGAAGGGCAGGGGTGATATCAGACTGACCTTTGTACTTCTGCTGTTTTCTCAAATACCTTCAGGTTAAAATGTTCAGTAGGTCGAAGCGCCGTATTTTTGGGTGCCTTGAACCTCATTTCTTTCTTCCTTCCTCCCTCTTTTTCTCTCACTCTTTCTTTCTCTCTCTCTGTCTCTCTCTGTCTCTCTCTCTCTCTCTCTCTTTCTTTCTTTCTTTTACATGTATAAAGTGCTTGTATTTAAATACACCAACAGTATGTTTAGAAATCAGGTTGCATGTCTAACATGGTCCAGAGGCTATACAGCATCACGTTCTGGAATAAGACTGACCAGGGCCAAATCTTGCCTTCATCATTTATTGGCTCCTGGACCAATCCATGAAATGTAAATAAAAATGTTGGGCTCATAGAATTTTCATGAGCTTTAGATAATGCACAAAGCACAGTCCCAGGCACATAATAAATACTCAATAAATGTTAGCTACTTTCTTTACTTATGGAGTTTTTTTTTTTAAGTTTTGGTAACATTATTCATGATGTTTATGATTCATGTGTCAGGTTTAGCCACTACAGAAGTTGTACCATAACCAAATAAGTAGAAAGGAAGAAATAATGTGGGCTCTAATATAATTTTTTAAAATAAAGAACTGAAAATAAAGGGAATATATTCTTCTGAAAGTCTCGGTAGAGCACCTGAAGGTGGGCCCTTTAAAGGTTTTGACCCATGTGGTCCAACCCGAGGATCTTTAGTCATTTGTCCTAATGCCCTTTCAAGTTAAAAAGATCCTTCAGGTGAATCTACCTGTTCTCTATTCTCTGTCTAAGAACATGGAATAACTCCTCCCCTCCAAGTCTAGGCCTTCTCGTCTCTACTCTCACCATGATGCTCTACACACCGCTGTCCTCTTGTCCTAGACATGGGCCTCCTTGTGGTTCCTCCTTTGACTCTTTCCATTGTGCTCTCTACCACTGCTTCTTCACTTCCTTATTTCCACAAATGTTCTCAAAGCCATCCCTATACTCCACCTGGTTTTCTCTGTAGCATACCACTTTCTTATAGTCTTCTCAAAGAGAAGCTGAGTACTATTTTGCATTTGTGGTTCTTTAGGGTGAGGTGGTAGCCTGTTGCTCTGTTTGCTTCATTGCATCTAACTTTGACTCAGCCCTTTCTCTGTGAACATGCCATTAATCGATACTACCCGTCTCTCTCCTTCTTGCTGTTGTCAACTCCCCAATCCTACTCATTCATCAAGACTTTGGTGATTGGTTCACAGTCTCCATCTCCATCTCCAGTAAGACCTCCATGGATGGTTTCAGTGTCCACACAACTGACCCATTCAACATCTTGGGCCTCAGTTCCTTTACCTGTTTATCTCCTTTTCCTTGACTTTCTATACTCCGTCTCAGAAACCCACACATGTCTACCTCTGGACCTGTCACCACCATTTCCAAAATAAATAATGCAAGTATTGTACATTCTGTCTGAAACCTTCTCTTGTTCTACTTTGCTTGCTCCCCTACTTGCACAATAACTGTTCTTTGGCATTATGTCTACCTCATTCCGCTAATTCATTGACCTCTTTACTCATTGCCCAAGCTTCTTTTAATAGAATCACTGCCTATCTTAGATTCCAAGGTCCATTTTCTAATGGGACTTTTGCCACCTTCCTTTCCTCTTCTATTTTCATCACACCCATCAGATAAAATATGAACTCTAAAGGAACACACTATTAGGCTTAATTTGTGATGGTTCCTGACCAGGTGGAGTTCTGATAAAGAAAAATCGCACATCAGAGTAGATAATATGATGTAGCTATGGTCACAAACCTCGAAGAGACCCTCAACACTACCTGGAAACCCTTCTGCCTTTTCTTTTTAGCTCATTCTCCCAAACTTCACAATAAATATTTCAATTGCCTTCAATGTTCTCAAGTCTCAATCACCACTCTGTCTCTTTCTTCCTTATACTTCATAGCTAAATTAGTAGCCATCAGAATGCAATATCAGGCGTGCAACTAAGGCTTGATAATACTAATGTTATTAATCCTGAAAAATTATGACTCAGTACCTATCCTTGCCTTTCCACTTCCTCTGGAACAGAAGAGCAGGCCCTTGTTAAAACTAATAATGACCGCTCCACGTAAGCTTTGTATACTGTCCCTCTGCTTTCTCCGTGATAGAACCTTAAACTATCACGTCTTTCCCTCTCATTATAGTCAATGTCTTTCAACAGGAACTCATAAATTATAATGGAATTTTTTATTTCTTCCCCATACCAAACAAATGATGTTCTCTTATTTTTCTAATGATACCACCATCCACACAGTTGCTCACGGCAAAATCCTCAGACAGCCTTGTTCTTCCTCTTTCACCGCCACACGAGCCATCAGCAAGTCCTATTGGCTTTACATTTACTATTAAGCTAAGACGATCATTCCTCACCACTTCACTGTTACATCTCCCTTACATGCCCTACAGTAGTTCCTATCTAATTGGTCTTACTGGTTTTTGTTTCTTTTTTTCTTTGTTTTGATCTCTTAGAATCCATTTCCATACAACGGGGAGACTGATTGTTTTAAAGTTTCAATAAGATCACTCCACTCCCTCTGTTTAAAACTCTCTAATACAGTCCTATTATGAATAAAATTCAAAGTCCTCTCTGTGGCTGATGGGCTATGCCTTCCGGTCAGGTTTTATTTTCTACCACTTCCTCTCATGTACCACACTCGCTGGCTATCATGCAGCCTTTTGGACACACCACGTTGTGTGTTCCTCTCTCAGAGGTCCTTCTGCTTCGTTCGCTCCTTCTCATCCTTTCAGCCTCTACTGAAATGCCACCTTCTCATAGAGGTCTTTTTCTAACACTCTATGTAAGTAACACTCCACCCCTACTATCACCTTGTATCATTTTTTTCACATCATTTATTACCAACTAAAACTAATGTTCTTTGCTTATTGCTTATTTCTGTTTCCCCCAAATAGATGGCAAGCTCAGTAAAGATCGGGACCTAGCCTGTCTTGTTTGTTGCTATTCTCTAGTGCTTAGAACAATGTCTGGCACACAACATGTGCTTAAAAATGTTTGGTACGTAAAATAATGGATGGATAAAAAAAACTGGACCCTTCTTATAAATATTTAAACCCCTTTAAGTTTGTGCCTTCTCGAAGGAAAAACAAGCAAGCAAAAAACCTCACCACCTTTTTCCAACAACTCCTATCAGTTACTGTTCCATTTTCTCTTCCTCGTCTTATTTCCTACATTTTCGACTTCTCCCATTGTCATTTGGGCTGCATATGTACCCATTACCACCTTGGGAGAGAATTGAGGAACACATAAATTTTTTTTTTTGTCAACCATTTGCCCCTCAAATAGAATATTGATAGATTTAACAATAACCCATATATCAAAAATATTTTCTTCATTGCCCAACAAAGCTAGAAAAACGATCAAATAGCTTGTCAATGTTGGATTCTGTCTTTTCCCTGGGACAATATTTTAGATAGATCTATGAAAAATGAAGTAGAGATTAGATCAATTTCTCTGTACATAAAAAAAAAAAATCTTGGCCACTTTTGGAGTTGTGTGTAAGTTAGACATATGCACCTATACACATGGGCAAGGTGTGTGTTTGTGTGTGTGTGTGTGTGTGAGTGTGTGTGTGTGTGTACAATCAGAGTTCTCAGTATCTGTGAATTGATACAGTAATGTGAATGGTCTTGGGATAAGGGAAAGAGTATAGATATTTTCAGGGTCAAACAAATCTCTAAGCATTCCCTCAAATTACAGCAAGTCTACCTTGCCTGGAATTTTATCAGTAGGAGGCCTTATTAGCCCCCAGCTCCCACACAGCTCTATCATAATAAGAACTTCAGATCCTACCTTGAAATCCTTCCTGAATCATTCTAGAAAGAATGAGCAGTATAAAATTTGTCTTGTATAATCCACATAATTATCTGGAGATTGATAGTCTGTGTTTGCTGTACATTGTAATTTTATATAACTAAAATATTTGATTCATTAAAAAAAAAAAAAAAAAAAAAAGCCCTGCCGATGCCAAATAACAAAGCATTCACTATTTTGCCAGTCCAGTCCAATGTCTCTCTGAAGCATGATATTTAACCATAGTAGTTTACTAGTTCCGTAGTTCTTCTAGCATTAAAGTGAGCTTTTATCATGATCAAGATTTGTTTGTCACAGTCATCATATTGATGCCAGTGCCTAAGCTACTTCTGGATAAATTTCTTTAAGAATCTGAAGGAGTCACTGTGAACTTTTTAAATGGTGATTTATCACTATCTTGGGCACTGGGACACCTGCCTGTATATCCATAGTCCCCTGTGGTGGGAGAAGTCAGAAGGCTCTTTTAGAAGTGGAGGACCCTCCAAAATACTAAAAGTGCTAGGAGATCTTTGTTTGTAGATACTTTTTAATGTATATGTATAAAAATACCTTGGATGTATGATTAAAGGAAAGGAAATTACTTGAAAAGCTTTTCTCAGGAACAACTTCCTTAAAATACTCTGTCTGTTGTTCCACTATGTTATTACTAGAACATGGGTTGGGGAATCATTTTGGATCCCATTTATACTATGGTTTTTTTCCCCCATGTTGAAATCTATCAATCAACTGTTATCCTTTTTTTTTTTTAATCAAACTGTAGATGGAGAAGTGAGTTTAGCTTCTTATGTTACAGTGACATTTTATGGGCATATTATTCTCTCACACTGGGAAAATTAAACTTCTCATAAGATTAAATTGGAATACTTATCGCTTCCCTTTGTTTTGAATCATTCTAAAGTCCTCTGTGCCTTTGCTCCTTTGAAGGCATTTCTTCTGGGTAAATTATAACAGCATCAAGTCGAAGAAATTGAGAAAAACACAGTAAAAGTTAATGAAGAAAAGAGTCAAAGGAACAGATTAATTTAAAATGGAACTTCACATGCAGCAACAACTTTCTCACAACTAGGCATCATAGCAAAGATGAGACGCAGAGGAAATTTCAGAGGAAAGATAAGATTCAGATAAGAAAAAGTAAGGCCAAGCTTTATGATAAAATCTGAATGTTTGAAGTAATTGATTTAAGAGATTCACCTACTCAGAGCGAAATGGATGATATAAACAGATGTGGAGCATACGGAGAAATGCACATGTCCAGAGGTTTGCGATTCTGCGAGGTCATTGACCACAATTACGGTGGTTAGAAATGGAGTGACTGTGAGAATGCTAGCTCTCAGAATTCCAAAAGCATTGACTGATACCTCTAGGCATTTTTCATTAACAACCTTTATCTTTATTCTTTCCAATATGGGAGGTATAACAGCCTTCTATTTGAGAGGCTCATGCATAAATTTTCTCTGCTCATTATGGAAAAAAGAAAGGACTGTATTCTAAGTATTTACATAATTCTAAGGATCAACCCTCAGTTTGATATGAAAGTTTTATGAGGGTTTCAACATCTAACATTTGGAACATAAGGACATGGAGAACATACAAACTTTACTGGGGGTGGGGGTAAAAATAAAAACTAAAGTTGGCCTGAAATTGGGGGAGGAGCTAGAAAGAGGAGTTATTCTAAGAAATAACTAGAAATGTGCTAGAAAGAGGAGTTATTCTAAGTTACTTTGTCTTACAGTAAGAATACATCACCATCACATAAGTAAAAAGGCCCATAATTTATTAGCAGCAGAGTACCAGTAACCCATGCATAGGAGATAAGCAGCAATTATTTATGAATGAATGAAGACAATAATTTCGAGGCATAAAAAGCTAAACTTTTGTTGAGATATAATAGGGTAAACATTTCTTAATTCATATGACAAAATGTACTGATGATCAGGATGCCTGCAGGGAAATGCACAAAAAGCAGAGAAAGAACCTGTGAGGAAAGTTGAGGGACAGGTAGATCCATCCTCTCACCTTCAGATGGGAGAATTCAGAGATCATACCAGGATCTGGGCTTCTTTTAAAGGCATGTGGGAAGGGAAGTTTCACAACCTGGCTTCGCGACCTGATTAAGGCCATTAACAGCCTTCAGGGAACCCTTCTTTATATCTAGTATTTGTCTTTACTTTTAGTCCTTGATTCAACACATACTTATTAAGGGCCTTCTCTCTGTCAGTGACTATGTTAGTCACTTGGGATACACTAGAGAGCACACCAGTAGAGCTCCTGTATGATAGATAACAGGGGATTAAAGCTAAAGGAGCTACACACCACAGATCCTATAACAGTCTCTAGGGAACCCAAAGACAACAGAGAAGATAAAAACAAGGACACTGGAGGAAATTTTAGCCTCTGACATTATAGCTACAGCAAATGGCAAACACAGCCTAACTCCTGGCCAAATAAACATAAGACCTGACACTAAAGGCCTGTCTACCTCAATTCCTTTTATCTGATATATCATGTCTAGCTTTCTACAAAAAATTACAGGACATGCAAAAAACAAACAAACACCAAAAAAAAAACCAACACGAAAAAAACCACTGCCTGAATAAACAATGCAAACACTATGACCAGATTTAGATAAAGCAGAGATTTTGGGATTATCAAACTTGAAATTTAAAATAACTATGATTAATATGCTAAGGGTTCTAATGGGAAAAGTTGACAACATGCAAGAACAAATGAGTGATATAAGAAGAGAAATGGATACGCTAAAAAGGGATTGAGAGGAAGAACTAGAAATCATAAGCCCTGTAATAGACAGGAAGAATACCTTTGATGGGTTCATCAGTAGGCTGGACATGACCAAGGAGAAAATCAGCAGGCTTGAGGATGTGTCAATTTCTATTTGGAAGTTTCTACTTCCAAAACTGAAATGCAAAGAGGAAAAAAAAAAAAAAAAAAAAAAGCAAGAGTGAAAAAGATGGAACAAAATATCCAAAAACTGTGCAACAATTACAAATATAATATACATGTAATGGGAATACCAGAAGTAGGACAAAGAGAAAAAGGAACAAAATAAATACTTGAAGTAATAATGGCTGGGAATTTTCCAAAATTAATGACAGACATTAAACCACAGATCAAGGAAGTTCAGAGAACACCAAGCAGTATAATACCAAAAAATCTACGTATTCAAATTGCAGAAAACCAAACACAGAGAGAAAATCTTGAAAGAAGCCAGAGAAAGAGTGAGAGACACCTTACCTATGGAGTAGGGTAGCAAGGATAAGAAATATATTGGACTTCTCTTCAGAAACATTGGTAGCAAGAAGAGAGTGGAGTAAAATATTTAAAAGTGTTGAAAGAAAAAACAAACTTCAAGAAACTAAAACTTATATCCAGTAAAATTATCCTTCAAAAGTGAAGAAGAAATAAAAACTTTTTCAAGTAAAGACTGAAGGAATTTGTTTCTATTAGACCTTCCTTATGTAGAATATTAAAAGAAGTTCTTCAGAGGGAAGGAAAATAATGTATGAAGGTGTGACAATTAAGTTTGAGAACTTGTTGCAGTGATGTTGCTAACCTTTTTTGATATCAGAGGGATTATTCATTATGAATTTGTACCAATTTGGCAAATAGTTAACCAAGTTTACTATTTGGAGGTGCTGAAAAGGCTATTTCAAAAGTTAAATGACCTGAACTTTTCACCAGCGATTCATGGCTCTTGCATCATGACAACGTACCAGCTCACACAACACTGTCTGTGAGGGAGTTTTTAGCCAGTAAACAAATAACTGTATTGGAACATCCTCCCGACTCACCTGACCTGGCCCCCAATGACTTCTTTCTTTACCTGAAAATAAAGGAAATATTGAAAGGAAGACATTTTGATGACATTCAGGACATCAAGGGTAATATGACGCCAGCTTTGATGGACATTCCAGAAAATGAGTTCCAAAATTGCTTTGAAGGATAGACTAGGCACTGGCATTGGTGTATAGCTTCCCCTGAGGAGTACTTTGAAGGTGACCGTAGTGATATTCAACAATGAGGTATGTAACACTTTTTCTAGGATGAGTGTGAGAACTTATTTGTCAGACCCTGTATGTCAGAAACATGGATCCACATGGATCCATATAAAGGAAGAGCATTAAAGAAGGAGTACGTGAAAGTAAAATAACATCTTTTATTTTTCTTATTCTTGATTGATGTAGCATAGCAATTTGTTCAAAATAATAATAGCAAAAATATATTTGATGATTAGAGCTTATGAATAAGTGAAATGTATAACAGCAATGTTATAAGGTACAGGAGGAAGGAATTGGAAATACTCTGTGATAAGGTACCTGCACTACCCATAAAGTAATACAGTGTTACTTGACAGTGAACTTTGATTAGTCATAAATGTATATTGCAAACTATAGAGAAACCACTAAAATATTTTTTAAAGAAGTATAATTGATATGCTAAGTCAAGAGAAAAAATAGAATCATATAAAATGCTCAATTAGAGACAAAGAACGCAAAAAAAGTGGAAAACAGAAAAAGAAACAAAGAACAAAGGCAACAAATAGAAAACAGTTACAAATATAATTGACATTAATCCGTTATCACGTTAAATGTGTTTTAAATACACCAATTAAAAGGCAGAGACTGTTAGAGTGAATACAAAAATAAGATCCAACTATATATTGTCTACAAGAAACCCACTTTATGAATATGAAGACACAGATTAAAAGTGAAAAAAAAGAAGGCTATACCATGCTAAAACTAATCAAAAGAAAGCTGGAGAAGCTATATTAATTTCAGACAGAGCAGACTTCAAAGCAAGGAAAATTATAGCAACTTCTCAATATTATCTTTTCTAGCTATGGTTTCAATTTCTTTAACTTTTTTGCCTATATTCTATTTTCAAGTCTATTAGTACCAGGCACCAGTTATCAATCCCAAAGTAGTAGAGTACTGTGCACTGGTTACCCATCCTGGGAGAGGATTCTAAACACTTCTGCCATTGCATCTTTATATTGGTGTCACCAAGGAAAGCAACAGTCAAGTGCTAGATGAAACAATGCTTTACTTTCACAGAGAAGAGACAGAGCAAGATCAGCTTTAGTAGTGGGTGTTGGCCCCTCATGGCCAGCGGGTCTCTCTCTGTGGCCAACACAGGGCAATTGACCTACATACACCCCTCTTGTTCCACAATGGAAGAACCCTATCTCCTTTCTGTGGAGGACAGATATCACAATAGGGGTGTCCAGGTGCTATATGACCCACGCGCTTTAAGCAGTGACCAAAGAGGAGTCATTGAGCCTAAAATACGTAAAGATATTCCCACGTAAGTTGATACCATAAGCTCAGCGTAGGCTGTGTGACCCTCTTTACCTCTTGGTAAAAAAGTGCTTCAGGCCCAAGGTCCATTCTGTGGCTGAGTGTAGGTCCAAAGATTGTGCACATAAATCTGCCGATCCCAACAATTAACTATGTTTCTGACTTTCCTCCCCAGATTCTTCATGTTTTAGAGCCCAGAATTAAAATTTAGTTGTCTAATGCCATTTAACACTGCTGTGCAATTTTACTTATTTAAAAAGTCTATTGTTTCTCTTTCATGTTAAAGCTATTAATGTAGTGCAGTGCCAGGGTTGTCTGCTAAATATCTGCAGTGTTCGATCACTTGCTTACCTGTCTTAACACGGGATAGTGTAATACACTTACTACAAACAATGAAGCAAAAATGCTACTATTAGCTAACTTAAATCAAACCCTTCTACACGTATTAAATCATTTCATTTTCATAAGAGATGGATACTAGATTTAGCCCCATTGTACTCATGGGGAAACCAAGCCTCAGAGAGGCTGCTGCAGAATTTAGCAGAGGCTGCTAAGTGGCAAAGTTGGGGCTTGAACTTGGCTCTGTTAAACTCCAGTCTCCAAATACTTAACCACTACGTTTCCTGCAAAACTGAAACATTATTGTAACGACAATATAGTGCTTATAAAGAGAGAAAGTTAAATATTCTAATAAGAGTTAGTCCATGTTACTAGAATATTTAACCTTCAAGTAAATTATTGTTTTTATTTTTCCCCTTGGTTGCTTACATTTCACATTGACTGCACTTGTGTTTTTCAGCTTCACCCCAAAGATGTTTGGTCTCCTACATTTTCTTCCAGTGGTTCAAGTTCACAAGTCTTTCTCTCATAGCCTTTGACTTCATCCACATCTCACGTGATTTAGGTTGGGAAAAGGCCCATCCTGTTATTTCAAATTGGAATCATGCACAATTGAGGAGACACTTTATTTACTATCTGGTGTCTTCATTACATGTAAGCAAATAATTAAATTATTTAAAAGTGTAGTAGCTTAAGAGACCCCTGATTTACTACAGTGCAAATTGCTACACTTAATAGCCATGCAAATCTAATGCGAGGTACTGTATGTAGAAGCCATTTGATACAGAAGGTGTTTGTTTTAGATACTTCTAATTTAGTGTCCAGACTCTTCTTCCCAGACAGATACATTGAGTTATTAGTTGACTTTTAAACTCACAGTTCTCTTTAAGGAACTCGACTAGCTCTTGCCTCAGATAATGCTGAGCATCAATCAGCTGATTTTATTGCTGGTACAGTCATGCATTGATATAAAACAGGAACTAATAGTATTTACAATGTGCTACTTGTTCTGGTGGGTGCTTTGCTGATGCCTTCTAATCAAGCGGTGGGCTGTAACTGAAGTGCATTTCTGTATAATTGTGGCACGCTGTGGGTGCCATTAAAAGGAATTACATTTTAACCACGAAAGAGTAAAATGACTGTTCAGGGAAACAGCATCTAGTATCCAGGATATCATTGCTTTTGTGAAATAGAATTACAGTGTGTGTGCAATTAAAGAGGCTAGCCTTGACATTAAGAACCTCCATCAAGGTCATTACCTATTGTGTTCAGAGACCCATCTTTGTTTCAAACCTGTGGCTGTCCCAGCTGAGTGTCTCAGGTGTAATTTTATCCATAATTCCACACTGATGAGCTTGTCACAGTGCCCCAGGAAGAATGATTTGTGCTTGGCATATCAAAGCCAGCCATCACCCATGGAATGAGACAGGAGATAAAGGGAAGATTTGTAGAGGAGGGTTCTAAAGCTGCCAGAAAAGAGGAAGGTGCACTGACCAGACAGCAGATGTGCAATATATAATTGGTTGACAATATAATTAGACAAATATAATTAGAAGGAAAATAAAAGTACCAAAAAGGAGAAAAAGTGAGGTGATAAAAGGAATCGAGGGTGAAGTGGTGGTTTTAATGACGAAACCGTTTTCTCTTCTATTTATTCTAGAATAAAATTACTTGTATTCATAGTATGTTACAGTCCACGCAACATTTGACATTAGTTGTTCATTTGGGGCTTCATCACCAGACCTGAGCTTAAGGTGGATGGTGTGTTTTACAGACGCTGAAACTGGCCAGAAGGTGAACACTTTGCACCACAGTGGTGTTTCTTTGAATCTGAGGCAGTTTAGGTAGTTCCTAATCTTACCTCTGAAGTTTCCTTCTCACACTTTCCCCCAATCACTACATAACTCTGTTAGCTTAATACAAGTCTTAGAAATAAGAAGGAATAAATTTGACCAAAGAATGGGTTGACAAAATTACTTGTACCCAAAGTAGAAAATGAATATGGATTTATCATATCCAGTAAATATTTGGCGAAAGTTAATAAAAATGTTATTATTAAAAATGTCTAACAGTTAGTAAAATGTTCCTCACTCAAGTCTGAGTAAAAAGAAAATATAAAACATCAACTTACCTTCAATTTTTAGTTGAAGATTTAATGTTGAGCTGTTGGAAGTAAGCATGGAAATGTTCACTTCCTCCTTGAAATAAATCAAATATGCAACTGAGAGATAGACTTAGTGCCTTGATAAAAGAAGGCGTGGGAACACAGTATTTCAAACTGTCTTTTTGTGTAGTGTCCCCAAGTACTCTTCATATCCCAAGGCTCTCTCCCTGCCATACTGAAATGCAGGATGCATGAGAGGTATGCCTTTCTTTTGTAAAGTGGGAGAAAGAAGATTGTGAAAGAGATGAGAAAGCTCTGCCATGACACTCACCTATGGGTTTTCAGGCAGATCCCTTTAGGAAAGTGTGCACAGGGGAGCTGACGATCTGCATATTGACTATCTTCAAACTGACCATGCTTGCAAAACTTTGTCAAGTTTCTGTGGACACCCTAACCCAGTTTGAAGACCACTGGATTATAAAATGAATGCAAGTGCGGTCAATGTTTTGCTACTTTGAAGTTAATGAAAATCTTGAAGAAATAAAACCCTTCTTCTGAGGGCATTAAATATGGATTAATTCAATATAATGCCTATAACTGTAGTATAATTCATGCCAGGTTTACTACCATCTAAAATGCGTAGAATAAGCAGTACAAACCAAAATGAAAGAAACCTAACAATTTATATTATTTAAATAGCACTTTAGCATCTAACTCATGCTAAATGAAAAAAAGGTAAATATATTATTATATTAATCCTTTCTGAATTGCTACTTTGTTATAGTTCTAAAGACCATTTTTAGAACGAAAACAGAAAAGTGAAATTTCAAGGTGTGGTAACAGTGCAATTAAAATACACAACAAAAAAACTCTGAAGGATGTGGAGGTCAAAAACCTGAGTGAAATGGTTCGTGTAGTAAAGAGGAACCGCAACTTGAGGTGGTTAATTCATTTATATTTCTTTGGTTCTCAAGATGCTTCCTTGAACAGTTTTCCGTGTAAAGGACTTGTGCTAGCTCTCAATTCACTTCTGTTTACTGAGTACCTGCTAGGTGCTGGCTGCTGAAGACACGGGGAGGGACATGACAATCTCTGACATTAGAAGCTTGCTGCTTCTGTCTACCAGGCTGTCCCTTACGCTGGGCTCTGCACACAGAAATGATAGTAGAGTTCAAAGGAAGTGGATCGTTTGGTATTAGGAGATATGGTTCACATCTGAGCCTCACCATTCTCATATGAGCCTTGTGACTTATGAGGGCCTCTCATTGTACCTACCAGTAAGTCTCAGTTTCCTAATCTGAAAATTAGGAGATAATGATGTCTTGCAGAGTAGTGACAGCAATGAAATAAAATCATGTCTATGAAACCCTTGGTAAAATACTATCAAATGTTGGTTATTGTTAGGATTGTTTCCATTCTCCATCTTTACCAAGACTTCTAAGCATCTTCTGCTTTACCCACAGCATTCAACCTTTCTAGCTTCACTGAGTCTTCAAAGCTTACTACAGTAATGCTGCTCTTTTCCACTGCTGGAATTCTATCTTCTCCTTTGATCTTTAGCTGAGATTGGAGTAAACTTTACACTCAATCCTATGCTACCTGCTCTCTGCTTTCTTTGTCTGTGAGCTACCAGGGCAGACACAAAACACGTGAGTGATCCATCTAAGACATTTAATTTTATGTTGACACTTGCATATGTTCAAACATCCTCCTGTTTCATTCATTCTCTCCTGTATGTTTCATTAAACCCTCAGTCTCATCTTCTCCCCATTCTTTTCAAAAGACTTTGCCCCTCACTTTACTGAAAAGGTAGAAACCATCCAGTGACTTCACTTCATTACAGCGACCTACTCCCTATAATCTCATTTCTCATTAGACCCTGTTTGAGACCCTGTGACATATACCACTGTTTTCTTATTTTCTTTATGGCCAACTTCTCAAATTTGCTCCAGCAAGCAGAATGATTACTACCTTATCCCCTGTGCAATATAGAGTTTTTGACCCATGACTTTAATGAAACTGCAGATGAGAAGGTTATTAATGCATATTAAAGAATCTCAGCATTGAGTGAGACATCGGAGATCACGTAGTCTCAGCTGATGCTGGGTAACATCTATGACATTTGCATAAGTGTCTATTCAACCTCTGCTTTATCTCTGGTGAAGGGAAGCTCATTATTTCTCAAGGCAGCCCACTGTAATTTCAAACAGTTGTGGATTTGAGAAAGCTTGTGTGTGTGTGTGTGTGTGTGTGTGTGTGTGTGTATTTATATATATATATACACACAAACACTGTAACTTCCACAAATGACCCTTGTTCTATTATCTGAGGCTTCTTGTATGTCTCAGTCTTCTTTTTTATTGAAATAAGATGGTCATTCTCAGACCTGCAGCAGATAAGTGAGAGGTTAGTAATTTATATCTTGGTGTACCAACAACCATATTTGCATATATTTGATTCTAAATATTATCACTTTTATTAATACAAACATTTCAAAACAGAGCCTTGTAAATCTTACTACGTTTTCCTAAGTGAAGGGATATACTTTTTTCTGGAACAGCTTGCTTCTTCAATGGCATTTTGTTTATTGCTTATAACATAGAACAAAGCAAGAAAACAGGATTATAAAGAAAGGGAGTGGCATGTTTCATGGGAACATGTAATGAGTAAGAGGGCTTCTAAGATTATCAGAGTTGATTTTCTTGATAACAGGGGTCAACAATTTGAGTTAATTTTATCACTTTATAATAAATAGAATGGGTCAAAACAACAGTCCAGAATAAAAATTTTTAATTAAAGCATTCACATACAATAACTTCATCAATGTTAGGTGTACAGTTTGATAAATTTTGGTAATTATATATAATCATCCATCACCACCAAAATAAAGGTACAGAATATAGCCATCACCCTCAAGATTCTTCATGCCTTTTGCAGAAAATCTCCTCCTCAAATCTCCCAAAATGAAGGAGCCATGTGTCTGCTTTTTGTCACTATAGTTTTGGCTTTTCTAGAATTTCATGTAAATGGAGTCACACAGCACATTCTCTTTTGTATTTGACTTATTTCACTTAGCATATTGTTTTTGAGATTCATCCGTGTTGTTGCATGCATCTTGTATATTTTTATTGCTGAGTATTGTTCTGTGGTATGGATGTAGCATAGTTTACTGACTCACCAGTTGAGGGAGATTCAAGTTGCTTCCAGTATTATTGTTATTATGAATAATGTTGCTGTGAGCATTTGCACGTACATTTTTGTGTGACCTATCTTTTTATTCCTGTTGGATAAATATCCAGACATGCAAATCGCTGGTTCACTCAGGAAACATATGAGATTTTCCAAGGGGATCATACCATTTTTCATTTCCATGAGCAACGTATGAGAATTCTGTGCTCCGAATCCTCCTCAGTGCTTCATGTCATCAGTCATTGTAACTTCAGCTGTTCTAGTAGGAGTGTGGTGGTATTTCATTAGAGTTTTAATTTGCATTTCTCTGATGACTAGTGACGTAGAGTGTCTTTTTGTATTTTTCTCAGCCATCTATATTGTGAAGTGTCTGTTCAAATATTTTGTTCATTTTTAAATTGGATTATTTGTCTTCAAAACAGATTTTTGAAAGAATACAAGGGTCTCTGAGTTTTCATGAATGCCTTCTTATGTAGAGGAAGTGACAAACTTGGTAGGTAAACAGAGCAGAATTCATTTCAGGAAGGGACAGAGCTGAGTGCTAATGAACCTCTTTTCCCAGTATGGCTGAATGATGCACGACTGTGCTGTGAAGCAGTGGTTTATTGCTACCCAAGGCAAGATGCCAATGAAAGACCCTGTGATGAAAATGGCAGCTTCTATGGATAGATATGCTTTTTGTTTGTTTGTTTGATTTATTGCTAAGGGGTGCAGACATGGATTCTTTTTGAGCTAAGAGATAATAAACCATTCTTTTTTTGACAGAAGTCCCTCCAAAATAGCATAAGGTAACTTTCAGGTACATTGGTGTGAGAGGTGTTGACAAAGCTATATGGTGATAGCTCTCAAAGCACAGAAGGTTCTCAATGGTCATGAAATGTTATGTTAGAAGAAAAGAAATGTAGCACAGTGTTCTGCTTTTTAAAAAAGATGTAAAGTAGGATGCTTATATACAAGATGATATAAAATAATTCAGTGGTAACAAATTTTCTTATGTGATAGAGAAAAAAGATTTATACAGTATTGGCTAATCTACAACAGTGCTGCCTAATACACTATATTTTGTACTAAGAAGTCATTACTGCATAATATTCATTCAGCATCATTTTGTATATTGTGAGGTACCCATGAGAATTACCCAACATAATCTCAGTAATCCTGGCATCTTACATTAACTGTGTGGGAAACATATGCTGTTATGCTTGTTTTTACAGGTGTAAACCCTTAATTCATTGTACATTAAAAGTAAAGATGTACATGGAGAAAAATTGAGGATGAAGGGTGATGGGTGAGTTGAAGCCCCATGAAAGGAGCAACATTTCACACTGAAAGGAGCAAAATTCCACACTGAAATGACACAGACAAAATTAATTTCATTAAGTTTCTAAGAATTTAATAATAAGAGGAGCCCTTTGCCGTGGCTGCCAGGACTCTCAATAAATTTAAGCCTCAACTGTAGTAACTCAATGATTATATCTAATTCTTGGCAGAATTATATTTGCTCTTCTTTCCTTTTCCTTCCTTCTTTTCCCCTTTCCTTCCCTCCCTCCCTTCTTTCTTTCTTTCTTTCTTTCTTTCTTTCTTTCAACTACTATCTTTTAAACTCTCTTTTTAATTTAAATGTTCTATCAGAACATTTCTATCAGAAACATATAATATATATTTGTGTTTAGTTTTTAATTTAAATGATCTTAAAGGTTTTTTGAAAGTAGACGGGAACAATTAAAAATAGGTAAAAATAATAACAATGAAAAGAGGTTTAGCATTATAAGCTATCAAAAAGCCAAGAATTAGGCAAGAATTGATTTGCTTTAGCACCTGTTTCTTATGTATATCCCCTGATTTATCATGAAAAGAATTAGTATGGAGATGTTTACTGCTTATTTTCTTAGGCATTGATGAGGAGCTATTCAGAGGTATAAATTAGAATCTGTGGCATCACTCTATTTTCAGAAAGTTGAAAGGAACCTTAATAAAAACAATGGTTACTTTCTGAAAACACATTATGATGTAGCCGCCCTGGTAATGGTGGTCTCCACTGATCTAATCTGATCTCCACAAAACCGTTGTGAGTAATCATGATCATCATTTCATTGTTTTGAAAATTGAAGACCGTTAGTATTATGTGTGTTGCTCAAGGTGACACCACTAGTGAGTTGCAGAATAAGGATTTGAACCCAGCACTGCCTGGGAATATTTTTCCCCACTGTACAAATGCTGCCGTCTTAAGGATCATTTCAGCCAACCATCCTCTCATCTCACAGAATCACATTTAAGTTTTCGGTGTAAATGAGAAATTATTTTGTCTTCAAAGACAGCCCCACCATTTCCTTAGAGACGCATTCTGATGCTTAACATTCCCCTCAAAAGTATGAAATTCCTCTTTGTATCTAAATTTATCTTTTATAGATCTCCCACTTTTTTTCTTTTGTCTTTTCCTCAGTTGAGGGGAAGATTCTCAGATACATTGACACACTGTGGTAGCCATAAGGGAGAATACAATTCTCAGATCTTTAAGATACCAATAAAATAAAAATTACTGGACGGTTTAATAACAATACAATTGGGATTTCAGAATAAGTTCTTCATACACTCTGTGTTTGAATAACTGTTCTAGTCTTTCAAACTCCAATGTTGCCATCCAATCCGATAAGAGATTTCTACATTTCAAAGTTACATTCCCTCTATAATAGAAATTACCCTCAGAAAATGACAAGCTGATAAAAATGAACTCTGTCTTTATTGTTAGAATGCAGTTCAGTGCCCAGTGATATTTTATTTTTGTATGTCAATTGAGGTGAAATAATGATATAATTAATAATTCTTCTAATTGAAGGACTTAGCATGGCATTTTTGCATGTCCAGTATAAGAGCATCTCTGCTCTAATTTCCTAATTTTTCTTCGTCTTTTTTTGTTTTATTAAGAAAATATTGAAATACAATAAAAACATAAACTCCATTGTTAGCTGGTATCATTGCAACTCAGCTGTGGTGAGCTTACAACAACATGGTACGTAGCTTGATTTCCAATGGATGATTTTTCTGGGCTTGCTGTTCTGAAAGGATTCAATACCAAGCAAAGCTACTCATTAAACAAGCTTTTCCTAAGTCAGAGAAACTTTATTTTTCCTGCTATAAAGTAAGATACCAAGTACACTTCTGCCAGCTTCCAATTTAACCCCAGCAGTGGGAATCTGGGAGAGCTTGGATTAGTGAAAGGTACATGACAAAGAAAGTTTACTCTCTTATTATGTGATTTGAATACATTACCTTGCCAAACTCTTAACCAGGGCTGCCAACAAATAACAAAATGAGCTTATTTGGGTCTCCAGGTTTTTAGACCCAAATTCCCTCCTGCCCCCCATTCCCTCATGAAGGAACTAACAAGTTGTGCTGTGGCCAAAAGGCAGGCATCAGAAAAGAAATGGAGAAAAAAGCAGAGTCAAGTTAATTCCAGACCCTGGCTAATTGGAGTCCAGATAATTAAGAGCTGGCTTTAAAATAAATACCCAACACGTCATAGAGGCTGAGCAATGAATAAGGAACAGGGAAGAGCATTGAAAATTTTGGAACATTTATCAACTTGTAAGAGTGCAAGTCTACAGGCTAAAAGCAGGAAGTTAAAAACAGAGACCCCAATAGGAGAGAGGAAATTAGATAGCTAGCTGGCAGCAGCAAATTCATCTAACAGCTGGAAGAAAGATCAGCTTTCACTTTAAGTGATGAGATAGTGGGTAATTGGTAGTTTGAATAGGATTTATTCTCAAAAGGCCTTTTTTTTTAAAGCTTGTTTTATGTTCCATTTATGCTGTATAATAAATACCTACCTACAAACTAAAGAAAAGACCCTGAGAGAAACACTTCTCTGGCTGTGTCTCCAGGCTCAATTAAAGTGGAGGGTTAAGGCAGTTACCCAGAAAACTTAAAGGAAAATAATCTCACTTTTGCCTGAATTAACAAGAAAATTCATTCCAAAGCTTACACTTTGCTTTAACTCTAGCATTTAACTATTGTTGGGTAGAATGGGCAATCAAAGGTAAATATTTGGTAGGTGTTAAAAGACCATTCTTAGAAATTCAATACCAAATGACAGATTTTTTTCCGTTACCATGGAGATGGGTTCTACACAAACAGGTAAGATATTTAATAAATGGCAAGCAAAGAAATCGTCTATGTGCACTTTAAAGAGGTGACTCCCCTCTGTACCTTGCTGTTCTACATGATAATGCTTTGGAAAAGGCTAGTTTTTGACTCAATGGATCTTTTGACTCCTTGGTCTTCCCTGAAAAGATTGACAGACTCCCAGGCTTAAAATGGAAAACATTTCTGAATTGACATCCTGCAGACTGCAATGAGTTCCCTCATTGTCAAAACAGCCATTTGCTGGAACAATCTGCTTGAACTGAATGTTCACTTGTATCCGCTTGGTTTCTGGAAATTGTGGGTTGAATTGTGGGTTCCAATTCTGGAAGCATTTACTTTTTGATGGACTATGGAACCCATTGTGATAGGATCTTTAGGGGCCTGTTTGGTCAGCTCAGGTTAAGCAGTGTCAGCCAGGCCCATAGCTGTCTTTTAGGAGGTGGAGTGGTCAGTAAGTGGTCAGTTGTATACATAGCATACTGGCCTCTGCAAATGTGTGTTGCACAGAAACCCAAATCACAGACTAGAAAAAAAGTTGCATTTTGAGCAGAATTTGACTGCTGAGGGATTCATATTCCTGGTTTTTTCAAGGACCAAGAACACTGGGAGACAGAGATGACACCTGAACTAAGAATTATGGTATATGGACTCCAGTATTGGCTTTGTCATTAGCAAGTTGTGACCTTGGAATATTCACTTAGCTTTTCTGAGTTTTACTTTCATCAACTCTAAAATGAAAGGGGTGGACTATATGATTCTTCAGGTTACTCAATCTCTTGAAATTTCATGATCTTAAATTAGTATATCATTACTCTTTGGCTTCAAATACAAGGAATGATACAGCTGATGAATTTGGCTTAAAAGATAAAATCATGGAAGTCCTAGGATAATCCTTCTCTTTCTCTGAGCTGTGCTCTCCAGGCTGGGAGTCCAAGTGTACTCTTTGTGGTATTGAACTTACATATCCCTATGTCTCTTTAGAAAGGAGACAAATAAAATATTAACAACCTATATCCAAACTGGAAGGAAGGAGAGAAATTTCATTTGTCTTCCCCTTGGATGAGGTCTTATGCCTTTGGGTTGTTACTGAGCTCAGGTCCAGGCTAACTTGACCTGCTTTAGATGACATCCCAAGGTCACCTGTTATGACCACTTGAAGGTTCTAAACTTCATGAAAGCCTGTGTCCTTATTTACAAACCCTTTCCTCTCTTCCTCTTGGGTAGGACCCAAGTGCATATATTCAAATCTAGTCTCAGGAACACATCAAGAAATTTCATATATCGTCAAGATATCACTGAAAATCTAAACTATAAAAAAAGACTGCCACAATTACAAATGCTATTTTTATGGAGTCTGAGCTATTTCTTTCCACTACTTAATATTTTTTACTATGTGCAAAATAGATGACAGCAGAATGAATGATCACTAAATTATAATGAAGCAAAGCTCGATCAATCAAGAACCATGGACAAAAAAAAAAAAAATGCAAGAACAGGGTATCACACAGCTTAACTTCTTGTATTTACTCCCACATGCCAGAATCTTGACTGCATAAGTAACTATACAAATTTATGTGTCCTCAGATATACAGATAGATAAGTAGGTTCTTGCAGGTGTGTGTGTGTGTGTGTGTGTGTGTGTGTGTTTAAGAGAAAAATCATGAACACACTTATATATTGAAAAAAAAAGAAGAAAATGGTATTTACATAATTAAGCACTTGAGTTTAATTTCTGGTTCCTGATTAAAGCTACTAGCTAGAATTGATTGTTATGGGGACTAATGTGTCACTTTCCCTCCGTGCCATCCTAACTTCACACAATTATTTGGAAAAAGATACCAATTTTACATATATCTAAAATTGAAACGATTTATTTTACTCATTTTTTTTTGTCTCATGCTTCCTGCAGATGTTATTTGCTTACAGATGTTGCCTACATAGTTATTCACTGACATTTTTCTGAAATAGTAAAATGAGCAAATTTTGCCATTGAGGAAGTTTTGAGTGGAATAAGACTAGACTCTGACTGACCTGGTTTGTTTGTGAGCATATGCTAAGTGTCCGTGGACTTACTCGGGCCATAGAAATTAAGCCTCACAGTCTTGTTCTTCTGGAGTTTCTCCATTATATTAGCATTCATAAAGTATGAGAAATATCCCTGGTACACAGTGGGAGACAGCTGCCTAACTAGAACCCCAAGCTGGTTCTACTTTTTCCTGTTTCTAAGATGAGGGATTTGCCAATGCACCAGAGATGAAGCAAGCCAAGCCAGATGACATCTGTAATTTTGATGAGAATTTTGGAGAAAAGACATATTTAATATGTGACCTCATTGATATCGTAACATCTGCTCTCAGCCAGACACACCAGTGATGGAAGAGGGCTGGCTGTTCATGACCTGGAGTGGCTCTTGGACTACTGCCCATGGATAATCTCTATTCTTTTTTTCAGCTTGTTTGGCTTAATTCCTAATGAAATAGACATCTCTGCTAGCAGGTGGTCATAGAAATACTGACTAAGTTAGAAATGATACCGGATCAGAACATTTTAAGAAAATAAATTCAGAACGCGCACAATCAGAGTTTTACATTGGAAAGCAAAAGCTATTGGTTAGGCTTTCAAAGTTGACTGCCTCAGTGCTCCCCTCACTAACTAACGAGCGACTGCTAACATTTTGGGACCTGTTGTATCATATATATGTAAAAGTATACAAATAGCACTCTTTTCAGAGGCTTGTTGTTAGGATCAGATGAATTAATCCATGTAAAACATTTACAACAGAGCCTGCCGCACATAAGTCCTGCACTCACCTACCTTTTTTCATTTTTTCTTTTTTTTAAATGTTTGAATATCAGTGTTTTAACGTTGGGTATTTCATGAAAATAAATGAGTAAGCAATACCTACTTAACATATTCATTGCTTCCTTTCTAATATTTCACTAGATTTTTATTGATCCATTCATTGACTATTTATTTATTTTTTTTAAAGATTTCATTGCAGAAGGGGAACAGGACTTTATTGGGGAACAGTGTGTATTTCCAGGACTTTATTGGGGAACAGTGTGGTTTTCCCAGGACCCATCAGCTCCAAGTCAAGTTGTTGTCCTTTCGATCTTAGTTGTGGAGGGTGCAGGTCAGCTCCAAGTCCAGTTGCTGTTGTTCAATCTTAGTTGCAGGAGCGCAGCCCACCATCCCTTGCAGGAGTAAAACCGGCAACCTTGTGGTTGAGAACACATTCCAACCAATGGAGCCATCCAGCTGCCCAGGAGCTCAGTGGCAGCTCAGCGACAGCTCATTGTCTTCATTCTAGTTGCGGAGGGCACAGCCTGCTGGCCCATGTGGGAATTGAACCGGCAACTCCGTTGTTCAGAGCTTGCGCTCACACTGAGCCATCCGGCCGCCCCCATTGACTATTTATTAAGTGTCTTCCATGTGAGAGGCAAGGTGCTCATCAGATAAAATACAACAATGCATAGGCGACACCCACCCTCTTTTCTCATGGAGCTGAGAGTCTAGTTGGGAAGACACATGATAACTAGGTAAGCAAATGAATGAATCAAATAATTATGGGTTGTGATTATTACTTTAAAGGAAACCAATGGGGAGTGGTGGTAGAGAATAATAATAGCAGGGTCCTAAGTTAGGTGGGGAGATGAGAAGTGCTTCTCTGAGGAGATGCTATTTGGGCTGGTATATCAAGACTGAGAAGAGCTGGGGCAAAAGCATTCTGAGCAGTGAGAATGAGAAAGAAGGCATCAATCATCCTGGAGCAGAGTGGCTGATATGAGTGAGAAAGGAGGAGGAAATAAGAGCATCAAAGGCTTTTTAAACCAAGGAGGCACTGCTATGATTTGCAGTAACTTCCTAAAGATACCTTTAGCTGCATGATAGAAAATAGATGGGTTGGAGGGAAGCAAATGTGGGAGCAGGGGCAGTCACAGAAGTCTGCGTGAGAGAAGATAGTGTCTTGGACAAGGCTGTCCGCTGTTGTGGTGGGAGTAAGGGATGGACTTCAGAGAGGGTTTGGAAATCACATCAACAGGACTTGCTATAAGTAGATTGGGCCTGGGTGCGAGAGCTAGAGAAGAACTGGATATAAAATGAAAGTCCCTATCTTAATTTTGATGAGAAATATGATGAATATTAAGTCAATGACACCAATGAAACAATCTTTACGTATTTAAGACATGATTTAAATATAATGCCGTTAACCATAAGATACTATACTGTGTGTCAGGGGAGAGAATTTAATAGATGGAAAAACCTTTGGATGTTTTAAAAATTTCTTCATGGAATATAGGGACACTGGGTAAGTTTTGTATATTTTTCTCTTTGATAGGTTTGCCTGTTGCCTCAGATGTATCACCATTAAAAATTCTCCATTCCCCTACCTATAGTGTAGGTTATGGTTTCTAAACTACATGATATTAATAAAAAAACTTTATAATTTTAAAATATTTTAAGCATTGTATTAGGAGCAATTTGACATATTTGTCTTCCTAGCTTTAAACGTGGGGAAAAGTATTAACCTCTCTTTTGCAGTTTTTTCATCTGTAAACTAGAATTTGACAGTTGTACCTTCCTCAGTGGGTATTGTGAAGATTAAATCATTTAGTACCTGTAAAGTGCTATGCAATGCTTGTCACATAGTACGATTTCGGTAAATTTGAGCTTTCATTGTTACTATAGACAATTTTAAAGATAGATGTGCTTCTGCAAAGTAAAGATGATTTCCCTCTCAGAAACCAGTGGAGAGTCTAGTTTACTACAGAACGTCATTTTTTTTCTAAGGGAACTGCAATTTAAGAACAAGGTATCAGTAGTTTTGGGAGTAGATAACACCACATACTTAACACTGAGTCCATCATATTACATGATGCCAAAAGTTCAGAAATGTGGAAAAAATGTGTCCCGTAAGGCAGTAATTTTTCTTAAATTTTATCAGCAGTTTTGTATGCAGAAAACAGCCACTACTTTGTATGCATGGAGCACTATTATTATTTCTTACCTGTTTATACTGTGCTATAGTCAGAAAGGAATTGAGGTGGACTACAATAAAGGGCTCAGAGATCATAAATCATTTAAATGAAAGTAACAGAACCTAAGCAAATAAAAGAAGGGGGAAAGTAGGTAAAGATTTTATAAATATTTAATGTTTTCTATAACTAGGGATTTTTTTCATGCAATAACTTCATATTACTTTATAATCTTCTGATTAATCTTCATAAAATATGTCACATGGAAAGGTAGCAAATATTTTCCTCACCCAGGAATGTGATATGTCACTGTTTTGCTGAAGATGAAGGTTGTGCATAGTCAGCATATATGCTGGTTGGTCCAATATCACACTTTCTTCAAACCACACGTAAGTTCTTTAATCAATAATATTAGTTCCTGCAATTTTAAATTATACCACAATTAACAGAGGAGAATAGATTCAAATATATGAATTTTTTATTGATCCATCAAAGTTGTAGCATACACTGAAAGAAAAATGAAATCTCTGTCAATATGCACAAAGTAATTTTATGCAATTGTAGTCAAAGCAGAAACAATTTTTATTATAGTGCTTTTCACTCGGCGTTATATTTTAAGCAATTTTATATCTCTACAATCTTTTGGCAATGATATAAAATTGCTGCCTACTCTTCAATCAAGTTGATGCACTGTAACTTAATGAACCATTAAGTTATAATAACATTTAGGTCATTTCCAATTTTTTTGTCATTATGAATAATAATCGTGATGCGAGTCTAATTTTTCCACCTTTTGGATGATTTCCTTTTAATAAATTCTCAGACGCTGACTAGATGTGTCAAAGAATATGAATGTTATTGTATGTCAGTATATACTGCTCTCAGTAATGCAGGAGATGTTCAGTCAGGTCCCTTTGTTAACATGAATGATTTCACCTTTTTTACTTTCATGAAGATAAATTGAAAGTTTTGCATACTGATGTAGTAACTCTATATTTTCCATTAGCATTCAAAACAGGTGAATTTACTCAATATAATACAATATATACTATTATACTATATTATATTGTAATATTCACACATACAAATATCTAAATTTATACTTATATCAGTAAATTATATTACTCAACTAATGATTTATTTCATCTTCTTACTAGAAGATAAATGATTGGCTTTTTTTCTTAAACAGGTTTTACTAGAAATAAGCAACACCACATAAATATGGTTAACTCTTTTGTTAAGAAAACTCCATAAACTCCCTAAGTATCCGCTATCTAATCCACCCTTTATACTACTATTTTGTAAGGACCTCAAGAAATGGTAAAACACATTTGCAACAACATGGATGGACCTAGAGAATATTATGATAAGTGAAATAAGTCAGACCAAGAAAGACAAATACTATATGATCTCACTTATATGTGGAATCTAAAGAACAGAATAAATAAGCAAACAAAACAGAAATAGATACAGAGAACAAATTGATGGTTGATAAATGGGAGGGAGGTTGGAGGATGGGTGAGAAAAGTGAAGGGATTAGGAAGTACAGATTGGTAGTCACAGAATAGTCATGGGAATATGAATTATATGTGTAGTATGGGAAATATAATCAACTGTTGTAAAGACTGTGGGGGGTGAGATGGGTACTGGACTTATTGGGGGATCACTTCATAGATTATATAGATGCCTTAACCACTGCGCTGTACACCTGAAACTAATATAAAATAATATTGAATTTCAACTATAATTATATACATACCAGGGGTGCCAAAAAATGTATACACATGTTAAGAAAGGAAAAAACTGTATTAAAATGACACTGATGGTAACCACTTTGAGCTCTCATGTAATTGCAGAAGTCAAATGTGACTTGTATTCATCTTTTGTTATCAGTATATATTGAGTATTACAATTTTAATACAGTTTTCTTTTCCTTTCTTAACATGTGTATACATTTTTTTGCACCCTCTGTATATAATACTTATACGAGGTGTAATCAAACAAAATGGTGAATGTTCAAATTTAAAAATTTATTACAGTAAATGACACATTGCCATTAATCACCCTCAAAATAATCCCCCTCACTTTGAACACACTTATCCCATCATTCTTGCCACTTTCTGAAGCAGTTCTGGAAGTCCTCTTTCGTGAGTGTCTTTAGTTGCGCTGTTGTGGCTGCCTCAATGTCCTGAATTGATTCAAAACGTTTACGTTTCATGGTCATTTTGACTTTGGCAAAAACCCAGCAGTTGCATGGTGCCAGATCTGGTGAATAAGGTGGATGAGAGTAATGTTTTTATTTGACAGAAATTGCCATATGCCTGAAGTGATGTGTGACATGGAGTGTTGTCATGATGGAGGATGATTTATGGCACACTTTAAAACACACCTTCTCTCAACCATTGCTCACACCTAACTGACTGCACTGAACAAGTTGAAACTTGTCACACACTTACTAAGGTTTGACATGCTGCTTCCCATATTGAAGATCCCTGTCTTTCCACTGGATGGCATTCAGCAGCAGCATTTACCATATGTTTTGATCACAACAGAAACACACATCGCTTCTGGTATATGGCAATTTCTGTCAAATAAAAACATTACATTGTCCTCATCCACCTTATTCATCGGATTTGGCACCGTGTGACTTCTGGCTCTTCCCCAAAGTCAAAATGACCATGAAAGGTAAACGTTTTGAATTGATTCAGGACATCGAGGCAGCCACAACAATGCAACTAAAGACACTCACGAAAGAGGTCTTCCAGAACTTCTTCAGAAAATGGCAAGAACAATGGGATAAGGATGTTCGAAGTGAGGGGAAGTATTTTGAGGGGGATTAATGGCAGTGTGTCTTTTATTGTAACAATTTTTAAAAATTTAAACATGCACTATAATTTTTTATCACACCTCATATATATGTAGTCAAGCGATGTAAAGTACAGCATAGAGAATGTAGTCAATGGTATTATAATAGGTATATACGATGTCAGATGGGTAGTAGACTTGGTGGGATTACCACTTTGTGAGGGGTGTAAATGTGTAATAATTATGTTGTTTTGTACACTGAAATTAATGAAAAAAAAGAAAGAAATGGTAAAATACACAGATTTAGTAAATAACTCAAAGGACTGGCCTTGCTCTTAAGAAGTTGTTTTTTTAAGAAACACAATCAGATAGATCAAGGTCTTTCATAATGGATCCTTTCTTTTTCCCTAGCCCTCCAGCCCTTCTTATATCATTTTATAACCCTTGGATCAAAGTGATATAGAAATTGTAACAGTGAAGACTTGGTGAGGGCAAAATACTTGTATATGAGAAAGAAAAATAATGAAGTAAAATAAATGTAGTAATGCAAGTAAAGCACTGGAACACATGTCTGTGTACATATGTGTGGTGTGTCTTTATTCTGTGGTTGTCCGTGTATGGCCATATGATTGGTGGTTAAGGACTCAGGCACTGGAATTAGATTGAGTTTGAATTACATTCCTATCACTTGCTAGCTGTGTGATCTTGGGCTTAACCACTTAACCACTTTGTACCTTCTTTTCTTCATCTATAAAGTGGAGATAATGGAAATATCTCCCTGTGGGGTTGTGGGAGTAATGCTTGTAAAGCCTTTGCAGTGCCTGGCACATAGTAAGCGCTTAATGTTATTGTTATTTTCTCTATATGATAAGACCTGAAATCTCCAATATGAGTTATTTCTCATAGTGAAAAATGATTGAATAGAGACATTTTATTCTCTTTCATCTTTGTGGCACATCTCCTTAGCCACCCCAAGATATTTTCCCATAGGGTATGATTTGAGCAGTATCTGGAAAATTCTATCCTCAAATATATTTTCCACTAATCTGTCATGTGCCACTATTATAGCCCTTCCCTTTTATTGAGTTTTACCCTGCTCCCTTTACCATCTTCTGAGATGCAGAAGAGGTGGCACATTACCTCACCATCTCCTTAGTATCAGTAGAATTATCAGGATTTCTTAAGTTTTCAGGACATCATAGGAGTCCACTTCTAGAGGAAGGCATGGAGATGTAAAAAGGAAGGGCTGAGAGGGGTTACAGGGCTGAAGGTGGTTCCTCCAGTGGAGGGAGGAAAGAGGTGGACATACGACTCCCTGTGCTTTCCTGGATATTGCATCCAGATATGAGATGTGACTGGAATGGACCTGAATTTCTCGAAGGGACAGATCCAGGAGTTATGTGGTTTATCTGAACAATAGATCACTGAATTACATTTGAAATGATGTTTTCCAAGAATCAGTAATTTATTATTTGCCTTTGGATCTAGGGGAAAAATCTGGCCAATAGAGCAGGCAGAACATTGCTGATGACAAAGGAAAAGGAGACAAAAGAAAGAAAAGAATACAAAATGAAAACCATCTGCAAAAGCATGCATCCCTAACGCTGTGAATGAGCAGAAAACTGTTGACTTAGAAGGTTTTTCTTGGTTTTTTGTTTTTTCTCAAAATTAAGTGGCAGAACTATTTTTAGGTTCTAAAAACAATGTCATTTCTTGCCACTAAAACTAGTTTTTACATACATCAATAGCAAATTTCTGGCTGGAAAAAATGAATTTCTTCCTAGAACAAGTTTAAAGAAAGGTTAATCATATTGATAGAATAAAATAGGCCAGTTTTTACTGCAAGGAAATATTTCAGTGGGCAGAATTACCAGAGGGAAGAACTTTTTCTCTTGATTTTCATTTTGGAGTTAAATTTACAGAAAAAAGCCTTCAACTCTCAAGGAAAAATAGTTTTGATTTTTTTTCTATCCCTTCTTGTAATGAAGAGATCCAGGATGCTATTTTTTTGTTGTTGTTGCTTATAGAATTTTTTAAATGTCAAAAATAATGGATTTTTTTTTAACGTACTGATGGACTGCTTTAGCTCCTAGAGTTGACCATAAACATCTGCTCTGCCTGTCCTTGTCACAATCTCTGTATCTTGGACCTTGTAACTGGCACTCAGTGGATGCCCAGTGGCTGTACGGCATGGTCACATTGAACGATCTAGTGCTCTGCTTCATGGAAGCACTGGCCTTTCTGTCCATGGAGAGCCTTCTTAGTTGACATCCGTCCATCCCTTCCTCGTGTCTTGATATCTTTCTTTCCTAAGTGTCATGTCCAGCTATCTGTCTCCTTTCTAAAAGATGAAACACAACCCACTTTTGAAAATTCAAATCCTGACGAAATCTGAAGTTAATAAAGATATATCAGTAAAAGGAATAGAATACAGCATTACTAGAAAAAAAAAAGAGTGGCTGTGCAGGATGGGCCTTGATCATGTTCAAAGGCAAATTACTGAAGGTGGTTCTTGGGTCTTAGAGAAGAACACAATGTTAAAGTCAACGTTTTGCTTCAGAGAGAAGAGTAGTTAGGCTACATCTTATAGTCCATTATCCCATTATTTACTATGAAAATCTCCTTGTCTTTGGGTTATTTGCTTTATCATCTTTGAAGTTCAGTTGGAGACAGAGAATTACAAGCACTGTTGGCTGCCTCCAGCTCTGATGTAGCACTCTGGGGGCAGCGAGGCAGGAAAAAAGTGTTGGTCCACAAATGAACTGCTCACAGCAGCAAGTGGTTGGTGAAGCCTGGTCCGTATATACTTCTGAGACCCAGAATGATGCAATGCAACATGAGGCAGAGTTTAATCAATAGAATTCCAAGGTGAATTTGAGGCAGAAACCTACTTCTAATGCCACTTGAAAGAAAAGCTCTCCAAGATGTGCCACCTAGATAGTGGTTCAGAAACGCACTTTACAGACCTGTCTGTAGTCGCTTTCCTCCATCAAGCATCAGAAGTGAATATCAGCATCTGTACTACTTCTTCTTTTCCTTTTCCTCCCTCCTCTTCCTGCTCCTGCTCCTCTTCCACTTCCTCCTCCTCCTTCTTCTTCTTCTTCAACTTTTGCCTTTCACATTGTCAAACTAGGGATTAAAATTTGAATGTTGACTTCCTGTGCTGTCAAAGTGTGGGACAGAGTTGGAAAGCTTACTTCTTAACAGAGGTTCTACAAAGGCTAAGTGGGTAGACAGAGAAGGTCAAGTCGGTAGAGAGCAAGGACAAGAAGGTCACCTCTCTGTGGGCTTGAATAAACAATTCCCCTCTTTATTAGGACATATATTTATAAATCAGCTATGGACCATGCCAGCACTTCGAAGAACGTCCTGCCACACACACCCGTCTTTAGTGTACAGGCATGCTCAGTGCACAGGTTTACCAGAGAGTCATTAAAACTCAGAATAGCCAAATATGGCTCTTAATTGTTAACATTCCAATAACCTGACAAATTAATAATCCTTCTAGCCTTCAAAATTATTCTCCAGGTTGTAAACTCTTTGTCAATCATAACATCCTTTCTAAAATACCATTCAAGGAATTGCAATGCTCCTTCAAACTCTGTGTTGTATTTCTTTGCCAGAAACCCTGTTTATGTTGTTTAACAAAAAGATGCATATGAAATAACGGGCAGGATTGAAGCTTGTGAAATCTCCACATTTGGAAGCATTTAGAAGCAGGGTCCTGGCCATCTGTGCTGGTTGTTGTGTAGGACCCTGCCCGGGCCCTTTACTTGGCTTGGCTGCTCTGCAGGCCAGCTGAACTTCACACTTGCTCCATAATCAAGTTGGGTGTCAACATCCATCTCCGCAGGCACAGATTCAACACTGCTGATTTCTAAACACTGTGAAGACTGCTGCTGCCCATGGAGTGAAGGGAGGTTGGAGCTTGAACAGCATATCTGGGTGATTTCTGACACTCAAAATTCACATTCTCTCCAGGGTAATTCCCTTACCAATTCTTCTCCAAATACAGGGAAAATAGCACCAGGTGTTCACCACCTGTCTCACATAGTTAGGGCACTCGTGAGATGGAGGATCTTCAATGAGATCTTCTGTATAGGCACGGAAGCCAGATACTTTGACCAGAAATCCTGTAAAAGACTGAGCTTCCTGGGCTCCCACTCCCTGCACTGGGCTTTAGGGAAGACCAGGACACAAGATCAGAAGCCCCTAGGTTATTGCCATTATGTTGACCATAAAGGGCTTGGCATTGACAAACAAGCACCACCATGGAAAGACAGTCTGTCTTATGATGTCTTCCCAGGATGCCCTACTGGGAGCATGCAGTATCCTTTCTGGCCATGCTCTACTATAAATTAACTTTTTTTGTGTGTAATTCTTCTGATATTAGCAATGGTCTACATTTACCTTAGAATATTTGTGAAGAATTCAGATGCCTTCTTACCCTTGTCTTGCATGTAATCTATGGTTACTAACCCATTGAACACACTCTTCTATGTCTATATCTGTTTCATCCTTGAAGAGATGCAGACATAGAATCGTCCCAGTAGTGCTGAAACATTTAACACAGCTCATTAGAAAATACCCTCCGGCTTATTTGTCTCTATTTGAGATTTTTAGGTCTCTATGCTGACATGCCTGCCTTCGTGGGAATCAAACATTTTTTTCTTTTAGTTTCTAATTATATTATAATTGAATCACAGTATATATAATAATCACAGTATTGAAGGAATGTTAACAGTGGTAGGGGATGGAACCTTGTTTCTTTTTCTCATTAACCCATCTACCTCTAACTCTCCCCTTTTTGCTTTTAAAGACTCTGAAAACAGTTCGTGAGTCTTGATCTACTTCCTTTCATATACTTTAAATAAATATTTACATAAATATCAAATGGGAAAATGCTTGCAAATGTATTCTGGGATTGTCACCTGATCCAAAAGTTTATGCACCAAACATGAAAGAGTGAGTTAGTGAGAAAACGGGCACCTCTCATCTCTCTCACTAATGTATGTCAGACAGCATTGGAAATGTGCAGACGAGAACACTCTGTAAGAAAACATGTGATGAAATATGTATCACAGAACCCATCAAAGGGCCTCATTCCTCACCTTCAGATTGGTTATGGAACTGGAATATAGGTTAGGCAATATCCATTCATTCATGACTAGGTGACTTTCGCAGGTTCATAATGCATTCTTCTTTGGTTTTATATGTTGTTGTTTTGGAAAAATGAATGGTCGTCAGAGGAATGGCTCTGTTTTTCTAGATATTATTGCACATGATCCTTGCCTACTCCTCGTTCATCCTTTAGGACATCATTGAAGTCTCTTTTAGCTTTGTAAACCTTTTCTGCCCCTTCCCCATGCTTTCAGACTTTACTCACCACTCTTACCAAGCCAAAGAAAATATAGTCCTTGCCCATAATAAAATTCCAAGCATTTCCAAAGGAGTAGGGAAAGAGGAGATTTGGGGAAAGCAAGATGTTTTACTCATGAATTACTTCCTAGCTAATTAAAATAGAAATAAACTTCTCCAAGAGTGGAAGAAATTGAGACCTTTTGTTCCACAAATTTCCACAGAGCAAATTAAATCTGACTAATTTCTCTTGCTCTGGACTATAAAGAAATTCTCTTAGCCATTGGGGAGCAGAGGTTCCCTTTCCACATTTCGAATTCTCCTCATACCATATCTTACTCTTTCCAATACCACCAATTCCTTTAGGGCTTTGATGACCTAGGGTCTCATGCATATCAGAACACATTGGACTGCCAGGAGGCATATTTTCCAAGCCTGCACTGTCCCTTGGAATATAGAAGCTTTGCAGGTCTTATGCCACCCTTGGGTACAGAAATCTGTACAGGTTAGGAGCTCTGGTACCTGGAATACAGCTTCCCTAAGTGATCTATCAAACCAGTCCACCTAGATGTCTGCAAACTTCCTCTCCCCGGAGTGGCATGAGAGGGTGGGTCTGGGTCCCTCTTACTTACTTATAGAACCTACCCTCATCTTGGGGAATCTTCCCCCAACTTGATACTTCTGTGCCCTTCTTCTTCTAGCTGATGTCTACCTTCCGAACCCCTAATCTAATCCCCTCCATGGGATAAGAAACAAAGGAACATTTGTTTTTTCCTTCTGTTTTCCTTCCCCATAGAAACTGTTCTGATGCCAAGAAACTAAAAAGCTAAAGGGGAAAAAGAAGATTATATATATATATATATATATATATATATATATATATATATATATAGACAACTAACGCTTCTGTAAGTTATTTTATCAACATAAAGGAAATCCTAGTCTCTTTTTAGCCAGTCTTTCTGAAGTTAATGTAGTATCTGTCTCATTCAAGGGAAAAATGACCCAAGGTCAGCCTGACCTCTTAGTAACTCCAAAAGAATATATCTGCAACCCAGTTATTAAGCAAAGCCCATTCTGCCTTTTTCATTCATAGAACTTCATTAGGTTTATCTAAAATGTGCTTGAAAAATAATGTAATTTATCTTGCTCCAAGTAATTTAATTAGAATTCATTTAAATTCAGCAGAATACATACATCATATTACATGTTGCACCTTGATTCATTTTATTTTTACTTTTAAGATTCACTTGAGTTATTTGGCCCTTCAGTATTATATCCAAAACAGCTTCATGTATAAACTAACTGGTCTTCAGCAGTACTAAGGAAAACAAAATACGTACATCATTATGCATGCCACGCACAGCTCGTTTGAATTTAATCTCTTTGGCAACGTGTGTGCTGATGAGACAGGTCCTTCAGGTATCAGTTCACTTGTATTTCCAAGTAGGATATATTTTTAGCCTCTCCCTTGTTTCCCATCACACACACACACACATAAATGGATCAATAAAGGAAAAGAAATGATATTTAGACTCTATTCAAATTACCTTTATAATCACTGTTAAAATGTTAAGGTGTCAATCCAAAAGCACAGTCAACAAAAGCAAAAATAATTAAGTGGGACTACGTCAAACTAAAAAGCTTCTGCATAGCAAAGGAAACAATCAACAAAATGAAAAGTCAACCTACAGAATGGGAGAAAATGTTTGAAAAGCATAGACCTGATAAAGAGGATTGATATTCAAAATATATAAGGAACTCATAATATTCAACAACAACAAAAAACCCCGTCCTATTTAAAAATGGACAGAGGACCTGAATAGACACTTTCCCAAGGAAGACATACAAGTAGCCAACAGGTACATGAAAATGTGCTCAGCACCACTAACCATTAGGGAAATGTGAATTAAAAGCATGATGAGATATCACTTCACACCTGATAGGATATTATTATCATAAAAGCAAGAGACAAGTATTGGCAAGAACGTGAAGAAAAGGGAACACTTGTACATTATTGATGGGAATCAGTCATTATGGAGGTTCCTCAAAATATTAAAAATAGAACTACCTTGTGACCCAGCTATCTTACTTCTGAGTATATATCCAAAGGAAATGAAATCGGTATCTCGAAGAGATATCTGTACTCTCATCTTCATTGCAGCATTATTCACAATAGAATAGCTACTATAAGGAAATAACCTAAGTGTCCTTCAGTGGATAGATAAAGAAAATGTGAGATACACACACACACACACACACACACACGCACACACACACACGGTGCCAAAAAAATGTGTACAGATTTTTGTTGTTGTTTATAGCATATATATATATAATATATAATATTATATATTTAATATATAAATATATATTTAATATATATATTAAATATATATTAAGATATATAAATAATATATATAAATTATATATATATATTTATATATATAATATATTATATTATATATTATATATATATTAAAGTTTATTGGGGTGACAATGCTTAGTAAAGTTACCTGGCTTTCAAGTGTACAATTCTATAATACATCATATATATATATATATATATATATATATATATACGCATTTAAGAAAGAAAAAAAACTATTAAAATTTTACATGGTATAAGTCATCACATTGTACACCTTAAAAAAATCATGCAGCCTTAATATATACAATTTTTATTTGTCAATCATACCTCAACATATCTAGAAAAACAAACAAAACTTTTAGAGTGTCAAGAGAACCAACGATGGGGTTTGGGGATACTTCAAAATAACTTCTTTAGGGATACTTCAAAATCACTAATATATGTGGAAGTTGTTTTTTCTATTAATGAATAGACATGTTATACTGGGATACACTTGGTCTTAGCAACACAGTCTTAAAGAGCTGGCACCACTGGAAGGATGCAGACTTAATAGCTCATTTCCAGGAGGAAAGCCACAGGACTGTCTGTTGGGTTGTTGGTGGCCATGTGCAATTTAATACAGCATGAGTACTCCAAGGCTATATGTTTCTGTGTTTCAAGAATCAAAATGGGACAAGTGTCTTTTCCCTATATATTCTTGAACCCTAATTACCTATAGCTGAGGCATTTACAAGTAGAAGGTGAGCCCTATGCCCTCTTAGTTTACCAGCTGTGATGAAGCTGTTACCATGCCTCAGCATTGTTCCCAGCCATCAGGCTGAATCCCTGCAGCTGTTGTATCAAAGGAGCATTAGATGGTTCCAGGAGCTTAGGCAGGATACTGGGGGCTGGCGGAGGTAAGTAGAAAACACACCTTTAGCAAAGCATATTTTTAGAATGAACTGGAGTGTTTGTTTTTCAGTTCTTCAGGTTTTACTTAATTTTCCCTTTAGTGGAACTGTCAAAAATTGAATGAGGAAATTCCCATTTTTCTCTTTTTTTAATTTGAAAGACAAAATCTTATTCTGATTTTTGGTATTTTGCCACATACTCATTGGATGATCTGGTGCCTTGGCGGGTTAGAAACAGTATTGCAGTTTTTAGTAGGTGCACTAGGTAAGCTAATACATCAAGATCTTCAATCTTAAAGGCTTCTGAGAACTTTGGGGGATTTCTCATTTAAGGACTTCTTTTCCTTTTAATTGCCTCTTCCTCTTTTAACCTTGGAGCAAGAGTGGCAATAATAGATTTTTTGTTGTTGTTAGAAGCATCCCTACAGTAGAAAATTTAACACATCAAATTTCTTCCCAGTCATTATAATTATGGTAAATATCCCATTTTAATTTTGATAGAAGACCTTACCCTCTAGAATAACTTAAGTCTAGCCCATGCTGCAAAAATTGAATTTTGATTTGTTTTTAAAAGCAGTCTGTCAGAAGTACTGAGATAAAATTACTCCTTCATTGTCAGATCCTTGTAATGGCAACTGGAGTCATCTTTTGATGCAAACAGTGATGAAGAAAAATGTCAGCTGGGCTCCACTCAGAGAATCCTTTTATGACTTGAAAGCAAAAGCCAGATACATTAGTCTTCTAAAATTAGGCATGGCTTCCCTACTTACTTATCCTAAGTTTCCTAGGTCTTCTTCTAAGCAAAAGGCATAATTGATGATCTCAGTTGATTATACATTTTTCAAGCAGGTTTTAATTGTGTGTGGAGACGTTCAGTACTTAGTGGAATCTAATTTTCCCAGTTTGCTCTACTTCAAATACACTGTACTTCATACATACAAATTGGGCAAATATGTAATAAAATAATGGAATTTGACATGGGTCTTTATTTTAGAGGAAAGTGAATCACCAGTCCACTTGATGCTTTCATTGTTTTTATTCAATAGATTTTAAAGTTAAATGTTTGCCTTTTGGCCTCAAGGTTCACTAACATAACTCAAAATACAAAGTTAACAATACTTTGTAATGAAAAATGTCAGTCATTTTTAAAATGAAGAAAGAAAACAGCAACACAGTCAACCTAAAAATATCCTCACCTCTTTCCTATTCTCCAAGATGTTAAAAAATGTGAGAACTCGAATCAGAAGTTCCTATTTAAAACTAAGATCTGTTACTATGCTGTACACCTGAAACTAATATAAAATAATATTGAATGTCAACTATAACTGAAAAATTTTGAAAAGTGGGGACAAAGGTGAAGGGGAATAAGAGGTCCAAATTTCCAGGTATAAAACAAGTAAGTCATGGGGATATAATATACAGCACAGGGAACATAGTCAATAATATTGTGATAGCGTGGTACGTTGTCAGGTGGTTGCTGGACTTATCATGGTGATCACTTCTTTAGGTATGTAAGTATTGAATAACTATGGTGTATACCTGAAACTAATATAATATTGTATGTCAGCTATATGTAATAAAATTTTAAAAAAATAACAAAACAAAACAGAAAAAACCTAAGATCTGTTAGTTTTATAATAGTGATGTCAGGTAAGACTAAATATTTCTCATTTCTTTTTTGCTTTCCTTCCCCAATTTCTGAAGGGCAGGACTTCTTTAAATTTTCCAAATTTTGGATTAAATTTATTAGTCAGAACTTGAGGAAATAATCTGGGATCCATGTTAGCAATATTTTTTCTAGTTTTCTTTTTTTAAATGTATCATAATGCAATCATATAGATAGATTTAAGTGCTTAATAAGAGTACAGGCACTTCCAAACTGTACTAAAAGGTAATAAGAGCTATTATTCTGAGTATTTACCATGAGCCAGATACTGTTATAAACAGATTATACAAATTATCTCATTGGTCTTTATGACAGCCCTACAAGATATGTTTTATTATCCCCACTTTATAGATGAAAAACGTGAATCTCAGCTAGTTAGTGGCAGCATCAAGATCTAAATTCATTTTCAAAACATGTTCTCATTTTATGATACCGTACTGGTTCTCTAAAGGAAGATGACAAAGGTCTTACCTTCCCAGCTAATAATTAAAAACTTATCTTTTAAATTAGTTGTTTCCAAAGTGGGATAACACATTTCAAAGGAGAATACAAGATGATCTCACAGCATCCGGGAAGAAAATCTCATTATTTTATATGTGAAAAGATATATATATATATATATATATATATATATATATATATACACACATATATTTATGTAGGAGCAATAAGAAAGTAATTAAGCTTGACTAATTTTTAATGTATAGTTGACCCTGGTGCAATCACTCAATCTGTAGATCAGATAACTGAAACTTTATTTTTTAACCACTGTGTAATTTTATTTTTCTTTTCTTTATCTTTTTCCTTTTCTATTTTATTCCTTCCTCTCTTCCTTCTTTCTCTTTCTTTTTAATAACAGCTTTATTGTGATATAACTCACATACCATACAATTCATCTATTTAAAGTACAATTCAATGGTTTTTAGTATATTAGTATTAAATACTATACAGATATATGCAAATAACACCACAGTCAATTTTAGAACATTATATCACTTCAAAAAGAAACCCTATACCTTTTAGGAATCAACTCCCCTAGTTCTAAACAACCAGCTGTGTACTTCTTGTGTCTATAGATTTGAGTAATTCTGGACATGTCATATAAATGGAATCCTGCAACATGTGGTCTTTTGTGACTGGCTTCTCTAGATAGTTGATGCCTTTAAGTTACCTGAGATTCACTGACAGAGGAGTGGATGTTGTGCTATCAGAGGGGGTGCATGATAGCTTCCTGACTTCATCTAGTCTTTGTGGGTCTGATTAAAAGATTTAGCAATTACATCATCTCAATAACTAAGCTTCACAAAGAGGATTGTTGGCTTAAAAATTCCTACACAAAAGCTGAGAGTCAAAAATAATACCAAAATGTACCATAAATAAATAACAAAAAATTGTCTCAATTGAAACTTCTCTTATTGTTAATCTGACCTGTCTTCATCAGCCACATTGCAAAATAAAACATGCAATGACATCTAATCATATGTAACAAAAACATTAAGTAAAATTTGTAATTGTCAATCAAACAACTTTAACTATGAACTGACTTCCATTTTTATTAAAGATGGACTTTGCCCTAAATGTACAGTGTGCCTTAAGATATTACCTGACACAATGTTAGCAAACAATTAAGAAACTAAGCAATCATAACATAAAGATAACATCTGCAATGTGGAGGAGAAGAGGTTATGTTTGAAGTCATACAACTCATTACTTTAAAAAATTCCATGAAATGGACTAATAATAGTGTAATTAGCCTCAATTGACATTTCTTACTTATTAATGAATGATCAAAGTCCTCTTCTTCCTGTCACTGTAAAGATGGCTGTATTACACAAGAAAAGCAAGGTGACAGACTGAAACACAGTTTTCTGTTGACAAATAATGTTGAAAGATGCATAGAAAGCCATGCTGAAGATTGGAAGGAGCAAGAATTAGAAGACTGCAGGTATGCAAGTTGGGATGAAAGTGTAGGTGTATCTGGCATGCCTCAGCTAGAGGTGGATGTATTGTGAAGCTAGTGGAGTTTCAGGGTGCCATACTTACAGAGATGTATCTGATTCTTTAATCTTGTCTTTCATTGAAACTTTTCCCCCAAGACAAAAGCAGGATTTGGTTCTAACTAATGGAGGGAGTAGAGAAATTTGGAGATATTATATAGTAGGGGTTTACTTCACTTTCCTTGCTCAGATATTCTAAAGAATGATTCCTACTGAATTAAAATGCTACTATGCTTTAGGTTCTTCTGCTTCTTCTCTTCACCCATCTCTGCTGTTATGATCCTCACTGGCCAGACCAGTGATTCCTTGTGTCAGTCTCTGCTTCCGAGACAGCACAGAATTCTCTTTCCTGGAATGACATCTTTGTACCAAGTTACATCTCTTCTATTGTATAAAACAAAACAAGATTCAAAACTGTTTTCTCCATGAAACCTTTCCTGATTGGCTTCACACAATTTTAAAGACAGAAATTATCCCAATTACTTTTAGCAGTTTTATACAGACTTACTTGAGTACATAGGTATTTTTGTGTTCTCTATTCAGATAGTTTGACTTATTTATTTCCCATGTCCCACGAAGCTCTTGGAGGCAGGTTGCGAACATTCCTTTCTCATAACCTGCACCCAGCAGGCCTTGGCAAATGCTACTGACTGATCTATTTCTCGGGCTAATTCCAGAACCCACAGAGTATGCACATAATGATTAAACATTGCTGGTAACTCAGCTACTAAAGAGTTTAATAATCAAAAACACAAAAGGAATATACTTTATTTTTTCTCTTCTGCTACCTGGATAAAAAATTTTAACTTTTAAAATTTATTTTTTATTTATTTTTTAATTAAATTTATTGGGGTGACATTGGTTAATAAAATCACATAGGTTTCGAGTGTACAATTCTATAATATGTCATCTGTATATTGCATTATGTGTTCATCACCCAAAGTCAAATCTGTCACCATATATTTGACCCCATTTACCATCTTCTACCTCCTCCCTCCCCCTTTACCCTCTGGTAGCAACAAACTGTTGTCTGTGTCTATGAGTTTTTGCTTGTTTGTTGGTTTTGTTCATTTGTTGCTTTCAGTTTTATATGCCACATATGAGTGAAATCATATGGTTCTTGACTTTTTCTGTCTGACTTAATTCCCTTAGCATTATAATCTCTGGATTCATCCATGTTGTTGTAAATGGCAGTATTTCATCTTTTCTTATGGCTAAGTAATATTCCATTTCATATATACATATATTCACATCTTCTTTATCCAGTCATCTAGTGAAGGACATTTCGGTTGTTTCTATTGTCTTGGCCACCATGAATAATGCCATCATGAACATAGGGGCACATATATCTTTATGGATAAATGTTTTTAGACTTTTTGGGTAGATACTCAGAAGAGGGATTGCTGAGTTGTATTATGGTAATTCTATTTTTAATTTTTTGAGGCACTTCCATACTGTTTTCCATAGTGAATGTACCAATTTACATTCCAACCAGCAGTGTATAAGGGTTCCTTTTTCTCTACGGCCTCATCCACACTTGTCATGTTGATAATAGCCATTCTATCAGGTGTGAGGTGGTATCTCATTGTGGTTTTGATTTGAATTTTCCTAATAGCTAGTGAAGTTGAGCATCTTTTCTCATGTCTGTTGGTCGTTTGTATGTTTTCTTGAGAGAAGTGTCTGTTCAGGTCCTCTGCCCATTTTTTAATTGGATTGTTTGTCTCCTTGTTGTTGAGTTGTATGATTTATATATTTTGTATATTAGCCCCTTATTGGAGGTGTTGTTTGCAAATATCTTCACCCATTCGGTTGGTTGCCTCTTTGTCTTGTTCATGGTTTCTTTTGCTGTGCAGAAGCTTTTTAGTTTGATATAGTCCCATTCATTTATTTTTGCTTTCACTTCCCTTGACTTTGAGGTCAAATTCATAAAATCTTCTCTAAGACCAAGGTCCATAAGTTTGTACCTATGTTTTCTTCTATGCAATTTATTGTCTCAGGTCTTATATTTAGGTGCTTGATCCATTTTGCATTAATTTTGGTTTAGTTTCTTTCTTTTGCACAATGAATAGACTTTAAAGTTGAAGATACCAGTTTCAGTTGATAATTACACACCAGCATCTCCTAAAAGTAAGTGAGAATTATGGAGTAGGCAGAAATGTAAAGCTCATTATCCTAGCCTGCATTTCCCAGAAAGCAGAGCCTTTTGCTGCTGCTTTACTAAGGATTGGAATCCAGGGAGCAGGAGTGAGGAAGGGAAGGAGGGAGAGACAATACAAGGGCACAAAGTACTCAGCAGAGCCTTTCATGAGGCAGGACCATCTTCAGAGAGCCTGCAGAAGTGACTGATTCTCGGGACAGTTTGCCTAAAGTATCTGTGTACTTTAGTTTCCTAGTGGTCAAGTACAATAATTCCTCTGCACTTCATGGTTGCCAGTGAGTGGGCACCAAGCAGGCACCAACCAGGCACCGGCAACAACATGGAATCCCCAGTAGAAGATACAGGTGCACAATAAGGGCGTGAGGCCCAAGGCCGCTGGATGTGCCCACACAGTGTTGGTATAGTGTGTGCAGAGCTGCTCATAGCAGCCGCCACTGAAGCTAGAGTTAAGTGACCAGAGACCTTGGAAACAGATGAGACCAAGAGGATTTGAAAGGGAGCATAAGAGGTTTCTTGCACACCCACCAACATCCTTACTTTACATGAAGTAAAATAATGTCCTTATAATATCCATAGTTTACATGAGGGAATCCAAGCCAAAGTGGGAGATGCCCGAGACTCTGGAGTTTAATTTGTGGACCTCCAGAGCCAGGGGCTTCCCACTCCCTACTTAGTGCCTTTTCACTCTTCTGTGACACTTCTGTAGACACACATCATATAGCGTGCATGAGCATTTGTGACTCATCTTCTCACACAAGTTTCAAATGTCTCCTACACTTAGTACGTCACAGACTCAGTGAAATATTGTTTAGGGGAGCTTCTTCATGGCCTCTTTGGTTTCCTCTAAACAACAACAACAACAAAACTGATACCACAGAACCAATGAACAGATTAAATTCCACACAGAATCTGAGACAAAGCAGCTCCAATTAATGTTAAACCTCTGGAGATGTGTATTTGCTTCTTGCCTAATAATCTTTTTACATACAAGTCTGATTAATACTGAATGTGATAAAACCGTTCAGCAAAGAGCTTCAAGAAGCTGATGTCCTAACTCCTGAAATCAGCAGTCTTGTGAGAGAATGTAGCAGAACAGATGTTTTTCCCACGTTCCAGCAGTATTGTTTGTAGTCAAGGCCGTACACTTATGTTCTTTATGTACACATACTGAATTCATATGCTGACTCAGATCTGACATGACTTGCGAGAGTACAGTTATCAGAGTGAAGATGTCTCCACAGAGAGGTTGACATGCTCTAATTCACGATGATGACATAATTGCTTCATTCTCATACTAAAGAATTACAAAGCAATGTGATTATGTAACTTGAAGATTTTCATACCTTTTTAAAGAAACACATACTTATAACTAAGGGAAGAAAAGATTCAACATGTGTTTTACTTGAAATTTTGTTATTATGAATATCTAATTTGTATGACACATGTTTCTTCACAAGATTCTAAAGTCTATTGATTTAACAGAATCAAGTGCTTATGGTAATGGTTACATCAGTCTTTATGAATACAGGCTCTATTAGAACAGGTACTCAGCTTCCTGCAGTACTATTTTTCCTGACAGTCATGCATTTTTCATTGTCTAGTCCTTCTGAATTTAAAGTGGATTGAGTGTCCTTTTAAATGCATAAACAAAGATGAAAATATGTACCATAGTCTCCTCTCCATTTCTGCTGCTAAAATTATGGGGACTATGTATCCTATGTTAGAATGCATCTGGTGTGTTTTTCTGTATACTACATGAATAACCAACAGCTCATTGTGCAGAATTTCACCCTGCACCATATTTAGCATCATTTTTGCAAGATAGCACCTTACCAGGCTTGTTCAGAAATGCATCAGAAAATAGCTTATTAATCTCAGTGTCTAACTAGCAGATGGAATACAGTAAAAATGAGGTTGTTTTTGTCTTTTAGGGCTAGTAGTTTTTCAAGATAGGATGAATGAACAACCATTTTTCAAATCTTTTAAGACTTCACTCTTCATTTATACATATTTGTTCATTTGTAAATTTTTTCATTCATTCATTCTGTATTTATCAAGAATCTATTTCCTTTCCACCCAACAGTCCTCAAGGTACCAGAAACATAGAAATGAATAGAATCCATTTCCTTCTTCTCAGGAGCTTATGAGTTGCACCGTATGGGGAGTGCAAGGAGAAACAGGAGTGAGCAGATGAGGACACTTCACTCAGCCTTGGGGACCAGGGAGTGACCAAGGGAGGCTTTCTGCGGAAGGTGGTGCTTTAACACTATGAGGAGTTAGGTGAAGGGTCCACAGATCTATTTGGTGGTTACGTATGGGGAGAAAATGTATGAGGAATAAGGCAACAGTAAATAAACTGAAAAGACCCTAAAACAAAGAGAGTGGTAGAGGGAACATTCTGGAAGCAAAGCACCAAAAGAATTGTCCTGCGATAAAAGAGAACAAAAGAGAATTTGATGAAAGGAAGATAGTAAATGCGGTAGGGAGGAGGAATAAGAAGAGTGTCAATATCTAGGTTTATTTATATTTTTATTCATTTACTCATTTATTTTACTTTGGTAACTCCAGTAACTTAGCTCCGGTGTGCAGACTGCAACAAAAGCTACAGTAGTATCCAGGCTCACGAGCGAATCTGATAAAAGGGCCTTTCCATTCCTTCCTGTTTTACAAATCATGTTTGTTAGCATGACAGATAAAACCACAATTTACATCTTCTATCAAATCATACCAGCAGCAGCTGAATGACATGGCCTCTAATTAAAAGCAGAAATTGAATACAGCAGATTTGCTGTTTTGTTTGGCTGAAGAAACAAGAATAGGCTTGTTTTGCCTTTTTGTTGAAAGACACACATCACAGATGACTTGGTGGAAGAGTTTTCATCAGTCAGCCTGGCTGGCTTTTTTTGTCTTCACCTTCCCCAGAATGTTTCTGAAGTCCAGCGACTTAGGTTCCTAGCACTGTGCTCTGTGCCCTTTCTGAGGGCAAAGAGTATTTTTTGACAGCACAATGGTGGTATAGCGTAGTAATTGAGAAGTTGAAATGTGGACTCATCTGATCTAGTTTCCATCTCTTCCCCTTGCTAGCTCTGTGACTTTGGGCCAGTTGCTTAACTTAAGCATCAGTCTGTTTATCTATAAAATGGAACAATAATAATATCTGCCTTATAAAGTTACTGTGAGGATTAAATAAGATAGTATATATATAAGTCTAAACTCAGGACTTGGCACATAGTAGAAACTTATTAAATGTGAATTAGTATTGTTTCACCTTACCTGCCTCCATTTTTTTAGTAAGGTATTTGGGAACTCAGCTCCAAAATCTTGGTTTAGTAGCTCCCCAGTGACAAAGACTATCTTAGTTATCTTTGCATATGTAGTGCCTGGCATGTAGGAAGGCTGTTTATGGCACATATGTATCAGAAGGACAAAAATTTAATTTTCTTATGTAAGTAATCTGTCTTTTATTGTGGTTTGATTTTGTTCAGGAAAAGCACAGAATATTGCCAAAGTTTCAGATACTATGGTTGTAAATTACGGTGCTATACCAATTTCGAGGTTACAGCAGTAGTTTTCAATCTTTTTTTTCCCACGAAGATACACTCCATACACAACTCAGCATCAGGGACAACTCTCTGGTATATTAGCTGTAACTCTCCCCATTTCTCTTCTACTTAAGGATGTGAGTTATTATGCAAATAATCAAGAGTGACCCATGAGAGGATAGTCATGAATCCCATGTAAATTAATTTTAAATCATTATTTTAACTAGCATTGTTATTATTGTTATGTGGTGATTAGATCAAACTTCTTCAAATAATTCTTTGAATTCTGCAAATTTCTTCAAAGTCGACACCTTTGTTTCTCTGACTCTCTGACACGTATTCTCCACTAACTATCCCCTCCATGAAATTCTGTGTTCCCTTAATTTCCATGACACCGGTATCGCTCTGATATTCTTCACTCAATAAAAACTGATCTTTCAAAGGCTGGCCACGACTGCAAATCATCTCCCATCTGTCCTCATTCTCTCTACCCTGTAAGCAACATTTAATACAACAACTATTCCCTCCACGAAAGTCTCTGTTTGCTTGGCTTCCTTAACACCAAGAACTTTCCTGGTCTTCCAGGAAAGTGGCTTTTTAACCATTTCCGACCCCAATGATGCGCCTCTTCTTTCTCCTGTAGCCCCAGTCTGGAGATTCCCCAAGAATTTTCCGTAGGCCCTCTTGTTCTCTCTCCTATTCTCCCCTCCTTGGTGGTATCAATTAACAGTAGTTTAGCTATCACTCTTATGTGTATAACGTCCCATATTTATCTCCTGGTTGACCTCCCTATCCAACTCTGATTCCATGATTGTAATACTGCAGGATCATTCGGAAGTTCATCTGGCAGCTCAAATTTAATATATCAAGTTTATCAAATTTAATTTATTTTCCTACTAAAACCAGCTCCTTATCAGGACTTTTCAAACATTATTTTTATTTTTCAGCTGCAGTTGACATTCAATATCATATCAGTTTCATGTGTACAGCATAGTGGTTAGACGTTTATATAACTAAGTGATCCGTCTGGTAAGTCTAGTACCCACCTAACACCACACATAGTTACTACACTGTTATTGACCATATTCCCTGTGCTGTACATACATCCCTGTGACTGTTTTGTAGCTGCCAGTTTATACTTCTTAATCTCTTCCCTTTTTTCACACAGTCCCCCAACCCTCCTCCCACCTGGCAACCATCAGTTTGTTCTTTGTCCTTATTGTGATTTTTGTTAGTGATTTTTGTTATCTAATACTTCTCTTAGGCCAGTTTAAAAACCTTTCAGTTAATTCTGGTACTTCTCTTTATCTCTGCGTGATAAAAATATATATATCACCCTTTCATTTCAACAAACCGTGCCATGTTAACTAGTTCTACGTCTGCACTGTCTTTGAGTGTCTCCATTTTCTGCTTCCTCTGAATGGTATTTCTCAGCTATAGATACCAGGAAGAGCATAGTATAAGTTTCATAGTCTGGGTGGTGATGGTGGGGAGGGGGACACAGGAGGTGTATAAAGCAGTAAGTATAATACACTGATGTAGAAGTGAAGGAGATGCATCCCAGGGAAGAGAGGGCAGGGAAGACTTCTCACAGAGGGTGACATAAAAGCAAGCTGGATCGTGAAAGATGAGTGGGAGTCAGACTGACAAAGGCAGGAGGAACATTGTGGAAATAATATGTGCAAAGGCACGCAGGCAGCGAAGACCATGACTCCTTGTTGAAGCGCATGGCACTGTGCAGGGCTGGAGCTCTGGGGGAATAGTTCCAGTGGGGGAACACGATGGGAGAAGAGGAGGTAAAGCTCCAGGGGTGCTTTAGGAGTGGAGGGAGGACATTTAGGGCTTTGTTTCAGTGATCTGTTTCTGCCTAACAAACCACTGCAAACCTCATGCCCTAAAACAACAGCCATTGATTATTTCTCACAGTTCTCCAATTAGGCAGCAATCTCTGGCGATGTTTCATCTCTGTTCCATGTGCCACAGGCTGGCACAGTTCCACGGGGGCGAGAGGATCTAAGCTCCTTACTCACATGTCTGGCATTTCAGCTAAGACACCAGTGGCTGGCCGGGTCTCTTTCTTTTCACATGGGTTTTCAATATTTATTAGTCTAACTCAGGTTTTTTTTTTACATGGAAGCTGAATCCTAACAGGGCAAAAAAATGGAAGCTGCCAAGCTTCTTAAAGCTTAGGCCCAGAAGTCACATGATATCCCTTCTTCTACATTCTATTGGTCAAAGCAAGTCACAAGACCAGCTCAGCTTCCAGAAAAGGAGAAATGGACTCCACCTCCCTTTGGGAGGAGCAGTATATGTGTAGAAGGGTGGGAGGAAATGTTGGCAGCCATCTTTGTATATGGTCTACCACAGGCCTTACACATCACTGCATTGTTGTAGGATTCTAAGCTGCAGACTGACATTTTAAACTTACATGTTTAAAAATATCTCTTTGACTCCTTTATAAAGATTGAATTCAGGAGTGAACAAAATGTGATGGATACTTCTTTTTTTTTTTTTAAGTAGTATATCACCAAGGTGTCTGCCCAGGACTCTGTGCCCATTCCAGAAAGATGGATTCACATCTTTTATGGAGTAGGAAATATGTAACACTGCAAATCTCTGCCTAATGCTTTTTGTTGTTGTTTAGAAATGCTATTCCTGACTGGAAACAAAAAGAAAAAAAAGAAATGCTATTCCTTGCTTATTTTATATAGCTGTTTCTATAAATAAGCCAGGAAAGTCAGATGATTCTTTTGGGCAGGGCAGAAGCCTGCTTTATGTTTCCAGGGGCTCTTCCTGCGTCCGAGCATGCATGTATAAGTGACCATAATTCCCATGCAAAATGAAGCCCTTGGCTCTTGCCTCCAGTCCCCACTGCAGTGGCCTCTAGGGGCCGTGCCTATGATGAAACCACAGAAAATGTTTACAGATGTTGACATGTTTCATTTCAGGTGACTACCTTAGTCAGTAAATTTCCTTCATGAATGGCAGTTTTGATATGTAAGCCATTATAACTTAAGCAAAGGAGAGTGAATCCAGTGCTTACTAATGCCTCCTCGATCAAACAGAGATTCCAAATCTGGTAATAGAGTGGAGATGGTCTTTCTGGATTTTTCAAGTGTTTGTACAACCCTTTCACTTAACTATTCCTTGATCCAAAATTTCTGTCCATAAAGAAAACAGTCTCCTTTATTGGTATAGGAACCTGAGGATAAGGTTGGAATACAGTCCCTCTTGGTCAGCATTCAGGTTTTCGCCCAGAGTTCTGAAGAGTTAGTTAATATTATAGTGGGCATCAGGATGGTGTTAACTTTCCCCCACAGTCCCCAGAGTGCTGTGGCTAGAAGCCAGGATCACTTGGAGAGATTTCATCTCAAATCCCAGTTTTACCACTTCTGAGTTATGTAACTGCAGACAAATTCTTCCCCTCTCTAAGCTTTGGTTTCTTCCCCTGTAAAACCTCAATAACAATTGCACCTTCCTCATAGGATTTCTGTGATGGATTCAAAGTAAGACTATTTATTGCACTTAGCCCAATGAACAGCACAAGTGCTCAACACATTCTAACTGTTAACTGTTTTAACAAACTTCCTGCTGATCTTTACTGTGTTTCTCTTCATTTCCCAGGGAGATGTTAATCTCCGTGGCTCTGGGCCAAGTGCTTTCCCTCCTTATTTGTGGAATTGGCTTGACCAGCAAGTACCTGTCAGAAGATTTCCATGCCAATACACCAGTCTTCCAGAGTTTCCTCAATTACATCCTTCTCTTCTTGGTCTATACCACCACACTCGCTGTCAGACAAGGTAAGCATGCAAATACACCTGGAATATAGTTTGGTTTCTCTTTTGTAAATATCAGGAAGAGTGATGAGCCAAGGCCGGATAACTTTTTCATTCACAGCATCATAAGACTATTCAAAACCCCAAATCTCACTTTTCTGTGTTGCAGTCATCCAGTAAGCAAAATGAATGAATAAATCAGAAAGAAGCTTAAGTTGTGTGAATTCAGTAGGAAGTAGGAAATGCATGTCTAGGCAGAACTGGACAATTGCTCACTATTTGAATTCCTGTTCACATTCCTTGTACCCCTCTGAATCTAAACAGAATGCTTCCCTGGAACCTGGAGTAGGCCTATGCAGCTGTCTTAAGTGAAGCTAGCCCTGAGAAATTCAAGGGAATTAAAGACAAATATATGTTCTTCGAGAAAGTGTCACAGGAAAGATAAAAATCGTAAATACAAACAACTCTAGTAATAGCAAAGGAGAAAATAAAGAAAACTACCACAAATGGCCAGGTGAGATGGTCTGTCTGAACTTAAAATAGCTAAGGCAATAAAGCAAGTCCTCTAAGAGTCAATGCAAGAAAAACTTTTTAGGGGGCAATTGCAGTTGAAATCCTTGGAGTGTATCTCTGCAGAGTATACCTCAGAGCCTTATGGTTATACCACTGGACTTGTGTGTACACTCTTATCTATGACCCAGAAATAGCCAACAATTTCCCCCCAAAGTAACTGTTGACTGTAAACTATGCTTGAAAAATAATCATAAACATGTTTGAAGACAATTATAGACCTTAGTAATAAATAAGGATACATGAATAGCTGTATACATTAATTGTACTGGTCATGCTTTTTTTGAAACTTCTATAAGAACTGTGTATCAGTGTTTAGTTTTTACATTTTTTATTTGGATTTCTGTCCAGAATAATATTTCTTAATTATAATGATTTGTCCAGTACTAGATTTCCTCTTAGAGGGAAAATAAAAATGAACAAGTTGGGACTGAATTGTAGTATAACTTTGGATATATTTAAAGTATTGGAAAAGATAATTTCATTTAGTTCTCAAAAGTATGTGTTATCAGTGTTTGTTTTAATTAGCCCAGTACAAGGAGTACAAATAAGAATAATAAGATTAAATGTAAAGCAATTTTGCAATACTTTAGTATTACCAAAAAGAAAAGAAAATTCACAGGAAAGTGGTAAGTTTATCTTCTCTAGAGTATTTTAGAACCAAACATTCCAGACTATGAGAAGGTGAGTTGTAACTAGTCTTTGAGTTCTTGTCAATCTCACTTTCTAGGAGTCCAGAAATTAAAAAAAAAAAAAAAAACCTGCATCAGGACAAAAGTAAAATCAAGCCATTCTAAGAAACAGAATAATTTCACAGTCACAGATAGAGACAGAAAAATCTTAGAAAACTTAATGTAGCAAAAGACTTAAAGTTAATAATAATACCTCCTATTGAGCCTTTATAATGTACCTAGCACCATGTATGTGAATTCTCTCTTTTAGTCCTTCAATCAAAGGAAATAAGTATTATTATAAAAAATTTTCTAAGTGAGAATACAGAGGTTTCATCAGCCTTGGGAACCTGCTCCAGGCTATGGGACTAGGAAGTGTAGAGGTCCAAGGTCCACTGAATGTCAGGGCTGTGTGCCTTCTTGGACCACCCTGCTTTCACCAGGCAAGGTCTAGGGAAGGCAAGAAGAGGAAAGAGAGATACTTTTGAACAAAAGGAGGGTTTCTCCTTGAATTTCAAATCTCGGAATAAGAAACCAGCCCTGGATGCAAGGTCTAGTGAGGCATAGCAGTGAAGTCAAGAGGATATGGTCACAGTGCCGTGGGTGGGGAGGGGGCGGTACAACTCAAAGAGGCTGACACTAGGAGCAGCAAGGAATCTTGAGGCTCTTTGGAAAGAGGACTGAAGAGGGTCTGAGGAAATTCTGTGTCTCTCAGTCAGTGATGGAGAGAATCCATTTCTAAAAGGCTCGATCTGGAGATTTTTGCCATTGCCTCAGATTATTGCTAACTTTGCTGACATATCTTTATTTGGGTGTTTATTCAGAATGTTTGTTTGTTTTAATCTTCATCTTTAGAAGTTTTAATAGGCTGGCATTAAGCTAACATCTGGAAATCAACATAGTAATTGTGTTAATTTTGCGGAGGCTGATGCAGTACTATGTTCCTGAAACATAATAATCTCTTTCCTCATGCACCTCAAGATTTGAGAGGGAATGAACAGAGCAATGAGCAGAGGCTGGCAAGTCTGGTGTGTGCAAGGGAAGTGCTGTCATAACCACAGTCCCCCTTCCTTCCCCAGTGCTCCTGACCACTCTCCCCAAAAGGGCTGCAGATTAGGACTCAGCAAGATGCCCATCTTCCCAGGTCTCCCAGCACAGCTGTCCCCTACCCTGCTGGGCCGTCATATTAAATTTGATGCCACTTTGGACACATAACAAGAAATTTTACTCAGGAACGTATCTTTAAACAAATCTCTCTTTATAATTTTAATAATACAACTTCTAAAAATTATGATTGTTACATGTGAACACAATGTAATGAGTGCAAGAATCCCTTCAAGAGCATTAAGGGTGATGTGATTACAAAAGCCTTGTGGAAATTTGACTCGAAATTTAAATGGTATTCTCTTTATTGAATTTGCATTGCACTAATGGTCAATGACTCTGAAGCAACAGGTTCTCGTAGAAGTTCCAGTATAACTCCAGTTCAAACTAGAGTTTTGAGCTTGTCCCTGATTATTCATTAGTTCCTATAGAAATCTGAGTACCATCTTCCTTTAAAAATATTGTATCTTGTTGAACAAGTTTTAAGTATTGCCCTGTCCTTAATTGGAGCCTGGTTTTTATTCTAGATGATTCTAAAATTTAAAAAAAGATCTCGTGTTCATAACAAAGAACTTCAGTAATAAATTTTGTAAAACGAAATGTACTTCAAAATATTAGTTCCATTGACATTGTATCAAGATTGAAGCTGTAGATTCAATTTAGATAGCTATTACTTCAACAGGTTCATTGTAACCACTTTTGAGAAGTTATTCAGGCAATTAAAATGTATCAATTGAATTGTATTCATTTGATACATTCAGTAGGGTCAAGAATTAGAAAGAAAAACTCAGTCCTCCTTCTGTGTGGCTTTCCTTTATTCTCACACTATTACCACACTTAACATTTCTGACGCTAGGTGTGTGCAGGTTTTTCCCATACTGTGCAATTCTGCTACCCCAGCTGGGGGTCCTACAGTTTAACTCAATTCCAACACATATCCCACAGTTAAGGGCTCAGTCCCACAAGATTGCTTCCCCTTATTCAGATGCCAATTACTTCTGACTGATAGGCTATAAATCGAAGTTTCTCACAATCTACTTTTCAGGCTTGGTTAATTTACTAGAGCCTCTTACAGGGCTCAGGAAAACAGTTAACTTCCTGTTGACCAGTTTATTATAAAAGGATATGAGGAAGGATGTAGACGAACATCCAAATAGAGGAGATGTGTAAGGCAAGATATGTGCAGCTTCCATGCCTTCTCTGGGCACACTACTCTCCCAGCACCTCCACATGTTCGCCCCGACACTGTCTGAACCCTGTGCTTCAGGGATTTGTATAGAGGCATGATCAACCACTAACTCCATTTCCAGCCCCTCACCCCTCTCTGGAGAATGGGAAGTGGGGCTGAAAATTCTACTTCTAATCATGGCTTGGACTTTCTGGAGAGCAGCTCTATCCAGGAGCCACCTGGAGTCACCTCATTAGAACAGAAGACATTCCTATCACCCTGGAAATTCTGAGGGATTTAGGAACAGTGTCAGGAACTAGGGGAAAGGCCAAATATTAGAACAAAAGATGTTCCTAGTGTGCTTATCACTTAGGTAATCACGAGAGTTTTAGGAATTTTGTGCCAGGAACTAGGGGCAGGGAAAAAGAAAAAAAAAAAAAAAAAAAAAAAAAAAAAAAAAAAAATATATATATATATATATATATATATATATATGTATGAATATGTGTGTGTGTGTGTGTGTATATATATCTTACATATATATTACACAATATATATTACATATTATCTCACAAGACTGTAACTAGTAAAATACAGTGAGGCTTCCAAAACCTTTTTGATTGGCCCAGGAAATTCTCACAAGAAGACTCTTCTTTTTATCTATTTTTTTTTCATTAAAATTCCATGTAATGCTAGCTGAAATTACGAAGCAGAGAAACACAAAATGCAAAGACTCTATAAAGAGGAGCGATGAACAGTTTGGAGTCCAACTGAAACAAATCCCGTTGGTGTTGTGAAAGCAAGAAATATGACAGGCTCTTAAAAATAAAGGTGAAAATAGTGTATGTTTCTTATCAAGAAGAAACTATGTCATCGAGCTTTTTGTCCATGAGCTTTTTCTTATCAGCTATTACAAGAATCCTACTGCTTCTCAGAACTACTTTCAGCAGTTCTTCAATAATAGATGCCCATGGTTCCTCTATTGGCAATTTTTAATTTCTGAGTGTGTATAAACCACAAAGTTTTTAAATAGTAATTTCTTCCTCCTTTTCTTCTGCCATTCTTGTCAGTTCTTGTCTCTCTAATTCCTCTTTATTTTCGCCTCAACAATTTACTCAGTGATGAGAGTAGTAGGGATTGTGGGGCAAAGGCAGGATGATAAGGGTGGAAACAAAACAAAACAAAAAAAAACCTTTCATTCCTTGTTTTCTTCCTCAAGACACGGTGGTGAAAAAAATGAGTGTCAGTAATTAAAGCATGAACAAGAATGAGAAATGTCTGCTGCTTTTTATATGCCTGCCCTGGAAAGAAAATAAAATGTTGCCACCGTTGATCATCATTAGATATAGTCCTGGTGACTGGTTTTATAAGTTTCGCTTTTTCATTGAAAGATATTTTTATAAGCTCTTCCAATTTCAAAAAGAAGACAAGCTTCCAGCTAAAAGCCATTTGATGATCATTGCATGCATTTTACTTTCCAGCAAATTCTTGAAACATAGACATTAAAGTATTTATTGAATCATTTATGTATTTCTTTGTGTCAGGGTGAAAATGAAACAAGTCTCTAACAGTGCTAACAGCGCACTCATAAAAATATTGTCATGTGTAATCTCTTTATTTTTTTCTGAAGGGAGAACACTGAAAAGTAAATGTTTGCCTTACTTTTCATGAGAAACATTTTCATTTTGAACATTAAATTTCAGAAGACAGAAATCCTAGAGATCTAGTTTTAAATTTTAGTTCTAAGTGGCAAGGCTGAAGAAACGAACTCAGCTCAAGTATTTCAAGTGCTGACGCCCCATCTTCATTGTCTTTTCCCCACCCAGAGCACTCAAGTAGGACAGGAGAGATGAGAGCAATATATAAAAATGGCAGCCTTTTCTACATACAACAGATGGATGCAACTCCTAGCCCAATGGTCCAGTCCCACAGGCCTCAGCTTTTTAAATGAATGTTCTTCTCAGAATTTGTGCCCAAAAAGTATTCCTCATTTTGGTGGTGGCTGGAGAAGCATTCATCAGAAGGTAATTGTTGCCTCTTCTAATCCCAGACAGGCTTCACATTGATTCTCTGCAGACAGACTACACTTCTATACACAATTACATAGACTAAATTCTCAATTGCCAGTGTTGCAAGATTAAAAATACATATGTAATTAGAGGAAATGAAGGACTTCATACAAAATAATATTGACCTCTCAAAGAGCTACACAAGGTCTTGGAAACTTAAGAATCTGGTATTCACAGTATGTTAGAGCTTAGAGTCACCTGGATATCTCACCTCCCCAGTTCTGTTAATATTGCTCTGCCTCTGTGAATCTTTGCCCCTTGCCTTTTTTGGAATTTTCTTTGCCACTTACCATAGGAAGTCAAAAACACAGGCAAGAGCAGTGAAAAGAGTTAAAACAGGAGACAGGATTTTCTCAGAGCAGAAGCCCTAGTTCTGTTCATACACAGCTCAGTTTCCAACTCTCTGGATAACCTTGACTAAATCATTGAGAAAGGATTGTTAATGGGTTGGCAGAATAAGAAAGCACTTGGCAAATGTAAATACTGAATTATAACTCCCTTGGGAGTCATGGGGGAAATATTAGTGTCACTTACCTAAGTCTGTGTGAGGTAATATGCATTGGAGCTTCATAAAAAGCCTCCCTTGTGGGAAATTACTTGGCAAACCTCCATTCCTATTCCTTGTCAAGTTGCATTTATTTTTGCCTCTTAAACATGATTGGGGTATATTAGCCCCAGTAGTATAGAAAGTTTTTACCTCTGAGATGTATCCTTGGTAGACATTCCATGGGAATTATACTTATGTTGTCAGGGAAAGGGAAAGAAAAGGGAGTTCAGGGTCCACATACAAACCACGCTGGTCATTAGTAGAGAAAAATCACAAGAGAAAATTAGAATCCAGTTCTAGCAAAACTGCCTGCCTGTATATGGAGCAACTGGAACCCTCATGTACTGCTACTGGGCATGCAAAATGATACTGACACTTTGGAAAACAGCTTGGCAGTTTCATATAAAGTGAAAATACACCTACCATATGACCTATCAATCACATTCTTCTAAGAGAAATGAAAACATAATGTTCATACAAAAGGCTGTATGCAAATATCCATTGCAGCTTTATTCACAATCACCAAAAACTGTAAATGCTCATCAACTTGGGAAAAGATAAACAAATTGTGGTAAATTCATACAATGGAGTACACTCGGCCATCAAAAGGAATAAGCGACTGATACGTGCAATGGTATGGATTAATCTCAAAAACATGCTATGTGCAAGAAGCCAGGCATGAAAGCTTACATACACATTGCATTGCATAAGCATGTAATGCATTGTCATGTGATGTTCTGGAAAAGGCAAAACTACTAAGGTAGAAAATAGGTCAGTGGTTGCCAGAGACTGGGAGCACGGAGGAGATTGACTGCAAAGGGACATGAGGGACTTTGGGAGGTGATGTGAATGTTCTCTATATTTTGATTGTTGTAGAGGTTACGTTACTGTATACATGTGTCAAAACTCTTCAGACTGTACACTTGAAAGGAGTGAATTTTGTTGCATGTAAATTATGCTTTAATACTCCTGACCAAAGGCGGGGGTGGGGGGGCAGAATTGACTGCTTACTATCACTCTTCACTCAGTGGTTGCCACAATGACATAATGAATGTATCATTGGGCTCAGTTTCCAATATGTAGCTATTTCTTCAGTCACTTTTGGATGTTAGGAACATCATTAAAACTTCCTACTTTGTTTTGGCATGCTATCAGACCACAAGAATGAGTAGAGTTTCCCCCCAAAATGTACATAATCCAAGGAACTTGCTAGTGGGACAGAAACTGTTATTGATCAAGCTCATAATCCCTTAAACAATGAAATCGTACACACATTCCGTACATATGCAGTGCTTAGAGGGTGAATTTGCACCAAATCAAGTGTTCCACAGTCTTAATCGAACTTATAATATCCAATAGCACATGTCCTGTTGTGCTAAAGTAGATGAATCTCATGCAGAATAATAACTTACCCAGAACTTTCAATATCACTTAGCCCTGTAAGTGACTTTTAGACTGAAGGAAAATGAAATGAATATGCAAAACCATCTTCTCTTAATGAATCCTCATGAAAACTGACACGCATACGCACACACCCATACTTGGACACTTTTTATACATCCCCCATTTCCTGTACCGTAGACGTTATTAACGGATGCCCTCTGATTCTTTCATTCTAAACAGCATATAAGCTGGAGGGAAGTATTGTCTTTCTGTTTTATCTGGAGTCTGTGTTGGCTGTTAATTCTGAAAATCTTTAAGTGTTCATCTTTCCATGCTGAGCGCTGGCATGGAGCAGTGCTCATTCCTGGCACGCTCTAGCATTCGTGGGAGAGATTGAAGGGTGGTTACAAGATGATAACTGTATTGCCTGAAGGAGATAAGTCCCCTTCTGCCAAAGTAATGCTTTGTATGTAATTAGTGTAAAAATTCAGAGGAATAGAGTTTATCCTTACAATCATCTTTCTCATTAAAAAAGAATCATAATGGAAGAACAAAGCAGTTCCTGCAGTGAACTGAATTGCTTTCCCTAAGTTTTCATTAAATCAGAGACTCAGCAGTTAGCCATCTTGCAGACACTATTGCAGTCTGCTGCAAGAGATTTTCAGGGAAAAAGAAAAAAAATGGGAAAAAAAAACACACCACATTTTTCTTTTTCTTCACAGGATTGCATTGTGGTTATCTTTAGATCAGAATTCCCTATCTATGCAATTTTTAAGCATCTGGTTTCACTGGTTTCAATTCCTGAGATTTTTGAGGACAGGAAAAGGATCATGTATCTCACCAAATTTAAATGTAATGCTTGCAAATGGTGGCTTCTGACTACAAGTTGGAGAGACCTGACTCCTTCAGTGACCTATATGAGAGAAAAAAAAAGGGGGAAATGGCTCCCAAATAAAAGAAAATGTGATCAGAATTTGTTTCTGACCATTTTTTGGCACTATTTGACCCTTCTTTCTGTGAAACAGAATGAATATTACTTACTTTTTGCCTCTAACTTCCTAATTAGTCATGTCTAAAAAATGTCTATCTTTAAGAATCATATTTAGAATTATTACTTAAGTTCACTAAAGTAATATATAATTTTAAACAATTAAGGTCTAGAACTTTTTCTGTTTCTCAATTCAATCAACACTCAAAAGCCACTGAGTCATCCCAGTAAGTTTTCATAACTTGTGTTGCATTTCTTCATTTTGTAAGTCAGGACAATAATAATAACTGCCTTGCAGGTTTTGTGTGGATTAATGAGGTGGTGATGCATTTGGAAAACTAGCAGTGTGAGGCATAGGAAAAGCATTCAATGAATCTGATCTGCCATCGTTAGATTTGCTTAATAAATATTGATTCTTCTCTCCAGCAAGTTGGATTTCACACACGTAACCCTTAATTTGAATACATTCCACCATGAGGACTCTGCATTATTCCAGCATTTATGTTCTCCTTGTTGCTGGATGTCAGAGTAGGCACTGGTATGATTCATAGAGGCATCAAAAAGAGGAGACATTTTAGATGCTGTCTTACCTCTATGGTGTCTAATGTGAGTGAGGGAACTCACTGATAGAATCATTACACTACCACCCTCAGGGTGTTGAGTGGGGCTCCTTTTGCCTGAGAAAGCCAAGCCCACAGAAACGATGGGCACCCAAAATTTGTTCAGAAGGATCCAGAGCCACCCTTCTACTTTCAGGCCTAACTTTACTCAAACAGTACAAACTATGAGAGATTGGGATGGGAAACAGTGGGGTTGCCAAAGGAAAGAGTTGAAAAAACAATTCCCCAGGCCAGTGCCTGTTCCAGAAACGAGTGAATCTTTTGTTCTAGAGTTCTGATTATGACTGTGAAATATCAAGGCAGAATTGCTTCCCACCCTTTCTATCTCCCTTGACTTTGTGTGTGTGTTTCCTATCTCTTCTCCTGTTTGCTCTCTTTACCCCAGCCTTTTCCCTCTCACACAACCAGAACTGATAGACGAATGGGAAGAAAAACAATCCCATTCTCTTTACTGAGACAGGACTGTCATTAAAAATTCAGACTTTGCAGAGCAGATCCAGATTTAGTTTAAGCCATGCCTATAAATAACCACTCCAAGTTACCATTCTTTTCTCAAGAGAAGGCTCAGAGCACAAGAACACCAATTAAGATCAAAGATGTTTTAAACCAAGCTTGACTACCTTTTTCCTGTATGAGTTTATCCCACAACACACACACAGTGCATCTGTGAACTGCAACCAACTCAATATGCATACAGAAAGCAAAGCAGATCCAAAGCAGCTGTGAAATCACATTCTTATTTGGCCTGCTGACTGAGGTACCTGCCAGCCGGAGAAGTTGAGGACAAAGATGTGTGGTTTGACCAAAACTAGGAGAGGATGGCATTTCTGTCCCTGATAAGTACCAGCAAGGAATGAGTTCTCGGGACAAGGGCCATGGCCATGAATGTTTTAGAAGATCCTATCATTATAATCGAAGGGATTCTTCAGACGCATTCCCAGAGGGCTTGTTGGGTCACTATTTTATAACCAAAATCCCAAATCTCCATCAATTATTTGGACTAATCAAGGAGCAGCATGTCTCTTTGAAGACCATTTCAATGGAAACCATAAGAACTCTATAAGCAGAGATCGAGCCTTACTAATGAACTATTTTTGCATGGACAAGAATTGTCCTTGGATGAGCTCATTAAAAGGAATCTCACTCCCATTTTTTGACAGGGTACGCACATTTTTTCTATTTCAATGTTGAAAAATGAAGTCAAGGTGGGAGAGGGGAAAATTAAAAACAACCAAAGATTTAAAAATAAATAAATAAATAAAGAGCTAAAAAATGCCCCAAGAGGGCACACTTATAGAGGGCTACAACGCCAGGGAAGTGGCTGTCAGCATGTCATCCTCTAGATGAGAAGAAGGTTAAGCCACACTGTCACAGATCATGGAGCCATTGCTCAATAATCATGATCCATTGTCACAGATCATGGAACCATCATCCAGCAGGAAGAGCACTCCGCAGACAAACTCGATAGACTACTGGGGCCTCACCAAATCCAAAGCAGCAGGTTCTATACCCTATAAGCACATTTCAACTTTTGGCTTTAGTGGATGTCATTCGCTGAGGTCGAAATTTCCAGCTGTGCTGTATTAAACTCAGGACCATTATAGCATTACTTTAAGCAAGCTATTGATTTTAAGCTTTTTGTCAGACTAAAAGTAACTAGGTTCACTCAGAAGCGAGCAAAGAACTCGTCTTCTAAAAATAAAGTTAAGGAACTTGGTAACTTCGTTTTAACAGAGAAATGTGTGGGCAGAGGTTATGTAAGTGTCAGAAACGTAGACAACTCTGCACTGTTGAAAATTATAAGTTATTTACTATATGGAAATTTAATAGATCTCAACCCCTGATTTCTAATGCTTTGACATCAGATATGTCGAGTAATTTAGACACCTGACAGGACAGTCACTGTAAATGTGGTCCTATAGTTAGAGTGTCTCTTAACAGATGGAATCAATGTGGCACACAAGCCAAGGATGCAGTGCCTCCCTAGCCTACAGAGTTTTATAGTTTTAATTCTGTCCATGATTACTTCATACCAAACCATCTTGAAGTCTCTCACCTGGTTAAATCTTATTCAGATTTCTCTTATCTAAATTTAAGTTATCTTACCTTTCTCAGTCACCTATTTATTCCTTCATGTATTCACTCAGGCATTATTCCATTCATTCAGTCAGCCAATGCATTTTGAGGGCCTTCATTTAGGTACTGTATTACGAGGTGTGAAGGATACCTAACTGAGTAAAGATAATCTCCCTTTTCCACCCCTTCTAAGCTACTGACAAGAACAGGAGGGTAACAAGGAAAAATCCCTGGAATTTCAAGAGTACAGATCTGAGGGCCTTGCTTTTTCTTATATCCACCACATCTTCATTCCAAAGGAATTTACTTCTCCTGTGTCAGCCATTTCACCCCTTTTTTTCCTCCATCCACCACCAGTCTTCCCTTTCTTAATTATTCACAGAAGAACTCATTACAAGCAGACAGAGTCAATGCATTGCTGTTTCATGGTTTTCCCCTTGGCCTTCTTTGATCACACACACATCCTTTGCTCCAGACCCCGGTTTCACATTAAGGAGAGGAGCAGCTGTTCCTGCAGTCCCTGCACCACCACCACACTGTTTTCCTGGGACAATATAGCACAGACATCATTCACCTCCTTAACTCAAACTTAGATGAGGTGACTTCTTGGCTGCCAGGCTTCTACGAGATAGAATAGTTGGCTATTTTCATAATTATTAGTGACTTCCAAGACCCTCAAAGTTCTCCTCTCCTCTTACAAGCAGTTATATATGGATCGTAGGTCTAATCCCTTTGTCTGACTTAAATGGTCCCTCTGTGTAGTGGCAAATAGTCCTTTGCTTGCTGGCTTTATCCCTTTAAGAAGCCCTTCACCCTTCTGGTGATTTGGGGATGTACTTTCAGCACTTGCTGGTATATGAACTTAAGCTCTTCCCAAGTTTCTAATCACTCCCATAAGATACTAGAAACCATAATAATTTAATGTTATAAAATGAAAAGTAATAACACTGTGGAGAATATCAGAGTTCAAAGTCTTTCTCCCAGTATCTGTCAGAGGAAAGACTGCCAACCACTCACTGGGACGATTAGCATTTGTGGAGGAGCAGGATGGAAAAACAATGTCAGCCTCTGGCTTTTGACCAACTAGCTCATCTCATTTTCTTCGTATACAGTATACTCCATCCAGCAAGTATTCATCCCTCTTTTTCAGGGGGTTGGGTTACCATTTCGTGGTGTTCTCAAGGAGTAGATTAATGGTGCCTTTGATAACCAGGGTCACAGCATGGACAATTGCCAACAGTCCCAATTCATTTTCATGAAGTAGCACAGATAAGTATCAAACTAAATGTAGCAATGATTATGACTCCTTTGAATAAACAATTACTGTATTCTATTAATCTTGTTCCAAAATACCTGACCTAAATCTATTTGTTCATGGCTTCGCCTGAAAATTAGCAAAAGGTATCTCCCCCTAACACGTGTATTACCAACCATAGGTATCCCCTATGTATCTATGCAGTTCCCTTGATTAAAGTTTAAACATACTCAACAAACTAACTTAGAAAATTCTCATCATCTGTGGGGTTGAAGTTTCATTTGGTTGTGGAATATATTATGTTGACTGATGTAAATTTGTCTTCGGTTAAATTTCACAAATATACATTGAGCCCATTGTGGACCAGACACCATGTGTGACCTTTTCAGATACCCTCTCTCCATCCTCATCAGCTCTAGCCCTGCCTAAGTCAAGCCACCCATCACCTCTTACCACCCCCAAACTGCTCTGTCTCTGACACCTGCCACACCTTCATCACTGTAATCCTTCTGTTAAAACTTCGTTTACTCTGATGTAAAGGGCAGTAGTAAACCAGACTTTGGATGATCATGTAAATCCTTCTTTATTTGTGATTTACATTGAAATAAAAAATTTTAAAAACAGGTGGGGGAGGAATTGGTTAATAGAAGATGAATATTTTCCATATCCATGGAAATCAACGTGTACTACACAGCTTTATTCTGTGAACCAAAATAAGGCCTTTTAAAAAGGATTCAGAGAAACTCAAAATCTAGATACTAGCTGTCTACTTGAACAAAAAGAGGCCAAAGATGTAATATTTTAGTTTCTGTTCTCTGAACAAGGTGTCTTCTAAAGTGCAAGCCAAGTTGCCTTGGATTTCAGAGTGGGAGACATTGATCCTGATATAAAAAAATAAACGTAATATTTTAGGTACTAGTTTTATAAGAAGCAATTTTGGTTAATCCTGTGCTCTGTATACAGCAATATTGCTAATCTCATAGAATTCCATTCATCACTTAATATAGAACTTCTAATTAAAATTAACTCAATTTAGTTGAAAGTTAAAATAAATTGAAAGACCTCCTTACTAATAAATCTTCTGAACAAAGATCTTTCTTGGACTGCTTCTAAATCTGATACCTACTTTTTAAAAACTGCTAAATACTAGGAAGAAACTATAAAAAACCAAGAGACTCTGAGACAATATTTAAGGTGACAATGTTATAGCCATTTTGAAAATGTACTTTTGCTTTTTAAAGTACACAAATAATTCATAGATATAAGCATTGCATGTTTGCGTAAATATAATCTTTGTAAATACAGACATAAATATGTTTATTTTTATAAAAGAGATTGTGCTTCCCACCCACCACATAAATCTCACTCACTTCTTCAAAGGAAATCTTTGCTAAATTTCCTTAGCCATCTTTCACAGCATTTTTTATGCATATACATTCATATACATAGTTATAACGTGTTTTTCATGTAAATAATATAAATAATACATATTTTTTGAAACTTGCTTTATTCATATAATAATATATCTTGGAAAAATTTCCATTTCAGTAAATGTACATTTATAGCTTTTAATTGTTACAATAATAGTATTGATAAACAAACAACTGGTCGTCATACAGATTGTTTCCAAGTTTGGATTATTCCATATATTTTACAAGAAACATCCTTATAGATATATCGTTAGGTACATGTGAAAGTATCTTGTAGTTTAAGTTTCTAAAATTTTAAATGCTGAGTCAAGGGGCATTTTAAATATTGATTAATATCATCAAATTTCCCCACCTCAAAAAGTATTACCAGTTCAAAAGCCTACCAGCACTGTTGCAGAATATCTGTTTCCCCACTTATTTATCAACGTTGGATGTTATCAGAAATTTTTTGTCAGTCTGAAAGTTAAAAAGTGTCTTATTGTTTTAAATTGTATTTCCTTAGTTATCAGTGAAATGAGCATCCTTTTCTATTTATTGGCAAGATAAAATAACTTTTTAATCTGAAACTAAAAACATGAAATGATAATGATCTCTTCCAGTCTGTTCTTGGTGTAAGAGTAAGTCCCAGTGGACTCCTTTATGTCTTTCTTTCACTCAGTCTCTTGTTTTCATCTCCTCATGAATTAGTGCAAAGAAAGGAAAACAAATGAGCCCTATGATACCCTCTCCTGGAAGAATGCCACTGCCAGACCTTTGGAGTAATAATATAGAAATTTATATCATCCATAAGCCTTTTATAGCAGTGTAATTAGTAGGACTATTAATACTACCCAAGCCCAGCTTTCTTTACTGCTGTAAACACAGCTTGTGATCACATAAATGACATCAGTAATAATCCTTTAGGGCATCATGTATACCAAAGCACTTGAGTCACTTTAGCTAGGGTTTAATCAAAATCTCCTCATTCAATAAAAACTTCCTTTTTGCTTAGAAAGCAGAGCATGAGGGACAACCCTTGGGCATTTTCCAACATTTAAATTTTGGATTCCAGGAGAGGTTTCCTGGGGTAAATGTGCCTGGGAAGAAAGGATTGGAGAGAAATAGAAAAATTTTAGCCATTGTCAGTGCAGAATTATACCTACCAGCCAAATATATCCTGCCTATTTTTATAGCTATTTACATAAGGTTTTATTCCCTCTTGTGGCATTTTTATTAGTTTAATCTAAAATATGAAGTGAGTTTGGTATAAATATATATGTTTCTTATCTGTTCTTCAAAAAGTCATGAATGTGACATGACAGTAGGTTCCAGGACTCGCAAAGCAGTGTAAATTAAGAACATGGTTTAGATGACTGGTGTGGGAATCAGGACAAATTATTATGTTGAAGGGTGGTCTCTGCTATGGTTATGTTCTCTCTTTAAGCAGGTCAACTTAATAATCTCTGTACTCAGATTTCCTGGCTGATAAAAATGGGGATGGCTATAAAATAAATATTGTTTATTAAAATATTTTGATAATTTTATGTGCTCAGAGATGGTGTCATTAAAATGTTAATATATTTGAGAGACCATATACAATACTATATGACTTTTTTAGGGTCAGCTATTAATATACTTAAGCCAGAGCACTGAATAAAATTAGCCTATTCCAGGATGAGTAAGATTTTCTGAAGCATCCGGTGAAAAGTCAATTCATTCAACTTGAATCATAGTTGACAAACAGAAAAGCACAATTAAAGGAGGGAGAAAGAAACAGTGCACAGTGAGTTTGTTTGATTTTTATGACCATGCTATGCACTATTTCAAGTACATCCCAAAGAAAGAAGGAAAAGGAAATAAGAATATACAACACAACTACATCATCTTTAAGCTTAAAACCAGTGTATAGGTCATTTTATAGATGAAGAAAATTAATCAGAGAGATGAATTAACTTATCAAAATTATGTAGTGTCTTCTGTTTCGGATATAGTTAGTTAGACAGATCATCACTCTAACAATAAAAACATACAATCATAGTTTTTCTGAGCCCACCAGAAAGCTAAGGAAGAAAAGAAATCTAAATATATGAAATCCAGAAAATTTCCTTTGTAAGAAAGAAAAGACTCGCAACTTCTTTCATCCCTTACAGAGTGACAAGAAAAGGAATCCACAAAGACAGATGGAAGAAAAAAACAGCAAAGAACTTTAGGTTTTAATGGTCACGTGTGAGCTGGTGTGACAGATTATAATTCTAAAGGGCCCAGCTACAGAGCAATTCACACATACCTGCAAACTCTGTTCCATGGGTCTTTGCCTAGTGCTGGGCATGTAGTATACCAAAGACTGCGAGGCGGAACAGAAAAGCTAAGAGAGATTCTATCTGAAGTGTGTTGGGCCTCCCCAACTGCATGACAGTCATCCTGTGAAGGTGGAGGGGACTACTACAAGAGATCTGAGAGAAATGAGCTTGAGGCACTCCAGACTTCTGCTGCCAAAGGTTGGAGGCATGGCAAGAGAGGTGAGGGGAATCATTCTGAGACATTCCAAGCAGAGAAAGATTTCTATAGGTGCAAAAAGCCTGCTAGAGGGCAAAGAGATTTCCCCCAGTAACCCAAGTTAGTCAACTGAGCTCTAAAGTAAAGATACATTTTCAGTGGTTCAAAAAGTTGGCAGCTTGTTTATAAAATTCAAAGAGATCTCCAGAATCTCACCAGTTATTGGACCCCAAGTCCTGAAGAAGAGTAGGTACTGATTCTGTTTTCAAAATATTTGAAGTCAGTAGTGAGCTAAGTGAAATTAAAGCTGTAGGAAAACCCAGTCCTGCTGATGAGATTAACTCAGTACCCCGACCAAGCAGCCTGTCATTAAAAAGGGACATTCTCTTTTTGAAAGTAAATATGATTTAGTTTAGTCTCTACTGTTAGTTTGTACAAAATATTCAGATATAATAAAAAATACTAGACAAGTGAAGAAGCAAGAAAATATGACACCTGGTTAAGAGAGAAAATAATCAATAGAAGCAGACCAATGATGCCACTGATGTTAGAATTATGGACGAGAACTTAATAATAACAGTAATAAAAATTTTAAGTTCTAGAGAAAGAGCTCAACAATATTCATAAAGAAGTAGGGACTTTTACCAGAGACCAAGAAACTATTTTTAAAACAGCCAAATAAGGAGTACTGGAAATAAAAAACACAGTATCAGAAATGAAAAATGTAGGATTCAGCAGAGGAAAGAGTCTGTGAATTTTAAGTTCGGTCATTACAGAGTATCCAACTGAAATAGAAAAAAAAATGAGTGAAAGAAAAGAGAAGAAAGATAAAATAGAATATCAGGACAATATGAAATGATCCAAAAGGCATTCAATTGAACTTCCATAACAAGAAGAGAGAGACAATGGGACAAAATAAGTATTTGAAGAGATAATAGCCAGGAACTTTTCAAATTTGTCAAAAGACGTCAAATAGATCCAAGAAGCTCAGGATATCCCAAGCAAAATAAATGCAAAGAAAACTACACCTGTGTATATTATAATCAACTGCTAAAAACCAAAGACAAAGAAAAATCTTGAAAATAGAAAAGAAAAAAGGTATTAATACATTACACAAAGGGAAAAACGTTTTCTCTAGAAACAATAAGGGCAGGAAGGCAACATAACAACATTTTTTAAATGCTGAAAGAAAAATGAAAAAAAATACTGTCATCATATAAGTCTATAAACAATCAAAGTATCTTTTCAAAGTAAAAGCAAATAAAAGGCATATAGCTAGTAAGAAAAGTAGCTAATGTTTGAACCAAAGCCATATAAATGAGAAGATTGTTTCCCACCAGTCAGCCCTGCGCTATACCTTATTATATTTGCTGTGTATTTGCAGATGTCTTCAGCAATGCCAGCCTTTAAATGTCTAATTTTTACCATTTATTTTTGTTATAAATACAATAAATGTCTTGTAAAAATTAAATCAGTAAGAAGTATAGAAAGCAAAATCAAAGTCCTCCTTTTCTACTTTTTACAAACTCAAATCGCAAATTAGAAATTAGAGACACGCTCCATTGAGTAGCTCAACATGGCCCACTTTCCTTGATCTTATTTCTTAGACTTGTGATGTGAAAAGTCATAGAGAACCCTTGTCAACCCATCTCTGTTATGGCAGATCCTCTTTGACAATAAAAATATGAAATTCAATATTTTGTGCAAGTTCAGGATATTCTGTTTCTAACTCAAGGAAAGTCATCAGAAAGAGCAAAATTGTCTTATAAATTTACCAAAATGAGATTAAGATAATTATTTGGGTTATAAAAGAAAGCAAAAAGTTGTATGGTTTCCTGCTGCCACAGAAAGCTGATATTCTGTAACTCCACATGAATATTCAGATGTATTCAAAGTTACTTATGAAGCTGCCTCACCTTCACAAGCACCACCACTGGCACAGGCATACATTTGTATATTACCAGCAAATATGGTTGGTGATTTAAAAAATTACCATTTTGCAGCATGTATTCTCAACAGCATCTTATGGCAGAAAATGAGAAATCACACCTGAAGGTTAAAAGAGGTGGCATGTTTTAACTAAGCACATCAGCTCCACTTAAGAAAGTATCTGTACTCACTACATGGGTCATATTTGGCTAATTTCATCTGTGGCAGAGCCAAGAAGGAAAATAACTTTGCTTATTTATAGTGAGACTGATTAGAGAGAAAAACAAAAGTGTTGGTGGAGACTTGAAGATTCGCCTACTCCAGCAGTAGAATCTCCACTTATACAATACCCAGGCCAGGGACGCAGAGTATACTCAAGTATGTCAAGCTCATTATATTCCAAGGAAATGCATCTCATCTTTGGGCAGCTCTGACCATTACATTTCTTCCTCATAATGAACCAAAATCTGTTTCTTTTTTGTTGATACCAGTATCCTAAATCTATTTTTTTTCTGAGGGGGGGGGTGTAGAATATTAAATTCCTCTTTATAAGATAGTCATTGAAATATTTGGAAACAAACATCATGCACACTGTTCTCCTCTAGGCTAACCATCTCCAGTCCCTCAAAATTCATCTCTTCATCTCTTCTCCATTCTGGTTACTCTCCTCTCAACATCTTCCATTTATTCCTTTTCCCTTTGAGAGAGAAGTACCCACTTCTCAGCTGTTCAGAGTGGGAGGACAAGGATCATTTCCCTCTTTCTAAATATTATATTCCTATTAAAATTTAAACTTCCTCTTGATTTATTGTTGCACCCACAATCCACTATACCTAAATAATCCCAAATGAAAAAGTAATTAATTGATTTTCTTACATATCCCTATGTCCTTTTTGTAGCAAAGCATTTTCCCAAGCACTAATTCCATAAATTTAACTTGTTAACATTTTTTTCTAATACCTGACCAGAATTTCTTCCACTGTATTATAAACTCACTTCTTTCTAATTATCTTTTGTATCCCTCAAAGTCACTTTAAGTCATATTAAGTCACCAAAACCTTTCCATTTTTGATTAAAGTCTACTGCATATATTTTACAGCTCTTCATAGGTCCTATTTCCTATGCCTAGCATTGCTTTCACTGCATACCTCCAGACTCTCTTTGATCTCTCCACACTCCCTAAACATGTGCCACTCTAAATTAGATACTGTTAAATATAGTTTAACAGACAGACGTTCATCGTTTCTGAGCAAGCCTCCCTATCCTTGCACTATCTTAGACAAATTTTGTTTTGTCGTATTTCTTCTACTAAATCAAAACTTAGTGGAATGATTAAGAAAGTAAAGGAGATGAGCCCTCACAGATGAACCCTACAGATGTGGCATGGAATATTTGTATGTTTTATCGTGAAAACACAGAATGAAAATGATGGATTGAATTTCTTTAAGAATTTGCCTCTTTAGTTTAAAAGGAAAAATGGCGGAACCTAAGACAGGGAATGTCTCTGTTCTAGTCTGGTCATCTCTTCCTTTTATTGTGCCCAAACTCCTCATTGATCTGTGACAAATTACACAGAATATAGTCTTTAAAAAATAATCAGTATTCAGCAGAATTTTCCCCAGTTGTAGTTCCATTGTTCTAGGCAGTAGTCTTTTTAATTTGCTACCATAAATTCCAAGTCCCTTTGGTGTCTTTCTACCATGAATTCTGAAAAATGGTCCCTGCCTGCTTAGGAATGACTTTCCATTGCATCCTTGGGAAGGGGCAGCAGGAACATAGATCACACCAGCCTTTGACAGGAAGAAAACATCTAGGTTAACTGTTGCCATAAAGCCACGCCCCATTCCCCTTTACTTCCTCGCTTCCTGTCTCACACTTTAAACATCCTTTTGTCTCCGTCCTGTGGTGGGTGAATGTTGAATTATCTCATGCTCACTTTTGGGAGGTGTGGCTGTTCTACTCCTACATCATCATCTTCCCCAACCTTGCAACTCAAGTATCCCCCCAAAACTGAAAACCACAGCTAATCAGATCCCTATAATTGTTCCCTGTCCCTTCTGTTCAGATTCCTTGATACCTACGCTATTAAATATCAGCGCCTCGCAGCTGATTTGCCTTCCCTCCCCTCAGTCTCCACCAGGAATGTTCTGTGTTACTTCTCCACTCCTCTCTTTTCAGAGTGCTTTACGGCTAAGGCCCAGCTGTTTTTCCTTGTGTGGGCTGATAGGTTTGGTTTGGACCTTGCATTTTTACAGCTACTTTTTAAAATTTTCATGTCCATTTACTTTGGTATTCGATGCAGCTGACCATCTTATTTACAAGAATTTATTTTTAGTGTTATTTTTTTGTAACACTAAAAGTGATTTCTAGCATATTTTATCTTTCTCATGATACCTTTTCCCTATCATCGTCTTTTAAAAGAGGAATCACAAGTAGTTCAAGGACAATCACATGAAGAAAAACCAGATGCCTTTTTTATTCCACTATAGCCTAGATATAAAGAAAATTTCCTACACTAGCCTCAGCAAAGGCTCTTCCCTAACTATAGTCAGCTACTGGAGACTGACAGTGGCTATAAAGGAAGCTCAGACAATCACAGACAGATGTAAGATTTATCCCAAAGATAACTGTCTTATCTTGTTTCCAGAATTTTTCAGTAACTCTGTGAGTAGATTTGTGCTCTAAAACCCCAGGTCTGTGATCGACACATAATTAGATTCACCCAGGTGGTTCTGTAATTCAGTCTGTTAAAACTAAACTTAGATCAGAACAAAATAGTAACAAATACTCTTCTTAAGACTATTTTTTATGGGGAGCCATAATAAAAAGGCTATGTCCACATTACCAAAAATTTTAATGTAGACTATATATGTCTGAATGCATTCATCTCTTTTCTATACAGAGATTAAACTCATTTTTCTTCTTGGTTCAATTCATGGATATTCCTTTCATTCCTGGGAACTAAGGAGAAGCTGGCTGGAACCAGGCTTTTTTCAGAGGTTTATGGGACAGGGGTGTGATTCTGCTTCCCTTCTACACGTAGATTTGGTGGTCAGAACCCTAACCAGAGCCTCTCCTCCTAGCCTATTTGGGATTAAGGAGGTAGTTTTGTTATTGAAATAGTTGAATGGGTTGATTTCAAGAATTCTGTGTCCTATATATACAAAAAAATTAATCCTCTATTTCCCATTCTTTATTTAGTGTATTTTGCCAAAATGAGCCTCTAATATCATTTTGTGTTACTGGAATCCAGACAATGAGTACTTTTTAGAATGATCACATTAGGATTTCTAATTTTTTTTTTGTTTACAAGCATGATATAGGCTATATGTTCTGAGAAATCTTTTCCGTTACAGTACCTGTAAGATTATGGCATACAATATTTTTTTAAGTTTATTTTATTTATTTATTTATTTATTTATTTATTTATTTATTTATTTATTCATTCATTCATTTATTTATTTATTTATTTATTTTAAAGCATAACTGACCTTCCAGGAAACTTAAAAGAATTTGTGTTGGCCAGACATGAGCTATAGGCCAGAAGCTCATCTGGATGGACATACTCACACTGGTGCTGGTTTACTCACAGGTATACACTACAAGAGCTGATCCTGGTGTAGAGCCTGGTTATAGAATACTGGTTTTAACAGGTCAGCAGTGTGGCATTCAGAAGGAAAAGCCTGGAACACAAATATGAACTATAGGACCAGAGACCTAGAATAAATTCAGGAATGCCAAAGGAAACCCTCTTAGTGGATGAACTAGAATGAAATCTGTCCCATAAAAAGAAGTAGGGATATATGCCTGTCTAAGCTTTGCTCTGGCTAGAGCAGAACAGTAGGAATAAATACTTCCCTGAGAATGTTTGACCATAAGCCCACATGCATGCATGTTTGGGACCAAAAATTATATTATCTGGACTAATTCAAAAATACTGAGGCTAAAATTTAATTTTAAGTAGTCTCAGAGTAATAGTTTCTCTAGGTGTCTAGGTGTCTGACAAACAATTACAGATTCACTGGAAAAATACACTTTAAGATAAGATCTCAAAAATCCCCACAAATAAATTTCCAAGGAATATGGGCTAATAAGTTTTTGGGTTTTTTTTAATGTTTCACAAGTCAAGGAAACAAACCATCATAAGTAAGTGTTAGCATAACAATAAACTATAGAAACTGACTTGTGAAGGTTATAGATATTGGAATTACCAAATAAAAAGTTCAAAGTAAATATGTTTAATATGTTTAAAGAAATAAAAGAAGGTTTTCATTATATGACAAAGGAGAAAGAGTCTACCAGAAACTAATCAGGTAGATCTGGAAAAGAAAGTAGAAAAGAAAGAATCAAACAGGATTCCTAGAAATGAATAACATAATAATGGAAATTAGAAATTCAGTGTAGAGGTTAAACAACAGATGCAATTCCAATAAATAGAGAATTGAAGCAAAATTTCTTAAGAATTCAGGATACAGGACAGAAAGATAAAGATAAAAATATGAAACAGATGTTAATTGACATGGAGAGTAGAGTGGAAATACTGATTCTGGAAGGAGAACTCTGATTCTGAAAGGAGAACGTGAACTCTGATTCTGGAAGGAGATTACAGCAAGAAAGGGAGAGAGGCACTAAAGAGATAATGGCAACAAATTTTCTGGAATTAATGAAAGACTCAAATCCTTAGATTTGGAAAGTCTAGTGATTGTGAAGCAAAGTAGTAAATATAAAACCACACATCCTGATATAACTGAGGAACACCAAAGAAGAGATCTTAAACAAAATAAGTGGAGATCAGGACTGCCCACAAAAGAATAACAATTAGATGAACAACAATATCTAGAAAATAAATAGTGTAATATTGCTTTCTAACTGTTCAGAGAGAAAAATAACAACAAAAAACCCTACAATTATTTACATAATAAAATTATCCTTTAGAAAAGAGGGTGTACTCAAGATATTGTCTTAAAAATAAAAGTAGAGTTTACTACTAACAGACCTTCAGTAAAGGAACTTCCAAGGATGTACTCAGGAAAATAAATATGATCTGAGTAAGGTCTAAGGTAGAAGAGAGAATGCTAAACAAAGAAAATGGTAAACATAAAGACAGATCTATATAACTATGAATTGTGTAAAACATAATGATGATGTTTATTTATGAGGTTTTAATTTTGAAAAGAAAATTAAAACCACGGCAACACTAGCATTTAAGTCAGGAAGGGATGGTTGGGATTAAGATATTCCAAGGTCCTTGTATTGATTTGGAGGAAGGTAAAATTATCTTTAAACACTGGAATATTACATTTCTCAAGTAACCACTAAAAGAATAGAAATAGAACACATCATTTAAAACCTATTAGAGGGAAGACAATAAAAGGAAGGAGCTAAATTCAATACATCCAAGAGACAAGAGGAAGTGTAGCAGGGAGAAGAAACAATACATGAGACAAGTTAAAAGTCCAAAAACATTGGCAAAATTATATCAGAAATCACAGCGTATGTAAATGCACAAATCTTTCCACTTTAAAAAAACCAGTCATCAAAATGAACTTTTTAAAATTCTAGCTGTTTGGTGACTACAAAAGATACACATAAAAATAAAATTTTTTTTTAAAAGATTGAAAGTAAAAGAACAGAAAAGATAAACTAGAAAAATACTAAATAAAAAGAGAGAGCTACTTTTTATAGGATAAAAAGTTTGACAAAAGTAGTACTTAGTGATGAGAAAGTTCATTACCTAATGATTGAAGGTTTAATTTAAACAAAGTTAAACAATCTTAAGCTTGTAAATACCTAGTAATATAAATTCAAAATAGATAAAATAAAAATTGATGTATAGAAGTGGGAGATTTTTAAGGTAAATCTTAATAACAGATAGACGAAGAAATATTGTAAAGTATGTTTGCTAATTTTATTTTTTAAAGAATCAACTTTTGACTTGGATGATACTTTCTATGTGTCTTGGTTTTCTATTTCATTATTTTATTCATTTATCCTTTATTATCTTCTTCCTTATTCTTTCTTTGGGCTTAAAAAAAATCAGTAGAGGATAGAATAAACCCAAGGCACTAATAAATCCAAGCATAAAAAACGCAATTTGAAAAGAACTAAGAGGTAAATGGATAAGGGTGTTCTACATTATTCATTGTTATGAAATGACATTGAGATGTATATATCAATTGAGTTCGTGAACTTGTTGCAATGATGTTGCTAACCTTTTTTGATATCAAAGGGATTATTCATTATGAATTTGTATCAACCTGGCACAGTTAACCAAGTTTACTATTTGGAAGTGTTGAAAAGGCTGCATGAAAAGTTAGAGGACCTGAACTTTTCGCCAACAATTCATGGCACTTGCATCATGACAATGCACCAGCTCACACAGCACTGCCAGTGAGGGAGTTTTTAGCCAGTAAACAAGTAACTGTATTGGAACACCCTCCTTACTCACCTGATCGTGTCCCCTGTGGCTTCTTTCTTTACCTGAAGATAAAGGAAATATTGAAAGGAAGACATTTTGATGACATTCTGGACATTAAGGGTAATATGATGACAGCTGTGATGGTCATTCCAGAAAAAGAGTTCCAAAATTACTGTGAAGGGTGGACTAGGCACTGGCATCAGTGCATAGCATTCCAAGGGGAGTACTTTGAAAGAGACCATAGTGATACTCAGCAATGAGGTTGCATGCACTTTTTCTAGGATGAGTTTGCGAACTTAATTGTCAGACCTTCATGTATATACTATGCACAAAATAATTTGTATCATAGTTATTCTTTTATAGACTTAGTAAAGCCCTATAGTGTAAAATACCCTTGACGGTACTTTTTCATGACCAAATTCAATCCTTAAAAACCATTACAGTAAAACTTAGGTAATGCTCATAATTCTTTTTTAAATGAATAACTAAAGCCTATTATTATTGGTTTTTTTGGAAATGCTTTTCCTGGAAGGGTTTCTCTTTTTTCTAACTCTCAAACATAAAACATCTCTCTCAAAATCTATTTCAAAGTATGAGAAACTATATGGCTTAGATTGCTACAGCCTATCATAGTAACTCCAGATGTCTTTAAATACCACCAGCAGTGAAGATATTTATTTTTGGAACCTTGAGAGGTGGCTTTGAAACTCATGACAGATAGCACTTTGAAACCCATGACAGATAGCAAATTATTGGATGGCATGTGTATGTGCATTTTACACATACAATTTAATCTAAAATTCCACTCTCTGAAGTTAAGGTCAGAGGTGAATTCCACCTGGGTAGTTGAGAGCCATTATTGATGACAGAGAGTGAAGGTGTCAGAGCAAAATTTTTCTTGGTGCTAAGACCTGCCTGGAAGAAAAGGAGATTGCTTTTTAGAGAAAAATTGAATAGATCCCATGAAATGACAATACTGAGCTAGGGATCAGTACTCAACAGTGGCTGTCAAGAAATACTCATTGCAAAATACATCATTGCAACCCCCAGCACGTACTTCTCAATGTGCTCTCATTACCTAGAATCCCAAACTAATTAAGTCAGGAATAGCCAACGCAACCAGAGATGCCTTCTTGGAAAAGGTCAGAAGGCCTAAGATCTACAACTGACTGCATTTAATTGAACATGAATAGCAGCATTTTGCAAGTTATTGTGTTTCCATCTTTCTTCCTGCCATAATCTTCTACTGTTTCTTTTCTTTTGACTTGTTTAATCATTACTTGAATTCCTTCTTACAATCAAAAGGTAAACATATTCTCTGTTCTTTAAGCTTTCATTCTTTCCCCTAATCTTTCAGTATCAGAAAGCAGAGAAATTTGTTTCTTTCTCCACTTACCTTGGAACAATGGATCTTTCGGCAAATACATTTATGGAATTGCTAGTGGACCAGCACACAGCCCACCCTGGTTATTGGTTCACATCCCTCTGGGTGATTTAGAAAATAGCAATTTCTAGCATTTTTCTTGGATGTCATTGTTTTCCTGACCACACACACAAGCAACAAGTCATAATGTAACTCAGACCATGAGAAGATCTTGCCAAGTGAGGATAAACCATACATCCCTGCTAGCCTACAACAGTGCATGCTATGTCCACGTTTCGACTAATTATTAAGAGCACAACTCTCCAAGTGTTTTTAGTTGATGGGCTACCTGGCTCTACAACAAATGCCTCAGGTTTTCTGGAAACCCATTCCAAAAGGTTTCTTCACCACAACATGGGATCACTCCTAGCCACTCTGCGAAAGGGAACATACTAAGTGAAGCCTTTCACCAGAACCCGGAGACCATGCTCTGAATAGGCAACCTATGCCCCAACTCCACTCTTCCTGCTTCTTCCTATTAGTCCCCCAAAGGACAAGGTTAGCTGCACCCGAATTTCTAGGGAGGTGTGCAACAGGAAACTGGCTTTGGTGTCGTTCAAGGTCAGGACATGGAATTAGTGGCAAAAAAGAAAAATATGTTCCATATCTGTATTTAAAAAAAGAAAGGTTCTGAAGGAATTTATATGAAAACATAGACACTTTAGAATGAGATGTCTATAACTAAAAACACTAGTGGGTTTGAATTTCAGGCCACAGCCTTATATTTGGGGGAAATAACACATCTTCATATTTTGTGACTCAATCTATTTTAACGTTAGTCACCCCTGATGAGGAGGAAGAAAACTTCACCTTGGTTGTACTTGTGACCCTCCCCTCTGCTCAGGGCTGTGCCATGGTTCCCAGATCTCTTCTAGTGTCAGGGATGGTGCAGAGGTTCCATGGTCATGGTCATGGGTAAGCAGGAAATGTTGTCTTCACTAAATGACTTGTTGTCTTGTCTGTGTGGCCCCTTCTTGTCAAGCAGCTCTTGGCAGCTTCTGATGCCATGCTTGGGGCACGCAGTATTCTTTAAGCTGCCTCCAGACCTCTCTGCCTAGATACACCAATGATGGCATTAAGGCAGCCGGGTTCCTCACTGCTCTGAAACCCATTATGGTTTCTTGTTTCTTTTTCCTAACTCTTTCCAGTCTGGGAGGAAGGAATTCCTTTCTCATTTGGGTTACTAAATAAGTGCTACTTGGTCCTTTTGGTTACCCAAGACTGCATGTACGAGAAAATCTTTCTTCCTTTTGCCTCTTCTGCAAATTACTCCTAAGGTCTTATGCTTAGGGGAAATAAAACCCAGAAAGATTTGCAAGCTAGTCCTGCATTGGCCCAGGCACGTTTCCCCTGAGGCAATAAAACAGAAAGTCAGTGACCAGTCTGAATAAATGGAAGGAATAGCGGGAAATGAAGGGAGAGCAAAAGAAATCTCAAAATGGTATCGAGCCTCTTCACAGCCTGTTTGATCTGGGGCTTGTTGGCCTTGACACCCACAATGAGTCCAGCTGGCTAATTCTAAATATAAAATTTTTTCACTGTAAAAAAAAAAAGAAAGAAAAAAAGTATCTAGCCACAAAAGTCAATAGGAAACGACAATCAAACAACAGAGTGTTCCTCCTCCACCAGTAACTTTGATGCAGAAGCTTCAGAGAAACCCTCCTTGACTAGTTTAGAGGCCCCTGCTCATTCTTTCTGTCCTAGTGATTTGTTAGAATTCTTTAACACAGAAGCGACAAACTGGCAGACTGCAGGCCAAATATGGACTGTAGATGGTGCTGTGTATGGCCCACATCATGTTTATGAAAATTTAAATTTGTTGGAAATATTTAAACAGTCAGAACATTTCACATAAATATATGGATTTTCAGCTTCTATTGAAAATCACACTTGGCAATAGTGGGTCTCCTTGGCTGACAGCAACAGTCCCAGGAAGTGAGATGTGGCTTGTCCCCTAGACAAGACGCACACCTTCCAGTTGGCCACAGTCTGTATCTGATACTCATCTCGTAGGCACTTGAATTTGTGAGCCCTGGTCTAAGTCTGTACATTTTAAATTCTGTGAGGTCAAGGATTGGGCCTCTCTTGTTCAGTACAACAAATACCATGTCTGGCACAGATTAGAACTGAATACATATATCTAGAATGAATAGATTCCAATCCCACCCCCCCAAAAAAAAATCCCCACAGCATTTTATTTTTATTCAGCTCTGGTTTGTTCACCCCCCAAAGAAAGATTTGATGTGTTTACATGACAACTTTATTCTGCTACTTATCTGCATTGTACGAAGTAAAGCAACATAAGTTTTAGCCTCAGTGGTCTCATGCCAGAGGACATACCGTCACACAGAGGATGAAGTCACATGGCCTCCTTGGCTTCCCTGAGTCATCCCGTCCAGAGCCAGAGTCACCTTCTGTATGTACATATACATACACACACACACACACACACACACCCACACACACCACCACCACCACCACCACTACCACCACCATATGCCTTGACTACATCTGGAATGACCTTCAAAGCATATTTAGTATCAGTCTCTCCATATGTAATGTGAGCTCCAGGAGAGAAGAAAGAAGAGTTCTTATTCCATTGCACCCCCAAGCCCAGCACAGAAAAAGGCCAAAAGCCCCTTTATTTAAATCCCAGACACTTCTCAGGAGCGCAGTTCCAACACGTCAAGATGTGCTTGCTTCAGCCTCCTTTGTCTCACTCAATGCCCAAGTCTGCTTTGCAAAAGCATTTGTTTTTGTTGTATCTAAATCAGTGTGTCTGTTTCCCCTCTTCTCAGTCTCAAGTTTTTCTGTGTTTTAACTATTCCTAAGGCAATACAGTATTTCATAGTGCCTACATCTACAGTGTAAGAGTCTGCCCAGTTTTCAATAATAAATATGTATTTTGTTTAACCATTCATGGCACCAATTCAGTAAACGTTTACTGGGCTTCTTTTATTTGCTAGGTGCACAGCTAAGTGCTAGGGATAGAAAGGTGAGGGAGATCAACAGCCCACATTTTCTAAATGAGGCCACAAGTGATCCATGGGGTGGGTTGGGGTGGGGGGTGGTGGTGAACCTGGAGAACTCTCCCCACAACCCAAGGAAAGGTACAACTTTTCCTGTCTGATGAACTGCTAAGGGCTATGATAAGTTACCTAGACAACTTGAACCAAAGCCAGCTTCCCAGGGTTTGGGGCTGTCTTCTAAAGCTGGCACAGGCAGATAGTTTCTATAGATCCCATTTCCTCCAGACATTTCCCTGTTTCTCCCCCACCCCCCGCCCCCATATCAACCCCATTTTTGTGCGTGTCTAGTTGTTGCTCTCCTTCCATCTCAAGCAGCTGCCTCTTGGAGAGCTCTCATTTTCTCCTGTGTGTACAAGTTGGGATTTGTTCACTGCCCATACTCTCCGTCACAGAGTGAAAACCTGTTAAATGAGATAATTTATGTACCAACACCTTGCACATGGCAGACACATGAATGTTACCTCTCTTCTTTCTTCTCCTTCCCCAAAATGCCAAGGCTGAAATTGCTTTTCTGTCAAATGGAGGGCTCAATTCTGAGAGCATGTTTTTGTTTCCATTTCTTTTTCTCTCTCACCACCTTTGCTGAAACCCAGGGCTTACAAATGCCCTTGTAACAATTCAGGGTTGCAGCGTTCTCATTAATGCCAAACCCCGTTCCCCTCCATATAAGGAAAAAAAAAAAAAAGCCTGAAAACTGTAACCAACTCTTGAAAGCAAGCAGTTCTCTGAGCATATAAAGTGAAAAGGAACCAAGAACAAAAAGAAGTTGAATTTTTCTGCACTATTTCAACTTTTGGTCACGAAAGCCTTTCTTCAGCGACAAGGAATTTTACACTTTGTTCTGTTTTGGGGTTTTTTCTGTGACAGCCTCTCAGTCAGGTTTCCCCTAGTTATCTGGTGTGTAGGTGGCTGGAGGGAGTTCTCCAGAGGCTGCAAGATGAAACGCTCTCTGAAGAGAGATGTGCGAACCAAGCCTCCGGCCCACTCAAAGTACTGTTCCTAATGAGTCATTTCAATTTTAGGAACATGTTAATCTAAAAGGTGCCTGAGCCAGAAAACAGAATTTTCTCTACTGAGAGAGTTAAAAATAGTCTTTGTTACAGGCAAGGGAGAAACTCTTCTCCCTTCTGACATAAACGATTCGCTAGCTCCACACCAGGAAGACGACACAGGCCACTATCTCTGGTCCCTGTCCCTGCCAGAAACAGAGTTGATTCAAGAGAAACGGCATAAATTCCTACTGCCCAGTTTCTCTGGGCCACAACATAATGTATTTAATTCACATTCTATCAAGTCATTGAGCAGTCAGCTCTTACCAAAGAATTTAATACTGTATCTGAGTGCTTCATTATGTGGAACTATCCTTAAGCAATAATGCTACAGTATTGCTTAGAACTTGAGGAGATGCACAGATTCAGGGGGAGAGCTACTACTGTGGGTGGATCGGGACTTGAAACAAAATGATTAAATCTCTCCAGAAAAACATCACGTCTGATTTGCAGAAAATGTCTTTTATATTTGTTATGTTTCCACTGTCTTTCAAGCTATCTTCATTTACTAAAGTCCAACCAAGGAATATCGGTGCAAGAAAAACTATATTTCTGGTTGAAATCCCTTAAGTTTATTGGAGCATTGGTAACTCAGTGGCAGCTAAAAAACAAGTTCTCATCATACCTTAGTTATTTTGCCTAGTAATTGAATCAGTTATTTAGTCCTTTCTTTTTTCCTGTCTTTATTTTTCTTCCCCTCCCTCATTTCTCCCTCCCTACTCTTTTTTCCATTAGAAAACCTAAGATCATCTTTGACCCTAAGTATCTGGAAACGCAATGATATGAGAAATTAATAATGTTAGAATTTTTCTCTTTAAAAAATTTCAACAAGATTTTGTGCTACCTTAACAGCAAATGCATGAATAAAAGGAGGTTTTACTTTGTTGTGAATTTATTTTACCACATCGAGCTAAGACAGTACAGAGGATCGGACCAACTCCACTATCTCTAGGATAAAGTAAAAGTTTCCCTATCAGATTCCAGTATAATATTAGTATGGTGAAAGAGGATTCAGGAAAAGACAGAACTCTGAGCTCATAAAAATCGATCTCCTGCCTCCTGGGGATTTGGCCTGAATAAAGAAGGTGGCCTGAGCCCAAACTGTACTCAGCCCTTACAAATTCCCTCATGGCAATTCAGGGTTGAATTTTTAAGACTTTAAGTTGTCTGCTTTCAGTGGGAAGAAGGCAGGGAAAAACAAAACAAAAAACTACTTTACATTTGAAAAGCTCACTTTCTGAACCGGCTGGTTCCCCACTGGGAGAGCCTGGAATGGGGCTGGCAGTGGATTTGTAAGGCAGCACTCTAAGAAACTCGGGGACAAGATAAATGCTGCTTTAAATTTGAAGCCTCTTCTTGGTCCTAAAATCTTTAAGTTGTTTGCAGTTATGTAAAATTTACAGAGGAAAGAAAAAAATGTAAGAACAATTCTTATAGCATACTTTTCTTCTAGAATGCTTTACCCCCTAAAACATTCAATTGGTTTGAGAACTCTTAGCCCTATGGTAAATGTAAGTGTAAATGGCAAGAAATGCCGTGATCATTTTCTCCATTCATTCAGATAATTAAATCAGCTTGGCCTGCAATTGTGGAATCTGTGAAGGCAAGCATCCTTTGGTTTTGCAAGAATATTTTTCTGGAGAGAAAATTCCAGTTCTGAATTGATGAATCATGAAATTGCTCACAGATATTCTAGTTTCTCTTTACACGGCTTACTTCATGCACCGAGGTATGCTATGTTTCAAATCTTTGTGATCTTATAGTGAAACCTGAGGCCAAACGAGTCCAGGGCTCCTGCTGCCTGCGCCACTCAGCCAATAGACTGACACAGGAGTTGGGTCATAGAATAAGCGTTTATTATCAGAGCACTGGTGGTCTGAGAAGGCAGCGGGTTAACACCTCCAAAATCTACCTTCACATTCTCAGACCAGCCTGGGACATTTAAGGGAAAATCTGGACCTTCCTCCAGAGGCTACGTGATGGTTCCTGTGGTCTGCATGGAGGCTTCCCTCTGGGGATGAGGCTGTCCATCAAACCAGGAGCAGTGATGGAAGTAACCTGGAAGGAATGCTAGGCCACAGAGATTGTGATCAGTAAGCATGAGGGTATTAATCATAAGTTTCAGGGTAATTTTCCAAGGCAGGGAACTGGGATAGGGGACATTTTGAGCTCAAGCTGAGCTGAAGCCGCGGTGGGTGAGGGTGGTGGGGGGACAATCTATTACTAAACTGTAAGTCAAGGAAAGGTGAGGCTGGGACATGGGGAGGCCTCTACTGTTGGGTCCTAACCCGGCCCTGCTTCAATATCACAGAAGTAAAATGACCATAACTTTTTTTTCTTTCAAACTGGTATCATTTTGAGAATGAAAGCAGGCCTTATTGTTCATGTGGGGGCAACAGGTAGAAACCAGGACTATCTTGAGCTAACTTACACATGAGGGATTGAGTTTTTAAATCTGAAAATAAATGAGTGCAAGATAAAAATGTTCTTGCTTATCCCACTGCGTGTTTTAAAAATGCATTTCTTAGTGTAAGTATAATTTATTGTAGAGAAAATGAGTAAATACATTTAAGCATATAGAAGAATTAAATACATATACTTTCATTCCCCAGAGATAAGCTTTATTATGACTTAGATGTGTATCATTCCAGAGCTGAAATATATACATACATACGTATGTATATACACACACATACATATTTACATATATATATATATAGTAGGAGAGGAAAAGGTTTTCTCAATCATTTTAGCATCCCTAGTTGGATCTGGAAATTAAACTGACAAAGAAAGATTAACAGAAAAAAAGCATACAACTGTATTTAACCCAAGTTTTATATGAGCCTTTATACGGAAATGAAGACCTGAACAAACAGATAAACGTGAGTGACTTTGTGCTAGGTTTGATGTAGAGTGGAAAGTTGTGGAGAAATATGATAGGGCAAGAATATCAGCTAATTGTAGTAAACTGGGGAAAACTTAGCAAGACCTGTTCATTCAAATTCTTCTCAGTGTACTTCCATCTTGGAGAAAGGGATGCTGCCGTCCTCAGGGTGAGTGTGTGTGTGTGTGTGTGTGTGTGTGTGTGTATGGGCGGGGGGGGGAGGAGGAGAGGGGGACACTTCTCATGTGAGGGTCTTATGACCTGTGAGCCTGTGAGGGAGAAGGATAGAGAGATCTTCTGGTTTCTGCTGTTTTCTCAAACGCCTTTAGCTTAAAATATTCAGTATTCCAAGGTACCATATTTTGTGGGTAATGTGTCCTGATCTCTCTCTCTCTCTCTCTCTCTCTCTCTCTCTCTGTGTAACTACATATATATATATATATATATATATATATAGAGAGAGAGAGAGAGAGAGAGAGAGAGAGAGAGAGAGATCTATATCTATTTATCTATCTATATATAATGTTAATTAATATATACAAACATGTACAGAGGGCGCCAAAAAATGTATACACATTTTAAGAAACGAAAACTGTGTTAAGATTGTACTACTCAATACATACCGATAACAAAAGATGAATACAAGTCACGTTTGACTTCTCAATTACAAGCAGTGCTCAGGGTGGTTACCATCAGTGCCCAGACTCTTCTGATTGCGGCGAACTACTGCTTGAGCAACACTGACCAAAGTGTCCACTTGGATGCATTTTTTTGATATACATTGTTTATATTTACATTTTTATACAAAGGGAGCTCATACTGTACATAATTCTACAACTTGCTTTGTTCTATGTCAATAAATGTTCTTCTGTAGCAACAACTTTTAAGGCTACATCGCATTCCATTATATGAATGTACCATAATTTCTTTAACCAATTACCATATTCAAGGATAAATTTTAAAAAGGAAAAAATCATGACTACTATACAAATTTAAAATGAACACATGTCAAAGATTTTATTTATCTCCTTAATTAATGAGAGACCAGTAAGATACTACAATCAGTTCAAAAAGGCATCAAGTTATCTCACATTTGGAGTCAAATAAAGAATACTGAAATAAATTAACTAATGGATGCAAAACTGGTCAAACTGGTTGGTATCCACAGGAAAATAATCAACTGCATTCCGTAAGACACAATTTGTATTTCTATGGACTGAGATGATTTGCATTACTATCAGTTTTCTACAAGTGAAGTTGTACACAGAGTTGTGAAATAGCATACTCAAACACAAATAATGATGGAGATAGCTAGATAGGACACCTAATCAACTTAGAAATCTTTTTAAAATTTTGCATTCAACCCTGTTGCCATGTCAGCTTTTTCAAATAATATATTGTACTGCAAACATCCTGAAAACAAATACCTTGTTTGTTTGTTTTTTACTTTTTGAATTTAGGATAAATTGCTAGAAATGCAATGACTGGGTCAAAGAGTACACAGTTTGTGATTGGAGGGATGGAGAATTACTAACATTTTAAGACTTTTGATATACAGTGTCAAATTGCCTTCTAGAAAGTTTGTACCATTCACACACCCACCAGCAATATAGGTGAGTGCCAGGTCCTCCAAATCACACCAAAAATTATTATACTTTTATAAATTGCTTTAATTTGTGATGGCAACTGTGGCTTTTAAATGTGCATAAAGTACATCCCTTCCGACTGCTCTCTCTTTCTCATTCAACATCCCTTTTACACCACACTGGGACCATACGTTGAACAACCTTCTGTTTTGAAAGTCTCACACAGTAGGACATAGAGTGGCAGCAAAGCCCTTAAGCTTGCTACATATAATCCTCTCCCTTTGCTGCACTGATTTTAATTTCCTCCCAGTGTTTTCTGGGCATCTTCTTTAGTGATGGTTTAGAGCAATCCCTGGCTGTTCTCTTTAGTCTTTAATCATTGATGGGAAATCTGGAGCATGGGGACTCTTGTCGCCCTGCACATGGCTAGAACCTTTGTGCCACTTGCCCTGGCAATATTTTTCTCTCCCATGTTCTACCTCCTCTTCCATTGACACAGGTCTAAATACCCAGTGGCTTGTGAAAGGGTAACAGAATTGCCCTGTTTACTGAATTCCACCATATCTCATTTCCATGCAGGTGTTAGAATTTGTGGCTTGGCAATAAGTGCAGGTATTATGATGGGAAGTGATTCTAATTTTTCCCACAAATGAATGGACACAAGGATAACTGTTTTTGTTTGTTTCCTTATGTGCTTATTTTCTCAAATGCTTGATAATATTTTCATGGCAACTTGGTCTTCCTAAGGGGGGCTTATTGGAACAAATGTCAAAATTTGTTTTCAGTCCCTGAGTTAGAATCCATCCCAAAGAGTGTCCTTTACCAGCTAGTCTGATAAAAGGAATGGAATCAGGTTTAAATAGCTATCAAGGTTAGTCATAAAGCAGTAAAGAGAAAGGCAAAATAGGAAAATCAATTAGAAAGGGACATAGGGAGACAAGAGGAAGCAGCACTTCTGCTAAGGGGTTGACCCCAGTATTGTCCTGTACCACCGTATGTAACCATCCTGCCCTGCCAGTACCTGTTGCTGAAGTAGTAGGAGTCCTCAAAGAATAGAAAAAACCAAACCAGGGTTACATAATAAAGTCAATAACCCATGACTAATCACATCCTGACAAAATTATCACTTTGTATCTGAAGGAAAATAACATCTATAAGCCTAGATTTTTTAAGGGATTAAAAGGGACCTCATAGCCTAACATGTTTCTGTTTTTCTGTGATACCCCAAAGTGTTAATTAGAGTAACACTAAGTTTTGCTTTAGTATTAGAGGTTTATTTCTTCCTAGCATAACTGTGCAATCATGGGTCAGCCTGGGGGGTTTGCTCCACATAGTCATTCAGGGACCCAAGTTTATGAAGATTCCACCATCTTCAATATGCGGCTTCCAGGTTCAGCATGGTCATTTTCATGCCAATGACAGAAGGGAAAGAAATGCATGGATGAGCAGGCAAAATAAGATTTTATGTGCCAGACTTGGAACTGGTCTATTACTTCCCCTCACAAACTCTTAGCTAAGACTCAGTTACAAGGCCACCCAATTGCAAGAAAGGTTAAGAAATGTAATCTAATTATGTGCCTGAGGAGAATAAGAGAATGAGGAGAATAAGAGATAGTAGTCTCCACTACCCATCATTTCCTATAATCAGATTTCTCCTTCAAAATGTGACATACGTTGAGGTGTTGGCATAGACCCAAGGCATGAGAAAAAGAGAGTCCTGGGGACAGCCGGGGAAGAGCTGCCCAGCAGAGGAAATGGGGGACATAAAGGCAGGGAGCGGGCTGGGTGGACTTGAGGAACAGAGGGGAGACCTGTGTTATGGCAGCACAGGAAGCCAGGGAGCCGGTGGTATAGGCTGGCAATGTACAGGTAGGCAGGGTCCAGGTCAGGCGAGGGCGCCTGAGCCAGGGTGAAGAGTGTAGGTTTGGTAGTAACTGCAATAGGAAGTCATGGGACCTTTTACTTGGGAAAGACCTATGATCAAATTTGTCTTTCAAAAAAAGTCACTCTGCCTTGTGATAATGGTTGTACAAATGACGCATCTTCTCTTGATTCTTGACCACTAGAAAATGCCTATTTTTATTTTTAAAAAATATTCAGGAGCTTTTAGTTTTGAGTCTAGATATGTCCTCAGAGGCGACTTACCTACTAAACAGACATAGCATAAAGCTGTTGAATCTGTTGAGTGGGGCAGATTTTTGTTTTTTTTGTTTTGTTTTGGTCTTTTTTTTTTTTTTTTTTTCCGATCCTGTCTTGAAGTATAACGTACATAGAGAATAGTGAGTACATATAAGAATTTTTTAGAGTGAACTAACTCTGTAACCAGCTCCAGATCAAGAAACAGTTTCTCTGGCTCCGGCAACATCCAGGGAGCTCTGGAAGATGTTCCCATTCTTTCCTCATCCTCCATAAAGGCAGGACAACTTGGGAGCCCATAGGACACTGCAAACCTACGTGCAGGAGTTCTTACGTAGGTGAGAGCTAATGGGTGCTTCTGGTAAAAGAAGGTGCCTGTGCTTTTGGTTAGAGGTAAAACAACATTCTAAAACATCACTGCCCATAGCACTAACAATAACTAACAAACAATTCAAAAATAGGCAAAGGATTGAATAAACATTTCTCTAAAGGAAATATACAAATAGCTAAAAAGCACATGAAAAGATCAACATCCTTAGTCATTAGGGAAATGCAAATCAAAACCACAATGACTTATCACCTTTTCCCTACTAGGATGACTGTAATCAAACAAACGAAAAATAGAAAATAACAAGTGTTGGCAAGTGTGTGGATAAATTGGAATCTTCCTGCATTGTTGGTGGGAATGTAAAATGGTGCACCACTGTGAAAAACCGTTTAGCAGTTCCTCTAGAAGTTAAACATAGAACTATCGTATGACTAAGCAATTCCACTCCTAGATATATATCCAAGAGAACTGGAAGCAGGGATTCAAACATATTTGTACACCAATGTTTGTAGAAGCATTATTCACAATAACCAAAGGTGGAAACAACTCAAGCGTCCATCAACAGATAAATAGATAAACAATATGTGTTATGTACATACAATGGAATATTATTCAATCACAAAAAGTAATGTAATTTTGATATATGCTGAAACATGGATGGATCTTAAAGACATTATGCTAAGTGAAATAAGCCAGAAAGAAAAGGACAAATATTGGAGATTCCACTTATATGAGGTACCTATATTAGGCAAATTCATGGAGACAAAACATAGAATAGAAAATGCCAGGTTTTGGGGGTAGAGTAGAATGGGATTTCTTTAATGGGTACAGAGTTTATGTTGGGGACAGTGATAAAATTTTGGGTGTAGGCAGTGGTGATGGTTACTCAACATTGTGGATGTTTTAAATGCCAGTAAATTGTACACTTACAAATGATCAAAATAATTAATATTATGTTACGTACATTTTCCCACAATTTTTTTTTTAAAAGCTACTATCCTTTTATTTCTTTTCCTACATGTCTAATAGCCTGGCTTTCATGTTATTTCCTCTAATTTTTTGTGATTTCATTAATCATTATATTTTCATGCTACCTTTAGCAAAATTTTTGACAAGGGACCAGTTTTGGAGAAAGCACTGGTGTCCATATCCAACCCTCTCTAACCTCACTCCTACCACCTGTGGCTTATCCCAGGGGAGGGCACCATCTCAGCAGGTGGGTTGTGTAGAGCCAACAGCAGATAAAACTTTTGACATGAAATCAGGTTTTGACATGAATTCTCATTATTCATATAAAGAGAATAATGAATATAGTATCCTAAGCAAAGTTATAGAAAACATTTCTGGATTCATATACCGTGTAGAAGAATGGTGTAATTACTCTAACCTTACATTTATACATGTTTTTAAAAGAGAAAAAAAAATCCAACAAGGTTTGAGAATCCTGTGATCAACCGTTCATTTGGACCACTTGAGAGATGGGACATTCCCATCTTTTGTGTTACAGAAGCTGTCTCGTGAACAAACCAAGCATCCTCCATCCCTGACAAGAGTCCAAGAGGCAAATTGAAATAGCTATACAGTGAACTGGCAGGGTCACAGCATTTGAGCAGAGATGTTTATTTTCCCTATTAAAGTTCTTAGCATTTAGAAGATTCAGGATTTAATCACTTGTTGCAGCTGAGAAGCTGATACTCTAAACTACTTAATTGTCTTATTTTCTTTAAAAAGTTAAAAATAACTTGAAGTGATTAATATGACAAATTCTGACATGCAGTTAGTCAAGAGCTTGCTTTCACTTAAGAAATCAGAATCTCTTAATTGAGAAAACTGAAGAGAAACAGAGAGGAGCAAAAGGAATTATCATTTAGGTAAAATAAATGGGTACAGTAAGAAAAAGATTTGGATCTCAGTTTCCATTAAGGATAAACCTAGACAAAAGCATGTTGTAAGAGGAAGGAGGAAACTATGACCATGGGATATTGACACAGACCTCTGAAGGGACCTTAGGAAACAATCGCTTGCTTTTACAAGAAAAGAATGATTAGATCAATTAGTCAAAATTAAAATGCCTAATTTGTATGTCAGAATAACAAGACATATTTAAAACCAGTCAGTTGCTTAAGATTAGTGAATAAATCAGAGTTTTGTTGATTGGTTAGGTTAATTGACTGACTTTAAGAAATAATTTCCTTTAAAATATTTCTATGTGGTAAGTTACGAGGCTTAGGAGGTATGTTCTACAGAATATGACTTACAGTCCTTTCCTGAATTCAGAGCAGCTAAAGTGCATGAGCGACAAACTACAAAAGCTGTTTCTTTCTTTAAGCACATGGAATTTGCTATTCTGCTCCAAGGCAACTTAGGACAAAGTGGTGGGCATCAGTATGGGAAGAAACTTGGGTTGGTGTGATGGTCCAGGGATGGAAAGGGACATGCGAAGGTCAAAATGAGACGGAAGAAAATTGAAAGACAATGTGAGCAGAGCTTCCTAAGTCCCTATGAAAAACGGAAACTGTTTTCTGTTTTTCCAAATTGGAGACCTAGTCTGATGTCAGGGACAAGGAGCCGCTTCTCCTGACAACCTCCCCCACCCTTGCATCTAAACAACCTGCTCACCATCACCTTGAATTCCCTTAATTGAAGATACTTTTTCCCATTGTTAGACATAAATACTATTAACACGTAAATATTTAATAGAACTAGACACCTGGCATGAATGGATTCCATTAAGTTTAAAGAATAATAGCAAAGCATTCCCTTTTTGGATCAGGGTGATGATTTCTGCCTTGAGTGGAAAACCCAGGGCCCCTAAAGAGGGGTAATGGATTCCTTAAAAGAAGAAAATGGAAGCATCAAAGTAGGGTCAGACACACACACACACACACACACACACACACACACACACACACGAGTGGTAGAGCACATTCCATTAACCAGGTTGTGATGAGATCTCCAGTTGTTTATGTTCCACTCATATGTGACCCTGGGAAGTAATTTTTTTCTCTAATCCAGAAGCACTTGGTAATGAAATGAGAACCTACCACAGATGTGAGCAATGCTCATAAAATAATGATAAATGACTTTGCAATTTCCTTTGACCAAGACATTTATTGTTTGGTATTGTGAATTAAATCATTCTCTGATTTGTTTATAAATCTTTTTAAAATTATTGAAGTTAAAACTTGTGATGAGAAATTTATTTTAAAATAACCCTTTTATTAAATGGAGAGCACAGATTTTTTTGTGCGTGTCATTTTAAGTGCTTTATAATTATGAAAGCAATTCACTCTTATTAAAGAGAAATTAGAAAATATGTGTAACTAAAAAGAAAAAAATACCCGTTGTACCACCTCCTAATCAAAAATACCTCTGTTGATATTTTGATTTATCTTTTAGAGCCTTTCTATACTAAGTATTTGTGCTTTTATTTTACATAATTGAAGTTACACTGTGTTTACAATTTTCACAGCTGATGTTTGTATATTTAACATTCCATCATTTTATAGTCTTCAAAAAGCCTTTGTAAAAGTGCTTTTTAAAATAGCTATTAAATATCCTAACAAGTTGATGTATTGAAATATACCTCTATAATTGGGCAATTAAGTGTTTAGATGCCCAGAATTTTGAAAACTAAGTCTATTAAAGAATAATATTATTGTACGAGGTGGAACTCTTTTCCATTTTTTGATAACCATGACATTTCAGAAATCTCGATAATTAAAAAAAGAAATACAGACCTCTAGCCAAAAGAATAATAAAATTACCTTACATAATTTTAACCAGTTTATAAACTCTTAAACTCATAATCTCCCTGGTTCTATGACTCTCCAACAATGTCATATCCAAGTTTTCACAAATATTTTATGATCTTAAATATTATGCTGACTTTCCCAGACTCCTCCCAATTCTGTTCTCCACAGTAATCCATAAGACAAAAAGAATGGAAGTCATTTCAGACTCTACCTTTTCCAAAGGTTTTATCTGCACCTTTGCTATTCTAAGTAAATTAAGTAATGGCAATGATCAGTTTAGTGGCCTGCTTTAAAAAGTAAGTTATCTCTATTATCTGTGGAAACAATAAAGGAAGTATTCTCACACATTTAGTTGGAGCAAGTAAAAGAACAAAAAGGAACCAATTATGCAAATATGTGCTCTTCCATGTTGAGGAGGTTGGCCAAACATAGGAGAAAGTGGCAAGCCTATAGTTTTCTGCCTGAGTTATCAGCTCACCTTATAATTAAATCAGACCTAATTATGATTATTACTATTACTCTTCAACAGTTTTCAACAATTAGAAATTATCCACCTGATATATTAAAGTGGTTCATGTCTCTCATTTTCTAATCCCTTTTAACAACTTTTTTTTTTCCTGTTAATATTTTACCACCTGATCTTTGGAAATCTTGTTTGGAGTACTTATTAATAGGGACTCTTGGGTGACAAGTGACAAAAATAAATCAAATTCTAGTTTTTTTTTAAATAAAAACAAAGCAAAACCAGAAAAACAAATTAAAATCCGAAAACGACTGGAGAAATTGAAGGGTAGTGCTGGTTTCATGTAGCTTGACCTGGCTCAAATTATGCATTGGGACCTAATTTCTCATTTCTACATCTCTTCACTCTGACTTCCCCTGCGTAAAATCCATTCTCAAAGGAATTTTTTCTCTCCTGTGATTGTAAGAAGTCTACCTCAGTTCCAGCCTTCAACCTTTCAGGTTCAGGCATTTAGGGGAAGAGCAAATCTCCTTCCTGTTCACTCAGCAAAGCTTCTTCCTGTTCACTGTAGTAGAAATCTGTTGTGTCTCTTTGGCTCTGTTCAGGTTATGTGTCTAATTGTAACTCAACCATTTTGACAAGGGTAGTTACATGCTGATTATTCCAGATCTGAATCAGAGGGGAGCCACAAGCCAAGTGCTGCCTCCCTCATGAATCCATCCCTAACTACCTGTCATGGGCTGAATTTTATCCCCCTCAAAATTTGTAGTTTGAAGTCTTAACCCCCAGGACCTCAGAATGTAACTGTATTTGAAGTAGTGTCTTTAAAGAGGTAATTGTAAAATGAGGTCGATAGGTGAGTCTTAATCCAATCTGACTAGTGTTTTATAAGAAGAGAAGATTAGGAAACAAAGGAAAAGACCATGTGGAAACACAGACAATACAACAATCAACAAGCCAAAGAGAGAGGCCTCAGAAAAAAATAAACCCTGCCAACACCTTGATATCAGCCTTCTAGCCTTTCAGAATTGTGAGAAAATAAATTCTGATGGTTAAGCCACCCAATCTGTGGCATTTTGTTATGGTAGCCTTAGCAAACTAATACACCACCCTAGTCAGAAGCAAGCCCTTCAACTTCTGATTTTTTGTTGCCTTTTTTGGTCTTTCCTACTTTCTACCTTGTATGTCTACTATGCATGTGCTGGTGTTTCATATCGCTTTGCTCAAACCATGAGATCTTTGTCCATAAAACCTAAGTCTTATTCATTTCACACTGCTCACACTGTACTTATTAATTCATCAAATAATTATTGTGTGCCTACTACTGTGTTTCCCTCAAAATAAGATCTAGCTGGACCATCAGCTATAATGCGACTTTTGGAGCAAAAAGTAATATAAGACCCGGTCTTATTTTACAATACAATACAATACAGTACAGTACAGTACAGTACAGTACAGTACAATACAATACAATACAATACAATACAATACAATACAGGGTCTAATGTTAAGTTTTGCTCCAAAAGATGCATTAGAGCTGATTGTCTGGCTAGGTCTTATTTTCGGGGAAACACGGTATAAACCATCAAGGTAGCATAGGTAGTATGGATATTTTAGCTATATTAATTCTTCCTATCCATGAGCATGGTATATGTTTCCATTTATTTGTATCATCTTTCATTTCTCTCTCCAGTATCTTATAATTTTCTGAGTACAGGTCTTTTACTTCCTTGGTTAAATTTATTCCTAAATATTTTATTGTTTTTGAAGCAGTTGTAAAGGAGATTGTTTTCTTAATTTCTACTTCTGATAGTTTGTTATTGGTGTGTGCCAATGTAACTGATTTCTGAATATTAATTTTGTATCCTGCTACTTTACTAAATTCATTTATCAATTCTAATAGTTTTTTGGTGGAATTTTTGGGGTTTTCTCTATATAGTATCAGGTCATCTGCATATAATGACAATTTTACTTCCTCCTTTCCAATCTGGATGCCTTTTATGTCTTTTACTTGCCGATTATTATGGCTAGCACTTCCAGTACTATGTTGAATAAAGGTGATGTAAGTGGGTATCCTTGTCTTTTTCCTGATCTTAAGGGGAATGCTTTTAGTGTTTCCCCATTGATTATGATGTTAGCTATGGGTTTATCATATATGGCCTTTATTCTGTTGCAGTATTATCCCTCTATTCCTACTTTGCTAAGAGTTTTTATCATAAATGGATGTTGGATTTTTTCAAATGCTTTTTCTGCATCTATTGATATAACCATATGATTTTATTATTTTTTTATTTTTTATTTGGTTAATATGGTGCATCATGTTAATTGATTTGTGGATATTGAACCAACCTTGCATACTAGGAATGAATCCCACTTGACCATGGTATAGGTCCTTTTTAATGTATTGCTGAATTTGGTTTGCTAATATTTTGTTGAGGATTTTTGCTTCTATGTTCATTAGGGATATAGGCCTACAGGATTTTTTTTTTGTTTTTTTTATTTTTTATTTTTTTAATAATGTCTTTGCCTGGTTTTGGGATCAGGGTAATAATGGCCTCATAAAATAGGCTTGGGAGACTTTCCACCTTCTAGATTTTTTGGAAGAGTTTGAGGAGAATAGGTGACAATTCTTTTTTGAATGTTTGGTAAAATTCACCTGTGAAGTCATCTGGTCCAGGGCTTTTGTTAGTTGGGAGCTTGTTGATTACTGATTCAATTTCATTGGTAGTGATCAGTTTGTTCAGATTTTCTATTTCTTGTTGATTCAGCCTTGGAAGATTATATGCTTCTAGGAATGTATCCATTTCTTCCAGGTTATCTAATTTGTTGGTTTATATTTGCTCGTATTGACTACAGCATTTTAATGTTTTCATGTTGGTTACTCCTGCAGGGCTAGGAGCTTAAGTGGTGTTAAAAGGTCATTATTATAATAAACTTCTTGTCTGACCTTAGCCAGAACTATGCACAGCTAAGTGGAAATGAGTTTGAGAGCTTAGTTGATGTATTGCCTAGGTAATTGGATTTCTCAGGTAAGCATATTAACTGTTCATTTTCTCACAATAAATATAATACAGAGGCATCTACAGATTACTTTTTAAAAATAGAACTATATACAGTAAAACCTTATGGGGTGGGCATTCTTTATTTATTTATTTTGTTTACAGACAGTATCCATTCACCCTATTTCCAGAAGAAGCCCAACTTTTGTCAGGTGATCTACCCCACACCATTTCCAGGTCATGTGGCTCTCAGGGAATGCCAGTTCTCACTCAAGGCATAGATGCATGACCGAAATGAAGCCAGTGGGACATTGTCTCCTAGAACCTTGAGTATTAAGCTGTGTTGTGAGAGGTCACAACACAAAACAGAAACGAGGAGTTGGAGGTGCCACATTCCCTTTCAATGTCCTAACCAAAAGACAAAATATTTCATATGGTCCTGGTTCTTGAGAGTCTGATTCTCCAGCAATCCACCAATCTCAGGAAGTGGGTTATTCAAGAGGCACAGGCCACAGAAGTCCTCCCTAGTGTGTCCATCCCACATGTGGCCATGGAACAAAATGGACAAGGAACATTCTTCCCCAGAGAAGAACCACCCTTCTCCTTTCTCTGACAATGTATTCAGGAAAAGTAATCTAGCATTAGTATATAGTGGAGCCAAGATGTTCAGAATGAGAGATGAGGAGCTCAGCTAGACGATCTGCACAATAGTGTAGGAGAGAAGCAGTAAAAGACAACTAAAACTAACACAAGAGGACTTTAGAGGTGGTGATTGGAGAAGAGAAAATAGAGTAAATGAACAGGGATTCAAACTCGACAAGCAAGAATGAGAGTAAAGTCCAAGATGGTTCTGAAATTTGAAACATTTTTTGTGTTCTTAGCAAGAATTGGGAGCCTAATAAGAAGAGAGCATTTGCAAGGCAAAGGATAATTGAGTTCAGAAATAGGTTCACTTATTTACAATACATCCTTTTGGATACTTGGGGGGAAGTTGGCTCTGTTGGAAGGTATTATAATTTGGTGGAATCAAACAGACCTCTTCAAATTATCGTTCGCAGGCTCAATGGCTTTGTGCAAGCCCTTTGGAAGCACTGTGACCACGTCTGTGTTGGTCATATAGTAGATACCATATCTCTATCTCTATATCTATCTCTATATCTATATCGATATCTATCTCTATCTCTATATCTTTATATCTATATCTATATGTGTTGTTCAATTCACATGTAGCAGATATTGGTTATTTCTTGCCAGTCAACATCCAATCCTGTCTCTTATCACTAGATTATCCCTTATTTTCTTCAGGAAAATAAGCACCTTTCCTGTAAGTGCATTCTTTGTGTAACTTTACTCAAGGTACCTTGTCTTTCTCTGACCAAGAGCTAGGCATGTGATCTAAGTTTGGCCAATGTTTCTTTTTTCCCCAGGTTTTGAATTGTAGGTGAGCGAGTAAACAGTTAGTCTTGATTTGCTCCAGCAGTGGAATCTTAAAAAGACTATCTATTTCTGCTGCAGTAATAGATGTCCCAGAAGTCCTGGTTCATTAAGGATTTTTTCAAACTCACTTCTCCAGCCTTCCATCAATTTCCTTTTCTGCTTATAACCACCACAGCTGGTGTCTGTTCCTTTCAATTATAAAAATCTTGATACAGAAATAATCATATAGCTAGCAGTCATCCACAGTCTCTGAGCAGCAATATTCTAAACGATTTAGAACAATAATTAGTTTTCTTTTTCTTTTTTTTTGAATTTTTGTAAGAGTGTATTTGAGCCAAGCTGAAAACATACGCTGGGGAGCAAGATTGCAAATGCTCTCTAATCTAGTTTTCTTCTAGAAGTAGATACCGTAACCGAGTTCGGGAAATCTCCTAGTATTCAAACACCATTTATATTAGGAAGTAATTAATATCTAACTTGGATCTTGCCTATAAAATGTTGAAATTGTAAGTACAATATGTAGAGGTAGGATGCCCTACACATTATTACAAACATGCTAATAATGCAAATTAAGACAAGTCCGCATGCATTGGGACATCTTTTTAAAATTCAGCAATGCATAAGGATGCACTCAAGTTCTGATCAAGTTATCACTCTCAGCTCTCATTTTTTGTCTCACTTACCTCTTGATTAGAATCCACTGTATAAAAAAACCAACAAGTCTACAGCATATTATAATTATTGGCAATGTACTAGCAATTATTTAAGGACTGTTGAATTTCATTGTCTTGATCATAGAACTTAAAATCGGTAAGAGATTACCCTTCTTGTCTGTTGTTAGATAAGCATGCAAATGTGTCCTGTTTATGTCGGCAAGAATGGGGAGAAAGAGAATTCTCATATACTGTGGCTGGAGTGTAAATTGGTACAAAATTTGGAGAGTTATTTGATTGTAGCTGGGAATGTAGAAAATGTGCATATTCTATGAAACAGTAAATTTGGGGACTGGTAAGTTTTTACTCAGGCACAGAAACATGTTTTTTACAGTATTGTTTGTAATAGCAATAGTTGTAAATAACATGTAAGTCCAGAGATGTGGGGAAGGGGTAAATAAAATGCAGCATGCTGGTCAACGGATTTTTTTTAAATGGCCAGACTTATTTGTACGTAAAATAGGTAACTCACAAGCACAACTTTGTGTGAAAAAAACAGCAAGTTGCAAAGTGAATAGAGTAACTACAGTATGATACCAGTGTTATAAATTTTATAAAACTATAAAAACATGTTATGTGTGGATATGCATTCATATACATATTCAGTGGTCCCCCTTCATCAGCAGGGGATGTGTTCCAAGGCCCCCAGTGGATGCCTGGAACAACAGATAGTACCAAACCCTACATATCCTATGTTTTTATCCCTATACATACATACTAATGATAAAGTTTAATTTTTTTATAAATTAGGCACAGAAGGGATTGACAATAAAAACCAATAATAAAATAGAACAATTATAACAATATACTGTAATAAAAGTTCTGTGAATATGGCATTATTAAGTAACATAAGGGTTACTTGAACACAGCATTGTGATTCCAAGATAGTCAATCTGATACCTGAGACAGTTATGAAGTGAGTAACAGGCAGGAAGCATATATAGCACGGATGCTCTGGACAAAGGGATGATTCACAACCTAGATGCGACCGAACAGGATGGTGTGAGATTTCATCACATTACTCAGAACAGTGTGCAATTTAAAACTTATGAATTGTTTATTTCTGTAATTTTGCATTTAATATTTTTGGACTATGGTTGACTGTGGATAACTGAAACTGCAGAAAGCAAAACCGCAGATAAGGGGGACTACTGTATGTGTGTACAAAAACAAAAATGGATTATGAGGCAATTCATAGATTTCCTAGCTTTGCTTCTGAGTATGGGGAGAAATAGTATTGGGTGAGAAGGAAAGTGAAGACTTTGACTTTATGTGGAATGTTTTAGTTTTTATTTTGCTTTGTTCTTAAAAATGATTTTGAACGTATTTCAGAAAGTGTTAAGCATTACCAGTTCTCTGTTGCAGCTACATTGATGTAGCCAACTATTTTTCTGTATTGTTCATTTTTTCAAAACTATTGTTCATTTTCTCAAATCCACTACTATCTATGACACAAGCTGCTTGATTCATTCATTTTCCAACAAATATATATATAATTTGCCTGTTATGTATAAGATACTATATTTTGTACAATAAAAAAATAACAATGGATTATATGACATGGTTCTACCCTCAATGATCTTGTAGCTTCAGATTTTACAAGTCCTTTTAGGAAAAAGTATATGTGGGCTCAGGCATGCCTCAATGTGGAAATATTTTCAATAGGCTTGTGGTATGAAATTATTCCAGTTCTCGTGAAATTACATGTGGGTGGGCTTCATTCTATGAAAACATAGTAAGAAAATCACCGCTTACAAAAGATTAAATTAGGGAGTGATGGGCACTTTAAAAGGGAAATTTTTTTCCCTTTTAAGAAATGATTCATTATACACTTCTTCCCTAAATGTATAATATGTAATGGTATTTATGAAAAGTTTTGTTTTGGTTTTCACGTCGACCTTTTCGGGCAACACATCAGTCATGTAAAGTAAGGAACAGCAGTGAAGAACCTGGACTTCTGTGCCTGGAGAGTATTCACTACTATATAATGAGTAAGTCAAGCGCACATACAGGCGTGTAGCTAAGGACAGTCATAGGAGCACCATGTCTGGCTCTGGGGTCCAAGTGGATAGATTAAATGTGGGCTGGAAACCCAGTGGGAAAGCATCTTCAGGGGTTTCTCCGGGGGTCTGCCATAGGAGCTTTAGGCTGATATAACAAGGACAAATGGGTAGAGCATTTCACATCTGCAGATTACTACAGATGTGAAAAGTGGGAAAGGAAGGTGAAGAATGGTAAACAGAAAGCTGTCTCTCAGAAGCTGAAGGATCACACCTCTGCCCTGACTGGAAAAGGGATGGTGAATCAGCTTTGGAAGAAGGGGCAGAATCCCAAATACAGCCTGTATTTTTCACAAAGAGAGGAAAAATCATCAGTGAAAGAAAAGGGAATTGATATGGGCTGTAGGTGAGACTGAGTTCAGAGAGCACTGAGAAGGCGGGCTGCCCAGCAAGGTCTGTACCTTCAGTAAAACTCAGTAAATGTGTGTTGATTGACTTAGGTCCTGAATTGAATATTGAATGCGTCATATATGCCTGGGTGCTCTGGGGCATCCAAAGGAATTTGCATCCACTGTGTATACAACTTGGCAACTCTAAGGGTAAAGGTGGAGACCCGGGACTTACAAGGGCACTGTCCTTAAACAGTGGTTCTGCACTTGTATTGGAGTCCTTCTCTCAGCTAACACAATGGTTTTCAACACCCTTTGGCCCACTCAGAGCTTTCTATGCTCCTCTTGCCCTGAGCAAACAAGTTCAATATGGAAAAACCCCTAAGCAATGTCAAAGAGACAAAAAAAAACAACAACAAAAGTCCCAGGTTGCGTGTGTGTGTGTGTGTGTGTGTGTGTCTGAGAGGTAGGGACAGAAGTATAAAAGGGAGGGCAGAAACACAGAGAACTACTACTGACATACTTAGTCCTTTTTATGAATGTGTGACTTTTGCTCTTTAGTTCTTACTCCTCCCTCACTTTTCTTAAAAGTGATTTACTGATAGATAACTGACAGGTACTGGCTAGGCAGTTTTTTTTCTGGTGAACAATATACATCTAAAGTCCTTTCTCTGGGGAGCTTGGTTATACTATTCTCCTTGGTATCAGGAGGCAAAGAAGGACCCTAGCCTCCTCCAGGGTCTGGTCACTGGTGTCCTTGGCTCAGGCAAAGTGAATTTTGATGTAGGAGTCACTGCAAAGCTGGGAAAGAAGCTGTCAACCAGTGTGTCTTGGCATTCAGACGTGTCCTGTTCTTTGGAGATTTCTATATTTGACCAGAATGCGAAGGTATTGAGGTAGATGAAATAGAACAGATCTGAAAACTGCACAGTGCATTTTTTCTTGCAGTCTTATATCTCAAAATGATGCAATTTAAAATGCATGTGAGTAAACGGTACGTTTGAAAGTTTTAAAAAAATAAAAGAAAGAGCAAGAAGTACTTTCAACTAATATGTATTAAAGGTTATTTGCCTGCATAGATAAGATGGTCTTGTTGCTAGGCAACAGAGACACCAAGACAATGGTAGGCCAGGAAGGTAGAGGAACTCATGAGTATTATAGTGTGAATTCTTGTCACAATATGAACTAGGATGATAAGATTCTCCTGTAATGGAAAATGGCAGAAATGAAGATACAATGGACTGAGAGAGGTGAAACATCTTGTTTCACTTGCCTAATATGCCCAGTTCTTAAGTGATGCAGTTAATATTTTTAATGCAAAATGGCCTGCTTATCCTAGTAGAGATGTTTCCAATATCCTAGCTTGTATTTGATGACTATTAGTGGAAGGAGCTACAGGATTTTAAAGTATATTAGATAACTCTCATGGACAGAAGCAAAGCTTGGTTATTTTTGCAGGGTGAATATGGTATGTTATGAATTAGAAACAAGGACTCAATTCATCACTCATCTATCAAAGGAATTTGGTTGTCATTTAAAAGTGAAATTTGATAGAGGATGGCAGATGTTAAAGTGTATTTCATATCATAGTTTTTTCATAGGAGTCTGAGCACTATTCATTTCAGAAATCCTAGACTTTGGATATTTGATAGGCATCGTTTTTATTCTAGATTCCCGTAGCCTGTAGAATTCTTATTTTATCATTCTTGCTACTAAAAAGTTGTATGGGCAGCAAAGAAGATAAGTCCACTCCCCCAAAAAAAATGTTGGAGAAAGTGAACAGAGGGCTTTTTCATTATTTTAAGGTGGAGGAACAAAAACTGTGAGGAAATAGTTGAAATTCATTGTGCCAGAGGCCTCTATAGAAATTTATTTATAAGAAAGTTCATATCATAAAAATTGATGAAGATTATTCATTACTTGTCAATAATATACTTATAGCATAGAATTATTTCCTCATTGTCTTTATTTGCAGAGCTCAAAATACTGAACATAGTAGTACTTTATAGTCATGATTGTAGAGGTTCACAGATTACGAAAGTATCATATTTTACACAGAGTGAAATGGTTTTATATATATACACGCATAAACCGTATTTCCCTGAAAATAAGACCTAGCCGGACAATCAGCAATAATGCGTGTTTTGGAGCAAAAATTAATATGACCCGGTATTATATTATATTATATTAATTATATTAAAAATCTGGTCTTATATTATAGTAAAATAAGACCATATCTTATATTAATTTTTGCTCCAAAAGACACATTAGAGCTGATTGTCCTGCTAGGTCTTATTTTCGGGGAAACATGGTATGTATATGTGGTAAAATAAACACTATATATATACAATATATGGTAGAATTACAGTTCAACATAAATAGCAGCTACCCAGGTTTTCCATAGAGTGTGAACATAATATATAAGTTCCACTCCTGTACACACCCCCATTCTCATAGAATGGGCCTTAAATTTAGTCAGATTCCAAAGTGATTCCAAATGAATCGTCATCTAACTGGCCTGAGGATCTAGTGATTTGGAAGAGTCAATGTGAATGACTACAAAAGGGGCCAAAACAGTGGGGGATAAAGTTCCCTGTAGCAGCTTTATTCATTCCATAACTTCACAAACAAGTTGCAGAATTTATAAAAGATCATCACCTCATTTCCACTTCTATGTATATGCCCAAAATAATTGAAAGCAAGGACTTGAACACATACTTATAATCAATGTTCACAGCCACATTATTCACAAGAGCCAAAAGATGGAAACAACCCAAATGTCCATCAACAGATAAATGAATAACCAAATTGTGCTATATACATGCAATGTAATATCACCAACCTTAAAACGGAGTGAAAGCCTGATACGTGCAACAACATGGATGAATTTTTGAAACATTATGCTAAGTGGAATAAGCCAGACACAAAAGAACAAATAATGTATGATTCTAGCTATATGAGGTAACTAGAGTTTGTCAAGTTTAAAGAGACAGAAAATAGAACAATGATTGCCAGTGGCTGGAGAAAAGGGGAATGGGGGATTATTGTTTAATGGGTGAGGAGTTTCAGAATGAGCTGATGAAAAGGTTTGGAGGTGGATAATGGTGATGGTTTCATAACAATGTGAATGTACTTAATGTCACTGAACTGTACACTTAAAACACTTAAAATGGTAAATTTTATGTTATGTATATTTTATCACACACAGAAAAACTAGTAATTATAGGAAAAAAGATCATCTCCTTTTAACTCAACACTTGAATTATTCCTTACTGAAATGAGTCCTTTTTGCTTTTTCTTCTCCTGACCTCAGTTTCAAAATCATAAAGATGGGATCAGAATGTGCTTAATTTAAACTATGGTAGGACACTACAAGTTCAGTTTAATAATTTCCTCTCCTATAAGTGTTTCTTTCTGTTCTTTTCTTGAAGCATTATTTACTTACCTGTTTTCTTGCGAAGGCCAGCCACATGCTTGGGGCTGCTCTGAGATGTCAAGAGAGAAGCCCAATTTTTCCTGCTCTGGTTGGAGCTTGTAGGACAGATGGCAGTGCACAGATAGCAGGTCCACAGACTGGACAGATAGAACAATCTTTATTCTGAAGTAGAATGCTAGTCCTGGGATTTTGGTTCAATTATATCAGACTACTGATGAGTCTAAGTTTCCATTATTAAGGAAGAAATGCGAGTTACAGAGGCCCCTTAGGAAAAGAGTTAATTAAACAAGGAGAATGGAGAAGCCATGGTTATAGACATGATGCATCCAAAAGACCAGTGGGACAAAGCACTCTAAATATCCTTTTGACACTATGTTAACAGTCAAGTATCCTACTAAGGGGCTAGCAGTGTTAGCAGCTTCATTTCTCAGCTAGGTGAATATCCACAATTATCGGTCACCCATTCAGACTTCAGCCATAACCTTCTCAAAAGATCACTCTGTTTCAGGTGAAGTCAGATCTAAAATTAGACTGGAGTTAGTTAATGTGGGGGATGGGTACTCCAAATTTGGTCTTTGAATTAGATCCAAGATGTAAGAAATGAAGAGAACGAAAGAGGTTGTTGCGAGTACTTTGAAGAATAGCTTGAATTGTCTTCCAGGTTAATGTTAGGAATCCTAATTTTAGCCTATGCTTTCTTACCTCCTATCTTGACTACTACTTGGAACTCTAAAGTTTTCTTTTATTTACCTTTAAGTTCCTACCATTTCTCTATGTCCTAAGAAATCCACAGGCAAATGGAACATCATATTAAAAGCTGTTGTGTAGCCCCTGACTTTTGAGATGCATTCTGATCAATTTTGGTTCCTAAGAGTTCACCTCCCATCAGTAACTAACCCAAGTCCTGGAAATATATTGGTGGGCTATTGCTGAACAGTACTTGGGCTTCCTTCTTTTATAGGCCATCTGCTGTGTCTCAGAGGCAGACACCCTTCAGAGACACTCATCTTTTGATTCTCAGAGGTTTGTTTACATTCTATCGATGGACACATCCCAGAACACAACTACTTTTCAAGACGGACAATTAGTATCGGTCATTATGGTTTGTATTTGTTGTGGAGTTTTTAAAAAAATTATTGTAAAATTGACCTTTTTCTTGAGGGTATACATTTCTATGTATTTTAACTTGGATCATTAGGTTTTGTCAACATTGGCAGTGCACATGAGCTGAATCTCTAGTTCCATGGTTGACACATAATAAATGAATACAAACTTTTTTTTTTCAATTTGGATGGCTTTTATTTCTTTTTTATTTATTTATTTTTTTTAATTTATTGGGGTGACAATTGTTAGTAAAATTACATAGATTTCAGGTGTACAATTCTGTATTACATCATCTATAAATCCCATTGTGTGTTCACCACCCAGAGTCAGTTCTCCTTCCATCACCATATATTTGATCCCCCTTACCCTCATCTCCCACCCCCCCACCCCGCTTACCCTCTGGTAACCACTAAACTATTGTCTATGTCTATGAGTGTTTGTTTCTCATTTGTTTGTCTTGTTCTTTTGTTGTTTTTGGTTTACATACCACATATCAGTGAGATCACATGGTTCTCTGCTTTTTCTGACTTATTTCGCTTAGCATTATACTCTCAAGATCCATCCATGTTGTCACAAATGTTCCTATATCATCTTTGCTTACCACCGAATAGTATTCCATTGTGTATATATACCACAACTTCTTTATCCATTCATCCATCGAAGGACATTTTGGTTGTTTCCATGTCTTGGCCACTGTAAACAAAGCTGCAATGAACATTGGAGCACACATGTCTTTATGTATAAATGTTTTCAGATTTTTTGGGGTAGACACCCAGGAGAGGGATTCCTGGGTCATATGGTAATTTGTAATCTATTCGTAATTTTTTGAGGACCCTCCACACTGCCTTCCATAACGGCTGCACCAGTCTGCATTCCCACCAACAGTGTATGAGGGTTCGTTTTACTCCACAGCCTCTCCAACACTTGTTACTATTTGTCTTGTTGATGATAGCCATTCTGACTGGGGTGAGGTGATATCTCAATGTGGTTTTGATTTGCATTTCTCTGATGATTAGTGATGTTGAGCATTTTTTCACATGTCTATTTGCCATTTGTATGTCCTTTTTGGAGAAATGTCTCTTCAGGTCGTCTGCCCATTTTTCAATTGGGTTGTTTTTTTGTTGAATTGCATGAGTTCCTTGTATATTTGGATATTAGCCCCTTATCGGAGGCACTCTTTGCAAAAATCTTCTCCCATTCGCTTAGTTGCCTCTTTATTTTGTCGATGGTTTCTTTTGCTGTGCAGAAGCTTTTAAGTTTCATATAGTCCCATTCATTGATTTTAGCTTTTACTTCCCTTGCCTTTGGAGTCAAATTCATAAAATGTTCTTTGAACCCAAGGTCCATATGTTTAGTACCTATGTTTTCTTCTATGCAGTTTATTGTGTCAGGTCTTATGCTTAAGTCTTTGATCCATTTTGAATTAATTTTGGTACATGGTGACAGATAGCAGCCCAGTTTCATTCTTTTGCACGTGGCTATCCAATTCTCCCAGCACCATTTATTGAAGAGACTGTCTTTTCTCCAGTGTATGTTTTTAGCTTCTTTATCAAAAATTATCTGTCCATATTTATGTGGTTTTATTTCTGTGTTCTCAATTCTATTCCATTGGTCTATGTGTCTGTTTTTCTGCCAATACCATGCTGTTTTGATTATTGTCGCCCTGTAGTACAAGCTAAAGTCAGGGAGTGTGATACCTCCAGCATTGTTCTTTTTTCTTAAGATTGCTTTGGCTATTTGGGGTCTTTTGTGGTTCCAAACAAATCTGATGATTTTTTGTTCTATTTCTTTAAAGAATGCCATTGGGATACTGATGGGGATTGCATTAAATCTGTATATTGCTTTGGGTAATATGGCCATTTTAACTATGTTTATTCTTCAAATCCATGAGCACGGAATGTCTTTCCATTTCTTTGTGTCTTCTTCAATTTCTTTTAAAAATGTCTTATAGTTTTCAGCATATAGGTCTTTCACATCCTTGGTTAAGTTTATTCCTAGGTATTTTATTCTTTTTGCTGCAATTGCAAAAGGAATTGTTTTTTGTATTTCTTTTTCTGAGATTTCATTGTTAGTATATAGGAATGCAAGGGACTTTCGTACGTTCATTTTGTAGCCAGCAACTTTACTGTATTCGTTGATTGTTTCTAATAGCTTTTTGGTGGAATCTTTAGGGTTTTCTATATATAGCATCATGTCATCTGCAAAGAGTGACAATTTCACTTCATTCCCAATTTGGATGCCTTTTATTTCTTTCTCTTGCCTAATTGTTCTGGCAAGGACTTCCAACTATGTTGAAAAGCAGAGGTGATAGGGGACAGCCCTGTCGTGTTCCTGAACGCAGAGCAAAGGGCTTCAATTTTTCACCATTAATTATGAGATTAGCCGAGGGCTTCTCATATATGGCCTTTATTATGTTAAGGTATTTTCCTTCTATACCTATTTTATTGTTTTAATCATAAATGGATGTTGTATCTTGTCAAATGCTTTTTCTGCATCAATTGCTATAATCATGATTTTTGTCCTTTATTTATGAATACAATTTTTGTAAAGTAAAAATTTCCCTGAAATCTAACTTATAAATGTAGTAGAAGATAATAAAAATGGAGGTCTTTAGTTCTATAGAATATCCGTTTCAGGATTTGTTTGTAATAGAAAGTCAATAAATATTTTTTAAGCAGACAGTAATGTGTGTCCATAAGATTATAACAGAAAGGATTATAAAGACAGAGACTTTGCTTTAAGTTTACTACTATTTTAAGACAGAAGAAATACACACATTCAACGTCCTAACAACATAAGAAAGAATATGATTAAGTTCCCAAGTCAATAGTACAATGCACAAGAACTGTAAGGAGTCAGTGTGAGTCAAATTGGGGAAACTTCTCTGAGAAGGTAGGATTTGGGGCAGGGCTTCATATAGCGCTTGTCCACAAACAGCCCTGACACTGCCTGGAGCTCTGACAGACAGAACAGACGTGAGCCTCATTCCTATACCAAGGGCAACCCTGGCAGTTGGTTCTAGTTACCAGCCAACCAGTAGAAAACCCTGGAACATGAATGCCTCCGAAAGGAATCGGCCAACTTATTTATTAGTGTAAATCAAGATTGACAAAATGGAATGGAATTGGCAACAAGCAGCCTCACAGTCTCTGGGAGGCTCTTTTCCACGCAGATTCCAGAGCCCCTGCCCGGACCTGCTGAGGGGGAATGTCTGAGGCAGAGCACAGAGATTGACCATGAACTAGACTAGATAATGCTGGGGGGAAATGGCAAAAAAATCGGATTTCTTCAAGAGATAAACATTTATATAATTTCATACACTACGGAATCACTCAATTATTTTGATTTCGTTTTCTTGCTTCCCATTTTAGTATTGCTGAATGCTTTACTCTGGGCCTACATATTTATGTATGTGGTTAAGGCTAGTAATGTGCTCTGGAGCCACCCTGCTCTGTGAACTACAATAACTGCCATATCTGTGGCTGCACATGTGTTTGCCACACAACAGCGGAGGCTTTACTTGGGGCGGTTAGCTTACTAATCTCCATCGTTTCCTCTCCTGGTCCTTGGCAGTCCCAGTTCAAATCATCCTATGTCTTATAATTGTGTTACATATTACTGTGTTCAGCTGCTTCAGGCACTGGTACAGACAGTGCACTGCACTAACAAAAGATTCCCTTTAAGGGCTTTTGCAGTCCAAACATAGACAGGCTTTGTCTATAAATGAAGCTACAAGGACAGGAAATATCTTGGCCATTACACAAGGGCAAGGCACCTCCACAAAGACAGAATGCAGAGAAATGAACAAGAGAGGTACTTAGCTATTAAAAGCTTGTCAACACCTCTGCTGGAAGAGGTGCCTCGTATGCTTCCTAACCTCCAAGACTGAAAGGAGAACATGGAAGTAATAGAATCGGAACTTCTGCATTCTCTGGCTGCTGAAAAGAATAATACCACCTACAACTCAAGGACATTGTAAGGACAAATGTGACTACACTGGTAAAAAGCTGTAAGAGGTCTAGAAACACATAGACACAGTTGATGCTATTCCATTAGCTAAATTCTCTCTTCGCAAAGGAAACTCTTCTTCTAACTTTCTTATTATGAGAAATTTTAAACATACAGAAATGTAGACAGAATAGTCTAATAAGCACCCATATGCCAATGTATCAGCTTCAACAAGTTTTAAATCATAGTCAGGCTTTTGTATACTTACCTTAATGCCTTTCTCCTTTTTACATTATTTTAAAATCAAATCTTAGGTCCAGCCCGGTAGCTCAGGCAGTCAGAGCTCTATGCTCCTAACTCTGAAGACTGCTGGTTCGATTCCCACATGGGCCAGTGGGCTCTCGACCACAAGGTTGCCAGTTCAATTCCTCGAGTCCCGCAAGGGATGGTGGACAGCACCCCCTGCAACTAAGATTGAACACAGCACCTAGAGCTGAGCTGCCGCAGAGTTTCCGGATGGCTCAGTTGGTTGGAGCACGTCCTCTCAACCACAAGGTTGCCAGTTCGACTCCCGCAAGGGATGGTGGGCTGTGCCCCTGCAACTAGCAATGGCAACTGGACCTGGAGCTGAGCTGCGCCCTCCACAACTAAGACTGAAAGGACAACAACTTGATGCTGAATGGCACCCTCCACAACTAAGATTGAAAACTTGACTTAGAAAAAGTCCTGGAAGTACATACTGTTCCCCCAATAAAATGTCCCCCAATAAAAAAAATCAAATCTTAGACATTCTATCAATTCATCTGTAATGATTTAATATGTATTTCTAAAAGGTAAGAGCTTGAAAGTAATTGATACCATGATCACATTTTAAATTAACAATAATTCCAAATATCTCATCAGTGTTCACATTTCCAATTATCTCATAGGTATATATTTTTTGCAGTTAAGTCAGGACGCAAATAAGGTCTGCACATTTCAAGTGGTTGATATTTTCCTTAAGTTTTTTTAACCAATAGGTTTTTCTTCCTTTTTTTTTTTTTTTATTGCAGTTTGTTTGTTGAAAAAACTGTCATGTGGCCTATAGAATCACTTCTTCTTAAACTGTAATACATACAAATCCCCTGGCACTTGACCAAACTCAGATTCTGAATCAGTAGGTCTGGGTGGACCTAAGATTCTACATTTCTAACAAACTTTCAGTGGTGCTGTTGCTGCCATTTGACAGACTAAACTGAGTAGCCAGACTGCAGTATATCCCACGATCTGGACTTTGCTGATTGAAAATTATAGCATATGTATTTTAACATGCTCCTCTGACCTCTGTATTTCCTAAATTAGTAGTTGAGTCCAGAGACTTGATCAGATTTATAAGTTTTCTTTCTTTTTCTTTTTCTTTTCCTTCCTTCCTTCCTTCCTTCCTTCCTTCCTTCCTTCCTTCCTTCCTTCCTTCCTTCCTTCCTTCCTTCCTTTCTTTCTTTTTTATAGGTAGTGTTTTTTTCTTCCATCAGGAAGCACATAAAACATAATGTTCGGTTGTCTCTTTGTTAGTAATGCTAGTAGCTTGACTTTCAAAGCCTATATCCATTAATTCATTACAGGTTACAAAATAATAGTATTCTAATTCTCTCATTTCTTCTTAATTTATTGTGTCAAATATTACCATAAAGACAAATCTCCCCTCATCTACTACTTAGTCACCTAGTGGTATAGTTCATTAAGAATCCCAGGGGGAAAAACTTTATTCTTTTCCTTTATTTACCAATTTTCAAAATAATGAGTTGGTTTACTAACATCTTCCAATGATAACCGATTAGTTTTTGTTATTATTTTTTTAATTTGGTGGTGATTTTTGTTGCTGTTGCTTTTAGATTCATTATAAACTCATAGATTTAAACATATCTGATGTATTTTAATTCATTTCAGTTGTTATCTTCATATGAAAGATTATTCAAGTTGGCGTCGGAGTCCTTTTAACACAACCCTCATGATTTTTTAATTGCTTCCTTGCTCTTTTGTATGATAAGATGTTCCAGACTTGACTTTTATTATATTTCCTGACCCAGATCTGCAATCAACCATTTCTCCAAAGGCCGTTGTTCCTTTTAGTATTTTTAAATGATAATGTGGGTGCTATGGTGCTCATTGCACTAGGTTAATATAGTGGAAACTTTTTAATCCCCTAAATATATTCTTCAATATTTTCAGGTGGAAATATATATATATATATTTAAAGATTTTATTGGGGAAGGGGAATAGTACTTTATTGGGGAACCGTGTGTACTTCTAGGACTTTTTTCCAAGTCAAGTTCTTATCTTTTCAATCTTAATTGTGGAGGATGTCATTCAGTAGTTTCAAGTTGTTGTCCTTTCAGTCTTAGTTGTGGTGGGTGTAGCTCAGCTCCAGGTCCAGTTGCCGTTGCTAGTTGTAGGAGGCGCAGCCCACCATCCCTTGCGGGAGTCGAACCAGCAACCTTGTGGTTGAGAGCCCGCACTCCAACCAACTGAGCAATCTGGGAGCTCAGCGGCAGCTCAGCTCCAGGTGCCGTGTTCGATCTTAGTTGCAGGGGGCACTGCCCACCATCCCTTGCGGGACTCGAGGAGTTGAACTGGCAACGTTGTGGTTGAGAGCCCACTGGCCCATGTGGGAATCGAACTGGCAGCCTTCAGAGTTAGGAGCATGGAGCTCTAACTGCCTGAAATATTTAATACTATTACTGCATTGCTCAGAAAATGCTGCCTTGTTTCTACTGAACTTCAAAACTATTATATAAATAAAACTATTTCTGATTTGTTTTATTAAATGTACCATACAAACAAGAAAGCACCATTCTTACAGTAGTGAATACTTTGCAATAACAAGTCAGCACAGACCTTGGACAAATTACTTAACTTCTCCTAAATCCAATTTCATGATCTGAAAATACTTTCCTTATAGGGCTATTAATGATAAAGCTATTATTCACCAAGTATTTATCAGAAGCCAGACAATTTACATACATTTTCTCAATCCATGTAGCAACATTTTCAAGTAAGTAGTTTTACCCCATTTTATAAATGAATAAACTTTTCCAAGGTGACAGCTGGTTAAGTGTCAGTCATTACTTTAACTCAGGTCTCTCTGGCTCCATGCTTTTAACCTAGAGTATAGGTGGCAAGTAAATGAGAGAATAAATATATGGTGCCTTTGGCCAAGTGCTTGACAAATGGTGTTCAATAAAAAATGAGTTACAGGTAACAGAAGTGGCCATGGGAAATCTGTGTGTGGCATTTGGGATGAGAGATGGGGGGGTGGACAGGGCAAAGGAGGTCGACCAGCTTTCTGCTTTACCAGGTCTTCTGACTCATTGATACCCCTCTTACTAATTTCCCATGTTGGGTCTAACCTATGTGTCCACATGACAGATGCTCTCATGTCCGAGCTCAAGGTCAGCCCTCAAGAGTTCAGGCTGGCACCTTCTGTCATGTTGTCTTTTGAATATGCTCAGCAAGTGGCAGGAGTCCGGAGGCAAGCTTGCTTTGGCCTCTTCCCCATACATCACGTGTCATTAGCTGCTACACAGCTTTTTGTTCAAAACAAAATTCACTAAACTGACAGATTCATCTACTAATGTCAGGAGGCATCAGAGCCAATTACAGGAAATCTCAAAAGGCAAGTAGGGTCACTTTTCACAAAATGGGATGAAGGAAAGGAAACTAGTCTCGTCATTAAAAAGGACAAATACATTTTCTTCTCAGCATGCTCACCCCAGGAAAATAGAAAGATTTCTATTAGTACATAGCTTCATTATGATTGCTTTGAATAATTTCAAATCAAAGCATGGCTCCCACACATAGCCAATGTATCATTAACCATTTTGAGCGAGTGAGCAGTATTTCCCATTGTAAGTGATATCTTTATAATTTAGAGAAAATTTAGGTGTAAAGCACAAAGTTTTTACATTCTTTTAAGATAGCAAATAATCACATAGATTGTTTAAAATCATCTGGAAAGGAGACTAGTTGTTTGTTTGAATTTGAATTCAGACCTGGAGGATTCTGGGATCTGGTTATTCTGACATACACCTAATATGTACTCAAGTCTTGAGCAGGAGAGGTACAAATTTCCTTGTGTTGGAGGAAAGCCTCCTGCAGAGGTTTAGGGGCATGGTCCTCACTCTACCTTTAACTCATACAAACTGAGGGTTTAGACCAGGGGTGTCCAAACTGCGACCCACGGGCCAACTGCGGCCCGCCATCCATTTTTTATTGGCTCGCAGCAAATTCCAAAAATATATTTAGTTTACTTAAATAAACCAGGTGAGGCAATACGTACTTCACCTCGAGTGAGTGGCCGGGCTGTTTGTGTATTTTACCGCATATGGCCCTTGGTGAAAAACGTTGAAAAAAGTTTGGACACCCCTGGTTTAGACCAAATGAGACAGTTGAGAGTCCACACAAGAGCACCCTCTTTCCTAATACCAATTGCATGTTTAGGGGTGAGAGGGCCCCCTAAAACTACCCTCACGTAAAGTAATTTGCTAAGACTGACAGAACTCACTGAAAACTATTATACTCATGGTTGCAGTTATTCACCCTTTTGCCTTGATGTTTGGATACTCCTATATCCGAATGAATATATCCAAAATTTTATACATAAAAATAATGTCGTTTATATACAAAGCAGCCCAAATTGTTATTGTTTAATGCATAAAATAGTAAAAATATCAACTTTTTGGTTTTTGTGGGTTTCTGACACATTTTGGAAACAAAAACTTAAAGTCAATTAACGCAACGAAAGAGTTAAGGGAAAGGATACAGATTAAAATCAGCTAAGGGAAGACATGCATAGGCAGAGTCCAGGAGAAGTACCAAGTCCAGAGCCTCCATTCTCCCTGTGAATTACAATGTGTTACTTTCTTAGCACCAATGTCTGAAAATATGGACAAAATATTGCCAACCAGGAAAACTTGCTAGAACCTCTGTGTTCAGGGTTTTTGTTGGGGCTTTATTGCACAGACATGATTAATTGCCTGCTTGGCTGATCTCAGTCTCCAGTTTCTGAGCATGACTGAACGTCTCCATCCTAAATCACATTATTGGTCTTTCTGGCGTGGCCAGCCCCTACCCTAAATTATATTGTTAGTTTAGGACAAATCTCAGATCTATTTTGGGGCAAGGTTAAATTCTTTACTACCCAGCTGCATTGTGTAGGAGGTTTGGCCTGGACAAAGACCAACCATGTTAAAAATTAGGATAATACTAACAACAGCTACTTGTCAGGCACTATGTTAAGCATTTTACAAATATCTCATTGGATCCTCACAACCACTCTGGGAGGCAGGTCCACACTAGTTTCAGTGTGTAGATGAAAAAAATTGAGGTTTCTATAGACTAAGTTGTACAGCAGCAGCATACAAACAGTGCATGGAAGAGCCTGGGTTAGAGCTCACTGCTGAATGGTTCCAGTGCCCTCCCTATGTTGCCCTGTCAAAGTGAAGGCATGGCTGCCATATACAGTACTCCAAAGGACTCCATCATTGTTGTCTTCTCTGAGAAGATTGCCTCCTAGAGCTGCGCAATCCAGCAACCCATATATATACACACATATATATAATGTCACAACTAGAAATATGGGGAAGAAATATTGGTGTGTGTTTGGTTATGCAACAACTTAACATTTTTAAGATTTTCAGAATCTTCTTTTAGTTACTGATGGTGACAGTGTGTAGCCATTCTAGCAGGTTTATTCTTCTATAGGCTGTTCTTTCCAAGAATATAAAACGTATGCTCTGAACTGCATACCTAGTTTTAAAATTCTGGGTGGGATTCGTCGAGGAGCAGTGTTTAGATTTCATACACAATTTCATTAAGAAGTAGAGCAGCCCATACGTGAAGATATTGGTCAACAGTTCAATAATTAGTATGTAATTTTCGTATATGGGTTTATAGATATCCTGAAAAGTTCTATTTTTGTTTATTTGCCTATTTTAACAGCCTGTATGATAAAACTGGGCAAACTTACTATCAATATTTATACAGAGGAAGCCAAATAAATGTATACACATTTTAAGAAAGGAAAAAACTGTATTAATTGTAATATTCTATATATACTAATAACAAAAGATGAATACAAGTCACATTTGACTTCTGCAATTGCAAGAGGAGCTCAAAGTGGTTAGCATCAGCATCTAGACAATTTTGATTATGGTGAACTACTGTTTGAATACAGATGACATCTCTTAAAATGTGTACGCCTTTTTTTGGCAACCCCAGTATTTACATGAAGAGAAAATTTTAGCAGTTTTTCTTTCTCTCCTAAGGCACATCAAGACCATAGGATGCTTGGGTATTTTAGAAAAGTGTACAATATTAATGTACTGCATAAAATTGTATATCTTAGCTTCATAAAAGATGACCGGTTAAAAATTCCAGACAGAAAATGTTTTGAATATTTAAGTGATTTTGTTCATGTTAAAATGGTAACATGCACTGAAATATACATGTTGAGAAGGCGAGACTTCCATTTTCATGTTTTATTTGCAATGTGTAAATGTTTTTGTCTCAGAATGAGATAACAGATTGACTTCACAATTAGAGCTAGAATATTGTATTGTAATTATCAATGCCAAACAATGTAACTTTGAAAGAAATAAACTTACTGTTAAGAGACCTATCCTATATGCAATCATGTCTACACATTTATGGTTTTTCTCTTTGTATTCAGCTTAAAGTAATAGCTACCAGAAAACTATGTGATTGTGATTAATTTTTAGTTGCTTTTAGATATTTTCCAAACCTTTACTAGGCATTTCTGGATATCAGCCAGATGACTGAGCAGATTAAAAAGGTGTTCTTCAGCTATCATACCGTAATAACAAGATCTTACATTGTGTAATTAATTTGTCTAAATCACTACGCTAAGCAGAATTGAAGATCTGTACAAAAAGAGAAATAAGTGCTGAGGGAGACTGGGGAAGGATGGCAGCGATTTGAGGGTGGCAGGGAAGGCTTCCCATGGGAGGTAATGCCTAGACTGCGTTATGCAAGATAAGTGGGAGCATGAATGAGAAAGGTGTGAAAGGAACAAAATGAGAACTAAGGTGAGGTCCCTTCTCTTGGCCTTCTTTGAACACTTCTGTGTGGTTTCCTCTTTTATGTCTTGCCTGCCCATCACATGCAGCTTGTCTGATAAGAGGGACCTTAGAACACCTTCTCAGAAGCCCCCACCCTGTAGCCTAGTAGGACTAGAGTCTCAGGGAACAAAGCCAGTTCTAGTTTGGACCTCAGAAAAAAGGGGTCTGTTCACATGGCCTCCACTCCCAGATCAAGTGGTGAGATCCAGCGGATCAAGATAAGAGTCTGGACCAGGGGAGTGGCATTAAGGACCAAGCCTCAGCTGCCTGTAGTCTGGACAGATGTCATATGCTGGCTCCAGTGTGATTCAGCGCCACTCATCAGAGTAAGAGACAGAGTATGTGTGGCCAAAGCCCTAATGAGAAATTAAGAAAGTTCACTTTCCTGGGCTTCCTCTATGCAGTGTCTTTCACACATGGCAAACTAGTGTGTGGTAGGTGGCTGGTCAAAGATTCCAGGATTCTGGAACCCCACTAACTGCTGTCCTGGCTGTGTGCATAATTTGCCTCAGATATTAGCTTAAACACATCCGTCGTGCTACCTTTAATCTACAATGCCCTATGAGATAGTTGTTATGTTCCCCATTTTATAACAGAGAGATCAAGCTTCAGAGCCATGAACCAAGGTACTCAGTACCACAGAACAGGGGGCAGTCTGTGGTCAAAGCCAGGTCTGCTTACTACCCACCAAAACATTAAAGGACTGCCTTTGACGTGCTTCCTAATCTCACTGTCTAAGTGGCTCTGTGGCACATTGGACTTCTAATCTCACTGTCTGGCTGCAATAGTGAAAAATGAATGAAAGAATACAAAACAAAATCTAATCATTATTTATCTTTTTTTTGTATTTCATTCTTTTACTCACGTGCACATTATGAAGTGCAATTAGTTGCAATCCTTTTTGTGAACAGTTGACATTTTCATTTTCTAATTAGTGCATTTGTTTTGTTCACCTTTCTGACTAAAGAGAATTGCTTTGCACTCTACATTCTAATTCTGAATTTCAGCTTTTAAAGGTGAGTAACTGAAACGTCCATCATAAGCAATTCTTTTTTTCTTTTTTTTTTCAAATTCATTGATTAGTACTTAAACACTTTCCTTTGGGATTCTGGTAAAGAAAGATGGCATTATGCCTTCCAATTGTGAGCCAAGGAAGTGTCCTTTCAAGTAAGGGTCTCGTCCCTGTGCAGGAACTTGGCTCTTGCTGCAGCCCATGCAATGTGGGCTGGGTTCTATCCTTGCATAAAAACACCGTGAAGGGTCATACCACCTATGAGAGCCTTAATGAAAATGTGGTCCCCAGAGTAATTCAGCTTCTTGTTCTCTTAGTTAAATTCACCTCAGGTGATGTCATGCAGTACTTTTATTCTCTGCTCAGACTACCACTGAGGGGGGACAAAAATACTATACACCAAGGCTTTTTCTGTCTTCCAGTCACTGCCCTGAATGTGGACCATGTTTCAGTTTTTGTACAAAAGCTCCTCTTCCTTCATTCAACATTTATTAACCAGCACCACGCACGCCCCACCCCATGTGTGGTCATTGTTATCATGCCCGAGGATTCAGCAAGTAGTACAGTATATACTAACAGACATTCGTGTAATTAGGCGTTTGTATGCCATGAAATTGATTCAAAGCCTTATTTCACATTTCACAAAGGAAACTGTGTCATGGATTTGGATCAATTAGGGAGACATCAAATCTTTGATACTGAACTGATGATAGTGATGGGACACATCCTCATCCTTAAGCTGATTCATGGATGGGCTCATAGAGGTGCGACTGGGCACTGGCTGCTCCAAAGGGTTCCATGCATACTGTCTTCAGTGTGATGGGCACCCCCTGGAGTTGGCGGTGGGGCATCCTACAGTTGATTTTGGACAGATAGGTCATGAAAGATCCTTTAATGAGAAATGCATGACTCCTGAGGACAATGCAACATTACAAATCAGTGAGGGAAAATAGTACAATATGAAGTATGACGTACAGTATGAAGCCTAGGGCCTGATTGTCATGAGTTTGAATGCTAGCTTATTTACCTGTGTGACTTTTTGGGCAAGTTTCTTAACTCCTCCAGGACTCAGTCTAGTCATCTGTAAATAGGGTTAATAGCAATATCTACTATACAGTTATTATGAGAATTAGGTAAGTTAATATTTGTGAAGCATGTAGACACTGCCTGATATATCGTATTATATAAATATATGTTACAAAAATTCAAAAACAAATTTTATTGATCATACTGTTCATGCTTAGTAAACTTAGATATGATTCACATGATCAAGATTGTCAATAATTTCACCTTCTTTTCGCAATTATTGAAGTAGTTATTGTAACTTCAAATTAGAAAATTTTTAAATTTAATTGTTTTACACATTTGTGCGTACTTACATACTCCACAATGCTTTAAAATGAGAATGAAGACAAATTAAAATTCTATAACATTTGTAGAGATACATATGCACAAGGAAGCGCTTTGCAGGACTGTTCCTAACAGAAAAATTGGAAACAACTTAGATGCCTACCAGTGGGAGACTAAATACATGGTGACATATTTATAAAATATGATAATATGCATTGTTTAAAACAGATGAATTAGCTCTACATGAAAAAAGGGATACATTTCAAGAACGATGTTAAGCATAAAGAACCCCAGAAGAATGACATGTACCGTATATATAATAAAATTTTACTTAATATTTAAAAACTTGCCAAAGAAAGCTAATACTATTTTGGATGCACACATATGTAGAAATGCGTAGTGAAAACACAAATGTGAAGGATATACAACAATATCAAAATGGTGATTTCAGTAAGGAGAGAAGGGATAGGAATCTTCCAGGAGCAGAACAGGGGCTTCAATTTCATCTGTAACATTTTATTTCTCAAAATAAATAAACATATATGTGTATATATTCTGAAGAAAACATGACGAAATGTTAACATTTATTAAATCAGTTTGGAGGTTAGCTTATTACATTATTCTCTAATCTTTTTATTTATATCCAAATGTATAATAAAAATAATAATTAACAGAATCCATTTAAATCCCTAACCATAATTCTGAAGTTTCCACCCATTGATTTTATTACTTTTTCTAGTTAATTAAAAAAAAAAAAGAATTTTAAAACATTAACATATCACCAATTTTGCTGGTAACTCTATGAATGGCCCTATTTCATGAGGTTTAGGGAGCTCTTTGGCACACGAGCTCTAAAGGATGCACTCTCATTCTAGAAATAATTTTAATGTCCTTTGTACATTAGTGTTAATAAGAGTCATGTAGATAAATCCCTAAGCAGTCCTTTTAAGGGTTGCATTTTTTGCTCAACCAAAAAGGAGAAAAACAACAATACTCTCTCACTGTCCTGATTGATTCTGCTAGGCAAGCGTGTTGTATGTTTTCAGGTGCTTCAAATGAGATAATAGGAAGCATTTATTTAGGGCACTTTGCTTTGCAAACTTTTTCAGCAGAAGAGCAAGGCAACTAATCATTCCTGTGAATCTATGTAATGAATTACACTTTGAATATGTTATTGATTGGTGGAACAAACAGCACCATGACCCAGATTTTCCATGTTACATATTGAGACGTGGCTGGTGTGCTCTGAGTTTGGCAATTCTCTGTTCATTGTGTAAATTAACTGGGACAATGACCTATGACTCCAGATTTGCAGCTTTGTGGTTAAATATGCCGTCGACATTTTCATGTCCTATGTATAGTGTTAAATGGTCATCAAATTAATTTTGTCAGATACTTGCATTCTAACTAGAAAACAATTTTCATTGTCTGGAACATGAATGATTACAGTAGATATATTTTAAGGAACTTGATTTCAATGCTATTTAGTATTGTTAAGATTATTAAACGTGAGAGGGGGGTGGGTATGAGGGAGAAGGTGATGGGATTAGAAAGCATAATCGATAACCACAAGATTGCCATGGAGATATGAAAGACAGTTTGGGGAATATAATCAATAATGTTGTAAAGATTTTATAGGGTATCCAATGGACACTTGTCTTATTAGGGAGATCATTTCATGGACGATGTGGGTGTCTGACCACTGCAGTGTACACCTGAAGCTGAAGCTGAATAATAATGGATGTCAACTATAATTTAATATGTATATAGTCACAGGATGTGGAGTACAGCATAAGGAATAGAGTCAGTGAAACTGTAACAGCTGTATACGACGTCAGAGGGGTAGTAGATTGGGGGAGGGAGGTTATCACTTTGTGAGGGGTATAAATGTCTAACTAGTACATTGTTTCATACACTTGAAACTAATAATACACACATGCACACAAAAAAAAACACAACAAAAACAAAACTTGATTTGATGTGGACCCATTACCAGCTGAGTAAAATGTTTAAATTGCAAAAAAAGATAAATATTATTAAACATGAAATTTATTCATACATTCTTTACTATTTATTGGCTGCTCACTATGTACCGTTGGGTCCTAGAGATACAGTGATGACCAAGACAATGACACTCTATTTAAATTAACAATTGAGTAACAGGGTCAACAAAACAGGTCATTATAATATAGTGAGATAAGTACTATATGTGGGATATATAAAGGATGTGAAAGGAGTATATTATAGGGAAACCCAACTCAGTCTAGGAAGATCAAGGAATGCTTCCTTGTAGTAGTGTCTATGTTGATCTTTTATTTGGAGACTGGAGGAAGAATCGTTCAAGCAGGGAAATCAGCACATGGAAAAGCCCAGAGACAAGAAAAGAGAAAGTATACTTTCAGCCAATGTTCAGGTTGTTGCTTTGGTTTGAAGAGCCTTTACTACTCTGGGTTGTCTCTCTTTGGAATTTCTAGCTCAAGTCATCTGAGAAGGGCCGTAGGATGTCAACCATTTGAACTCTTAGACTGATCCTCAGCCCAATGCCTAGACCCCATCCAAAACCAATTAAATCAGAATTTCTGGGGGCTGGTTCCAGGGGTTGGCATTTTTAAAAATCTCTTGAGAAAATGTGAATACTATTCAGTCAGATTGAGAATCACTAATCCACAGGATAAATCCTGAGAGGTGTTGATTTATCAGATGTGTAGACAAGTAAGAAAGGCAGAAATGCTGTGCAAGGGAATTGGCAAAATGAACCGTCTATGAAGAAATGACCTTAGAGATCATATCCACCAGCTATGCATCTAAGTGCAAAGCAGTAAGTGTAACTCATATTCTGGAACTGGCTCTTGCATTTTCAGATAGATAGCACTTCATGCTTTTTTCAATTATTCACTTGTTCCAAAACACTTAGCTAATACTTACTATATGTCAGTATGGTAGGTGTTCTGTGTGTGTGTATATATACATACATGCCATTTAATGTCTTACCATCGAAAACCTCCCAGTTTAGTAATGAGACAATTTCTAAATAGTGACAATCTGTGACAGTACTATACAGAGTTGAGTACCTGTTGCTCAGTTGGGGAGTGATGTCAGGCAAAATATCAGAGAATAGCTAAATTTTGAAGGATGAACAGGAGTTAACAATTCTGAGCAATGAGACAGAAAGATTTTTAGTGTCCTTGGAGCGAAGGATATGAGAAGTGTGGCAACGAAAATGAGGTTAGAAAACTGGGTTAAATACCAAAGATCAAGAGACCTCTCCCGCCTTGTTGCCAACTAGCCACAACGCACTCTGACATGCTCTGTGCCTGGAAAGCTGCGTTTTCGTAAGTCTCCATAAGGTTAAAAAGGCCACCTATATGATGGTCTTTGGAAGAAGACAAAAGGCAGAGATCAGGAGTTCAGAGTTCTGAGAGTGACCCAGAGACAGGTGGTGATGTGGAATCTATTGAGGTTCTTGAGGACCAGCTAAATCACAGCTATAGTAAGTACTAAAGGTGTGTGGCCCTAGGCAGCCAGCCTCTAAGATGGCCTCCAATGAGCCCTGCCTCCTAGTACGAACACCACACCCGTATGAAATTCTCTCCATTGAGTGTGCGCTGGACTTATTGACTCTCTTCTAAAGAATAGAATATGGTAGAACTGCCATTTCTGATATTAGGTTATAAGAGAAACTATGGTTTCCATTTCACTCTCTCTCCCCTCCCTCCCTCCCTCCCTCCCTCCCTCCCGCCCTCCCTCCCAAGCCAATCCTTCAGATGAGACTACATCTGTGGCTGACAAATTGTCTGCAACTTAATTTAGAGACCTTGAACCAGGGACACTTAATTCAGATTCTTGACTCACAAAGACTATATATATTTGTTGTTTTAAGCAACCGTGTTTTGGGATAATCTGTTATGCAGCAATAGATAATGAATACAGTCACTATTCACTTAAGATTTCTTTATATTCTACATCCTCTATGAAGACCTCACAGGTTGGCTCCAGAGAGCAATTATTATTAATAACCCTGTTTGCCCCTTGAGAAATAAGGTTAATTTCAGACCCGAAATATGTAAAAATAAGAATGAAAAACTAAGGGGCAAGATGGTGAAGATTACAGTTGCTGGCAGTATTGAGTCTGGTCTGATGGCACATGGTCTCTTCCCTCTGAGAGTGATACCCAACTTCCTGCCTCTGCCATCACCCACACACGACCAGAGCGTAATGTTCAAAGTGTGTCATGTTCAAAGCTGGACGAGCACTCAGGATGACATCTTGGAGCCTTACTACAGATATGCTGCCGAGCATAACCCTTTGTCTGAGCTACCCTCTTTCCACTTCCATCTATTTTACCACAGTCCCGAAGTTCAGGATGATTTGGACTTTGTGTGTTTATCTAGCCTTTCTGGCCCACCTTTCCTTTTATTTTAGCATGATGTAATATGTTTTCTTCAAATGTTCCTGAGAAAACATTTTTGTCATTAACTAGAAACCTGCCCAGACTTATTCTACCATAGAAAACAATTTGAAGAGCCGAATCTACAGTGAAGACTATTAGCCAAGTAGAAACATTTCAGCCTTTGAATCATTTGTTTAATTACACATTTGAGAAAGCATGGTAAAAAATATAATAGACTATTTTAGAATCCTTCTAAATATACAGTTTATTATTTGTTTAGAACCTAATCCATTTCTTCTCAATTTTGTAACACAGGAGAAGAAAACCTCCTGGCAATTTTACGACGAAGATGGTGGAAGTATATGATCCTGGGACTCATAGACCTGGAAGCAAATTACTTGGTGGTCAAGGCCTATCAGTACACGACTCTGACTAGTATCCAGGTACTGACGGCTCTCCTTTCCTTCTCATCTTCCTCAATTTCCAGATGTAGTTTAATTTCAGTTGAGTCATGTGAGAATCTGCATACTACTCCATAAGTTTTGCAACAAGAGGGAAATTGGCTGTATAAACTGGACTTTATTTCTGTGTCTTACTCATTTTTCGTAATTCAAATGTAATTGGACGTCTTTTTCCTCCTCATTTTTAATACACCATAGTAACCATTGACTAGGTAGGAAAATAATCTGTAGCTACGAATACTGCCAACTAACTTTATGGCAGTAGGAGAATTATTAATAACCATAGAAATAATCTATTTTAATCACAACTTACAACATTTCAGAATATGTTCATGGACTCTGATTAAGTAATCAAAGTGCTTAATAATCTTTTCTTTTAGCTTTCTTTAATGTAGAGATTTTGCAAACTGGAAGTACAGAATTTAAATTCTTGAAGATTTAAATTCCTAAAATGTGTTATGCATGAAGATAGCCACTGTAGCCTCTCTTCCTCTCACTTTTGCTTTTACACACATGTGTGTACCCAGACATGCATGTACACAATGGCAAGTTTAACTTAGGTTTTCACAATTTCCACCAGACACCACTTATATTCCTCATTACACCATAAATAAGCTTGACTATTTTTGTTTCACCCTTGTTTCTCTTTTTATGGCAATATTATAAATTTATACTCATTCCAAAGCTCCGGGATGAACACAGAACATTGCTCCATATTAGATATTACTTAGATTTGATACTTCAACAACATTTCTGCCATCCTAATGATTTGCTTAGAAACAACAATAACAAAAACGGAGAAACAAACAGGAAAACAATGAATAAATTTAGATTATATAGATTGAATAGGAAGTTATCTAAACTGGATTTAAATGGGGCTGCTGGCTTCTTCCTGCATGCCCAATGAGAGACAGAAAGAATGCTTATCCACAAAGATTAAAGTGTAGTCTGGCACTCTATTCTGATTGGACCACACTAATGGCAGGAGATTGTTGTGAACTAATTGGCATAGACCTGGACTCCCTGAACTAATACGGAATGAGATTTCTCTGATGGGCTGAGACAACTGTTTCTCAGTAGAAGTACTACTGGCAAATTGGGTGGGATAATTTTTCATGATGTATGTCCCTTTCCTGCTTTACTTGACATTTAACATTCCTAGCCCCTGCCCACTAAATGCCAATAGCATCTCTTTTAGCCTTTGAAACAACCAACAATGTTTTCATGGATTTCTAAATGTCCTGTAGCAGAGAGGTTCCATCTCTGGTTGAGCATCACAGGCTCATCAATCAGCACTCACTCCTAGAGTCAGGGTGGGATCAATCCCACCCAATCACATATCTGTCACCACTGAGGGAGAGGTGAGGAGGATGGATGCTGGGAGAACAACCACAGTGATGCTGCATATACCAGCTTAGTGCCCACCTCACTTCAGTAAGCCCCACCAAGACAACAGCTCTCTCTCCTCTGCTTCCATGGCACTTGGTTTTTCAGCTCTGTCTCCAGAGCCTGTCTTACCTAAGAATGATGCTTGGATATTCCTATCTATTCCACCCAACTGGGAGTTCTTTCACAGCAAGGATGATTTCTTGTTCACCTTTGAATCTCTAATACCTAGTAGAAAATCCAGCACATATTAGGTATTCAATAAATGTTCAAAGAAGTTAATTAAATTGCATTGATTTCCAGTATTTGGGGGCACAGAAGTTCCCAGCAGTTCTCCACCTAAAAGTGGAGGCCTGCAGAATGTCTTTACAGGTATGGTGGGAGAATGCTAGCTTCAGGGCAGAACTGGGCCCATTAATCCCGAGTCAAAAATTATAAATGGACCTGGGGGAGAATGAGGAGGAGACTTCCCCCTGTGGAAATACAGTTGACTTGCTTTTTCTGTTCAGCATTGAAAAGTCACAACCAATTGCTTGTTTCTTAATTCCTACAGGTTTTTAAAATTTTTCTTTTAATTTTTCAGTTTGTTGTTAACAGTGACAATTTATTCTTAACAACTGGTTCCCTGGTTCTCAGGTGTTTAGTTCAATCCATGTCATATACCACCACTAATCCATTCACTTACCTCTCTCAAATTAGCTATCTGACACCCTATTTAATACTGTGTTCTATGAAAGCCTTATTTTAATTCTGTAGAAAGACAAGGAAATAATAATGCCACTGAAACATTAATAGGTTTTCATTGTAACTTATGGAATACAGGAAAGGGGGAAGTGAAAAAGCAAGCTGAATCTCACAGTACTAGAACCATCTGGCCAGCTGTCACAAATAAACCTATTAAAAAATAATAAATGGTCAGGAGAGAAGGCATTTGTCCTGGGAACCATGCTTGTAGTACTGTTTAGTAATTTGATCCCATTCACTCATTGCAAATCGGTATAACTAACAAGGACCTCTAATGATTTTCCCTAGTTTCTATAAATATTAATTGAGCATATAATATGTGCTCAGCTTTTAGTTGTTCACATTAATCAATAAGGAAAATACGTTAATTAAGAATCTGAAAAATATACTAGTTATTGCAGGTGAAATAAAGAGAAACGAATCAATCCTGCACTCCAAGAGCTCATGAACTTGTAAAGGGGATAACAGGGACAGTCTATACAGATTGATAATAATACCACATATTGCAAGAGAACAGACACCCAAGTGCTATAGTTTTCAAAGGAGGTGGAAATGATATTTATTTTCCAAGACAAGAAAGTACCCATTTAGACGAGACTATAAAATGGGATAAAATGTAAGTACAGTTTTGCACCTGCAATGAAGGGCATGACAGAACCTTGGGGACAGGAAAGCTGAGGAATGTAGTTGGAGAACAGTTATTCTGGTTTGATTCATCCAGTTACTTAAAAAATAATTACTGAATCCTTGTATGTTTAATACAGTGTATTAGATAGTGAACACTCTTGTGAGCAAAAACAGATATTGTCTTTATTCTCATGGAGCTTCCAGTCAAATGGGGAAGACAGCCTTTGGTTAAATAACCAAATGAATGGATGTATCATTATAATTGGTGTAAGTGTTCCAAAGGAAAGCAACACAGTTCTATGAGAACATTTGTAAAAACAACCTGACCTAAACTGGGGGGGTTGGAGAAGATTTTCCTAAAGAACCGATGATGGAGCTGACATCTGAAAGAGGAGTGGAGGATTAGTTGGGAGGGAAAGAGGTCCAAGCAAAGAAGGCAACATGCCCAAGGCCCTGCTGTGGGAAAGACCATGGCAAGGACGAGGTTGTGGCCAAGGTCACGTGTCTGGGCATGGAGAGTGAAGAGAAGAGTGGTAAACAGTGGCTTGGAGAAGGAGGCAGGGGCCCGAGTCCATGAGCCTTGATGGCCAGGTCAGGGGTTTGAATAGTTATGCCAAGTGCCACCGAAAGCCAAATTTGAGTTTTACAGACAACTGAGACTGTAGTATGGAGAACAGATAGAAACAATGGGTGGTCATAAACAAACAGAGGAACACAGAGCCAAAAAGTTAAGTCGGGGCCATATTATCAGAGATCTTTCATGCCAGCATGAAGAATGTGACTTAATTTTATGGGTAAAAGAGAGCCATGCTTTCTGAAGAAATAAATGATAGGATGTGACCCAACAGCCGTTTTTCAAAGCATTTCTGTTTCAACCAGACAGTCTTTATTAGCAGCTGGCGGAGCATCGAATACTTTTGCGTTCTGATTCTCTTAATAGTGATGTAGGACTTGAAGAGCCCCTCCTTGCTTTATCCTCTTGCCCTTTTAGTTCAATCACCAAATTTATGATTAAATGTCACAAACAATTGATAAATGAAGCTTGAAAAGAAAAATATATTTTTGAAATGATTACAAATTCATAGAGAATTTCAAAAATATAGAGCTCTTCAAATTGTTCGCACATGTTTCCCCAATGGTGACATTTTATATGACTTTAGTATAATGTCAAAACCAGGATATTGACATTCGTACAATACTGTTAACTAGATTACGGACCTTATTCAGTTTTCATCCCTTTTTCCTTCACTCCATTGTATGCGTGTGTGTGTGTGTGTGTGTGTGTGTGTGTGTGTGTGTGTGTGTAGTTCTATGCAATTTGATGCCATGTATAGGCATACCACATTTTATTGCACTTCGCAGATACTATACTGCACTTTTTACAAATTGAAGGTTTGTGGCAACCCTGCATCAAGCAAATATATCAGCGCCATTTTTTCAACAGGCTCAGCTGATGGTTAGCTTTTTTTTAGCAATTCAGTATTTTAAATTAAGGTATATACATTTTTTTAGACATAATGTGATTACCCGCTTAATAGACCATAATATAGTGTAAACATAACTTTTATATGCACTGGAAACCGAAACAATCCCTGTGACTTGCTTTATTGTGATATTCTCTTCATTGCAGTACTCTGGAACCAAATCTGGAATATCTCCAAGGGCATGCCTATGTGGATTTGTGTAACCACTACCCCACTCAGGAGGCAGAACTGTCCCGTCACCCATCCCTCATGGTACCCCTGTGATGTCACACCCATTTCATCACCCTCATTCCTGTTATCTGGCAACCATTAATCCACTCTCCATCCAAATAATTTTGTCCGCTGGAGAATGCCGTATAACATAGAATAACACGGTATTTAACCTTTTGAGATTGGCTTTTTACTAAGCATAATATCCTCAGTCCACCCAAATTGTTTCATGTATCAATAGTTTGTTCCTTTTTGTTGCTGAATCGTATTCTGTGGTATAGATATACCAAGTTTGTTTAACCATCGGCTATTGAAGAACATTTGTGTTGTTTCTAGCTTTGAGCTTTTACAAATAAAGCTGCATTCATGTGCAGGTTTTTGTGTTAATATAAGATTTCATTTATCTGGGGTAAGTGCTCAAAAGTGCAATTGCTGAATCATATGGAAAGTCCCTATTTGGTTTTAGAAACTGTCAAACAACTTTCTAGAGTGACTCTATCATTTTACATTCCCACCAGCTATGTATGAGAGGCCCAGTTGCTCCCCATCCTCACCAACATTTGGTGTTATTGTTATTTTTTCATTTTACCCATTCAAAAAAGTATGTAGTGATATTTCATTGTGGTTTTAATTTGCATTTTCCAAATGGCTAATAATGTTGAACACCTTTTGGAAAAAAATATTTTTTAACTTTGACTTTATAATCAAAAGCTAAAGAAAGTTAACAATGGCAAAAGAGATAACGTTTATTCAGGAAAAAGACAACAAAAGAGACACACTGAAATGAAGAAACCCAGCTCTTTTCTTCATTGGAAAGTAAAAAGATGGTAACACCATGATCTTGGATTTATAAGGATTTTATTCTAAAGATACATTTTTCGGTTTGTATTTCTTGAATAAATAGGTCTTGCCTGTGACTTTGAGACAGATTAGCAATGACATTTGGATAAATTCTAAAAGCTGTACCATTTTTATAACTGTGCTATATGAACCATTTCAGTAGAAATACCAGCTTTATGACTTCTTGCCAAAGATTATTCATCCTTCTTCAGCCATGTAGTACTAAAATGCAATAGATGAAACGAGTGAAATAAGAAGAAAGCAAGTCTCCTCAAACATGATAGTTTGGTAATTAAAATTAACTCACATTGGAAACCATTTCCAGTTAAAAAACATGCTGAGGGGTCTATACCACTAACACATGCCCTCCTTCACATAGTGGATACTTCAGACTCTCCTCATGACTCAGGCAATTTCCATCTGGATCAAAGAACAAGAAAGAAAGCACTCTAACCCTGATTATTTTCTTTCTGCTCCACTCCTCTGACTTGGGCATATTAACAGAATGAAAGCCGGCCTCTCCAATGTGCAGTGTGATTTCCAACCATGAGACTAACTCTACATGATATACACCTGCAACATATGTGTAACATGCACACCATGCAAATGTAACAGTTAATCTCCTCAGTTTACATAGCTCTCAGGCCATTCTGGGTCCACTCTTCCTGAATTTTAGGTAGGCTCAGAATTAAGTTGTATCAGATGCAGAGAAAGGCTGGGTAATTTGTATCTTCTGATGTGTCTCTGGAATCTGAAGTTTAAGTCACGTGAATAGACTTGGCATACAGATTCCTTTATTGATTAGAAAATGTCAGTGCTGAGCACACAACTACTGATCCACCTTGAGCCCTGTTGTGGGGTGATAGACAGCTACGTTCACAGTTAGAATACAATATTGTAGTGTGATGAAAACAGTATATTTTTAGCTCAGTGGAGACACAGGAGAGAGGTAAATGCCCCCCTCAGGATTCATGTAACTATGGCCCCATAGTCAAGAAGTTATGACACACAGAAAGTCACTAAGCATACTTTTCATTTGTCGCCAACCTGAGTTTCCGCCTCTGTGGATGAGCCCAGAAAGCATGCCTACACACAGTCCCACGGGCATGAGTTTACAGTTATAAGCTCAGATTTTAAGGCTATATTCCCTTATTTTTCCTTGCTATTTTTACCTGTTCCTGGTGCAGGACTGTGGCACTTTCATGACTATTTTAGAGATATTTTAAAGTGCATTTAAAGGCAAAGCGAAGTTCTGACCCCTAAAATGAACATGCCATTCTGAATCTCTCAGATTTCCTTAGATCAGGACTTCCTAGTCTCATGGTTGTGACAATAACTTAAATATCTACTAGTTCAAATCTAAATATTGGATTGGGTGCCACACAGTTTTCTGTCAGCCTTTTGTCCTGATTTAGGTCATAGATTCTTGCCCATCATCACAGGAACACACTAAAATTATCGTCAACGTCTGTGTCGGTCCATTACTAGGCTCAGCACGAAAGCTTTCTTTAAATGTGTCCTGTAGAACTCCGTTTTACAGAGGGGAGCTCCAATGCCTATATCCTTCCACTGACTCTGGGTCCATGGGCTGGTCCCCCAGAGGCCATCAGGTAACGCCATTGGAAATCAAGGGAAGCGTCTCTCTCTCTGTTCCTCTAGACTCTAGAACAGCCATGCTTACAAGACAGGAAAACATGCATTTGACCCTCTCTTGACTCTATTTATGTCTTCATCTTGATTTTCTGTATGATAAGTGTTACTTTCTACTTTATATGGTAGTTGCTTATATATATATTTCCTCTCCCCTTCAAGTATGTAAGGTCCTTGAAGGTGGGACCTGTGTATCTGGTGCACAGTAAGCACTGAATAAATTGCTGATGTTTGAATAAATGCAAAAACAATTCATCGTTTTTTCCTGAATCACATCATGTACATATAATATCAAAAATGTATGGAATATTTGAGTAAATAAGTGAATGAATGAAAGGATGAATCTCTAAAGGCCAGTTATTGAGCAGAGCAGCATAAGTGACCTTTATCCTCAGTAAGTGTATTTATTCAGACAGGACCCAGAACTCTAAACACCTTTTCAGTATTCTACTATGCTCTGGGGTTGTAAAGATGATTAACAAAAAAACAAAACAAAAACTGTCCCAGCTCTCAAGAAGCTCAAGTGTTATACGTATAGCATGGATGTAGATTTATTCATGTTATACTTAGCTGTTTAAAGCAACTTCATCTCCTTTATCCTGTAGTTGATCTAATATTCACAGTAAACCTTCCCTCCAACACCCTCAAGCCGGCAAATAGCAGTGGGAGGGAAAAGGCCAATGAAACATAAAGTTTGCTAATTTCCTCCGGTTTAAAAACTTTCTTTGGAACGTTCAGTTGCTTTTGGACAAATGCTTAGCCTCTCAGAGTTCTTCCCTTCTATCCTCATTTCTGAGATACCAGGTCTCTAGTGTGACCTTTGGCTTCAGGTTGGCCCTTTGGCCGCTGCTGTCTACTCTGGGGTCCTTGGCCGGCTGTTGCGTGTGCACTTGCAGGGTGTGAGGCTTCTGATCCTTCCTGCTGTCTTGGCCCCAGCAATCCTCTCTCTGTTCTTGCTAATTGCCAGCCCCCATGGCCCCCACCGACCTCACCTCCTTGATTCTTGTTGATGCTGTGGAGCCCCTGGTATCCAGCTGTGAATGTATTAGATCTCTCCCCTCAGTAGTTTCTGCCACATAGAACTCCCCGCCCCCCATCTCTCCCAGAGTGAGCCAGCCTGCACCCCTTTGCAGAGCACTTGGACTTCTGTACATCATCCAGAAAGACAGATGCTCTGAGGAGAAACTGCAGAGCTCTGCTAACCACATTTCAACTCCAGTTGTTCTCAGATGTGGCCTTTTCAGGGACAAACGCTTCCCTCCTTCTTCTTCTCTAGCATGGACTTCCTTGTTTCACATCTTCTTTCCAGAACACCAGGCCTCCCGACGCAGCATGAAGGGAGGAAAGGGCACCCTTCCGCATTCAGGGGGAAACTCGGGTGTAGTTGGCCATACAGATTCTTGGTATATGGGAGGGAGAACTGCAGAATTTAGAATCCCTTCTCTCTGTGTTCACCTGGCGTTCTAGACCCTTCCTTACTGAAGGAGTCAGGAAAGTCAGCTTTGTCTTCCAAAGCTCATCCATGACCTCTTTGTTATATAAAGATCCTGCTTTCTTTTTCTTCATGGCTCAGTTTTATAGGTAGAAGGTTGTATGAGGCATGATTTAAGGGGAAATTAAATTTCCAAGAAAATGTATCTTATTTTGCTGGCAGGCAGATCTGTAAATAAATTACAATGCAGCATGAAAGGTAGTCAACTGGAGCTCTACCCAGAATACCGGGGATGACAGAGGAAGAGTGACTGAGTCCACCAGTGATGGGGAAGACCCTCAAGGAGGCACGCAGTGGAGCCTATAAACCTAGGTTTTACTGACAACATGATCTGACAGTAAAACAGGGCCATTTGTTTCCCTGATGACTATCAACAACTCCAATGGCTCATGTAGACAGGTTATAAATAAGTGAGATCTCTCTCTCTCTCTCTCTCTCTCTCTCTCTCTCTCTCTCACTCTCAGCATCCGTTTTCCCACCCATAAGTCAGAATAAAAGAACCTGCCTCCTGCTGTAGTCATCAGTAGGCCAAATGTAACATTTCATTCAATGGTCCATGTTTCTCAACCAGCCCTAAGGCAAAAATAACGCAACAGACACCTTCCTTTGTGCTGACACTGCCACCACCTCCTACTGCAGACTCTAACAGCTGCCTTAGTGAAGTCCTCTGTACCTTCTTACAAACTGACCTTTCAGTGGTACCCCCACTCATCTTCCAACATTCTGACTTCTCTGACATCCACGTGACAGTCAGTCAACCAAACTGGAACACCCACTACCTTAGCAACACCTCCAATGTGCAGTAGGTGCTCAATAAATGCAAGCTCCTTTTACTCACATATTTTCCATTTCATATATTCTTTCCATTGATCCAATTTAAGAAAAACAAAAAACTAAAAGATACATGTTGCCTAAACCATCTCATCCTCTCATGCAGTCTCTTTGATAGAAAATTTAGGAAGAGTGATTTTCAGTTGCGTACAGCGCGATCTAGGTGAAAGTACTTGCTTGAAACACAAAGAGAAGATTAGGAAACCCACATTCCAATGAGCTTGGCCAATGATTGATTACTGTGTTACCCCAGGTAAGACTATTTGCTGGGCAATAGTGGTGAAATCTCATAAAGATTAATGAAATTGCTGATAGGTACAAACAAAATTCTTCCAACTCACTTTGTTTTAGAGTGAAAATATCAAGAGAAATTGTACAAGCAAATATGACAATATCCTATTTGGAATCATGTTCTCACAGTTCCAGGGGGGAAACAAACCTAAAAGCTTTGGAATGCTGTTGCTTGACAGGTAAAATCAACATTTTCTCTTATGTACAGATAGACTGCCTGTTCTGCAATGAACGTGTTTCTGAAATAATATTTCCAAATACATTTTTGTAAATGATTTATATTTTTAACACACCGGGAAATGCAGAAAGTAGCTCTTCTAGGACATTGAAAAATCATTTTGTACAATGAATACTAGCTCATATTTATTTTCTTAGGTATTCTTTCCATATACTAGTTTGTGAAAAGTGAAACACTCTTATCGTCTAACATTATACCACATACAAAGTTTCATATGTTTCAGAGTTAGTGGCCAAATTGCCTCACCTGTCATATTTGGTGAGTAAGGGTGAATTGGGCAAATGGGAAGACATAGGAGGCCCAACCTTGGATATCCCCAAGGCTCCTTTGTGGTCATACAGCTTCAGCCACTAACCATTGACTGTCAACATAAAATGTTCTCTACAGAATACAGTTGGTGGAATTGTAGCCATACGATTGTACCAATAAACAGTTTTAATCAATGTTTTTATTTAAGTAAGCACTTGCAAATAGATTTAGTGAGCACACCTAGGGGTGTGTGTGTGTGTGTGAGTGTGTGTGAGAGAGAGAGAGAGAAAAAAAAAAGCATAGCATTGAAAACAGAATTTTATAATGGCCAAGTAAATAAAATTTTGAAACTCAAATTTTTCTTTATGAATTCTAAACTTTAATAGAAACTAATTTCAATTACATTTCTAAAAGTCAAAGTGTTCAAATAAGTCATGTGTAAGATCTTGCCAATTAGGTATGCTCATTGGCTCAGAGTGTTCATTTGGCCTTTAAGTGATTTTTATAGATATGAAATCTTTTGATAGAAATTTAGAATCATGTTTTTATTTCAAGTCATCCTCCCTGCCTGTCTCCAAGCAAAATTCCATAAATAATATCATTGATAATTTCTTACTAGTTTTCTCCAGGTAATGACTTCCCTGGTTTCTCTAAACATTAAAGATGATAAATATGATGAAAGAGAAAATGAAGATTTTTCTGTGTTGGATACAAGATTTGAGGATTTTTTAAAGCCAGTGATCTAGTTTTGGTTCATTTTAAAAATCAATGCTATTTCCTATAAAGGATTTAATTAGAGAACACAATATCGAAAGATAAGAGACTTGAAAAAAGTCAATTTGTAACAAATAGCTTAGGCAATGTAACATGAGAATTAAGAGTAAGCAAGCTCTGAATAGTTTCATTAGAAACATCTATCCCCATAAAAATTCTCTAATTTTCAAATAAATCTTTCCTTGAAATAATAACAACATTTTACTATATATATCAGCAAAGTGGCTTGTAAATAGCAAAATTTATACATTAAAATCAATAGTATACTTTAAAGTGCTTCTTTTATTATTATAATATACTTATTCTGATGTGGCTACCATTGTTCAAATATTTTAGAATCTCCCTTTTGAAATCTTCAGAGCCAATTTGAAGTCCTGCAGGTAACTTCTCCTTCCTTTGGATCCACAAGTTTAACACAAAGTAACTAGCTTAATCCAGCATTGCGGTTCTTTCCAATTAAATGAATGAATGAATGAATGAATGAATGAATGAATGAATGAATGAAACCTACTCTCAAAGAATGAGCAGTTGCTTCCGTTAAAGAAGCAACTTTCCAATGAATGCTCCAAAAGCAATTTCAAAGAGTCCAAAATGTTTTTAAGCAATGATACCTTCATTAAAATATACCCATGACCTTCCAGCATAACTATCCTGAATGAAAACCATGTTCATATGAAAGAAGATTAGATATATAAACACCCACATGCCCTGCTCAATAAGTGGCAGTTTTCTTTCCTTTAAAAAAAATTCTCATTAATTTCAAGGTACACCTTTCTTCATACATGAACATAGTTGATGCAGTAGTCAGAATAATGGTCCTCCAAAGATATTAAAGTTCTAATGCATGTAATATGTAAGTTTGTCACTTTACATGGCAGAGGAGACTCTGCAGATGTGATTAAATTAATGAAATTAAGATGAGGAGAGTACCCTAGATTATTGGAGAAACCCCAATGTAATCACAAAGGTCCTTTGAAGAGGGGACAGGGGTCAGAGGATGGAGATGTGACAGTGGAAGCAGAGGTGAAAGAGTCAAAGAGAGATTTGAAGATGCTACACTCCTGGCTTTGAAGTTGGAGGAAGGGGCCACAAACAAAGGAATGCAGGTAGCCCCTAGAAGCTGAACAGGCAGGAAAAGGATTCTCCTGGAAAGCCTCCAGAGGAACACAATCCTGTCAGCACCTTGATGTTAGGACTTCTGACTATAGGATAGTGAATATAGGTTGTTTTAAGGCACTAAATTTGTGGTCATTTGTTATAGCAGCAATAGGAAGCTAATGTAGTTGGAGACAATATTTAATTCCTCCCCAAACCCCAGGTGGATTTGAAGGCATTGACCTTTTGAGGGCCTTCTCCAAAAAAACCAGAAACATGGTACAAGAGCAAGCTTCTCTTGCCCATTTGTATTTATGTTTCCATTCTTTGAGCAGAAAGTCCTGTTGGGAAGCTGTCCCTTCTCGGTGGTTACCAAGATGCCCGTGTTACCTATGGTGCTTGGATGGGCTCCTTGGAGGATCGTTTGGTGCTGTCCACCGAGGATAGATGCACGTGAAAGCACTCCCATGCCATGACTGCCTGCATGTACAGAAATACTCAATCACTCCAGAAAACTCACCTGCAGCAAATGGTTAAGCTAGGAGGGGATTCTTGCACCTAGGAACAGAAAAAGAAAGAAACGTGCACAGCCTGCTTCCTTTGGCAATGCATTTGAAGGGATGTGTTTGTTCATCAATCATAAATCTGTAAAAGCTTGTGAGCTTCTTCAAGACTGAAGGGTATAGTCTTAAGACTGCTAAGACTTTTTAAGACTCATACAATGAGAACTCATAAAAACACCAACATATGAAAAAATAGCAGGAGTTATTTTTGTCCCTCTTCTTCCTGTCCTCCCTCTTGTTTATATGTTCTGGGTTGCAGGCCATTTCCAGTGCTGGAGCCCTTGAACAGGAAAACAGAATATGGCTGAGTGTTTTCTGGGGCCATCAAGTAGGAGGCTTTGTGATCAGTTCAGGAGCTGTGACACCATCTGAGCCTGAGAATGATGACAGGAACCAGCTCCTGCACGAGGTGCTCCCCTTCAGCTCCTCACGGCCGGAATCATCTCAATAAGCAACTTTAGGCAGGAGCAGATACCTCAATGACAGCAAATCTCCCCAAATGGTTCAGAGAAATTGACATTATTCATTGCCTTAATTATTCATTCACTCAGCATCTACTATCTGCCAGTCAGTGAGGTACTATGGACTTGCTCAGATGTTACGTTTTTAGTGAGTTCTCTCCTGCCACCCTATTTAAAATCACTATTTCCTGCCCCATTCAGCACTCCCTACTCTCTCCCCTGCTTTGTTTTTCCCCATACAGAGTGTGATATGCTGCGCTGAGTAAAATAAGGATTAAAATGTGTCTGTTGGGTTCCAAAACAGGGGGTGCATTTTTGAGCAATTTTGATGGAGTTGGAGAACAGAACCCAGATTACACTCGGTTGAGGGGTTGAATGAATGTTGAAGAGATGGAGACAGTGGCTGAATGCAACTCTTCAGGAAGTTTGGCAGGAAAGGAAGTAAGAGATGGGTAACAGCCAAAAGGTGGCATATGAGGAGGCTAAGGACTGAACACTCAGACACACCAACTTTGAGGGACAAAACAAAAACAAAAAGAGTCCATAAGAAGACAGAAGGAAGGAAGGGCCAGAGATATAGGAGGGAAAAAAGACAGATAAATCAGGACTGAAGAGAATTCAATGAGAGAGTGGTCAGTAATGCCAAAGGCTGCAGAAAGGTTTAGTCAAAAGTGGCCATGCAGTGCAGCTTTGGTGGTCATGGAGAAGGGACTGGTTAGTATTGGCATCACCTGAAGAGTGAATGGGGCCAAAATACCAGAGGCAGTGGCTGTAGATTCATCTTTCAGGAAGCCTGGCGGTGATAGGAAAAGACAAATAGCTACAGAGCAATGGGGCATCAAAGGTGGGATCTGGGCGTGACCATACAGCAAAGGAAAAAGGCAGCAGAGAGGAAAGAATGAAGATCCCTGAGGGACACCAGATAGCTGCTGAAGCAAGGTCCCTCAGGGAACAAGAGGAAAGGGTCCCAAAGACCTGCAGGCACAATCGCCTCTACTGCCAGGCAAGTCTTTAGGGAAGGGAACTGGCTGTGAACTGGAGGAAAGAAATATGTTTGTTGACAGCTGTCCACTTGGACCGAGATATAGAGTTTTTTGCTTACTCTGGTGTACCCTGCACCTGTAGCAATGCCAAGTATTCAGTAGGCATATAATAAATACCTGCTGACCGAATAAATAAATGACAAGTATAAAGTGATGAAAATCTGATTTTGCCTTTTTTTTTCCAAACAAAACCTGGAATAGCTGAGTGAGACCTACAAATAGATCCTGAAAAGTACAAGATGTTTTCCTCTAACTCTTGAAATTGTTTCTCCCTGCTGTTTTTATGCTGGGAGGAATCAAAAACAATGCAAAATTAATGTAGAATTAATATTTTATCAGAAAATGTTCATCTCCTTCAATATGTGCATTGAAATGTGTACTTTCTTTAATGCTGTTGTTAATGTTCGTATACTCATGAATTCCATAAATAAGAAATGCAAGTGACCGTAGTAGAGCTCAGCTGACTGAAGGCAATGACTTCTCCAAAAACATTCAAGATAGCCACACAGCATCAGACAGCCATCGCTAAAAGCAAACGACTAATTCTACACTTTGTCCTTATACCCTTCACCTTCTTTAATATTAAAAAAAAACTGCAGACAACCGGTGGTTATTTCCTCAATCCCCTCAGAGTCTGCCCTCTCTCCCAGAGTGCTCTTAATGTAAGCGAGAGCCCACAAGCCTGCTGGACTGAGTTGAGGCTGACCCAGCCTAGACCACGGTTGTTGTAACTGGACCCTGTGCACCTGCTACTCCACCTGGACCTTGACTGCTTCAGCTCACTTTGTGTAAGGAAAGTGGCAGACCTCAGATCACATGCTGGCCCTGACGCTACCATGTGACTTCAAGTAAGGTACCTATTATTAGCTTTAGTACTCCATTTTCTCATCTGTAAAATGGAAAAATAAGAACCTGGCATTGCCCTTGCTATATGGTGGACACAAGGAAATGTACATTCCTTGCTTTCTACTTTTGGAATCCAGTTTGCTGATAATAAGAGCTTTGTTTTTAAAGCTGATTAAAGCTCCAATGATGCTTGCCTGGAAAAAATTTGTCCTCTGGGACAGCTCTGTTCTCACCCAAGGCAGATTTCCCTGCAGCGGAGCTAGAAAGCATATGTCTCCTCATTAACTGCATCTTCCAGTGTTTTCCTAGATTTCTAGGTACTTGTCCCAGATTTTCAGCACATGGTACTGTCTTTTTTTTCTTCTTTTTATCTTAGTTGAAGCAAAAATAGTAAAGAGGATATCCTTTAACAACTTAGAAGCTCTAATGAACTGGCACAGGGGAACATAAAATTCACACATTTAAATCCTTATCAATAGAAATAAGAAAAATAGTTTGGTGAAAACCTTTATCTAAATTCTGAAAATAGGACATTTCCGGGTAAATGGCTGTCAGGTCAGCACAATGATATATTTCGTCAGTTTGGATCTCTTGGGCAACATGGTAGGAACACGGCTTCCTCCAATATGAATAGTTTAAGACAATAAAATCTAAACACTAAGTCTTAAGGTATGGGGTTGGGGGGAGGGGGGATGGAGGGTAGAGGTGTTGTGAATAAAATTGTCCTGGGAGGAAAAGAATTCTGGAGATGTGGAGAGGGTAAGTGTGTCTACCAGAAAAATCTGCTCCACATCAAACATACTACTTACTCCCTGGAACTATACTCCTGGTTGGATTTTCAAATGTCTCTGGGATAGCTGCATGTCCAGGCCACTGAATTTAAATGGATCTTGATTAAGTGTGAATGTGCATTTCCCAAATTATATTCCATTCTCTTCAGCTGGACTGTCAGCGAAAAGAGGACTTTTGTTGTGTCTGTGTAACTGGTTTGTCTTTTTTAAGATCCTTCCCTGTTAACAATTCAGTTTTACTCACCGGAGGTGAATTTATAATATACATCACTTTTAGGAACACAGGAGAATTGCCAATTAGAAGCAGAGGAAGGGAGAATAGGGAAATGTTCTTTTTCCTGGAATCACCTACCAGTTGCCTCAGGTTTAGCTCTTGACAGCTGGGCCACGTGAGGGGAGCTTTTTCCCAGTGAATAGCCTGAGGGAAGTGTAAATGAGGAGCTGGAGGCTGGAGGAGGAGTCTCTTTTGGGCTGAAAGGATTAGAAAGAGGGATGAGGTCACCTCTTCATTATGCTCTACTGTACTGGGAACAGTGGGCAGCTTTGTTTTGTTTTGTTTTGTTTTAAGGTTTTGTTTTCTTTTTGCTTTTTGTGTTTTTACAAACCACCCACTGCCCTTGAGAAAGATTGGTCTAACTCTTGTAGATTTTTTCACTCTTATAACATCTGTTGTTCTATACATTTTGAAAGTAGTGTATGTGCAATAGAGGAAATTTGGATACTATAGAAAATTTGGGCGGTGGGGTTGAGAAGATTCAGTTATCCTATTCAAAGATAGCCATTGTTAACATTTATTCTTATAACTTCTAATTTTTCTCCTTTCAGAGATTTTTATGCCTAATATTATGATGTGGAGATCTGTGGGATCAGTCCCAGAGAGCAGTTTCCAGGCTCTCGGCCTCACGTGGAAAGGTGTTGGCTCGGGTAGTAGATGGCCATCAGCAGTGACTAGTTGGCCATCAGCTGTTACCGGTTAGCCATTAGCCACTGATATAACTGCCGAAGCTGAGCTAGCAAGCGCGGACTGCAGTTAACAAGGGGCTGTTGGTTGTCAGAGAAGCAGATGGTGGATTGAGGATCATGTGGATCCTACTTCCTGTGTCTCCCCCGGCCGCCAGCAAGACTGGGGTGCAGGAGGACCCCTCGTTGGGGTACTGGTGGATGTTTGCTTTTGTGTCTCGGCCAGCCGACATCGAGAATGTAGTGGTATGAACCCGTTATCTGTGGCTCCATTGGTGTTCCTTTTGGCCTCACCATATCCTGCATTCTTGTGCGGGGAGTGGGAGCTGAGACCCTGCATAACAGGATCCTTAATCAAGAAACACACATTTATGTCACCCAAACCAAGTATGGAATAGAAGGAATGTGGAGGGACTCCTTCCTCCCCATGATACCACCCAGGCCGAGGAAGACTTCCATTCCCTTCCAAATACTTGGAGAATGGAGGAGAACTCTCCCTCTCTCTCCATGCCTTCTGGCTCCACCCCAAATGGGAAATAGCTAATTGGACATCTAGTACGGGACTTTACCACTTGGTTAGGTTTTTAATGCCTTAAAAAAAAACAAAGGAGGAAAAGAACTTTTCTCAGACTGTTTCATTTCTACCTGCTTTGAGATTGGGAAGCACTTTCCCTTGCTGGAAGGACCCTCTAAAACAGTGTCCATTTTCCCTAGTGTATCTGTCTAAGCAAGTTTAAGTGTAAGTTAAAGTTGGAGTGGGAAATAGGAGGCAACACCGCCTTCTGCAATCCAGGTCTAATGTTAATACACTGGTATCTGATCTCCATTTGGTTCCTTGGGTCTCTTAGGTGAACCATGTGAAATTGTCAATACTCAAGCAACTTGACCTACAAATAAGCCACTTCAAATGGATCAAGCTGTTATTTTCTGTCATTTAGAATCTAGAGGAGAAGAGAAATAACTGATTGGAACCACAATCATCCAACATTAGTGAAGCAAACAGTGCATGTATCATTTTAGACACAAAAGACAACCTCTAAATATAAACATTTTACCAGAGTGAAAACATAATGCAATACTGATCTCTTCTGAAGCTATTTCAGGACCATTAGTTGAAGATAAAGAACATGCCATGCTGACTTTTAAGTCTAAGGACAAAATGAGAATGCCTGGAGATTTCCTGAAATGTCTGTGTTTAATTTGCAGAGCAATTCTCCCACCTTAGTTTCCTAGATTTCCTTGTCGTCTTCATCCACATTAAAAGCATATAAGCTGACAAGTCAGAAAACAGGAAATAGCATGGCGTGCTAGCTTTATGACGTGTATGACATTCTGGTGTGTTTACAAATCTTTATATGTACGTGTCAGGTGATCCTATGTTTAGGGAAGACTTTTAGAAAGAACAGAAGGGGAAAGAAGAATACAGTCCCAGCTAGGGTTTCAGCTAGGGTGCCCTGCAGCTGGGCCAGGGCTTCATGCTGCATTTCTGGGGCAAAGCTGGAGAGGCCTCCGCTGCAGAAAAAGAAACAGGGAAAAGGAAGGTGGCAACTTCCACCTGGAGCCTCCCCAGGGGCTGGCATCGCAAACCGCAAGGCCCCCTGGCAGGTGTGAGGTGAGCTCCACTGTCCCAGCGGACATCCGCTCTCTGCTCCCCATGGTCCTCTGATCCCACCCTTCTGGGGCCGGCCTCCTAGCCGTTAGCTTGCGGGAAGGTCCCAAATCCAGAGGGATTATCAGGGGAGGCCCCCAGCACACAACTGCCATAGTATCCCAGACTTAAAGTTCTGAACTCATGTGGTCCAAAAGCTTGAAGAATAGTCTGTGAAACCAGGATACAACTGGGGATATCCAACTACTCTAAGGAGGCTTGGCAGCCTCTAAAAGCAGATTTCACTGCTAGATGGAAAATAAGTGATCTCCATGACACTACTAGGTGAGTGTGGTAACCAGGAGAGGGTGGAGGAGAGACTTATGAGCATGAAAACCAGATGAGTGGCTATGAAACCAGACTGGGGTGGTCTGGGGAGTGGTGGCATATGGAGGCAGCATATAAAGGAAGACAAAAGCTTGATTGGGTGTTGGCAGGAAGGGAGGAGGGTTGGTGTGTGTGAAGCAAAAAATAGAGAGGAGAGAGAGCAAACAGTTAAATGAGGCTACAAGCCTCCAATATACTATACTTAAAAAAACAAACAAAGAAAATGTCTAATGTTATTTAATGTTGACTTGTGCTGTTGTCCTAAAAACAATGTAAACACAGGTTTTTAATTGCTATTAAACAATTGGGAAGGTGCACTTGAACTCTGATCTAGAAGTCCAGAAAGTAGTTAGTATTTTACCCCCAACTCTGACACTCACTTGCTTTATTCTTGGATCTTCAATTTCCTTATCTATAAAATGGGTATAGTCATAACTCCCCTAGAGGGCTGTTACAAAGATTAAGTAAAAATAACGTGTTTTGCAACTATAAATGTAAACTTAATACAATCTACTGCAAATGTTATTTAAAACTACTGAGATCAAATAATAATGTTGGCACTGTGGCCTAACTTAAGAGAATTTGAACACGGTGTGTCTCAGCACCTTTGTTGATAAAATCAGATAACAGGAGTGTGGACCTCTCTGGCAGGTATCGCCTGAGAATTAATGACGTAGAAGAGTAAAATTACTTTAAATCTTAGGGAAAAAAAGATACTATGTAAATCTAAGGGATAACGAACACTTTTCTTTCTCAAATATTCTGGATGTTCTTTTCAGAACATAAGATGATTATGAAATAGTACTTGTTTGTTCATTTTTTTGGTACTATTTTATAATTTCCTTTGGCTATAAAATGTATGCAAAGAACAACCGTAAGTCTATTAAACAGATTAATGACGTAATCAGGGTTTTGTTGTTGTTCTTTTACTTGTTTAACAGGCATCTATTATAATGCTTCTCTCTTTTATTACTCTAACAACCACTTTGCTAAGCAGTTAAGCTACCAGAAAACTATTGGAAAATTATTTTGTCAGTATGTTTTATGCTATATGACCACAGGGGAAAGGCTGAAGCCAAAAATCACTAAAAAATAATAGCCTGTTTACTAACAGCAGCTACCGAATAGTTTCTTTCCTGTAGTTACAGATACCGTGGTGAGACCTCCACCTGTAGCTATCCCTGTAATTGACCTTCATTGAAATATTGTTCAAAAAAGAATCATGACAGAACTACCATTGGTATCAACTATTTAAGTGGCCATTATTAGCACATCACTTCTCTTGAACTTCTGAGTTCCCTACTTTTAAGTAAAGAGGTCACAGTGATTCTAAACTGGGGAGACCCTGCCCCCAAGAGGCACCTGTAAATGTGTAGGAACATTTAATATTATTATTATTATTATTATTATTATTGGTCAGGGCCCAGCAATGCTAAATGCCCAGCAGAGAGCATGGGGACAGCCTACAAGATGAAGAATCGTCCCACCCAAAATGTCAGTAGCAGCCTGAATGATGTCCCTTCTGATAGTCAATGATACCAAGTGGCGGTCCATTCCTGAATTCATCCAGCCACCCATTACTGATCCCACACTGTACGCTGAACACCAACCTTCCGTATCTGAAATGGCTCAGAAATACTGGCTTGGATTGTATTCTTCTTTCTCCTCCTGTTGTTTCTAAAAGTCTTCCCAACACAGAAGACCACCTGACACAAATAAGAATTTTTCATGTCGACCCATTGAGGGACTAGATCCCTGGACTCATCGTGTGCTTTGGGATTTCTGATGACACTGAGAACCAAAAAGGCTCACTCAGCCCTCTCCAAAGATTGGATGATGGCCGAGTTTACCTTCAGTAGTTCAGGAACGGAGGCCTTCAGCTCCATGGACCCAAGGCTTCCAGCCAGATAATGAAATCCCAGTTGTGGAGCATGTAGCTAAATATTTCAACTGTTGATTCAATCATCTCTAATTTTTAAAACAAAACACCAACTGTTTTTGCCCAGTGAACAGTTTTCACTGGCAAACTCAAATTTCCTAGTGTACTTAAATCGCATTTGAGGCCGGTTGTAAAACTGCCTTAGAACATTTTACCACATCAAGTAGGATCATTAACTTGCTAATTAACTGTGCAGGGAGCAACCCTGTGCCGTAGTACAATCCTACCAGCTGCCTCCCCTCCACATAGCCCCTCCGGGAGCGCTGTCACCTCTGGGCTCAGCCTCCAGCCTTCACAGTGTTACATTACCAGTCGCATGGCCTTTCATCACCTTATCATCTCACAGCAGCTCCGACAGCTTACAATTCTGATTGCTTGTTCCGTTTTGCAAAGGAGAAGACCAATGCACAGAGAAGAGTGAGGGTCTGCCCAGGTCAGAAAAAGCTTTCAGCATAGAGGGGATTCTGAGTGCTGTTTATAGTGACAAAAAGCCACTCTGATGGTCAGGGATTCTTTGCAAATACAGTAGTCCCCCTTTATTAATAGGGGATATGTTCCAAGACCCCCAGTGGATGGCTGAAACTGCAGATAGTACCGAACCCTATATATACTATGTTTTTTTCATATATGTACTCGAGTACTCAAATTCAGATCTTCTGACTCCTGGCACAGGGGTCTTCTCATTTCACCATGTTGTCTCACTACATGATCAGGGTGAACTCTCCACCAACTCTCAGGGTTTCCAAATCAGATGGAATCTCACTATTTGTGCAAAATGATAAGAAATGAAATAAAATGTGTTGTTTTTTTTCTGTAGTCTATTCAAATTTCTCTCTTACTACTCTTTTTTACAATAGCATTTAAAATTTTTGTAAACTTTTGATATTAGTATTTATATTTAGAGCAAATTTTCATTCTAAGAGTGAAATTTGAAGAACACATTAAAGTAACTTTTACTGGTTGTGGGAGATAGGTGTCTGGGAGAAATTAACTTCAACTTTTGTCTGAATTCTAACACTTTATAAAACATTATAAGACCTCTGCCCCCTCATCTCCGATTCCCAGACCTATTCCTGAAGTGGTGGGGCAATCTAAAATGACTCAGCGTATTCTCCCCACATGTGAGGTGTTCCCAGGGAGTCAGCCAGGGTGTGAGGCAGATGAGAAGCCAAACTGCCCTGACACAGACGAATCGTCCACACCAGCCTGACTCAGACGTTTGCTTTCTCCCCTTTTCCTCAAGGCTGGGGGATGTTTAAGTAAAGTTCATTGGAGTTTGTTTCTGAGTCTGTTATAATTGCATCAGTTCTGGATCGACACAAAACCTCAGGTTCAGGGGCAATAGCCTTTTACAGAGCTATTTTTCTCTACTATACGAAAACCTTCCTCCTGAACCTCCTGTTGTTCTTTACTTCCTCCCAATAGCTCCTGGATTGTTTCGTGATCCCAGTTGTGATTTTGCTCTCCTGGTTCTTCCTGCTGATCCGGTACAAGGCCGTGCATTTCATCGGCATTGTGGTCTGCATCCTGGGGCTGGGCTGCATGGTGGGCGCGGACGTACTGGTGGGAAGACATCAGGGAGCAGGTGAGTTTTCGTGTGTTCGCCAGGTTACTTGCCTCTGTGGCTGAGGCCAAGGCAAAACATGCAATGTTCCTGGTTGGGTGGAAAAAAGGAACCGGATCTTGCCAGTGTTTGTGTCTTACTCATGCTTGTTCTGCAACACCTAGAACAGTGGCTCATAACAGGTGCTTAATACATGTTCCTAGAGTGAATGAAGTCAGCAGCATACAGGCCTTGTGCTGTTTCTACAGGAATTCAGAAATACGGAGATCATGGTTAAAGCTGAGAGTCAGGACCCATTTGGAGATATTTTAGAGGCCAGAGCGGCCTGGCCCAGACCACCTGGCTAGAGATGGTGTCAGTGGGTCAGACAACTCCTGAACCACAGGCACCTTCCCCATCCCTTACCCCCCAACTCATTCTCTCCAAAGTCAGAGTAAGATTGAGCTTTCAAACTACTTGGTGAAGGTTGGTATATAGGCCTAATGGAGATTTGGAGACTAAGATTAGGAATACTTGATATTTTTATGAGAGAGAGCTAACTTTAGTTTCCTCAGGCATGGTTTTTGTTTTGTTTTGTTTGTTTGTTTTGGAGGGACAGTTTTTGGTAATAATCATAGGTAATCACCTTGTCGACCTACAATGTAAAGCTTCGAGATTTCCGCATCAAATTGCTATGACTCTTCTGAGAAGCCCTGGTCTGGGATGGTTTCCATAAGTGGAGGGGAGATGTTCGAAGTCCATGGCATTGACAACTCTGCCTTGGAGCCTATGAAGTGGCACATAATGTGGGAAGGACGCACACAATACTTACGTCCCAGTTCTGTGCTTATCACAGGCATACCTGATCATCCACCATAGGAAGCTGCCATGCCTTTGAGCTCACCTGAAAGGAGATGTCTTTTCCATGTTTTGCAGTAAAATCAAGTGGATGGGGGGAGGGGGGTTCACACAGTGTGAGGGATATAAATGATAAACGTCTAAGTATTGCTTTGTCTTGTGCACCTGAAAGTAATAAAAAAAATTAAAGTCCAAAGAATTAAATAAATAAATAAATAAATAAATAAATAAATAAATAAATAAATTCCCAAGTTCACATTCGAAAGAAAGAAAGAAAGAAAAAAAAAATCAGTGGGCCTATATGTACATTCTCTCTTTGCCACCTTACTTCAGCATGATAGACCTCCTCTGGAGACCATGTCTGCATTTACAGATGCGTGGGGGAAAAGATATGCAATATAGGCGGCTCCTGAGACCATTATAGACGTTGGAGTGTGTAAGAAGATTTAGTGAGACCAAAGAGATCCTTCTCCATAACATTTCTACTTTTTCTTTTCTTGAAAAACTTATGGATATAAAAGGGAAGTTTAGGAAGTAACAGCATTAAGATAAAACTCAATTAAAATAGCTCCTTATTATAAAATGTATATCTTGCTCTTCAAAATACCCTCTTCCTACCATAACACATTTATTGCATCATATAGTTCATTTATCCAAGATGTTAGATACCCATCACAACATTTTCTTATTATTAGACATAATTTTGTATGTATTTCAAGGAACAGAAAATATTTTCAGGGAGCTAGATAAACACAATCAAATAAAAGTGACAATTTTATTGGTGTCAGGTATTTTCACATGCATTAGCTCATTTAATCCTCCTAATTATGCAAAAAAAGTATTTTTATTCTCATTTTTGCAGATGAAGAAATCGAGGCTCAGGGAAGATAAGGAACTTGTGCCAGGGCTGAGTGGTGTGGCGTAGATGTGAAATCTAGCAGTATTCTTTCTCCCACAGCACAATACTTATTTTTCCATAATTGTGACTCTTATAAGAAATATACAACTGTTACATTGTAGTAAATTAGGTTAAATGACTTTCCCAGATTTCCCATAATGGAGGGGTTTCCCCAGATCTGGAACTTTTGGTGCCGAAAGCAAGAGAGTCCCAGGAAATCAAGGCAGTTGGTCATATTTAAAACTCAAAAATATTCAGTGAGATGGGTTGTTTCATAAATTGCATTAATAGTCTTTCAACTCTCCAGAATAGTATAATTCACTATTTAATTCTTGATCTGACAGTAAGTAGTGACTTTGAATAATCTTCCTTTTTCTCCTCCCACTGCCACACATAATCAAATATCCTTCTAAACATGGTGTTTAGTACATAGTATTAAGTACATAGTACTTAAACAAAAATCTAATAAGTAAGACCGATTTTTGCAAAGCAATTGTGACTGGGTTGATTAGAACCAAGAAGCAATCCAAAATGAGAAATGGCCCCAACGAGACAGGTGGTTCTTCAAAGGGAGTGATTGATTCAGTCTTTCTAACCACCATTAATCGAACACTTAATAAGTGCCAGATGATATGTTACAATCATTGCACATTATTTTGCATTCTTTTACTTTATTTACATTATTTTCCTGTGTCCTCACAATAACCTCATTTTAAAATAAGGAAGCTGAAGTACTGAAAGACCCTATAGCTTGCCCAATGTTCAACAGCTCATAAGGGACAGAGATGTGATTAGAACCCATGTCTACCTGAATTGAAACCTATTGCCCCTCGAAATCTTCACCATAGGATGAATTAAGAACTTTTCAGTCAGCACGATTTTTAAAATACGCATTGAGAACTTATAATTGCCAGGATCCATGCTCGGGAGCACTCACAATATAAAGCTGAGGAAGTCACAGTCCATGCTCCTCCACCCTCTGTGTAAAAGAACAGGTGGGAGGAAGCGCAGACGTGGAAGTTAACAAATAACAGATGTGGAATAGAATACAGTAGGTGGCACATACAGGGAAAATGGTGTGACAGTCAGAGGAGGAAGACAAGGCGCTGGGTTGAATAGATTTCTCATAATTTCAAATGTGTCCATTTACCCAAAATTTACAAAACATAACCACTCGTTGTGGTTTCATACATACGTAAATGACAGATATGCTGCGTATAACTTTCCCCATGAACACTGCACAGAAACTGGCCCACCATCTTAGGTATTTACTGCATTAACAGTACATAAAACATGGAGTAACATGTAATTTCCGGTTAATTAGATACAAATTGTTAATACAAAATATTAGTTTTAGTACTTTCTTATACTTACAGCAAACACTTCATTATATAATATGGTTGGATAAAATCATGTCCACGTTCATTTAATTTTATTTAATCAATTATATTTTTATACATTCTATATGTATATGTGTATATTTTTAAATGATTTAAAAGCTGGTAAATACACTTACTAGTGAAATTTTGGTAACTAATATTTAATATTTTTGTCATCGATAACTGGAAAATACTTCTGAACTTGCAGTTACACAAAATTGCATTATTATTAACAATAATTATCACCGCATTGGTGAAAATTCCAAGTATCAGGGAGTACAGTGCCTATAGTTGAAGGTTAGTTAATGGAATAGGCAATAAATGTGCAAAGAGAAGTTTGAAAAAAATTTGGTGAGACTCTTCATTGAAATTGTGGCCTCTTTTTAGGATTTTTAAAAGGTAGACTGATGTTCCACTAATCTATCTTAAAATGTTTCATTATAATTTAGCTTTCCTGAATCCATTCATATAAAATTAATTTCATTAACCACACATTCTATTAAGCAGCACTGCCACACTTCGCTAGTACAACAAAAACTGTCTTTCCTAATATTGACCCACGTCATCACAAGATTCTGAAATGGCTCCTGAAGGAAAAGTGACTGAATTATGTTCATTATAATTTTATAATTTTAGTAATGGATATTTTTTATTTTGTGGGTAATTCCTCAAATGAACTACTTAATATTAAGTTTTGTCGTTATTTTCTAGTTGACATAAAAAGGATTAGTCAGGTTGCTGAAGATGACACTCTGTCACAGAAACCTTACTTTCCCCAGAATATGCACCCAGCAACCTCCCACAAGGTCCGGTTTCTCACTTTTGCCTTATAGCGTTCTTGCTCATCTGTTCCCCATGCACCCAGGGAAGCTTCCGGCCCTTGCAGATGCAGATTCTCAGCTCCATTCCCTCCAGGGTGACTCCAGAAAGCTGTCCTGCCTTTCAGGGTCTCTTTCCCTTTGTCTCTGATCCTTACCAGGAGTGGAAACATGCCTTAGAAAAGGTGACACCATTTAGACTGATTATGTACTCTCCCAAGGTGACCACAAAGGAATGCACAAAGAGGTCTTTCCCCAAGCCCAGCCCAGATTCTTTTATGTGAATCTACTTCTAGAAAATGCTCAGTGCTCCCAAATGAACAGTGAGAATCTGATTCTACAGTTTTATATTGTTCTCGCTAATCTGGAAATCGAAGGCTACTCAAGGCGAGTCTCCCTTAGAATGATGCTGGAGCGAGCACCCATCTTATCCCGCACTTCCTGTGCCCCAGAGCTGCACGTCTGCCCAGCTCCTGTGCACTGACCTGCACAGGACAGAGCTCGAGACTGGGTACCAGCCCACCAGTGAGGCCACCCTGGCTGCTGGTCTCTACTCTCCTTCCTTCGCTTCATACTTCCTGCAGTAGAAAAAGTTTGCCTAATTATAGGAAATAGCCACATGCAGCATTTATTAAAAATTGGACATAAACCAAAACCAACAAAACTTGAGTTTAAAATAGATATTTTTTATGAAAAAAGAAACTGTTAATATAATGATGAATTGCATATATTTTCACTCTTAATGTTACTTATTTTAGGGGAGTTGAAAATTTCAACCCATAATCAATTTCACTCTCATTTTCTAAGCAAAGACACATTTTACTCATGGTCAAAATAAAGTTTCAACTACTTCTGTTATAGCTTCTCTCCCTGTCTAGCAGACAGTGGAAATGCAAACTGCTTCTGTTTGTTCTACACCATGTTCACTAAACTGTTGGAAAGCGCCCTGCAGCAAGTATAACACGTGCATGTGTTAGCAGATATTCATAGACACATACCTGGACGAAGATACAAGGCTTTGTGGAGATGGTGCAATCTAGAAGGAACTGGTTCCTTTCTTAGCTAAGGAGGACTTTTGGTTGAGTAGGCATGGGCAACCTTTTTATGTTGGAACGTAGCTGGAGCACACATAAACAAATTTTGCTAAAGCTCAGTTGGCAAGTTCTAGAACTTCTGTAAAAATGTCAGAATGGAATAAGCATAGGAAGCTGATTTTGCTGGTGTCAAATTCTTGTTAGGAAAATTTTAATGAAGTCCCCACTGTTTCTTTTTGTTTGTTTGTTTGTTTGTTTTGGTTCCTAGGGGAAAATAAGCTGGTAGGGGACCTTCTTGTCTTAGGAGGAGCCACACTGTACGGTATCTCTAATGTCTGGGAAGAATACATCATCCGAACCCTGAGCCGAGTGGAATTTCTGGGAATGATCGGACTCTTCGGGGCATTTTTCAGTGGAATTCAATTGTGAGTAAAAAAACAAGAAACTCAGACAGTAGAGACTCTTAGGGCTATTCTTACAATTTTTTTTTTCCTTTGGGGTAGAGTTGGTCACATTATTTTATAATAATCAAGGCTGGAAACCTATCATCAACCTCCCACATGAAGTCTGAAAACTCAATATATTTACTAGTAAATATCTCCCAAACTCAACAAGTTTATTATGACTTATTAGAAAAACATTTAATGGACTGTGAAGATAATTTACAAGAAGCCATTAGAAGTACATTCATTCTCCCAAATCAGCCAGTGGGGATTTATTTAGAGAAATAGAAAAACTGAATTTAAATGCCATGATTTGATGCACTTCCAAAAAAGGGACATTCTGTTTACTAGTACTACTGCCACTAGAAAACTTACAGTTTAAATTTCTATAATTTTTTTCATTTATTGCCCATGAATTTGCATGAGTGAATCATATTTCAAATTCATCTCTGAGAAATTTCGTGTTTCCATTTTCCTTGAACAGGTGAAGCTATAACAGACATTCACTAAACCTCAAAAAGTCAAAAACACCAATTTTGCAATAATTCTGGCATTGCAGCATATAAATCATCACTGACTTGTGCTTCCAAAATTGTGAGAATAAGTCCATCCATGGAGACTATATATTTTAGTTTCACATAAGAGATAAAGAATGACAGTGCGCCAAATCTGTTTTTACAAAGCAAGCAATTCCGATTTCACCAAATCACTTTCTACAAAGCAAGTACTTTGTAATTGTTAGTTCAGTGCCTGTAATTACTTATGGAAGATATTTTGGCATTACCTTAAACATATTTTGCAAATTGGCTCTTTCCAAGAATCCTCTATATTTCAGTATCCTCAGATAGAACTGAAAAGCTCCATAACAAACAAGGCACAGAGATATGGGAAGACTCTCAGAGGATTTATTTTTGGTTCATTTTGAAAGCATGATGGCATTTTAAAGATCCTAAATTTGGTGCTTTTGATTTGTGAAAGGAAAAGAAATTGCCTGGTTCAACTATTCGTAACCAACATTTTGTAGATGGATGGCTCATTTTATGGATTATTATTCTTGAATCCAAAAAATATATTCAGATATCTAGCGCTCATTTGCTTCAGTTATAGCCCATTAGAGCCAACTAAGCTCTTCAGAGACACTGCTACCCAAATAATGCAAGTGGCATAGGGGTGTTTTTGGCAAATGGGATACACTGAGCGCACACTGAAACCAAATAATGCTGCTGGAGTGGTGCCAACTCCCCTCCTGGTCCTCTTCCAGAGCAGTGGTTCTCAGAGTATGGCTCTCTGACCAGCAGCTTGCCACCACATGAGAACTCCTAGGAAATATACACCCATGGCCCCCACCCAGATCTACAGAATCAGAATCTCTAGGAGTGGGGTTTCAGAAACTGTTTCAACATGCTGTCAAGATGGCTTTTTGTACATTTAGGTTTGAGGACCACTGCCCTAGGGCATGCGCAGTCAGAAAATTGATTAAACCTGTAAGTGCAGAAATTCTCCGAGCCTCGCCATTTACTTTTCCGGCAGTATCTACGCAAGAAACAAAGACTACAGGCAGACTGGGTGGGGTGAGTGGGAGGTGTGGGCTCCACCGTGCCCACTGGCACACGCTCATGGCTCTAGCCACAGCGCGCAAGATCCTTCAGGGGTAAGCCTTAGACGGCCTACTTAGACCTGCCTCTGCGCAGCCCAGCGGTATTTTTGAAATTCAATTGGTTGCTTCATGATTTGTATAAATCCGGTAAATGAAAAAGAGAAGAAGAACGCGTTATAATCTTGCTCATCGGGTCCACTTTCTTTCAATTTGCAGAGCGATCATGGAGCACAAGGAGCTGTTAAAGGTGCCCTGGGATTGGCAAATAGGTAAGGGGCTTGCTCACCTAAGATGCTGGTTTTAGGGAACCTGAGAAACGAGTTTGAAGAGTCACGTGGGTGGGGGTGTGGCAGGAACAATGAAAGGATTTACAACGCAAGGGACGAAAGAAAATGCAATCCGCTTGTCATTTCAGAAATTCTTGCACACTGTAAGAGATGTATGATTCATAATGTTTCCTCATTGAGCTTTTGCCCATTATCACCAAGATGCTGTTAGTGTAGATGCAGAAGTATGTTATTAGGTTAAAGACCAACCAGAAAGAAAGGATACCCTGCGGCGGTGGTGGCACATAAATGACAGCAATTTGCTCTAGCCAAGAAACACAAAACTGATGTGATCATTAAAAAGTGACTCTTCAGAAAAGGGAAAAAACTGAACTTAACAAAAGGACATGAATGAAAAACAATGTAATAGACATTCTAAGCCCATAAAAACCTTTTCAGAAGGGAGCATTTTGCACATAAGAAATGGTTAATTCATCCCCACATGGACTTGGTGGGAAATACTGGACACTGTTTCAGCTAGTTAGTAGTCATCCAAAGCACCTCAAATTCCACTGGTTCCTAAAATTACTTTTATCTAATAAAAGTAAAAAATAAGGACAAGGTTTTAAGATCCTAGGTGATGCTCTAATGATCACACAGAAAACCCTAGAAGGGACTGACATTAAATAACCTCAGACCAAAAGCTATCAACTCAGTGTCTATACAAAGAAAGGAGCACAGAGCTTGGCTTATGGGGATGCTTGGAAATTGTGTGCACAGTGAATGTAAATGGGGTGAAAATACAGATGCTTCCCCACAATTGAAGCTGGCTGCTTGAGCCATCTCCAGTTATACGAGTTTTCATGGAATTGACAGCAGCAGTCAAATTATGCTTTTATGAGCAAGGACAACAATGACATAAACTTCCCTGCACCACTTTACCTTCCCGCGGCCCCAAAGCAAGGCCACTCTGCTGACATAATTCCCTCTGAAGGCACATTGTGAGCTACAGAATTATGCATGAACCTCCCTGGGGATTATTTCTAGTGACTTCAAGCGCTGACCAGCCCTTGTGTCTGTCACAGAGTTCTGCCACTTAATTTCTCTCCATTTTTTCTATAGAATAGTACAATTAAATGAAAATCAATAGACAGGAAGACGTGGGGGAAGGAGAGGAGGGCAGCTGTGAAAGGAAACCAGCTGCAGGTTACAGATGCACTTGATTTTGAGACTCTCAGAACTGGGAAACAAAATGTTACCCATGCTGGGTAACACTTCCCACACAGTGGTCCATGAGTGTAAATTAATTTTATATTAATAGCAATCATAAAAAACAATTTGTCCTCTAATTATGTGGATGTCATGTGCATGTCCACTGAAGTTCTGTTATAATTCAGTGTTAGTTAAAATGTGTCATCAAAGGTCATTTTATTCTGAGATCTCACATTGCCATTAAAATGCCAGTCCCCTGCAGCCCAAGATGATGAAAGATGGTGTAAAAGAAACACCTTGTGGTGCTATTCATTTAATTCCTGATTTGAAATGACTCCAAATGGTCTAGAAAGAAAATCAAATATTCATCCTTTTCTTTCCGAAACATTGATAGGTTGGGTTTGAGATTTTTTTTAATATACCAGGGCTACCTTTGTCCTCATTACCTCACCCTGACATACTACAAGGTTCTATTATTTAGCTTAATTCTAGGCACATTGAATTCAGTGAATAAATGTTTATCAAGTGAATGAATGAATGAATGAGAAGAGGGTGGCAGGAGACTTTCAGCTTGACATTGCACTTACTTTCTGGGGAACCAGGAGATGGAATACCAGCTGCTGCGACTTGTGGACCAGAGGGGCAGGGAGACATCAGGGGGTCAGCATGCTTCTAAAGTGCCCCCACACCCCCGCAGTCTTTGGGAAGTCTCCCAAGAGTGCCCAGCTCTGCTCTCTGTGTCTAGGTGGAGAGCTCACAGTCTTAGTGACGAGACCAGAATCTAAACTATCTTCATCTCCCACTGTAGGTCAATGCCTTTCTCTCCCTTCCTTCTCTCCACGTCAGTAATCTCCTTCATAAAGGCTCTTGAATTGCTCATATGGTGGCCACTTTCTCAAAGTAAAAAGATATTCTGTTCTTATGAAGTAAGTGGAATAATTAATACATTTTATATTTTCTGGACTTGGAAGGCATTTTTTTAAACCAATTCTGAAATTTTCCCATAACATTGTCCAATTGCAAGATACAGAATAATTAAAAGCAAGAAGATAACAGATATTGTTTATTTCTTTGTTTTACTCTACTGAACAGAAAGACGGGGTCTGGTTAGGTAATCATAAATTTAAGTAAAACATATGACCTAATAGAGCTCAAATGTCCTCCTGGGGAGCAGGTGTGTTCAAGTCACAACTGGAAATCTAATAAATAACTTAAACATTCCCTTATCCCATTTGCCATATTGTGTTAAAGGACATGTGAACAAACGTAAGCTGGCATGAAAGTCAAATGGCAGAGGAAAGCAGTAGCGTGCTGTGGGTCAGCCAGCACGCATCTGTGTGAGGCGGGCGGCTTCTTCACTTTTCATGCTGTGGGTGACGCTTGTTTTGGTTTTAGTTTTTCCCGAAGGCCAAACAGGACATTTGACCTTTCCCTGAACCCTGAAGATGGGATCATAGTACCACAGAGCAGGAAGGACCTTAAAGAAAAGAAAATTAAGAATATACCTTTTCTTTCTGTCTTTTTCTTTTTTTTATGTTGAATTGGAGACCTAGGGAGTTGAGGTGATTTGACGAAGCTCTCTCTGCCTGTGGAGGGTTATGTGCCCTGTCACAGCAAGGCCCACCAGCCTGGTGCCCTTTACAGATTTAGCCTTATGCGTATGTTCTGAGAAACCATTTTACCTAGCCTTTATGCTTAAGAATTAAAAGTAATATTTTTAAAATCTAAGATATTCAAAGGAAAGTGAAAGACAGATCACCAGTGGAATCCCAAAGAAAGTGATGAAATAAAATATACAGTATGCAGCATACACAGGCACATACTATATACGGATATATATCATATAATCACATATATACATTTATATATCATATATATTATATCTGTATACATGATATATATATATGATATCTATGTGATATCTATATCTATCTACCTATATCTATCTATTTATCTATATGTATATATCATATCATGTATATATCAGGGGTGCCAAAAAATGTATACACATGACTTGTATTCATCGTTTGTTATTGATATATATTGAGTATTACAATATATACAGTTTTTTCCTTTCTTAAAATGTATATACATGTTTTTGGTACCCTCTGTATATCATGTATATATCATGTATATATCATGTATATATCATACGTAAAAGTAGGCGCTCATTGGAATCAAATAGGATGCTCCTGCAAAGCCCTATTTCTCTTCAGGATAATTAAACAATATGGATAGATTACTGGTACTTGCTCAGAATTTAAAGCCTGATGGCCTGTGTGACCATCTGTATCCTGTGTATTCCCATCTGTTACTCCCTCTGTATGCTGCTGTTTTGCCTGTTTATTCTCAGATCCATTTCTTACCCTTACTGTGCTCTGCTCTGCATTGCAGAGGCTGACTCATGCAAACTACACCTTCCAGACTCCCCTGTGACCTGGCTTCCAGCTAGGTTTGGCCAATGGTTGGCATAGAGGGAGATTAGAGGATGGCAGGAAAAAATAAACCAGGGTGCTCCTCCATATTTCTCTGTTTTGGTCTCTAGAAAGGGCTAAGTGTCCATGATGCTACCTCTGCTTGGTTCCCTAACTTCTGACCTCCGGTAACATGGCCTCCCCACTAGATCTCTCTAGATCTAGGGTGTGAGTAACATACTGCCACTGCAAATTTCTCCATTGCCTCACCATCCCCATTTCCCCTATCACCCATTCAAACCCCTTTGTAACTTGTACTCCATATTAAATTTCCTCTGTTGAACCTGGTATGGACTGTGTTTCTTGACTGATACACTCTATAAGCCTATTTTTTTTACCTGTATAAAGAGCGTTACAATAGTAATGACGTTATACAGTTGTAGAGATTAATTAATTAATGTATATCAACTTCATGACACATAACAAGCTCTCAATCAGTATTAGCTGACAGTATTCTTTCCAATTTCTGTAGCTTAAATCTCTTTAGTGCATGAGGACAAGAATGACTAAATTCTGTCTTCAGTGAAAGAGAAAACATTTCAATTAAGAAATGGTTATACACAGACTCGTACTCTGTCTATAAATGTAATTATTGCAGCCATTATGTAGTTGTCAATCAAAAATTAATTCATTTCATTTGTTTGATTATGTTGATTGACTGTTTGAAGACTCTACATGGATAGTAAGTTGGGCCTTCAGATGTATTGCTAACATCCATTAACTAGCTAATGTCCATCTAAGAACAGCAAATCAGCAAATTGTAGCCATACTGTATTCCCACTCTCCATTCAATCATTTGTTCATTTGGCTGAATATGCTTTGCTCACAAAACAGAATATTCAAGCACAAAAACCCTAGTTGACCTAGCAAAATGATTAACTGTGATGGTGTATGTATCCCACCTTCAGTCCCAGAAATTTGGTTTCTGAAGGTCTAAAAATACACTTAGAATGTTAAAGCTTGAAGCATCCTGACGTTGCCTGATGTGGAGAGTGAAACTCTGTTGTGTATCTCTTTTCCTACTCTCCTTGGCTCACCAATTGTGCTTGTAACGTCACACCTCTCCTCTGAGCCTGCCAATTATATATCCAGCTCTCTACTAGACAAGTTCTCTTGGATGAGACCTAAGCATTGAAAATTTAACAAAAACTTAACACATTCAAAAAGGAGCTTCTCATTTTTCCTGAAAATCGGGCCTTCCCTCAATTCTCTTCATGTCAGTAAATGACATCACAAATCACTGAGTTTCTAAAGTAACCGGAACCTGTAAGAAACTATGGGCATCCTTGATGGCCCCCTTTCCCTCACTACCTACATCCAGTCTATCTCCAGGACCTGTTGAATGTTCACAGACCCAGCCACTTCCCTTCATCCCTACTACCATTCTAAGTGAAGCCACCAGCGTCTCTTGCTTGGACTGTGATACCACACTTCTCACTGGTCTCCTCTCAGGCTTTCCTCCTTCTAATCCCTTCTGCACACAATAGCCAGTCATCTTTTAAGAATGTAGATCAGCTACTAGCCACTTGCTACAAACTCTTCCATGGCTTCCTATTACAACTAGATTAAGATATCAATTTGTTTCCAAGACCTACAAGGCCTTACATAATTCATCCCCTGCCTAATTTTTCGAACCTCATCTCTTATCACTGCCCCATTCTGTTCATTCTGCTCTGATATTCTGGCCTCTGGCAGGTCCTGGGACACATCAGGCCCTGTCCCTTCTGAGGGTCTCTTCATTGGCAGTTCGCCTTGCCTAAACTATTCTTCCCCTAGTTCCTCCCATGGCAATGTCCTTTTAGTCCTTCAGCATTCAAGGTAAATGCTACCTCCACAGAGAAGCCTTACCTAGTCATCCTTCCTAAAGCAAGCCCCCTGCCATTCCTTATAAGAAAATCTTTTCCTCCTTCACAGCACTAATACCAATGCTTAGCTTCTTGTTTATCCTGGTTTTCATTGCATTGGTCGCCCATCACAGAGTACCTAGGGCATAGCAGGTATTGAGTGAATAAATGGTTAAAAAACTGAGTGAATATAAAAGTCAAAGCCCATATGTAAGGGTCCATGGTGTCCTTGGTAAGGTAATGGAACGGTAGGATTCTGGAACTTTCTAACCCAGTCATCCCAGTCATGTATAATCTAAATCAGTGACGCCCTCAAAAAAAAAAAGAAGAAGCTCTGGTGCTTGGATTGTATTCTGATCAAGTCTGATTTTTTTAGTGGATTCATTTAAGGATGTATCTTGTAACTAGTCTTAGATTTCTTAAAGGGATATGGAATTAATGTTTATGTCTTTTCATGTATTAATTATATATTATTTAGTATTGCATTTTTAGTAACTTGGTTAAAAGGAAAATGAATTATAAGCAGCATGAAACCAAAGCACAGGAAAATTGACTATTTTTAGGAAATTAATGGAGAGTCAAAAGCCATCTGATATTGCTATGATGGAATATTTATGAGAGAATTTGTACTTTATGGAACTGGGAAACTGGTTGCTCCAGTTTCCTCTTGGGGCACATCCACCACACTAGAGGGGGCTGTTGTACTGAGTTTGCTTATTCAATGTTCAAAATAATTTTTCTATATGGATTTGATGTGGCTTTCCTTAAACGTAGAATCAGAAATGTATAGAATGATGATTTATGCCCTAAATACTTTTCATATCAGAAAACCAAACTTCTCTTTGGAGGAGTCACTTGTGTTCATAGTCAAAGGGATTGGATGTCCACGTCCTCCGAAATTCACAGGATTCTAGGAGCAATCTGCCCATGGCCCACACCAGACACATTATATCAAGGATTCCTTTGGAAAGGTTGATCACTTTTATTATATTATAAAGCCCCAACAGCCACTGACTTGTATTACTTAGGCTTATTCTATGCCTTCTTCTTTCAAGATAGAGAAATGTGTGCTTTTTTCCCCCTACATTTGTGTTGTACCCACATCTAGGAAAAAATAAACCAAACTCCAAATTTAGCCATGAACTTCTGTGTGGGACCCAACTAAATCATGTACTTATGGAATTAGTATTAACAGTTGTGTATCTATTTATAATTGGAGAGTGAGATAGCGATTTAGACGATGAGAGAATGGCCATCCAGCATTTTAAGGGCATTGTTTTCCCTTTTTATCTTTCTCTTTTGCACAACCTAATTCTTTGATGATTTGCAAAGCATTTTTTCCTATTTATTTATAAAAACAACAGCACTTACATCTGAGAGCCCACGACATGCTAGGCAAGGTGATGAGGGAGTTGGTCTCTGTGTGTTAGGCGTAGGGCTGAGCAGGATTCACAAATCTGCAAGAGATGGACAGATCACCTTGTTCTCTGAGCAATGAATGGTGTGCCCACGGTCGCGTAGATAGGATTCCAGGTCAGTACTCTGACTTAGTTCAGATCTCTGACAGGTAAGCTCTTCCCCTTTAAGGGCAATGCAGTGATTTATCATCGTGAGCAATGCATGATACCAAGCAGTTCTGTTCCTATTTTGCAAATAAAAAACTCAGAGATAAAACTGTTTTAGCAGACATGGATAGTAGAAGTTAATGAATTCCCAGTTAAGAATAGAATTCAGAAGCCTTGACCCATGTTCTGACTGTAGGCAATAAGAGTCACTCCTTCTCAGAAGCAGCAAAATACCAGATAGGTAGTGAGAAGCAGAAAGTTCATTTCCACACACAGATTTTCACTTTTTATGTTTCAGTTATGCATTACCCAATAATAAACATCTGTTAATAGAGTGAAAGAAAAACTCCCTTGTATGAATGGTAAGTGGCTCCCTGTCTTTCATCCACTGTGGATACAGAGGCCCTGGAGGAGGCTGTGATGTCACCTCTCTTTCCTCTCCCTGCAGGCCTGCTCTATGTCGGCTTCAGTGCCTGCATGTTTGGTCTCTACAGCTTCATGCCAGTCGTCATAAAGAAAACCAGTGCCACGTCAGTCAACCTCTCCCTGCTCACAGCAGATTTGTACAGCCTGTTCTGTGGATTGTTTCTCTTCCACTACAAGGTAAGTTGAGTTGGTGCTCCTTTGTGAAGACACTTGGTAGGGAATAACACATGCAGGTAAGAATGCCCTCTTGTGGCGTGCCCATTGTGTGTAGAAAGGTAGGAATGAAACTGTGTTAACCCCTATGATCTGAGTATTCTCATTTCAACTATATGACAGAGGCAACATTTTATCATGAAATACCAGTAACTACAGCAGACAGTTGATAGTGAAAGATAAGAAACTGCCAGAGAGGGAAGGGCTTTCAATAATGGGGGACAGTGTTTCTGACACCATTCAGCTCAGAAGCTACTCTTTGTTCAGCCTAAAGCTGGGAATATTTGTACAATTCTCAAACTATAACTGCATAAGGGATTCTGCCAAAGGCACTGGCAAAGTATGTTCTCACTGGAAAAAAAGACACAGTTCCTGAAGTTTCTGTTCTGCAGATGTTTTCATATCGTCAAAGATGAGTGGAAATGCTAATGCATTCAAAATACAGTTGACCCTTGAAAAACGTGGGTTAGAACTGCATGGGTCCACTTATACACAGATTTTATATACACAGATAAATACATACACTACTATAAATGTATTTTTTCTTTCTTATGATTTTCTTAATTACATTTTCTTTTCTCTAGCTTAACTTATTGTAAGAATACAGTATATAATATATATCACATACAAAATATGTATAAATCAACTATTTATGTTGTTAGTAAGGTCAACAGTAGGCTGTTAGTATTAAGATTTGGGGGAGTCAAAAGCTATACCCAGGTTTTCAACTGCATGGGGGATCAGTACCCCTAACTGCTGAGTTGTTCAAGAGTCAATGTAGTTTCTTTTCTAAAACTGAGGTTTGAGTAAAGAATGCAAAGAAATATTGTAAAGCCCTTGCAGTTAGTATATCAACCCTAAAGAAAAGAAGAAACTACCCAGTCCAAAGCCTTTTTGAAGACTACCCACATTCTAACCCTAGGTAGGCGTAACTAATTGGTTCTGGCACATGGAGGTCAGATGCTAGCTTTTAATTGCAACACTTCCTGCAACTATTAACAATTGATTAGAATTAGTGTGTGAGAAGAGACCTGCTTGCCATTCCTGAACTAGTCCTATGAGGTAAGGGTCAGTTGGGAACTAAGACCAGTGTGAAAAAGGACAAGTATGGAATATCCAAAGAGATAAGACCAAGTTAGGACAGGCAAATGAGGAAGATGAAGAAAAGAAACACTATTCTGGCCACTTCTATCCAAGTGCTTTTACAGTTAAAGCATTAGTGGTTTTGCAATTAATATCACCAGCGCACGGTGTGGCCAGTTGATGAGACATCTTGCTGGCCAGGGCATTTTCAACCAGGTCAAATTGGGTTTTGAGGTTCCTGAAGAAATGCTGAGCTGGGACGAGTATGTACCTGAGAGGACCAGAGACAAAGCAGCTGAAGTGAATAATCAGAAATATTACTGAGAGAAGCCAGAGTCAGACCCTACTGATGACCAGGAACAGACTGAGAAGGGCAGACGAGGGTGGGAAAGAGGACACAAACATGTTAGCAGCTGAGAGGGCCAGGGCAGATCTGGAAGAAGAGACGTGGGGAAGTGGCTATGGCAGCAGATAGCGGAGTCCCTGTTTTATGTGAAGCCTTGTGCCCACTGTGGACACAAGCAAAAATGACAGCTTGAAGGAACCATCTAGGACTGGACAATGTTTATACATTGTAAATTTTTCAGTCTGGATAATGCAATCTGTTTCTTGAGCACAGTCTGGTCCTTGCACGGGTAAAAAGTAAAGTCCCACCACGTTGCCCTCATGCTGCTCCCAGCGACAGTGCTGGGAGGTCCAGCTTCTCTTACAATCACCCTCCGTACACACTCATTTTTTTTTTTTTTTTGGACACCTGGGACTACCTAGCCATGGTCTCATGTGTACAGCACGGTGGCCACCATTTTTCTTCTCTTCTCTGCAGGTAAACATTCACATCCAGTCCAATTCTTAAGCATGAGTTCAGTTCTCAGCAATTATTACTGTAATTAATTGACTTATAAGCTCCCAAACTAGAAGAATCCCTTTAATCTTCCTTAAGGAAAGATGACAAAAATCTATTCCTCTGATTGAAGACCGCGGGTCACTTCATGGGCAATCCACATCCAGCCCAGCTCTCGGTGTCCCTCACAGCAGTGTTCCTGAAAATCTGGTTTCACCAGGGACACGTGATAGGCATGCAGATTCATGGGCCACAGCCCTGAGCCACAGAATCAGTAACTGGGGACATGCCTGAGGGTGTCTGCTTTGTTAACAGGCTCCACTGTGAGGCTGATGTTCTCTGATTTGAGAGCAAATCCCTGAGAGGTGTGCATGAAATAGTGCTTGTTCCTATTTGACTCTGTCACTCCTTGCTTCCACTGACTTTTGGTGAAACCTGGAGCTTTCCAGATTTACAACCATCAGCAACTGAGAAGGCTGATGAACCAGGTAAATTCTAATTTTCTGCAACCCATCTTCTCCCATCACTTGTATGCTACTGCTTACTTAGAATAAGCAACTTTGCTAAAGAGGAATCCACATAGTAACCCTCATCATGCTGTCAGAAGGGAAGCTTTGTTATCTGAAAATTAAATTCTTGTATTCACCAATTTGCTGGTGTAATCGATACTTTTTTTAAAATTTCTTAAAGCAATGCTTTTTACTATACACATACATTTTGTTACTACTCAAAAGATAAATTTCCTTAAGGCAGCAATTTGTTCAACACAATAGGTGGTTATTTTCTAGTTAAAATTGATTCTTATTGTCTTTTTAAAAATTAAATTTTCAAGATAATTGTAGATTCACATGTCATTTTAAGAAATAACACAGCGAGATCCCATATACCCTTTACCTATTTTCCCCCACTGATGATGTCTTCCAAACTGTAGTGTAGTATCATCGATACATTCAACCTATGGGCATTTCCATGCCCATAAGGGTCGCTCCTGCTGCCATATACAGCCATACCTACTTCCTCTCACTCCCCTCCTTAACCCCTCGAAACCACTCATTTAGTCCCCGTTTCTGTAAATTTGTGATTTCAAGACTGGTATGTAAATGGAATTAGAGAGTATATATAACCTTTTTTAACTCAGCATGATTCTCTGGAGATCCATCCAGATCATTTCACATGTCATTAGCTCATTCATTTTCATTGCTAAGGATTGTTCCATGTACCACCTCTGGGTTGCTTCATTTTTGGCTATTATAAATAAAGCTGCTATGAACATCCATATACAGGTTTTCATGTGAACAGAGTTTTCATTTCTCTGAGATAAACATCCAAGGGTACTATTGCTGGGCATGTGGTAGCATGTTTAGTTTTATAAGAAACTGCCAAACTATTTCCTAGAGTGGTCTATTGTCTTTTATTACTTTTATCATGATGAAGTCAGAAAATACAGATAAGTACTATTATACACTGGTTCCATTTTACAGTGCATATATATTTTTACAGTACACATATATTTTATGGTAGGTACAGTGTATTTAGTAAAAATTTAAATACACTGTACCTATGCTTTCTTACATGCTTTATTTAAACTTAGCATGTATATATTTCCTTGTCATTTAATATCTATACATAATGTGAATCTGAAACAGTGGTTCTCAACTCTGGGTATGCATTACAATTACCTGAAGAGAATATAAATCATAGCTGTGCCCAGCGCCCACCCCAGAGAGCCTGGTCCTGATTGGTTGAGAGTAGCGCCTTTTTGAAGTTCTCCCAGTGACTCATCACAAATCATAATACACAGCCAGAGTTGAGAATCACTAATCTACAAGATTATTTTTAATGAATATGTAGTATTCCATGAAACAATTACACTGTATTTAGCTTAGGTTTTCTCAACCATAGCACTGTTGATATTTTAGACCAGATGATTTTTGGTTAGGGAGAGGGGGCCTGTCCTGTGCATTGTAGGATGCTTTGTAGCATCCCTGGACTCGACCCATTCAATGCCATCCCCCCAGTAGTGTCAATCAAAACTGTCTCCACACATTGTTGAATATTGAGAACCACTGTTTTAATAATCTCTAATTATTGATTTCAGATGATATCTGTTTTGGCCAATATAAAAAATTTGGAGACTTAGCTTGTACTAAATCTTTGCTCACATTCAATCTTTCAGTTGACACCACATTACTTATTTCTTACATAAACACTGCCTTGTACTCTTCTCTAATTGTTTTATGAACAATAGTATTTAATATCTGCAAAGAAATAAGCTAAATACTCAATTTAAATCTAAAAATAAAAAAATTTTCCCTTTGCCTCAAAGAATTTTAAAAAGAATCTTTCAAGCAGTGTTTGAATTTGCAGTCAAATAGTCATTGTTTGGAAAATCCAGTGTTTTTTATCATCCCAGGGCTCAGCTTGCCTGTCTCTGAAATTGGCCTTGGACTTGCTTCCTAGATGGGAGGCTCTTCAGAGCTGTGCGGAAGGGTAGTTCTGAGTGCCTTGTGGTTTTGCATCACAGCCAGAGGGGCCAGCTCAGAAAACTGATTTTTAAATGACACCTACTAGAGGTACTTTTATCATTAAATTTATGGCAAATAAATTTATGGTAAAATTTTGGCAAATTTTGCAAAATTTAAAAATTGTGATATTACATGATGGTGTGTGTGTGGTGTGTGTCTTTAGGGGAGTGGGAAAAGGTGGTTATATTTTAGATATATCTTCTTTGGAGAAATACCTATTTACATTCTTGGCCCAGTCTTAATTGGGTTATTTGTCTTTTTATTACTGAGTTATAATATTTCTTTACATATTCTGGATACTAGACCCTCAAGTACATGATTGACACATATTTTCTGACACTTTGTGATTGTCTTTTCATTTTCTTGTTAGTGTCTGTCCTTAGAAGCACAAAGAATTTTAATTTTGATGAAGTCCACTTTATCTGTCTGGTTATACTTTTAAAAACATGAAAGGAACCAAGTCAATTCCACCACAGCCAAGTCTTCTTTGGTGGTTTATATCCCTGGTCCTCTCTGGGGCTGCACAGCAATGACTGCAAGTTACCTTTTATTGTCTGCTCTGAGGAAGAGAAGATTCAACTCAGCTGGGGGTGTCTTTAACTATTAATATATGAAGAGTGTAGTATGGAAGAGGTGTTAAGCCGGTAACCCTCAACCTTGGCTACACATTGGCATCACCTGAAGAGTTTTAGAAATGCTGATGCTCAGGGCCCGTTCCCACTTAAATGGCTCTGACTTAAATGTCAGTGATGCAGGCCAGACATCAGATCTTTAAAGGCTCCCCACGTAACTCTAGTACGCAGCCAGAATTGAGAGCTACTGGTTCGTACTTTTTTTATGTGACTGAAGCAGGTGAAACTAAGACCAAAGGGTGAAGGTTATAAGATTATAGCCAAAATGTAAAGAAATCTTGTTCACAATTTGTCATCGTCGGAAAGCAGAATAGGCTGTCTTAGGAGTTCTCCTCGCTGGAGGGGGTGGACTAGAATGGGAGAGGGATAATGCAAAGGGCCTCACCCCTCGGTATGGAGGATTGACTAGTGACCTCTGAGATCTCATTTGGTTTGACTGCATCCTGCAGTTACAGTTTATTCTTTCCCTTAATCATGATGTCTTCACTCCAAACAACCTTCTGGGCTGGTTATAAATATCTGCAGATTGTGATGGGAGGGCTGTTTGCTCACAGATGTTGCTTACGCAGGCAGAACTAAATGATTAAATGAAGCTCTCCTGGCCAACATTGATTATTTACTTTTTCTCACTTTCCACCCATGGAAAAAAAAAAATCTATCCTCTTCCCCACCCATCAGTCCACTGTCTGCAGCTTCCCTGCTTCTTGTGCTGACTGCTATGCTGACTGGGCAATAAAGCCCCATCCCGGGGAAGCAAATGACCTGCTTCTGAATTAGACTATCTGTATGGTGTAGAGCTCTTGCAAACTCTAATTTTACAAGGCTTTTGAGAAGTGGTTGTATATTTCTGTTCTTTATTACCTGACAACATTATTGAATTCAGAACAGTAAATCTATAGCAATCCATGGAATGTGCAGGAAATAAGCTTTACTGGCCCTCAGAGACCCCCTAAAACCAAACCCAGGAAGAGATTTACATGAAAGCTTTTCAATTTGATAATGTGTTGGCCTTTCAAGGTCAGAGCTTGATCAGTTACGAACTCTATTTCCTTATATTTATCGTACAAACAAGGACACTTTTAATATTAAAAGGGTATTAGTGTCCCGTGGCTTCCATAACAAATTACTACATACTCAGCAGCTTAGAACAAAACGAGTTTATTACCTCACAGTTCTGGAGGTCAGAAGTCTCAGTGGGCTAAAATCAACTCAGCAAAGCTGTGTGGCTTCTGAAGGCTCTCGGGGAGATCCGTTTCCTGGTCTTTTCCAACTTTGGGAGGCTGTCTGCATTTCTTGGCTCAGAACCCGTTCCTCCATCTTCAAAGCCAGCAGCATAGTATCTTCCTATCTGACTCTGCCCCTCCTGCTTCCCTTGTGTGATGATATCGGGCCCACCCAGATAATCCAGGATACTCTCCCCATTTCAGACTCCTTAACTTAATCACATCTGCAGAGTCCCTTTCACCATGTAAGAGAACACACTCACAGGTGCCAGGGATTAGAATGGGACCATCTTTGGGGGGCCATTACTCTGCCTAAGAGGATTCTTCACAATCATAGCAGGACAAATCCAGGCACATTGGCTGCAAGCCGGGCCAGCTGGGATGTATGGGTGTGGTCTTTAGAAGTCACATCTGGGCCATGAAGACACACTCTCCACCTACAGACACTGTGCACTGTTGAATGTCCCTGTTGATTTTTGTGGTTCTGGTTACCTACTAATGTGTGGCGTTAACAAAGAAAACACTCAGTTATATATGGAGAGAATGAATTGGGATGGGAGACGACTTCAGTATCTACAGCATGAAATATGAATTCAACAGTATGATGTGGCAAAAAGAACATGGACTAAGAAGTCAAAGGAGCCTCGATTTAAATTGTAGCTTCTGTTTACTCGTTAAGTACTGTGGACCAGTTTTCCATTCACTCCATACTTCAAGGTCATGAGATTTGCCTTATGGAATTTTTGAAGGTTCAATAATTTATAACTGGTGACCAGTAGTGATGCATTTCTGATTAAATGTATGGTCCAGGGTTAGTAATCCCTATTCCTATTTTTAGGATACTAATCTTATTTTAAGATTTTGTAACTAGATGTAGCTTTTAACAATTTTGTGTGAGTTTTCTCTTATTCCTTGTTTGAAAAGGTGAAACTGGAGTCTCACACATAAGAATTTAGAAAATATTACATCAGTCATTTTCAACTAGTTCCTTAATTCTTTCATGCTTACAATAGAATTTTTAGGGGATAGCTATAAATATAAAACATTCAAGGGTTGTTGAAATAAAATACCATTAAAATCTTTCATGATTTACCATCATGTGCTCAACATTCTTCAGAAAAATAACGGCCAATGCCCCTGCCTGACATTTAAAATAGAAACTGGCTTACTTCACACATTTTGCTATTATATTTTCAAGGCTTGATATTACCACAGAATTGCTGTAATGGTTAAAGTTGAGAGTAATTTCATAAATAAATTACTTTTGTAGTTTTATCAAAATAAATAAGAATTGATAAAGGAAAAAATGAACCTTGTACATTCTCTCCAAATCCCCTTTAAACACTCCACTCATTGGTTTTATAATTCCCCACACTAAACAGCATGAAACCACATGTGATCCTATAGGGAAAATAATATTTTAGGGAAGTAAGGACTCCATAAAACTTATAGTCCTACATCAGGAAAGTGTTTTTATTATCCAAATATTCACTACTAAAACGGGTTGGGGGGAGAAAAGAGAAATTTCAAAGTCATTTGTCCAAGGAGGCTACTTCAAGTATTCTGGGTGATGTGATTTGTGTGAAGTTTATAGGATTGCATCTGTATGTATTAGAAAACATTCTGTATGTTTTAGTCTCATCTCTATATCAGATACATTTTTTATAATCGCTGTGAGTTATTTTTAACAAATAATCAGGAAAGTTTCTTACATTCTCAACTATTCTAGCCGCTTAGATGTGTCCTCTGAGAACAGGTGTAGAGCTCCACCGTCCACCCTGACTCTCTCTGACTGACAGCCACTAAAACTTACATCTCACATGTGCCAGTTTCTCTTACTGGTGGTGATGTTTTAAGAGATTTGGCAAAAAAAGTTTAATAACTCTGGATGTGGGGCTAATGTACTAATGTCTTATTACGCACTAAATTTAAAAGAACTTCATGCAGCAAATATTTCTTCTATGCCTGCTATGTGCTGGGTACTGTTTGGGTGCTTAACTCTTTACTTATAAATAAAGATGACAAGAACCACCAAAAATCGCCAGGCGGATTAATGCGAAGGACGGCATCCCAAACCACTAGAACTTGAATAGACCAGAAATCTGAAGCATCCTCAACATCTGAGTGCCAATGCCAGAAAGTTGGCAGAGGATGCATTCTGAGCGGAATCTTTCATTAGCTGTGGATTAGAATCTGGAGCCAGGCAACCCTGTTGATCCTCTGTGGCAGTGAGCAGGGACAGTAATGGAACTGCACTTGAAAAGCCAGGGCAGGCAGTTTCAGCCTGTGGCAGCTGGTGAGCATAACATCATGCTACACATCTTATTTATAAAAGTACTCTCATCTGTAGCCTGTTATATTTCTTTTTGTAAGTATGGCATCTTAAAGGGCTATAAATTTTAAGTTCATAGTACCTAACTATAACTATAAATGGGTTATTTTTAAATAATATTAAGCTTTTATAACTCTTTTCCTATTTTTTTTAAACTGTCACTGGTGAGTAGAGAATTGGGGAAACTGGCATCACTGAGGCCCCCAAAGCCTCTCACAGGAAGTACCAAGGTGATAGAGCAATGAATGTTTGAACTCGGTTTCCCTCTGCCTGGAAATGCCTTTTGAGGTTTCTGTATTGCTGAATTAGTGAGGGTAAGTGTTGCTATCTTCTGCAGGTGAAAGGGGCTGCTTCCATGCAGGTTCTACTCAGGAACTGGCAGTCTTTCCATCTTGTAGCTGTGACATACTCCAGGGCAGGGATAAACAAACTCTGAACTGTGAGCCACCCCATGTTTTTGTAAATATAGTTTTATGGGAGCACAGCCATGCCCATTTCTTTATATATTATCTATGGCTGCTTTTGCCCCACAATGACTGCATTGAATAATTGTGACACAGACTGTGTGACCCACAAGCCTAAAATATTTATTCTCTGGCCTTTTAAGAAAAAGTTTGCCAGTCTCTGGGCTAGGCCCTTGCTGTTCTCTCAAGACTCTCTGTGGCACAGCCTGGAGACTTTTATGGCTGTGTCTAAAGTGGTCTACATAGCATCCTCCCCATTGTACTGGCCAGAACTCAGTCACATGGCCACACATAACTGAAGGGAAGCTGGGAAATATAGTCAAGCTGTTTATACAAGAAGAAAAGAAAATAGATTTAGTGAACAGCCAGTCTCTGCCACATTAGCAATTTCTGTTTATCAGAGATTTTGGAAGGATTCGAGAAGTTGGGGATAAATTGTGAGGCAGGTCTAGAATTATAGCCAGAAGTCAAAATTCTTTCTACGTGCATCTATTCTTAAACTGCACATCACAGATATTTTGAATTTTCATCACCAAGACAAACTGTAGAGGACAACGGAATGAGGTAGAGAGAGGTGTTGCAGAAGTTTCAAATGGAAAGGCTTGTGGTTGGACTGGAGTGTGGCCAGGAAAAAACAGCTAGTTGTCTCCTAGAGTGCATGGGATGTGTTTGTCACCAGGGTGAACAGTCTGGCTGGGATGTGTTTGTCACCAGGGTGAACAGTCTGGCCCTGTCCAGCACACTCAGATACCTAATTTCGTCAGCTAGTCTGAATGGTTCCATCTCCCATGGACCAGAAAATTAATGACCCAGGCTCACAGAAATCAGAACATCAGTTTGCTAAGATAAAGAGCAAAGGTTGGCTCAAACTTTAAAGGTTGAAGCATAGCCATCACTCACTGCATATCTCCAGGGGCTACCGTGGATGGGAGACTTTTTGTAACTTTATATTTAAAATTAGTTTTGAGAGTTTTTCTTGACTCCCTTCTATGAAAGATAATTAATACTGTCCCGCATTTCCAGACTTCTGTTGTACTATTTTTATATTGTCAATTATGTTAATAGTTAATTTAGATCAATATAATCCCTGTGGTATGTAAGCCATATTTCCATACTTACTACATTTGCTGAACCACCAGTCTCTGACATGCAGGTTCTTCTTTTATGAATACCTGATTTTGATTTATCTCTTAGTTAGGTGGGTTTTATCACCATTGGTGTTGTCGGGACCAGGGCTGCTGTGTGTGTTTGTACAGGCTTTCCACAGTGCCGCCTGTCTACTTATAGGGCATGTTTTCCAGCAGATGGTAGTGAGTGCCTTGAGGAAGAGGAGACTTCATAATCACACAAAGGTGCCAATTAGGCTAGTAGTAGGTCTTTAGGATATGTGCAGAAGGGCTGTAATTCTCACGTCTTTGTTTCCCTGAAAGCATTTCTTATATATGTATTCAAAGGATAACTTTCCTAGGTTACATTTTCTCTTCTCTTCTCAAAAAAAAAAAATAATAAAATAAATATATATATATATATATATATATATATATATATATATATATATGAATGACCCAGGCTCACAGAAATATTAATGTTTGTTTTTTTTCCCCAAAAAAGAGTCCACAAGTGTTCTACCTCTGGGTTCTTTTTGTTTAAGAATGACTTGTAGGTCAGCTTGGTGTGTTACCTGTCCCACTACCAGGGGTACAATTCCTTGGTAGCCTTGAACTTTTCCCCCAATTCACCTTCAGAGCCCCAGAAATGGCAAGTCCCAATGCCCACCCACCTCGTTGAGAATATGAGGAAGTGGAAAGGTTTGCTGTTTTGGGGAATATTTCCTTGATATTTCCCTGAGTTAATTACCACTTAATTAATTCTCTTCAAATTGGAGACAGATCTGAAAGTATATTCACCAAAATGTTAACATGAGTCCAAAGGCAGGCAGAATGGCAGAGCTGTTGTAAGACTGAGCCCACGCTCTGGGTGTGAATTTCAGCTCACTTCCTCCCAAGGGGTCCTTAACTTTTGTGTATCCTGAGTTCCTCTGGCAGTCTGGTGAGGCCTAGAGATCCCTTTCACAATGGTTTTAAATGTCTAAAATGAAAAACATAGCATTACAAAACAGGCTGATTATATTAAAATAAAGTTATCAAAATATTTTAAAATGTGATGATATAGTAATATATCAAATCACAAATCATAAGATCTGGAAGCGCATCTAATAACTACTGTCATTTCAAAGCAGTGACGAGTGTGAGCAATATTGAAGAGCTCTGCAGCAATTGCAACGTGACTTGAAAATATATGTGATTTCTATTAGCTAAAACATCTAAGGCACTGCTAATACTAATGTAGCTAGCTCTTTGCTTTCATTTATAATGAAGAGATGCCAAGTGTCAGTGAGAGGTCAGTGAAAATAAAAATCCATGTTTCTATCCAGGTTTACCCCTGAATTCTATACAGAAACCCCTGATGCTATCAGTTATACAGCCTTGTGCAAAAGTTACTTAACTCCTCTCAACCCTTATTTCCCGATCAGCAAAATTGAGGTCATATTAGTGGGTGCTATATAACCGGTAGCATCAAGGTTCCCTGTATAGAAATGAAATAGTATAGGAAAATCACTAACTGCAGCATCTGGCACAGTGAACACTCAATAAATAATGCCATTATTAAGGATGGTAGAATTTTGAGTGCTTATATTTCATGTTCCTCATACTTGTAAGAATTGCTTAAATTGTGTGCTGTGAAAACAGTATACAAACATTTGTCATTTTCATAATCATAAGACAATGAAGTAATTTTCAGTTCAAAAATACGTAAACCTAGCTATCCCCTCAAATGAAAAGGAAGTTTAAATATGAATCTCTGCCATTGAAAAATGGGACAAAATTGCAACCAGACACTAATTAGAAGGTTCTAAATCATTTATTCTCAGTTTTAATTGAGAAACATGAACAAAAAAACAATTAAAATGTATCTATATGTCTGGTTTTCTCATTATTTTTGTGTAACTAAAACTCTTTACTCATTACCTTGCTAAGCTCAAGTAACTTAATCATATACCTAATTTTTTTCTCATTTAAATATATTTTCAGATGAGGTTTTATTTTTTAAAATAAATACCTTGTAAACTATTCTGTGGGGCCTCAAATTTAGTGAATTCAGCCTAACTTGGATTTAAATTTTGCTTGCCAGTTTCACACCCATTTACTTTTTTGATGTTTCATGGAACCAAGCATTTACGTGTAGGAGTGTACCAGCTCCCCATTGCTCAGGGGAGGTCCCAGCAGTTATGGATTGTACTGATGCTTCCTTTGTCTACCAGAGTCAGTTTTCTTTCCATCATTATATATTGGATCCCCTTTACCCTTAGGTTCTCTGCTTTTTATGTCTGACTTATTTCGCTCAGCATTACACTCTCAAGATCCATCCCTGTTGTCACAAATGTTCCTATATCATCTTTTCTTACCACCGAATAGTATTCCATTGTGATTCATTTCTTGAACTGAGGGACTGCTTAGGGAACATCTCAAGGCTACATGGAGATTAGAAAACCAGTTCCATGCCATAATAACTATTTAGAGTGTCACAGGGGAATGGAAGAATGGAACGCACATCAAGGTGGAAAAATTGCTAAGAAATTTATTCTATTTATATAAAAAATAATATCTAATATTTAGATTTATTATTTATAAATCACCCAACAGTAAATTGTGAAATGAATCATTTTCACATACTATGTTTGTGTAAGTATATCTGTATTTGTTGATGTGTCTACAATCAGAAGGGTCAGCAAACTGTTCTGTAAAACACCAGATTATAAATATTTCAGGTTCTGCAATTCAGTCTCTTTCACAAGTACTCAACTCTGCTATGGATATGGCTTTTCCAATAAAACTTTATTTATAAAACCAGACAGCTGCTAGATTTGTTAGTTTACTGACCCCTGATGTAGATTAAAACTGTCTTTGCAAACATTTCCCTCATCTTCAGCACTAGGACATAACCATTTTTCTTCTGCAAAGTCTGTCATTAATAAACCTGCTGAAATAGTGTTTTGAATTTATTCAGATAAATACCCAGAAGTGGAATTGCTGGGTCGTATGGTAATTCTATTTTTAATTTTTTGAGGAACCTCCATACTGTTTTCCATAGTGGCTGCACCAATTTGCAATCCTACCAGCAGTGTATGAGGGATCCCTTTTCTCCACATCTACCAACTCATTGTTTTTTTATTTATTGATGATAACCATTTTGACCAGTGTGAGGTGATATCTCATTGTGGTTTTAATTTGCATTTCTCTGATAACTAGTGATGTTGAGCATTTTTTCATATGCCTATTGACCATCTGTATGTCCTCTTCAGAGAAATGGAAAGCTATATGCACCCCAATGTTCACTGCAGCGCTACTTATAATAGCCAAGGTATTGAAGCAACCTAAGTACCCATCAATAGATGAATGGATAAAGAAAATGTAATATATATATATATATATATATATATATATATATATATATATGTATGTATATGTTGTATATATATACACAACAGTATGTATATGTTATATATATATATATATATATATATATATATATATATATATACACACAACAGAATATTATTTGGCCATAAAAAATGAAATCTTACCATTTGTGACAACATGGATGAAACTAGAGGACATTATGCTAAGTGAAATGAGTCAGACAGAGAAAGACAAATACTATATGATTTCACTTATGTGTGGAATTTAAAGAACAAAATAAGCAAACAAAAAAACCAAAACAAAACAGGAACAGACTCATAGATACAAAGAACAGACTGATGGTTACCAGATGAGAGGAGGGTTGGGTTTGGGTGAAAAAGGTGAAGGGATTAAGAAATACAAATTGGTGCTGTGTTTCCCCAAAAATAAGACTTAGCAGGACCATTAGCTCTAATGCATCTTTTAGAACAAACTTAATATAAGACCCGGTCTTATTTTAATATAATATTATATTATTTTTAAATAATATAATATAAGACTGGGTCTATATTAATTTTTGCTCCAAAAGATGCATTAGAATTGATAGTCCGGCTAGGTCTTATTTTCAGGGAAACACGGTAGTTACAAAATAGGCAGGGGGATGTAAAGTACAGCATAGGAAATATAGTCAATAATATTGTAATAACTATACATAGTGGGTTCTAGACTAATCAGGGGAATCACTTCATAAATTATATAAATGTCTAACCACTACACTGTACACCTGAAACTAATGTAAAACAATATTGAATGTCAACTATAATTGAAATATTACAAAAAAAATTAAGCTGTTAAAAGCTATACACAAAACGTTACTAACTTCTTTGCACTTCAAGTGTGCTCACTTGTTTTCAAAGCTAGTTGTAACAATTTCTACCAGTTATAGAATAAGTGGGGTATATGCCTCTTATTTGAGGTCTTGGTGGCACCTAAGGGCGTATTTGTTAGTGTTGTTATAAGGATATCTGTGGCATGCACACAATACAGTGAAATATCTTCAGTTTATTGGTTTATTGTTTTCATTTTACATAAAGAAATGAGTGGGATGTTAATGTAAACCAGCAGCCCTGAACTAAGATGTGAAAGGGAAGGGATATTAAAGCCATTCCTTACAGAGAAGGATGAAGCAAAGGTATTTGGAGACAGGGAGCACATTCTAAACTGATTTTATATGAATAGTGTGCCCCATAAGAAATAAGAATATCGGATAATAGCAAGTATATTATCAAATGAACTTTCCCAGAATCACATGTATCCAGAGAAACAAAGCCATTATACACACTGGCTAATTACAGTAAAGAAGGTCCTTTCCAAGTGACAACTTTCTCTATGGCTTGGTGTTATTTCACCATTCCTATAGGAATGGTGGACACATAGGGGGTTATAAAGAGACATATAGTTGGTAATGGCTATATTAGTTCATGGATGTCAAATTTAGGAGACACCTCCAGATTTTGATTTTTAAAAATATGTTTATATAATAAATAGTAACATAACCCAAAGTTCACATTGTTTTAAAGTCTTAAGACTTAGATAATTTGATCTTATTTTTTAATAGGTACAAAATTTAATTTAAAAGGGGAAAAAGAAACCAACACTGTTGTTGAATATCTTTCACATGTCTTATAGCACTCCATGAATTTCAAAGATTATACAGTGTGAACATGTAACAATGATGTTACAAGAATTTATTATGGAATAACCAAATATTCTGGGCCCAATGCTAACACTCCTCAGTGATATTCTGGAATTACAAAGAGGGTTAAGTGCTATAAGTGAAGATGGCAGCTATTTATCATGTACCAAACTCATTTTTTAAAAATTGATTAACCTGGAAAACTATAATATGATTTTTTTTCCTTGACACCTGCCACATCATGATATTCTTTGAAATAAAATACTTGTAGATTTATTTCATTTTCCTGTCTCTCCTGCCACCACCAGGTCAATGTAAGAGAAGGAAATACAAAATTCTAATATGGTTGCAAGAGAGCTCATTTTTCATGTTGTCAAGGGATTTCCCCACCCTGCAGCCATGATAATATTTCTTGATGATCATTCATTTCTATGAATTGAAAAGAACAGCTTCCAAGTTCATCAATAATCCATTAAGGTTATTCCAAGATATGTTGAATTTAAGTTGAGTCCTTCCCCTGTGCAACAGAGATATGGATTGCCCTTAGAAGCTTGAACATAGGGAACGGAAGAAACAAAAAAGAATTATGTTGCAATGCAGTTAACCAAGCAATTAGGAGATGGGAAGAGAATTGGGTGGCTTGTCAAGGCCTCTGGCCATTGTGTCAGCTGTCATTATAAGACCGTGCCTAAGAGCTCTACTAAACCTCCACACTGCCCACTTCCTCAGCTCTGAGACTCTGAGATGTTCATCATGATATTTCCTACTTTTCTGAAGAGTCAGTGTTTTGAAAATGAAATGAGGTGATATGCAGATGCTTATGATAGAATTATATCCTAATAAACTGATCATAAATTGAAAATATCGTTAAGTCAAAAATGCATTTAATACACCTACCCTACGAAACATCATAGTCTAGCCTAGCCTACCCTAAACATGCTCAGAATACTTATATTAGCCTACAGTTGGGCAAAATCATCCAACACAATGAAAACACTGTAGGATAGCCAATGTTTACCCTCGTGATCGCCTGCCTAACTGGGAACTGCTGCCCGCTGCCACTGCCCAGCATCATAAGAGTGTTGTACCGCATATTGCTAGCCCATGAAAAGGGCAAAATTCAAAGTACAGTTTCTACTGAATGTGTATAGCTTTTGCAGCATGATAAAGTTGAAAAGTTGTAAGTCAAACCATCATAGGTCAGGGACTCTCTGTACAAGAAAATGCTTACAAGGAAGTAGACAGTGGCTTTGTTCACTATCTAAGATTATTATATTTAATGAAGAATTGTTATTAATTGTACTTTACTAAACATGGTTCTCTTCTTAGAACACTTCTCAGGTTGTAAGAAAGGAGACCAATGAGAAATAGAGATTAAATGTTGGCAGGAATTATACCTACGGCAACACACAGTTTATGCTGGTACTGTAGATGTTAAGTGTAAATCTAGTTAAAGAGATGATATGTGAAAATGGGGCAAAAGAAATGCACCGTGAGAAATGCTTACAAAAGCATCACATACTCTCAGAACATTAAGCTTCAGTAATAGAGACTCAGTCTTAAATTCTCTACTTCATTCCCCACATCTAATCCATCAGCAAATTCCATTGATCCTTCTCCAAAATGGATTCTCTTCTGCTTCTGCTGCCATTGTCTTAGTCCAAACAACCACCATCTCTCATTTAGACCATTACAATAGTCTCTTGGTCTTCTTGTTTCCACTTATTCTTCTCCACAATTAAACGCCCACCAGCAGGCAGAATGATCCTTTTAAAACACAAATCAGATTATACTCTTTTCTGCTGAACAGCCTTTAATACTTCTTTTTCATTGCATTTTGAGCAGAATTTAAATGCCCTGATGACCTCTAAGGGCCTAACCACTATTCCTGAGTGTCTATGCTCCTACGGCTCCAACCTCCGACTCTTACCCACCACACTGCTTCAGTGTCTTCCTCTTAGAAGGCGTGTGTGTGTGTAGGGAGAGCAATAATTATAGCCTACTCATGAGTTATTAAGAAGGTGAATAAAGTAAATCCTATCAAATAGTGTCTGGTACAGAGTAAACACTCAGCTGTGAATTACTATTAAGTATTAGGCATTGGGGACATTGGCTGTCCTTCCAGTCCTAGAACTTAGCTGTGTCCTTTCCTTCTTGGGATCCTTGTTCCTGATGGGCTCTGCCTGGACTGCTCTTTCCCCTGCTTCTCCCACAGCTGCTGCTTCAGATTTTTCAGGTCTCAACTTCGATGCCTCATCTTCAGAGAAGACTTCCCTGACTATTTAAGTACTTCTTACCTAACTCTCACATTATCCTGTCACCTATCTGTTTCCTTCATATATTTCCCAAAATCATATTACAGATTCATTCCTTCAACTTGTTTTTAGTTTGTCTCCCACAACAGACTGGAAACAAGGAATGGAGTTGTATCTTTTATACTTATCACCGTCTTCCCAGCATGTGACACATAGTAGAAACTCAACAAATATTTCTTGAATGTATGGATGGTGAGGTGATAATTAAGCCCTTAGCTCAGTTATTGAATGAATAATTAATTACTTATTTTATTAATGTCATATGGCTGCTATAACAAATTCCCATAAAATTGGTAGCTTAAAACAAGAGGAATGTATTCTTTCACAGTTCTGGAGAGCAGAACTCTGAACTCTGTTTCACCAGGCTGAAATTAAGGTTCAGCCAAGCTGTGACCCGTCCAGAGACCCTAGGGGAGAATCTGTTCCTTTCCTCTTCCAGCTTCTGTGGCGGCCAGCATTCCTTGGCTTGTGCCTATGTCCCTTCAGTCTTTGAAGCCAGCATCTTCAAATCTCTCTCTGCTCCATCTTCACATCCCCTGCTTCTTTGTGTCCAAAATTTCCCTCTGCCTCCATCTTGTAAGATACATATGATTGCATATTCGCCTAAATGACCCAGGTATATTAGTCTGCTCAAGCTACCGTAACAAAATACTGCTGGTTGGGTGGGTGGCTTAAACAACAGAAATGTATGTCTTGTGCATCTGGAGGCTGGAGTCCCAGGTCAAGGTCCAGCAGGGTTCAGTTTCTGGTGAGGCTTCTCCTCCTGGCCTGCACACAGCTGCCTTCTCACCATGTCCTCACATGGCCTTTTTTCCGTGCGTAAGTGTGGGTAGGGAGGGGAGATGGGAGAGAGTGCACTCTAGTGTCTCTCCTTATAAGAACATGAATCCACCTTTATGACCTCATTTAACCTTAATTTAGGTTTCTTCCATATCAGCCCCATCTCTAAATATAGCTACATTGGGGGTCATGACTTCAACATACAAATTTGCAGGGGAGGAGGAGCACAAATCAGTCCGTAGCACCCAGGAAAATCTATTATCTTACGATCCTTTACTTATTAACATCTGCAAAGACCCTTTTTCCAAATAGGGTAACTAATATGCAAAGGTTCCAGGTTTTAGGTTCTGGATGTAAGGGTGGTGGGGGAGGAGGGCAGTTTTCAGCCAACTACATCAAGGAAGCAAAATGATTTGTCAAACTTACATATACTCAGGGATGTTCCAATATGATGTGTGCCAATAGAGAGTAGTTGCTCAAAATTAATAAACAAGGTAAAGCAGAATAGGAATTTATGAGTATTCCTGTGACTTCTATAATTATGCATCATTGTAAGAAAATGCAGCATAAATAAGTCCAAATGCTGAGCCTATAAACCAGGGGTTTATTATTTGCACTGACAAAAAAAACAAACAAACAAACAAAAAAACTGTTGTTATAGATGGATTAATTGGTGTGCTCTTCTTTTTAACAGCCAATTTTATAAATGCATTTGCAGTTCAACTTGATTCAGGAATGATTCAGAAAGGGCTATTGAGGAAAGTTTTTATATCTTTGCTTTAGCATTTACTCTTTGTAATATAAAGATAACAATAGCTAATATTTACTGAACATTTGCTATGTGCCAAGCGCTATTCTTCTTCTTAGTTACCTCATGAGTCACTAGAAGCATGGAGTGGTGAGGATGTTGTGCCAGATCACAGAGCAAGGAAGTGGCAAACAGAAGCAAACCCCACAATTCTGACCCTAGAGCTCATACTGTGAACCACCACTTGATATTCCCTGGAAAATATTATTAAGCATTTCTAAATTTATTATTAAGCATTTCTAAATTATTAAGCGTTTCTAAAACTCACCGCAGAGAGAAATAGCTAAGAAAGTTTACATTAGCATCAAGACCTTTAGTATAACAGATTTTAGTGTTATCAATTCTATTAGGGTTCTCCAGAGAAACATAGCCAATAGGCTGTGTGAACTTGCGTGTGTGTGTGTGTGTGTGTGTGTGTGTGTGTGTGTTCCTGTATATCTATAGAGAGAGAAAGCATATAGATTTACTTTGAGGAATTGGCTCACAGTACTGTAGAGGCTGGCAAGTTCTAAATCTGCACGGCAGTCTGGCAGGCTGGCAGGCTGGAGACCCAGGGGAGAGCGTTGGTGTGGTAGCTAAGTCCAAAGGCAGAATTCTTTCTTGCTCAGGGACCTCAGTCTTTTTCTCTTAAGGCCTTCAATGTATTGGATGAAGTTCATCTACTTTATGGGGAGTAACCTGCCTTAATCAAGGTCTACTGATTTAAAGTTAATCTCATCTGAAAAATACCTTCACAGCAACATCTAGACTGGTGTTTGACCAAATATCTAGGTACTATGGCCTAACCAAGTTGACGAATAAAATTAACTATCACAAGTCTATGTCCTGTCAGCTTGGCACCCATGTACATATCTCCCTACATCATACATAATCTCAAAATAACAGTAACAAGGTCATACTTTTGCCTGACATGATACAGCTGTCCTGCACACAACTGAAAACACACATTTGCCCCAAAAGAGGATGCAAACACCTTGGGAGATGTTCACTCTTCTCCTTGATATCCTATTACTTAAATACTATGATGTAAAGTCAGCAATACTTAAATACTATAATGTAAAATCAATACATCTTACATGATAAGCGAATAAGAGAAGAGAGAAAACAAAGATATTTCATATACACACAAACATATTCATACCAAAATAAGGAGTAAATACTCATGATAATTACAGTCCTCCTTTCTATAACTGGTCATGTGATTTAGCTGGTATTTATAACTACCTTCTTCCACTCCCCCTTCTGTATTCCATTTGTCCTCAGAAAGTACCTCAGTGGGTCATGGTTCTGTACCTGGTGGGGTGATCTAACCTTCATTCCTGAAGGGTCTGGGCCATTATTCATCCTGCCTGAATTGTGGTGGTGAAGTTTTCCATTGACTTGCTCACAGGGCATGGTGATACTAAGAGATACCTAACGGGTCTCCTGTATTCCAGACACACACCTCTAGCTCCATTGTGATACAGCAGCCCAACTTCCCCTCGGTAGCCAAGATCAGCCACCCCAGCCAGCACAGTAACAAGAACGCCCATTTTTCCCGGTTGATTGAGAAGCATGAGGAGCCCAAAGTGGCTGGGTGGCAGAGTCTTAACTTTCAGTCCCATGGAGTCATTGTGTCTCTTGGTGGGAACATGCCTCCCTTTGGGACTCAGACATTTAGGTCAGCAGAGCATAAGGTTGCAGTGACAGCAAGCAAAATGTTGCTAGTGGATCACTGGGGGCAATGGTGAGCAGGGCCACTTCCATTTCCACCTCTTGCTTCCATCGTAATGGAACAGGGGTTCTTTGAGATGTATGGAGCAGCATCACTACTACTTCTATAAATTGTCTTTCACTAGCTTAAAATTCAGTCTCCTGCAAAATCACTGCAGCCCAGCGTGCACCTCTGTGTTGTCTCTCATAGAGAACACAGATGTCTTTGTGTTGCAAGAGTCCAAATGTGGGAGTGAAGGCCACTGCTCAGTGTACCTTGCCCATAAATGTGACTACTGATAAGAATGATACATGGGAAGGTGACATAAATGAGCCATCAAACAGCCTTTGTTGTAACTGGGCCTATAATTAAACACTCCCACAGAGTAGTCCCCTTTTATTCCACTTCTGGTTTGGCTATTATGATCTTCTTTTGCTGGACTGCAGAGAAAAAAATCTGCGTGAACAAGATTTCTATCAATTCATCAAACCAAGTGAAAAAATGTCTATTTGCCATATCAAAGGTAATGGCAGAAATCCATTTTTAGGTTCCTCTTTTGCTGTACTCCTGTGTGAAATCACCCACAGGGGAAGATATTTGTCTGTACAAGAACCCTTACTGGCCTTAGATGTGATTGACCGCATAAATTTTACTGCCAGATGAACTGATTTTGCAAACCAAGCACGGGGCCGCGGAAACTAAACTGGGATTGCAGTGGGCAAGCACGGCCTGTTCCTGGGTGACAGTGTCACAACATAGAGAGGCAGGGGCCCTGGTTTCTGCTTGTCTCCTTAACAACGTGATGTTTAGAGGATAAACTGTTTCCCAGGTATTTAAATCTTAGCCATGTCTTGGTTTTCTGACATGGACAGACAATTGGCGTTTTGACTGGGGCACTCATTGATTTATTTTCTGTGTTGATTAGATGAATTTGTGGTTATTTCCTTTCTCCCAGTTGGAGAAAGAATGGGAGGTGAGGGGTGAGTTTAAGTATTCTTGGTCTCTAAACACAACCAATTTTGCTGTTTGTCAGTAGAGTATATCCCATGCCCACATTTGGTATTTTCTATGCTGTGGCCTAGAAGAAAGAAATATTGCAATATTTATTTAACCATAGGGATTTAGCCCTTTTTTTTTCCTTAAAAAAAAAAAAAGGAGAAGAGAGGGAAGAGGAGAAATAAGAGAAGGTAAGAGTAGGCTAAAGAGCAATAATAAGGCAATTCCAGAGAATTTGAAAAAGCTCTGGTTTCTCCAGGCAATTTATTTCCAGTTCAGTAAACTCAGAAGCAGAACTTTTGCCATTTTTAATAATAAAAATGATTTTGTTAGTTTAGTGCAGAGCCAAAATTCAGAGGTCAAGCATCAACTCGTTTATGTTGGCATCTCTGCGGAGCCAGGTCTGTCTAGTCTCCCTGCCCTGAATAGCAACTGGCTCAGACGCAGCGGCCATAGATCAGGACCAGGCAGAGCCTTTCGTCACAAGATCCCAGCCAGGCCCCAGCTTACAGCCTGCCCAGCAAGGAACAGCTTCCTCTGGTTCTGCTCCCACCATTCCACTCCCCGGTTCAAGATGTGGTCCTCACCCTTTGAGACACACTTGGCTGCCCAGCGATGTGTTGTCACTGCTGAGCGGTCCTCTCCTTCACACCCCAGGATATTCAGTAGAGTGGCTCTTTCCCTTCTGAGATTGTTGCCCCAAGGGTCGACCCTTCAATCCACAAATAAAGTAGGGACTCAAGAGAACTTGGGCTCCCCCAAATCCACTTATATCAGCCCATCGAATTTGGACTTAAAAACACGGCAACATTACATTGAATTATGATTCTCTCTTTTAAGAGTCATTTTACTTCATCACTGATAGGTCTTTAAAGTACCCTAGTACCTAGAATCTCCAAATTGTGTAATCTGGTTCTTTTAGAAACAGGATTGGGTTTATTTATTCCTGCTTGTTCTAGAAATCATGGTTAGATGTGCCAGTTGATTTATCTTTATATGTGCATTTTATATTACAGAGCATGGAAGTACAGACAAAAGGATTCTTTTTTTTTTTTTTTTTTTTTTACATTGCAGAGTATCCAGGACACTTTTCACAAACTTAATTAAAAGTCTAATTTTTCCTAATTTTTCCCAGATATAACTTGCCTGCTGAAATTGCCAGGCCCATCTCTCTACATGGAAATTCTTCCTAGAAGCTCTTGAACCCTCATATTTACCAGCCTGTGCCACATAACCCTGGGAATGACTTCCACATTCAAGCAATGTCCAAGGACACTTAGAAATATCCTCAAATTCATTTCTGTGTAACTTCCTTATACAGTTCAGAACCAAGTTTCAACTCTTACCATTATCCTGTTTCCAAATGGCATGCCTCTCTCAGTAGCAGGCTCACATCCAATAGACGCCTCTTGTTTGGGCAAGACAGCACGTCTTTTGGAGTTTTCGCAGTAATGTCATCCTTGAGCTATGGTCTGAGATATCTGGTATGTCTTCCCCCCCCTCATCATAGAGCTTAGGAACGCTTGAGTGCTTGAAAGTGTTGTCCCTTACTTATATGTCATACGTGAGGAGTCTTTAGGGTAACGTTTCTCTCAGGTTCCTCAGCTTCTCCAAAAAAAAATTCAGAAGGCAGATCCTATCAGATCAGCAAGAGCAGCCCACAGCTGTGTATGTGTGTGTGTACACAAAAAAGAAACAGAATATATGCTTGTTTAATTTAGATAGAATCATTTTTTGTTTATCCAGTTCTGTAATCCCCTTTCCTCCTAGCTATTGAGAAATTTTCTTTACCTCTTTTTTCTTTCTAATTTGAGCTTATTTTCTTCCTCCTCCCAACTGCATTTTCTCTGAGCTTCCTTGGCTCTCCAAGTTGGATCTAAATTAGATCTAAATCTAAATGTAAATCTCTCTCCTTTTTTCTCAGATAGCACCAAGTCTCATTGCCCTGTACCTAACTTTCCTAAGAAACCCTACCAACTACCCTTTTCAGGTCTTTCCTCTACTTCACAAGTGACAGTTTCTTTTTTCCATTGAATCATTGTAGGGTGTTTTGGGGTTGCTTTTCGTTTTCTTTTGAGATAGAACTGTGGTATATCTCTCCTTAAGAGCTAAAAGAATCTTTTAACTTTTCATTATCTATTAAATCAAAATTAGTTCTGATCTCTAATAAACCCGTGAAATCACTGAGCAAAAATAAGCAGAGTCCAACATCAGGCACATTATAAAAGCTGTGTTACGCAGAGACATCCACCATAAAGGGACCCTTTTAAAGTGCACTCTCCAGGAAAGAAGGACAAACCAGGCTTACGGTCTCGAAGTGGTTGGTACATATACTCGAAGTAGAGCTTAAACTCAGTCACTTCATCCTTCACCTTACACCTCTTGAGCGTCCGCCATGTTCACCTCTGCTCTCCCCTGCTGACTTCTTCGTCAAGGTAGAAAAAGAAAGCTGCCCTTGAAAATTGTTCTCTTCCTCACATATTCTAGTTGATACAAATGTACTTTGAAATGGCTTTCAAACCATGCAGCTTTCTATTTGTATAAACTTAGGCTCATTAAAGTCATTAGTTTATTAAAACTCAACTGGGATGTTTAATATCAAAGCTAAAATGAAAATTTGGTCTGTCCTTAATTGATGTACTGAATGTCCCATTAGCTAACTAGTAATCATATTGAAATGCCAGCTGGCTAAGAGCTAGGTTTAATCCCGAGCTGGAGGTTAAAGAGCTCTGGGCAGCCTTATCATCAGTCTTCCAAGCCACGCCTCTGGATAATGGCTTGTGTCCCAGATAGATTGCTCCAAGTAACACACAACTATTCTCCTTCTGTGTCACGAGTGCTTCCCGATCCTTGTTAGCTAAGAGACCTGTCAAGGTGGCAAAAGGCAGTAGCAAAGTAAACAGCGTGTGCAGTGTGGTAGTGTTAATTCAAAGTGCATCCCTTCTCAGCTTCTCAAAGCTACAAGTCGGGTAAATGCAGGCAGAAGTGTGCGTGCAGCACAGAACCGACAGCATCTCCTGACGGGCTCCATTTGGCTGGGAGAGGACCACAAAGTACATTTAGACAACAGCCCATGTTCGTAAATGGAAATAGGAAGCCTCTACCTGAAACTTGCCTCATCCATAACTCGGAGATGGCTTTCTGTCCCCTTCAGTGCACCAGAGTAGTTCTGTTCTCTTTGCTTAGGGAACTACACATGAGTATTTCTTTGCAGATCACAAGCGAAGCAGCTGGAAATATATAGAATTTTTGTTGAATTGATTGGTTCTTTAAATGAATGCTCCATTGGGATAAGTGCAGAATCCAGACCTGAGGGTCATCCTATGACCCTCATTATTTTTTCTATAAATCTCTAAAGAGTAAAAATAAACTTTTTCTCACACTTTTAAAAAAAAAAAATCAAATCTTCCTGTCATTATTTCTAACACTCAGTATTTATACAGATTAATCATAAAGCTTGCCTTACTTCTCCCTTTTTGGACTTATTTGTTAAATAAAAACTTTCTCTATTGTCTATTAATACAATCTCTTGGGTGACTTCCAAGCTGTCTCTGCCATATAAAATTCCATGCTATCTATATTTTGAACAATTTTAGAATGAATTTTGTATGAATTAAATGGAAATAGAGTACTGCTGAATGTGTTATCATCCTACAGTTATGTTCCTGGAAAATGCTTTGTATTGCATTTATCATTCAATATGGTGGGCCCATGTCCAAAAAAGGGATAATTCAGGTATTGTTTCTTACAATGGCAAAGGCATTAGCTTTAGAAAAATGAATATTAAAATATATGTCATACTGATCAAGTCAGAATATGGGAGCCAAAATCAGAAATTGAGAGGAATTCAAATCCTTTTCACTGAATACCTTGTATCAACATTTTTCCTGTTCCTACTGCTACATTATTTCAAACACCAAATCCAAGTTTAGGGAACCTCCTGTTCCAATCCACTGATCAACAGCTCTCAGTCTTCTACTCAGATTCTTGCCTTTTGTAGTGTCCCTCCCAATTCATCATCCTTATCACTCTCCTTTGACTGACTCCAGGTTGGAAGATGCCTTTTGGAGTCAGTGATTAAGAATCAGCACTATGACTTCCCTATCAACGAGTTTTTGTTTCATATTTTACGTATGAGAAATGACATTGGATTATTAAGTTTAAAGTTTCAAAAATTGCAATACAGGCCGATTTTTTGGTACAGGCCGATTTTTACTTTTTTCTTTCTTTAGTCTGAAACGTCTCCATAATTAAATTCATTCATCCATTCAAAATAACCAATAGCAAGTAACCTATAGTAGATGCCTACACTATGCCAGGCTCTGTGCTTGGCCTTGGTCAAGAAAGACACAGTCCCAAGTTAAGGGACTAAGAGAAAAAGGCAATTTAATCCATGATTATATAAGGGTTATAAGAGCATGCTATAAAAAATAACAACAAAGCAATACCGATAATAATAACAACAATGAAGCCAGTAGGAATTGACTGCTTTACATGCTTTATTTAATTTAATCTTTATAGCCACTCTATATAGTAGGCACACTTATTATCCCCACTTTACTGATAAGGAAACTTGGGCCTGGAAAGGTTAAGAAACTTGTGCATAATGACAACTAGAAAGTAGTAGAGCTGGGATTTGAATCCAGTTTATAGTAGAATGCAGTTCTAAGCTCGAAGCCCCCGTTCTTAATCTCTGCCTCCATCTGCTGCAATAGAGGCAGACTCACATCTAGACCTGCAAGGCTCTAAAGAGGCATGAGTGGAGTTTTGAAAATGAAAGTTATTGACAAAATATTTGAAATGATGGTAAAATTAGGAACAAACCCATTTCATTCACCAAAGTTTCAGATAAAGGATAAAACTCTTGAATGTAGAATTTCAGGAAGCAAGTTTGGGGGTAAATAGGTTTTCTGAGATCATATACAACAGTACTGAGTTAGTGGTCTTCTTTTCCTATCATTTTATTTTACAAAAAGTAAAGCACATTTAAGTTCATTGGGAAAAGCTGAATTAATTATTTCAAATTAATTAAGTAAAGCTGTTACAAGCTGAGTCTAAGGTATAAATCCATCTGAGGAAGTATTATCATATGGTTTTCTTTCTAGAAAGAAAATCAGAAAATGATCTTTTGTCTTAGCTACCTTGTTGCTGCTAATAGATACATAAAATAAAATAAAAAGGAGGGGGGAAGGTAGGAAAGAAAATAGGAAGGAAGGGAGCAAGGAAGGAAGGAAAACACCCACCACCATGGCAGGAACTTACGCCAAAGGACTATTGTAGGGACAGAGTCCCAGAGAGCAGTTTCCAGGCTTGCAGCCTCACGTGGAAAGGTGCTGGTTCAGGTAGTAGATGGTTATCAGCTGTGACTAATTGGCCATCAGATGTAACCAGTTAGCCATTAGCTACTGATATAACTGCCGTGGCGCGGATTGGGGATTGGGGATTGCAGTAAGCAGTAAGCAGTAAGCAGTAAGCAAGTGAGGTTGGTTGGCAGAGAAGTGGAAGGCGGTTTCAGATCCTGTGGCTCCTGCTGCCTGTGTCTCTAACCCAGCCTCCAGTGAGAATATAGTGGTATGACTCCCCTAGCTATGGCTCCGTGGGTGTTCCTTTTTGGCCTCACCACGTCCTGCATTCTTATATGGAGAGCGGAACCAGAGACCCCACATGACACTCTGCATGACAACTATCTTTTCTATGTGCCATTTTCAAGACTGTCTTTCCTATTATAACCATCTTTTTACTCTTCATTATAGCTTTGCTTCTTACTTTATAGATTTTCTGGATACTTTTCCTGTTCTCCTTTCTTCCAGCTTCCAATTAACTTTTGTCTTTTTACCAGGTTTTAGTTCTTTTTATGAGCATAAAAATAAAATAGGAAAATCAAATTGATCCTTTTTTTCTCACGATACAGGATGTGGTCAAGACAGGAACAATAGCAATTTACTAAAATGAGGTTTAACATGCCATAGTGCTTTGTATTTGTTTGTCCCCTGCTTCTTTACTGAGACTATTAAGTTCTTGATGGTAATGTTTTCATTTCTTTTTCCCAGTACAAAGTTCAATGTTTGATATAGAGAAGTCATAGAAGAAACTATTTGTTGAATGGAATGAATGAATGAATGAATTGAATGAATGAATGAAAGAATGAATGAAATAACAGAAAAGGCAATACAGTGGGTTACCTGTGTCTCCAACTTTCCCCCAGTAACTACTCAAGTAACTATGAAGTTCCAGTATAACTACTCAAGATACAGAATTTGTAATTTTTCAAAAATATTTGTAAATTCTTGGGCATTTGTATAAACCAATATTTTCTTTTTTTCTTATAAAACTCTACGAATTGTTAAGCAAGTAGTTTAGAAAGAAGTATGCTATATATACAGAGGCTGCCAAAAAATGTATACACATTTTAAGAAAGAAAAACTGTATTAAAATTGTAATATTCAATATATACTGATAACAAAAGATGAATACAAGCCACGTTTGACTTCTGCAATTACAAGAGGTGCTCAACGTGGTTACCATCAGCATCCAGACACTTCTGATGACGGCGAACTACTGCTTGAGCAACGTTGACCAAAGTGTCCACTTGTATACATTTTTTGGCACCCATGGTATAGACCTGTTTGATTTTGTTTTCAGAGTAGTAGGGCAAGAATGGAACATTATACTGTTTCTTTCCATGCAAGGATAATCTAACCTTGCAAAGATAGTCAATAACAGTTCCTACTAGGAAGACAAATAGTGCCTGAATTGGATTAAAGTGAAATAAGAGTCTCTGAATTCAGCTGTGTCAGGGAGGGATTTGGTGTTTATGGCTTCATTACCTTAAATGGAATATCTATATTTCTCCTGGGTTTAATAAAGCCAAAAACAGCCAACTGTTTGTTGAGTGATTGGAGATTTTTTGCTTTTAACTTGATGTATTTTAATTTGTACTTAACTAGCTCTCGCACATCAGGTACTCACTGGCATTTTAAGAACAATTAGCTAAGTGTTCCTCTGTGTTAGCAACAGAGTCAAGAAAAAAGATAAGGAAAATCAATAAGGCCAAGCCAGTTTAGGAAGAGAAAATTCACTTTCCATCACGAACATTGACCAGTTCATCAAGCTGCCTATTCTCAGAGGGAGCGGGTCCACTGGTCTCTCTGGGCCTCATTACATATAAGTAGTTCTGCTCCGAGAGCTAATTGACTTTACTGTTGTGTTTTTAGTTTTCAGGACTGTATCTCCTGTCTTTCTTCACCATCCTCATCGGGCTGGTGCTCTATTCCTCCACCTCCACATACATAGCCCAGGACCCCCGGGTGTACAAGCAGTTCCGTAATCCTTCCGGACCGGTTGTGGACCTACCGGCCACAGCTCAGCTGGAGCCTTCGGTCACCTACACCAGTCTGGGCCAGGAGACCGAAGAGGAGCCCCACGTCCGCGTGGCCTAAGAGGACGCCCTGCCTGCCCACTGAGGACAGTGCAGTGGCCACGTGTTCGTCCATCATCTCTGTATTGTACATAGAGAAAGGTATTTATTAGGTGTGGTTTAGACAGGTGGGCTGCAAATCCAAAAGCCTGTAAAAGGCACAAGCTAAACATCACTGGAGACACAGGTTCCGATCCACCTGATGGAGAGATGCCTCGCTTGTGTGTATCCTGATCACACACTCCCACCCCCACCCCCACCCCACATTAATTACTGAGAACATTTTCAAACAAAAGCAAGTATTATTATTATTTGTATTATTATTGATATTCTTATTACACTGAGTTTCAGGAGGATGTTTTGTACTCCTGATGGGAACTATTGCCAGACCCACATGTAGTTAACATAAATCCCACTTTTCTATGGCAAGTCACTTTGTAAGAATCATACTTTTATGTTATTTTATGTTTGGCACAGTCTATATGAGTGCTGCAGGCCACAGGAGCTCCACCCTGAGAGGTTCCCTTATCTGAGGGACCTGGTGGCTAATGGTTTCCTCTGTTACCTGTTGGATTGCCTGCTCAATAAGTATTTTGTGCTGTGACCCTTGTGGGGAGGGGCAACTGACCATATACTTCTCTATTCTAGGAATAGATATAAAACAAACGTGTTAGCTTTTTTATATTTTAATCTCGGATGACTCCAGACCATTGCGTTTCTGTTGTGCCACATGGTTCTGCTAATCGAGTCCCTGTAATAACAGAATAAGGAATGTTCCATTTCTGTGGCTTATGGGGAACCCCAGAAATAATATGATTTGTGTTTAGGATAATATATATATATTTAAATCTTTCTGTCCCTCCTTATATCCCCTCTTCAAAAAAGTAGATTTGCTTTTCTTTTTTCCCTAGATTTCTTTAGTGATGATATGGAAATTAAGGCATTGGAAAAAGCCATGGTCCTCTGCCCTCTTAATTGTGGGACACCCTTTTTGAAATACACCAGCATGGAAATTACCTTTCTTGTAGAGTGTCATTGGTGGCCTCCCAGCAAAGTGAAGTCCCTGACAACAGCTCGATTGATTTGTTTGACCACTTTACAGTGGTAAAAACGTCGCCAATGAGAAAGTCTGGCATTTGGGTGTTATCGGGCATCCATTCAATAACAGACTATATCAACACAACATCCTTACGCATACAGAGAATTATTACAGGGTCCTGATAAGGCTTTGAATGATATGTCACTAGTCTAGTTTTGTTGGCTTAAAATAACCCCCTTTTCAAACACAAGAAATCAAAAAACACCGCAGACCTCTATGAATTAGAAATAGGTTCTACGTGTCAGTATGTGAACTGGTCTTTAAGTTTGGCTGGCTTCAGTAACATTCAAAAAGATCCTCGATGAGGTTACAGGGTTTGTAAAGGAAAAATAAATGCTTATGAAACTTTGGGCAATTCAAACCAATACATCTTAAGCAAGCAAAGCAAACACCAGAGGGGTCTCTGTACAGTAGGAGGACCAATTACAGCTTAGTCAGGATTCCCAGAGAGCCTGAACAAGGCCTAAATACGGAGGCCATAGCATCCCAGGCTGTCAGCCAGCACCCATGTGGTCCTACTGCCTGCATTCTACCCAGGGCAGGTAGTCTGCCCTCGGAGATGGGAAAGAAAAGTATCTTCTCTGGTATGCAGATCTTACGGTCATCTGTGTTCAGTCCCCTTAAAAACATGTTTTTTTTCTTCCCTCTGGAAAAACAATCAACGTTAAAGCTATATCAAGTCAAAACAACTTTGCCAATGCCTGCTCTCTGCTACCTTTTAACCTAATTAAATACCTTTCTCTGAATATTTTGTCCATTCCTATCTGAAGACCTTTAAAGACTGTGGTTTTATTTTTGTGTTTACATTCGTTTGGTTTGCATAATTTGCTTGATTTATTGCATTTTTAGTATTTATTTTAAGCCAAATGTTTTAGTCTTTTTTATTCATTTTTATGACACTAATTTGTAGATGTTTAGTAAAATCTTATGAGAAATAAGTGGATGAAAATTTTCCCAGTAGACTCAGTGGACTGGGAATTTTTCTTTTTTTTTAAATTTCAAAAAGGTTTGCAATCAATTTAGTTTAGGATGGCTAAAAGCTGCCATCTGAATTATTTTCTAGGCTATTTTAATTGACTCCATTGTATGGAAACGAAGTGTAAATGTTGAGGAGAATTCACTGTATACCCTTTATCATCCCGCGTCCTTGAGCACAAGACTTTCACTGGGGTACCTCACTCTGTCGGCTTGTCTCCATTCAGAAAGGCTGACCACACTGAATTATCCGAGATCAGGAGTTCCAGATTAGCCCTTTGGAAAAAAAGAAAATAGCAGCAAACACACTCTTTTTCTGTGTAAAAACATTGATCCTTTGGGAGTAGGGAGGGACATGGGACATTAACTCTAGCTATTTTTGTTTCTGGAATCTCATAACCTCAGTGGACACCAGCAAAAATTTGAGCTTTTCAGTCCACCACCACTCCCTCTTCCATGAATGAGACTAGCAGATTGTACAGAATTTGATTGGATAAGTGAACCACAGTTTTCTTAAACCCAGATAAGTGGTGGTTCTGACTTTCTCTCTGAAAACCTGCACTGGGGACATAGCTTGCCTTGGTCACGTTTTCCCTCAGCTCCAAACTCTGACATACACAACCAGGTAGACCAAGCAATAGAAAAATTTGCACCACTGTGTCCCATGAAAATGTTTCAATGTTTAGTTTAGGTATTGCTAACTCGTGCTATTAACCTTTTGACAAGCGTGTAGTATTATTTGTTTTGGGTTTGTTTTTGATTTATAACCATTTAGTAGTCCCCAGCTAGCTACCAGTACAGACTTTACCCCATGGGTAGGATTCTATTGTCAGGCCACATAACAAAGCACATTAATCCAGACACTGCAAATGGAAAATATGAACCAAAAAAGAAATTTACACTGATAAGTTGAACAAACTCTCCATTTTTGATATTTGCATGCTCCCCTATGGACTGGCTGTGGCAATGTAATGCCTGTATAATGTTTTCAAATAAAAATAAATGCTTTATGAAAGCACCGAGTTCTTGGTTTTCTTGAGTGTTTGTCTGCACTATGACAACCATGGAAGTAGTTCCTGGGGGATGCTAGAAATAGCAACGAAAGTAGATAGCAGGGTACATGTCAAAATAAAAACCAGCAAGAAAATATTTCCAAATTAGGAAAGGCACAGTTGGTCTCAGAGCTGTAGCTTCGAAAAGCCAAATTGAACATGTTTGTCGTTTGCAAAATTAATTATTTGGATGCTTAAGAAGACTCTGGGCCTACAACTTCCAGACCCACATTTAAAACACATGTACGACAATATAAACTGACCCCCAAGAAACAGTTTCTCATAAAGAAGCAAAGTTCTGTGTAGGCTGCCCGTGGCACAATGCCAGGCTTAAAGGGTGAGCATTCTTCCCGAGCACATTTATAAAGCAGAGCCGTTCACGCTTTTGCTTAGAGGTGTGATGACACTCAGAGGTGTCATGATGACACTGTGTCTTGTCATCGTCCCCCTCCACTAACCGCAGCCACCTAGCAAACCCTTAAGTACTTAGAGATGATTGTATATAAATTTACATGTTCTTGTCATTCGTATTCACAATCAGACCTCAGAAATTAAGTGAGTCGAAAAGACTGTGTGTCCAAGTTGTGTATTTAAAATATTTTTAAAAGAAAAACATTCATTTTTCAGGAAAAAAAGGAACACTGATCTTTTATAAAGTATTCTTAGGTTGACATCCATCATGATTTGCTTTTATAAATAGTTAGAACAGAACGTACTTAATATAAATAATTTGCTTGAAAAAAATGTGACGCACAGTTTAAAAAAGAATTTTTTTCTTGAAAACTGTAAATCTTCCTCTAAGGCACTGTTTGTTTTTATGTAGTAAACTCTTAGATCATAGATGAAATACCATTGAATGTCAACCCAGCCTATGTCCAAATGTCCAACCATTCTAAATTATTGGGGTCAAAGTAGTATATATGATAAATGTATACGTCATGTTTATTCTGTCTTCCCAATGAATTATAATTTTCTTAAGGAAAAGAACTGAGTTTCCTAAATGCTTGGAAGTTCTTGCAAAGGCAAGACAAAGCAGCACTTGAATGATTTGTGTAACTGTTAGCGTGAAAGAAAAAGAGAAATAAGCAAAATTCAGCAGGAGAGCTATAATTTATTACATTGTCTTGATGCTCCAAAGGAAAGCAAATTGTAACGTCTGAAATAACAGGAACTGGCATCAGATCCAATTTATCTTCAGTGCCTAGAAAAAACACCTTGTACACGGAAGGCACTCATGCATCCCCCTTTTTTTATGTAATCTAACTTCTAAATCAGAAATGCAAAGTACAAGGGCATTCTATTACAAAATGTTTCCTTTTTCCCTTCTACTACTCTGAAGTACTTTTCCTGTAAAATCCCTGTTCTTGGAAAGCAAGCAATCATCTAGTCCACTTAAATGCACACTTGAATTTTTTGCAAACTCTTAAAATGTTTGTCCGTTCAGGTTGGCCTTTGGATATAAATCAGATTGAAGTTCTTTTTTTTTTTTTTTACTTGTATATTGCGTCTTTTATTTTATAACACTGCATCTTTATGTAATGTACACTGTTCTTCCTTTTTTCTTTGGTTTCTTTTTCTGTTCTTCTGTCTTTTTTCTTTCTGCAAGCACAAACAGAGTGCTCTCTATGGGCCACCTAGGCAGTGTCTCTGCCCTTTATTCTCTATGTGGTCAAAAATGTTTAATTCAGGAAAATTATAATACAGCTGAAAAGCCCCACACCTACCAGATGGCCTTTCATTAGTGCCTGAGAGGACAAGCCATTGTGTGCCACTTTTCAGACGATCAGACAAGTTGCCTCCAAACATTGCTGAAGCCTTATTAACAAGGAAAACTAATGATCAGAGAGGGAGAAGGTCTCTGGGAATAGACTAAAATTAGGGGCTTTCATCTAGATAGACAAAGACTTGGTGTGGTTAAGACTAAATCTATAAAAGCGTAAAAATGAGCTTGTTCACCAAGCCTCATCATTAGAGCTGGGAATGATCCCATAATGTTTGGAGGATAATTTCAGGATAGCTAAATATTACTTTACATAATGGGGAGTAATCTTCTTGGACTATTATCCCAAAGTGATGGCACTGGCTGAAAATGTGGTAGGTCACCTAATAGATGGGAGAGCTACAATGGGGCATTAAGTAGGCTGTGTAATTCATTATCCAACCCGTTAACACTTTAAAGAGTGAAATCAGGCACTATTAATAAGTGTGTCTGGACAATAAGCGTCTGTCACAGGCAAACCTGGATGTGTGGTCACCCTGGCTTTAAGAGATACTTCGGTACATCCCTCACCGTGGGAAGTTGGCAGTACAGTGGATAGCCACGTCGTCCTGCCACTAGATGTCACTGTCGAAGGTGAAACATCAGGTGGAAGCCCACCACCTGCCCACAGTGAGTGAGGCTGTTTGTTACTGGACTCATTCTTGGAGGGCAGCTCCTGCCAGAGTTCCCATCTTACTATTCAGACCTTGCAAACATTATGGCCAGGGGTGGTGGAGAAGTGAGAGGAGTCCCAGTGGTAATATCTCAATCATCTTGCCACTGTTTCATTGCTAAGTGTGTAAAAAAGTAAAAGAACAAGAGAGAAACATGGGAGGCTAAAAGAGCCAGTACTGCTGAAATCGTTCATACCATATTTCCCCGAAAATAAGACCAGGTCTTACATGAATTTTTTCTCCAAAAGATGCATTAGGGCACATTCTGAGGAGATATCTTATTTTTTCATGTGCAACAATCTACATTTATTCAAATACAGTCAAGTCATCTTCTTCTGGAACATTGTCATAATGTACTAAATGCGTCCGTCTGGCTGACGATCTTAACTGGGGCTTATTTTCAGGGTAGGTCTGATTTACAGGGAAACATGGTAATTAAATTACATTAGAAGCCAACGCAACCACACATTTCAAGAAATGCTGAATGACAAATAAATGCATACATGAATGAATGCATATTCCTCATGGAAGGAAGTAGACTCCTAAGTGCTGAAGAGCAGATGCCTTGTAGCAGGGGAATCAAAACCATTCTGCAATTCTGCAACAACGTTTTTCCCAACAGTGTCCACAAACACCATTTCTGGGATTTGGGGCTAAAGGGTTGAAACATGGGGTGATGCACATTTTTGTGTAAAGTTGGGTCTTGCTCATGCCTTTCTTGACCTTGTCTTTGTAGGTAAGAAATATTTCCATGGTACCCAAAGAGGTTTGATAAATTTTAAGTAATAGTAATAATTGCCATTTCACAGATGGTTGGCCACCTGCCAATTTCCCAGCAAACTAGAAAAGCAATAAAGAAAATCTACTTGTTCTTAAAATGACTACTTTTCTAAATGAAATTACTAAAGAGAGAGGAACTTGGCTAATCACTGGAATAATCAAAACAGTTTCATTATGGGACTCCCTGTGAGCTTTTGTTTGAATTCTCTAATGTAGTTTTTGGCATTAAATAGGATTTTAAAAGCTAAATAGGTCACACATGCATACAAATGGTTGAGTGAATCACATAACTGCTTTATGTGTCTCAAGACTCTGCTTATCAGGCTGCATTTTAATTAAAAGGAAAATTGTCAGGGAGAGAGGAAAACGTAATGTGGGGAGTTTGGTGTCATGGTTGAAAACTAAAGCTTCACTTGGCATTCAGTTTCCAATTCATAATCATGACTTCCAAACAACAATGAAGTTCATTTTCACTTTAGTCACAAGCTTAGACACAGAACTTGAGAGCTGCAGGGAACACTGGAAATCACTTCATTCAAAATTTCAAGTCGTTTTAGGACGTGTAAGGGTGGAGATGGTTTAGTTGAAGGAAAGATGTTTAGCCTGGGGAAACTACAGCCTTGTTTACCACTGGCAAAATCCTGTGGCTAACACCGTGGTGTGTGAGTCCCCACTTAGAGAGGCTGTTCTGTGATCACTAGAAACCAGAGTCAGAGCTAATAGATCCTTCCCATGTACTTGGCCAGGCAGCTTGTTAGGCAGCTAGGCTAAGAGGTTTTTAGGAGGATCCCAATTTCCAAACAACTCTGCAAATAGAATCCCAAAGAGAAAAGAAAGGAAAACCACCTGGTGTGTCCAAGGCACACTGTCTTTGCCCTTCTGGATTGAATCCATCCAGGCAGATGTGCAGACAGAAAGCTGTCTCTCTACTACCCCTATCAACACACCAGTGTAAGTGGGGTCTTTGGGACTGGCCTTCCCCACGAGACTCGCAAAACCAGACTACCTATTAAAAGTTGCAATGGTCCATCTGTAACTGCTGTCCCAGGGTTGGGAACTCACTGCTTCCATGGGGCGATATCCATTAGTTCTCCAGACATCCACTAGTTCTCACTCCTATATTATTCAAGGCCTATGGCAGGTCAGCGTCACAAATAAGGCTGCTGGGAAACACAAGTCACCTGCCATAGGATGAAGGCAAGACTTGACTCTGAGGTGAAGGCGCTTGTATGTTCCTCCTGACTATTGGAGCAACATAAAACACTCAAACCAGTGCCCCTTGTGATGAAAGGGGAATAAAAGTCACCGAACACAAAATCATGATATTTCAGCTCTGAAATTTTGATGGCAAAATTTGCCCCTGCTTTTCCTAAGAGGTACATGCTGCTGTTCATCCTGGCATCAGAGTCTCTTGGGGTTCCATGGGGCCACCACCACCTAATTCCTGGGTTCCTGGGGTAATTTTTGATGAAAGCTCCCTTGTACTATTTCTCTCATGGTTGACTGAATGCATTGTGTGTTTGTAATGTAATCTTTTTTGATTCTTGACATTATAAATAAACAGATTTTGATGTACTCATACAATTTTCATATTTATATTATAATGATAATATAGAAATCTTCTTCAAGGTACGGCATACCTCCCATCTGTTTCTGATGTGAATGTACTAGCATCTGCTTTTTGGCATTATATTATTTCTGTCTATTCCTCCTGAAATGATTGACTCAGCATTCACTGCCATCTTCTCAGCTTGGTCTTTCTACTTCACTAGTTCATTTTTGATGACTGCTTCTTCGAGCATTTCAGGAAAAGGATTTTCTTTACTTTAGAATTTAACTATACTTGATCTTGTATCTTTAAAGCCATTTAACAAAAGGAGAAAACTCCACTGAGCATGAAAGATCATATCAGATACTGTGTCTAGGCTGTATGCACGTTTGTTTTAAAAAATAGAATTAGATTTTTTAATATTACACTGCATACTCATTAAATGAAAACACTCTGGGTTCTAAATAACAATGACTTCAAAATCAAACCATGGTTTAAAAAAATTAAAAATTATTGTTTTTCCCAATGTCCTTACCTGTCAACGCTATATGCAAGGTTCCCACATTAGCGAAACACTGTGAAATGTTTTACTGCGGTGGAGTTTGTTCACGCTCTCCATCGGGTAGCATGAACCTGTTTTCTTCAATGTGATTATTAGCTACTTTAACTTCTCTTTCTCTTGCATTTTTACTTCCTAAGTTTCAGGAAAAACATTTTATACTATTCTTTCATTCATCCAAGGAAACATTCTTGAGAGGAAGCTATGATCAGATAAAATAATGTAGAGATAATGACATATAGAAAATAATTCATGGCTACCCTGGTTACAATGAACTGAAAGCTTTCTTTTTCCTTATGCAATTTATCCTTAGAAGAACAGAATAATAAGCATTAATTTTAGAGATGAAATCTGAAAAATAAGGCCATAAAGTTAGGCTCCCCCAAATCCAATTAAATGGAAGTTTTGGTTAAAGTCAGATGTTTTGCACCAATGCAGGCTTGGCCCTGGACTGGCCCACTTGCAGCAAATGGACAGGTGTAGGAAGGACTCCTGACAGACTCCATTCAGCTCACATGTTCAGCCAATGTGATAAAACAGGTGCCGGCAAAGCTATCTGCCCACACAGAGGCAAAGTCAAGATGTGGGAAGAGAATCCTACTTAGCTGCAATAATCCAGGGCACCTTCTTAGCTCACAGTTACTCCTGATAATTCCTCTGTTGGGATTTACCACAGGGGATTCCAAACCTACTTCTACATGGGAATTTGAGACTACCTTTCAGCCACTTGCTCACAGATTAAGTCCTATTTGAGTTATGTAGGCTACATGATGATTGTCTCCAGAGAAGGAAATTTGAAAATCCTTCCACCTCTTTTCCTTTGCAACCTTATCTAGTAGCTATGTCTATTTTTACTTAGGAGATGTGCTCCTCTCCATGTTCATCATTGGAGCATCTTATTATAGCTGTCAATCTCCAGCAAAGCTGTAAACTCAAGATTCCTCTGGGAAGCCCAAGGTCAACTAATTACAAGACCAAAGACTTTGATTTTGCCGAGCATCCATGGCACATGTGGTTCCAAGTGAGCTGAACGCCCGAGAACAAAACAGTTGGGCTACATCCCTCCTTCCTGAATGCAACTAAAACTGTGCTTAAGATTTAATGGCCGTTTTAGCCGGACACGTGAAAACCCAGGAACATGCTACACCTAACTTTTCCATGCGCATCTCTACGGGAACCGCCATTACTCCCTTTATTAAATGAAGCCCTGGTCCTCTGACATTGACAATCAACAATAAATGGAGACTTTCCCATCTCTGGGGTGTAATGTGAAGCAGCGGTATCTGGTGCAAGCAAGATCTAGCTCAGGAGTAAGTGTCAGACCTCAAGGTCTCTTCCTTTAGATACTCTGTGATCACTGCCAATCGTGGAGCACACTAGTTCAAATTTTTAGGGGAGCCAATGTGTTTTCTTTGACTCTATTATAAATTTCTGCGTAGCTGCAGCTATAACCACTATCATTCTGTGTGCTAGGCAATGACATTGCAGAAGTTGTCTCATTTAATCCTCGAAACTACCCTTGGAGTGGCTTGTAAAGGGTACCTCAGTTTTTTTGATGGGTTAATGGAGGCAGAGATGGGTTCTATAAAATGGCCAAGTTTATGTAACTAGCAAGTGATGAGACTAGGATTCAAGCCCAGGTGTGCCTGACTCCAAAGACATCAGAATACACTATTGTTGTACACAATGTGTCATAGTATCTGTCATGCAGAGTGTCATGCGGGGGTCTCTGGTCCCGCTCCCCCAATAAGAATGCAGGATATAGTGAGGCCAAAAAGGAACACCCACAGATCCATAGATAGGCGAGTCATACATACCATTATATTCTCGCTGGCGGCTGGGTTAGAGACACAGGAAGTAGGAGCCACACTATCCGCAATCTACTGTCCACTTCTCTGCCAACTGACCCCACTTGCTAACTGCAATCACGCTTGCTAGTTTAGCCACGGCAGTTATATCAGTGGCTAACGGCTGACTGGTAACAGCTGATGGCCAACTAGTCACAGCTGATGGAAATCTACTACCCGAGCCAGCACCTTTCCACGTCAGGCCGAGAGCCTAGAAACTGCTCTCTGGGACTCTGTCCCCACAGTATCTCAGGAAAGGGTTCAAGTCACTGAAACCTTTGGGGAGCTATCCACAAGAATCCATAATAAGAAGTACGTGAGAAAGGCATGAAGGGACTCTGTATTCAAGTAGAGAATCGGTTATATTGCAATGATTCAATCAACTAATGTAAGAAACCAACGCCAAACACACTCATGGCTCACATTTGCTGGGGGAAATGGGTGATAGGCAGACTCCTCTTTGTGCAGTACCAACAGCAACAGATCATTTTAACAACAACAACAAAAAAAAAAAATCCTCAGCCACCAGGAGAAATAGTAACTTGCTCTGGCGGTAGACAGAGGTGGCCAGGCCAGTGCCCCAGACTTCTTTAACAGGCTCCATTCACACCTGCTGAGGCCCTCTCCTGCATACACATCTTATCTGTGCCACGTTCTGTGCCACGTTCTGTGGCACAGATCTAGAATATTCTTTATCTGCATTCTGTTTCACTTCGAAGCAGCATTTCACAGAGCCTACCACTCCCTCTTTCTTAAAACGCTTTTTCTTCTGAAGTTTGTGGAACCACATTCATCTGGTGTCCCTAACCTCTCAGGCCACTCCTTCGTGGTGTCATTTACTGGGTCCTCCTTCTCTTGCACAGCTCTAAGTGTTGGAACCCCAAGGCTCTGCCCTTCGGTTGCTTCTTCTTTTGTCTACAATCACTCTCGCTGCTTTAAGCACCAGCTTCATTGCGGACGACTCACTCTTGTATCCGCAGCCCAAACTTCTCACTGCTGCTCTACATCTCCACTTGGACATCCACTAGGCCTCTCACATCTAACGTGTCCAAAGCAGAGCTCGTGATTCCCCCCATATCTGTTTCTCCTCCAGTCCTCCCCATCTCACTTAATAGCACCATCACCTAGCTGGTTCCTTGAGCCAAACACCCCAGATTCAATTCTCGATTTTGTTTTCTTCCGACCAGCATCTGCATCCAACCCACCAGCAAGTCTTTTCACCCTATGGCTTGTATCCTAAATCTGACTGTTTACTACAGCTGCTTCTGCCACGCCAGCCCCCAGCTCTCTCTCCGAACTATAGAAACTGCCACCAAAGAATTCTCTCATTTCTACCTCCCTACAACCCATATTCTACACAGAGAGAGCTTTCTAAAAATGTAAATAACACCCTGTCATTCCGCTGCATAAAACCCTCCAGTCTCTTCTGACTATTAAAGTAGAATTCAAATGCCTTACCGTAGTTCTCAAGACCCACAAGGGCTGGACCCTGCCAAGCTTTACAGCTGCATTTTTTCTACTCTTCCCCTCACTCGCTCACCACCCGGGAATCTGACTCTTCCTCCAACTGACCAAGCTGCTTCCTACCTTGACACCTGATGGCCACCAGCCTGGGGTAGTTCTCATCTCCATCACCACAATTCTGATGCTTCTCGTGGAGGTTTCAGCTCCTATGCAAGCCCCAAAAGCACCCACTTTACTCACCTTCACCCCAGTCTCACTTTTTTCCATTACCCTGGGTTAGTTTCTTCACAACTCCTCTTGCTAGCTAAACTAACACCTTACTGTATTTGTTTCATTACCATATTCTCCACTAGAGTATCACATTCTGTAAGGCTGAAAAGAATATTAGCTAGTTGTTTTTGTGTGAAGCAACAGAAACTGGCTCTGAACAGATTACGGACAAAGAGAAATGAATTAGGATGGTTCTGACTCTTTGAGGTAGAATTTTAACAGCATTTTTATTCCTGGTACCACCTTAGATATCTTTGAAAAACAAAACTTGGCTTACAGTCACTAGGAAGCATTTTTTAAAAACCAGAAATACTGTTTTTAAAAAATATTCAGCCCTTCACAAATATATAGGGAGATGAATGAATGATTTTGGCCTAGAGACCCAGCATCATTTATCCAAGTCTGGGCAAAAAGAGAACAATCTTTATGGAAGAAGTAAAAATTTCTGTGTGAAAATATGAAGACAACAATGATGATGAACACTGTCTCTTAAATAAATTATACAGCTAGGATATTAGACTGTAAAAAAGAAGCAAAATCAGAAATTTATTTATCTTGAGCCTGGTGGCAATGGACTCTAAGCTTTTGTTTAATAAAACATGAACTAACCTTTGATATTGTAGGGGAATAAAAAGTTTTCCTTGACTCTCTTAGGGTCCCTGACTGGGTCTCAACATTAAACTGACAAAGACAGATTAACAAGATAAAAGTATACAAGTTCATTTAATATAAGTCTTATGTGACAAGGGAGACTTCACAAAGAAATGAAGACTGGAAGATTGTTATACCTGAGTCTTTTTATGCTCAGTGAGATGAAGAGTGGATAGTCAAAAAATATCATAGGACGAAGGGGTTATGAGCTAAACGTAATAAACTGGGGAAACTTAGTAAGCCCTGTTTATTTGCATTCTCTCCTTCCATCTTGGAGATAAGGATGCTCCTTTCCTCTAGATGTAAGGAGGGCACTTCTCACACAAGGGTCTTATAACCTGTTTCAGTGGAGGAGAGTGAGGGAAGTTCAGAGAGAGAGAGGACTTCCTGCTTCTGACATTTTCTCAAACTCCTTCAGTTTAAAATGTTCAATATATCAAGATGCCATGCTCTGGAGTAGCACATTCTGAACACTGTCAATATCAAGCTTGCTGCTTAATTTCAAATGAAATAAGTTTTAGCAAAAATAAACTGAAATAATAAGAGTTTTTACTGAACATGATATAAAATATCCTTATTTAATACCTCCTTCAAAATTCTCTTGACATTCAGCACAGTGTATATTCTGGAAACAATAATGTCTGAAACACGGATGTTCTTTCATGCAAAATACAAATTATTACAGTCCTACCATGGAAGGTCCAATAGGCTGGGGTTGAATCTTTTCCCTAAGTGACAAAATCTGGGGGGAAAAATCTCAAAGGAACAAGATTTCCTAGTTACATGAACTGAATTTGATTACCTTCCTGCAGTATTGATGAAAAGCAGTTAAGGGTTTGTCAGCTTGACTTTCATTATGAAATAAACAACCTCATATGGAAAAACAAGTTTCTGAAAAAGATTTACTAAAAATTCTAAAATACTAATTTTAAAGAGTATTTTCATCACTTTTGTGATTAATCAGTGTTACCCCCAGAGACTGTGATATCCTGCTAAGAGATAATCATCTTCCAGAATAAAAAGTAACAGATAGCATGAAAACCAGGAATGCATGGAGATAAATAATGGGCAAACCTTTCATAATGTTTAATGTCCTTCATAATGTCCCCTGCCCTGTTTTGACTTTGGAGTCCTTCCGAAATCTTCAAAAATAGAATATGAATGTGATGCCTAGCTTCCTGTCATCTGAGATATAGGATCTGAATGGTTCAGAAAGAGAAAAATTCACAGGCCACACTAAAAGCTTCATGTTAGTCAACAACGTCAGACTTCTGCTCAAAAAAAAAAAGTTTCCGGAGAACCTAACAAGTGGCAAGGTAGGCTGATGTGAGTTCTGATTCATCGCTCTTCTTCAATCTCTCCTGAGAGTTTGTACAACAAGAAAATGCGGGTGGTCTGCAGTCAAGAGCCAACCGTAATTTCCACATCCTCTTCTGCCTCTTGAGAGAATACTTTAAGGAGCACTTGATATTGCATATTAAGGCATCAGATATTGCAATTTCCTCTGGAAAAAAAATGAACATGGGTGCACATTACAGACAATTTCATTCTTCAAGAGTTAGTTCCAGGATAAAGAAAAAAATATGACCTGGGAATAGAGGAGAAAGAGAGCCAGGTAACAGCATGCTTTAAAGTGAAAAAGGGATTGGGCTCATAAACAATGTGAAACAAAATAGTGGCAGGTTGGAATTAAATTCTAAAATGCCTGAAGAATTTCTTTGCATGCATAAATTTGGAGAACCTCTAAAATAAACAACCATAGAAATAAGAGCTAATTAGAAATTTATTTTTAATGCTCTAAATAAAATCAGGGATGGAGCTTTAGAAAACAGGGACATAAGAGCTTTCCTTTCTCTTTTGCGATGCAGGGAGTTGAGAATGAAAAGCCTCCATTTGGGAATGAAGGCAGGAAGAGCTTCCCTGCCCCCAGTGCTCTGACTCACCTGCCTCTGGTAGCTGCCACTGAACCCAAACAGCTAACACCAGCTCCAGTTAGCTCTCAGGTCAGTCAACAGACATCACCCAGCATTCACAGGGAGGCTTGGGTCTGGGGGAACAAATGGTGCTGTAGTAGGTTAAGTGGTGGTCCTTTCAAGAGATGTGTCCATCCACCTAGAACCTGTGAATGTGACCTTATTAGAAAATAAGGGTGTTTGCAGATGTAATTAAATTAAAGATCTGGAGATAAGATCATCCTGGATTACCTGGGTAGGCCCTAAATCCAATGACAAATGTCCTCATAAGAGAGAGAAGAGGAAAGACAGAGAGACACACAAAAGAGAAGGTCATGTAAAGATGAAGGCAGAGATTGCAGTTACACAGTCACAAGCTGTATTGGTAAATATGGTAGTTTAGTTCCTAAATTCATATTTTGGAGGCTTGCCCTTCCAGCTTCACAAATTAAAGCCAACTGTCTGGCTGCTATGATATGTAGGGGAGGAAAAATATCTTTTTTCTTGACCCTTTTAAGTTCTCTACTAGAACCCCCATAACAAAAAACAGATAACAAGAAAAAAATATGCAAATTTACTTCATATAATTTGTATATGACATGGGAGCATTCATAAGGAAATGCAGACCCAAAGAAACAGTTGAACGTTGGTATTTTTACGCTAGCTTTGATGAAGAGTGGAGGACCCTCTTGCATGAGGATTTTATAATCTGATTCAGGAGAAGGTAAGGAAGTCCTTCCTGCACATGCCATTTCTCAAATTTCTTCAGCTTGAAATATTCAACATGCCAAGGTGCCATATTTTGGAAGTGGTGTATCCTGGACCCCATTGGATTCTTAGGATGCTTGTTCTCCAGTCCAGGATTTTCCACTTGATTGGTAAATTCAAGCTAATTGTAATCTTCTAGGGGATGACTTTCTGCCCCTCAGTGGTGTTCAAGGACCATATCCCATGTGGACTCTGATTTGATAATTCGTTTTGCCTTTCTCGGTCCTACAGATGTTGGCCTATCAAGTTAGATCCAGAGTAGAAGCTACCCAATTTTTTAAAGGTCCATAAAGTAAAGACCTACTTATAAGATTTTACAAGAGTGCCCTTTCACAAGATTAGGTTTCTCTGGTCTGTGTGTTATGGGTAGGCCTGGCAGACATGGGTAATTTCGTACTAAATCCTGGATCATGGCTGACCTCTATATCACTTTCTAGAGAAAGTGGTCCAGACTAAAGTAAACTTTTCCTTAGCTTTTAGTTCCATGAAAAGGAATCAACTGTGGGCTGTATCATCAAGATTCTTTATTACAATCTGGCTACCTTCAGAAAAAAAAGAAAAAGATTTATTGTAAAAAAATATCGGGTAACTCAGAAACTCAATAAGAAAGCTAGAGAATTAGGCTCACAAAACAGGCACAATCCAAAGTAAAGACATGGTCAGATGGAAGCTACTGCTGTCATTGCTGAAAAGCTCTGTGGCCCCTTAGCTGTCATTGGACACTGTCACCAATCATAGACAATGCAACTAAACCACCACCACAACTATTGAGAAACAAATCTCACAGTCCCTTTAGCTGTATACTACTTAAGATTTAGAGTTTGACTGTACACTTAGCCAAATCATGTGCAAGAAAAGGATGGAGCTCCCCCAACTCATGGCTTCTCCAGCGGTTCCTGTCACCCACTAAGACTTTACAATGAGGGATTTCTCCACACTGAAAATGTTTAACAGCCAAAAATCGTAATAAATGGACTAATCTTCATGGGCTCTCTGGAGACCCTGGTCATTTTTATCTAGAACTTAAGCGATGATAGCACTTATATTGAGACTCGGGATTGGAAGAAGTAGATTAGATAAAGACTTCCATTGAGCTAAAAAGCCATGTGATCTCATTCTCCTCCTTTTAGCTGATGCTTAATACCACTTTGGGAAGAGCACATCACACCAGTACGCCATCCCACTTACATGTACAGAACTTATGAGTCTCTGAGATGTAGCTGATGGTGCTTCATCATCACCAACTAGAGCTTCCTTACTTTTCTCTTTCTCATAGACACACATAGACTCTGATAACATTTGTAAGGCAAATGAATGTAAATAGGAGCAGTTTTGGGGGTACAAACATTCAACCCAAGGATGGGCCCAGGTTCCCCAGCAGTCTGAAGACACCTTAAGGACTGTGAAGATCAACATCTTAGTTCCCCTTAGACCCTCTAAAGCCTCCTCCTGGATCAGGCCAGGCTAGTAGAGAGCTGAGCACTGGAGCCACATCATTACTGAACTGACATTTTGGGAAATGGCATTTGTCTGTACAGAAGGTTGTTAATAAGAGACAACCCATGGTGATTCATTACTGTGCAGATTTTATGGATGGAAGGTGTTCATTATACCACACATATCTTCTCAATTACAACCCACAGGAGAACTTTCTCTCCGATCTCAATATCAAGAAACCTCTGTGCTCTTGAGCACCTGTTTTTGTTTTATGTCATGGGCAGGACATTGTGAATCTTGTAATAGATCAAATTTTTCAGCTAAACTTGCTCTAGGAAGGTTGGAATAAAATTTGGAGCCTGTCTCTAACGTGTTGATAGGACTCCAAGGCAAGCGTTCTCTGTACTAACTTCATATATGGCTCCCTCTCACTTTCCTACCCTTTTGTTCCCTGATAAATTTCCACTTATTTCACTCTGTTATATTGCAATTTTTATAATTTGCTTTAGATCATTTTAGGAACAGAGTGGGAATGCAAGAAAGGGAAGGAAGGAAGGAAAGAAGGAAGGAAGGAAGGAAGGAAGGAAGGAAGGAAGGGAAGAAGACTGCCTTAAAATTCTTGACTGATTGCTCATATATCACATTTATTTGTTTGTACAGCTAAGTCACACCCAGAAGATGAGTTCTCCAAGATGAAGGGTACAACTTATTCATTTTTATGCTCTCAAACTGTGGCTCTCAATAAAATGAGTAAGTTATTTTGGACAAAAATATTATTACAACAATGTGACTGTACTTAATGCTACTGAATTGTGCATTTGAAATGGTTAAATGATAAATTTTATGTTATATGTATTTTACCACAATAAAAATATTAAAGCTATTCATTAAGATAAAAATATTCTGTAGCTCTATTAAATCTTAAGCTTCTTAAAAGAGGGAACTATTTATTTATCTTTGTAGCATACATTTCATTTCAACAGGGCCTAGAACATTCATTAAAATGCACATACTATCTAGTGTTTGGTATGTTTCTTGAATTGAATTCCCTGAAGAAATAAGTAGACTTTACTTATATCAGGCATTTGCTTATGAGTGTGATTTGGGACTGCCAAAGGCTCTGGGTGTGAGTATATCCTATGACTTGCGGTAACTGAAATTCATACCATTCCTTTGTGTTATGACCATATTAAAAGGCAGATATTTTATCTTAAAAAAGGAAACATTTTTAATGCATAATTTTTTAAGCTATCTTGCTAGAGTATGACTCTGGAAAAGGGAGCTACAAAACAGGAGAGTTTAGGCTGAAGCTGAAATTAAGAGGAGAAGTGGAAATAGTATTTCAAACAGGGAATATTTTAGAATTTAGCAAGCCTAGGAGGTCTGGTGAAGAGAATCTGTTCCTTGTAGTGAACAGCCATGAGCTTCTAGAAGGCATGGTAGAGGCGTTCACTGTGTGACCCTGGCAGCAAAGTACCCTCCAAAAGATGGGAAAGGGGATGCCAAAATTCCAGAACATTTTTATCATGAATATGAAGACAGACATGCTTTCTACCCAAAGTAGCCTAGAATCACGCTGAACACTAGACCAGAGGATTCAGAGCTGGAAGGAATCTTAGGTATCATTTACTCCCACACCCTTCTCTTATAACTGTAAAAGCTGAGATACACAGAGGGGCAATTGGTGGTATAACCAAGAGAAAAAAATCCAAACAGCCAAGTCAGTGCCATGTCCACTGTAACTTCTTACTAACTTGTTTATATTGAGTAGGAGACTTTTATTTCCTGATTGGTGCCTGATTATTTGATTCTAGCAGCTGGAACACCAGTGATTTCTGAGAATAACTGAGTGCTTCATGCAAACCAAATTGTAAAAATTCATGATGCTGATGGATCGTTCAAATTGCAAACTGTAGCAGGTAAAAATCCTACACTGACTCAAGAATACCATGTGCTAATCTTTGCCTGATGAAGGTGGATGATTTGTTTACATCTTAGAAAATATTTGGCAGCCCTGGCAGCCATTTTGCCAAGAAAAACCTTCCAACACTATTTCCACTTGAAAATGCATCATTCCAACCCCACAGGCTAAAAATATAAAGACCTCATGGGAAGGAAGAGAGGGCAAAGGGGGTAGCACATGCCTTGCTGTGCATGCTGCCATCTCATTAGTGTAACTCTGCCTGCAGTGTTCAAAGTTGGTTTAAGCCACTTCCCAAACAGCTCCCTGGCCCAGTTACGATTCCCATCTTTCCCTCTCATTGATCCTCGTCTGTGTTTTCTCCTTTTCTGCCTCCTGAAAATACTCTATGTATTTTATAACTATCCGGTTCATTTTCACTAGGCAGAGTTACCTCTCCTTCCTTCCTTTTCTTTCCTTTTTCCATGTTTGAGAAGCATCTTAAATGTTTAACAGTTAATCATGTACATGTGGTATGCTTGATTGACCATATTTACAGACTCTAAAAAGCAAATCCAAGGTAATTCAGACACACTGTTGCATTGGTGAGAGTTTCCACTCTAAATTCCTCCAAAGAGCTGAGATGACAGGTAGATAACAGAGTTCAGTTCACACGGAAATGACAATTACCGTGTTTCTCTGAAAATAAGACCTAGCCAGACTATCAGCTCTAATGTGTCTTTTGGAGCAAAAATTAATATAAGACCCGGTCTTATTTTACTATAAGATCGGGTCTTATATAATGTAAGATAAGACCAAGAATATAACATAATATAATATAATATAATATAATATAATATAATATAATATAATATAATATAATATAATATAATATAATATAATATAATACAAGACTGGGTCTTATATTAATTTTCGCTCCAAAACACACATTAGAGCTGATTGTCCGGCTAGGTCTTATTTTTGGGGAAACATGGTACTACAGACACTTTAAGCTATGCATGTGTGTATAACACTTATTATGGTCCAGGAAATACTTTCAATGCTTTTCTGTTATTAACTCATTTAATCCTAACAACCCTACAAGGTAGAGAGCATAATTATTTATACATTTTGGAAGATGAAACCGTAGCATACAGATGTTAAGTAACTCGCCAAGGAACTTAGCTGTAACTGGCAAAGCTGGATATAGACCTAGGCACTTTGGCTCCAAAGTCTGGTGTTAACCGCTACCCTATGCTATCGCCACACCTACAGGCAGGGTGAAAATGATGTCCTTTCTTACCCAACTACACCAGCTCTAGCCACATTTGTACCATTAGACTCCATTGCCTTGAGGGTTTAGAGATAGAAATTAGAGTTCGCAGGTGTGTGAGTGGGTTGTGGCCCTAGTGTAAGGTGTCCGTGATTCTGGGAGCTGGAAGAAGATGCATGGAGCCGAAGGCAGAATAGACGTGCTTTATTCACTGGGTTTCTGGACACAGCCAGCCTTGTCAGGGTACAGGCAGCCTCATTCCTGGGCACAGCCTGCATAGTCAGCCTCATAAAATGGCCGCACCTTTTTATACTGTACTAAGACAATAGTGGCTCACAGCCAAGGTGTTTACATAAGCATTTACAAACGGTGACATCATCAGGATGGACGACACCGGCGCAACATTCCAGCTCACCGGATTGGCGGGCCGCCACGTCAGCGCCTCAGGATGGCCAGGGAGGGAGCCTACCTTCCCTACAGCAGGTGAGCTGTGCTCTGTGCAGTTTAAATGACTGGTACTAGGCCTGTCCCAAGGTGTGATGGTGGTGCTTTCTTCCTTCTCGCCAAAGCCCTGACATCCCCTCTGTTTTCCTTGCTCATGGGACTATTTGTCGCTGTCTTTAGCACCACTCCCCTGAGGCTCTGAGTTTGAAAAAAGAGTGATAATGTTGAATGCTTAATATATGCTAGAAACTGGTCTAAGATCTCTGTATTATCTCATCTAATTCTCAAAATAATCCTATGAGGCAGGTATTTTTTATCCCCACTGTACCAACAGGAAAAACAGAGGCACACAAATATCACATGATGTGCCCAAGCTCTTACTGCCAGGGAACAGAGGAACTGAAGGCTGTGTCCACCAGGCATTGCAAAGGGTGCTGAGGCAGTTGGTCAGCCACCCACCGCACAGCAGCCCACAGCTGCCGTGGCTACGGCAGCCCATGGTGACCTCTGGCTGCTCACCACAGCCCAGCCCAGCTCCAGGGAGAGCTGTTGTATACAGTCTTAGCTGTAGAGGGTGCAGCTCACTGGCCCATGTGGGAATCCAATCGGTGGCCTTCACTGTTAGGATCACGGTGCTCCAATCTCCTGAGCTACCAGGCCTCCCTCTCTCTTCTTTTTCTGTTTTGTGACTATTTTTTCCTTTCCTTAATAAAGCCAATGCTCAAAATTCATTTCCTTCTTTAGGGGAATGTTAACCACGATAGACATTAAAGAAAGTACTATCTCAGTCTGTCACTATTTAGGCAATATAATTTTTAGACTTATTGGAGATGATCACAATTGTGTATCACACAGCCAACCCAATTAACCTAACATTGAATTTGGCAGGAGAAAGAGCTTCGAGGAAGATTAGCTAGATTCACGGCCTCTCACCACTAGCAAGCGTATCTTGATATGCCTCGCCAAGAAAATAAAGGTATCCCGCTGGTTTCACATTTGTTATTATTTTACTGTTAGGTAAAATACCTAAATTGTACCCATTCCTTGATAGAGAAAGAGAAAAATCTTATTACCACTACGACTTCCTTCACTAAAATAGTACATTAAAACAAGACTAGATCATAGATCAAGGTTGTGGTAATAAGTGCAGGGACTGCTCCCCATGTGGTTATTAATCACCAGAAAAGGTTGTATTCAGGCATCACCTATGAGTCCTGCTCTAGATTTTGGCTTCTTTGCCCATCCATCTGTGTCTATTTCTTCTCATAAACAAGTTTTTAGGCTCCTTGGGTTCACCGTGTACAGCTATAAGAAACATTTTCTATCTGTCCATGCAGAAAGCTTTCTATGACACTGCTTCCTGGGCAGGTGGACATGGGTGCACTACATTCCCAGCATCCCTTGCAGTCTAGTGTGACCACCTGATTAGCTCCAGCCAACGGAACATGAGTAGAGATTAGGAGTGCCACGTCCATGAAGGGTAACCAGTTGTCCCAGTTTGCTTGGGACTGCGAATTTTCCCTGAATATGGGACTTTCTGTTTTAAAATCAGTGTAGTTCAGGAAAAATCAAGTCAAATTGGTCACCTTCCTTCCTGGCCCAGACCATAAAACCTCCTGCACACCTACTCCATGTTGTTTCCTCTTTCTGCTTTTTAGATAAAGAGATATCACAAACATAGCAAGCTTAGAAACTGTGTTTTGAAGATGGCAGAGCAAAATGTCAGCCTGAATAACCACAAGGAGAAGAAGCTACCTTACTGTTATCCCACTGATCTGGAACATTTACCATGGACCTTTGTGAAAAAGATACTTCTGTTCTGTTTACTCATTACTTATTGGGTCTATTTTCATAGCATTTTAGCCTATCTTGACTAATACAGAGGTACTGTACAAACTGAGTTAAGACAGATAGCGACTTTACAAACTAGTATAACACTATGGCAAGCACCCCTAAAATACACATACTAACTTTCTGGGAAAGTATTTGCAAGGAGGATGGAGAAATGAGAAGAAAAGAAAGAAGATGAAGAAGCTGATCTTCATATAAATTCAGCTCATGTCCATCATGAAAAATTCCCAGATCTTCTCTCAGAGATTAACATTATTATTATGAAATGCATCACACACACTGCAGGGTATTCTACGGACAGAGCAGGGGACTGAAGTCAGAATATGTGCCTTCACACCAGCTGCACCAGGGAGAAGCTGTGTGATGGTCCTGGGTTAGTAACCTTGCTGGACCTTGGACTCCTCATCTGGGATATGAAGATAAGTTTTTTTTTATCCTCTGATAGAGCATCGTCTATGAGTCAGACCTGTGCCACCCACTGCAAATACAAAGATAAGACATATTAAAGTCTCTAAAATAGATAACAGGCTAGAAATGTCTAAAAAATGTGGTGTCACCTGGGACTAAAGCCAGGGGAAAGGATAAGGGCCACAAGGGGTTGGGGAAAAGTCCTCTCTTTACGTTTGTGAGACCACGAGAGTGAATGACTTCACCTGGGTGCTCAGTCTGTACACTGAAGGGCAGGGGAGCAGAGTCCAGGCTGCAAGGAGTTCTTTTAGCAGCAGAAGTGAGAGTCCCTTGGTCAGCCAGAAGTCAAACAAATGTTCAGAACCTACTCTACGCTAGGCCTTGTGCTATCCTCTGGAATTCAAGGATAAGGAAGACACTGCTCTCTAGTTCTTCATAGTCTCCAGGGGGGCAGCAGGTAAGTGTGTGACAAACTAAGCGATGGCGTCATGGCAAAGTGGGGCACACAGGAGGGGCTCCTCATGGATAGTGATGCGGCTCAGGGAAGGCTTCCCAAGGAGCTGATGCTGAGCTGAGCCACGAAGCAGAAGTATGTGTGCTGGCCAGGGGGAGGGGAGAAAGGAGGTCCTGGAAACAGGAGGAAACATGATGACATGGCTGGATGGGGAGTGAGAGTGAGGAAGGTACAAGAGATGGTGCTGACGGTGAGAATGCAGGAGCCAGAGCAAGAAAAGCTCTTTTATGGGGAGCAGTGGGGGGAAGTCCATGGTAGGTTTATAACTCTATCATTAAAGTTATAAAAAGCCATTAAGGGCATTCCAGCAGAGGTCTGGCATGAAGAAACACCTGGCAGCAGTGAGGAGCCGGGGTTAGAGAGGGTGGATTTCCAGGGCTCTGTGATCATCCAGGTGAAAAACAACAAAGGCCTGCACCTGGGCAGTGACAGAGGAGAAGAGATTACAGATGCGAAGGCAGAATTTATAACAGCCAAGGACTGTTTGCATCTCGGTGGTGTGCTAAATGAAAGCTCCGAGGCAAGAGGCTCACGCTATCCAGGGAGGCAGAAGGTAAATAGCAAAGCACGGACATCAAAGGGCAAGTTAGATTGAAAAGTGAGTGGAAATGGTCTCTGTCTAAAGCTGTGAAGACATAAAGGAAGATTCAGTATTAACCTTCAGTCAGGGCGACCTCAGAGTGGCCCTGGGTGACCTCAGAGAGGATGGCTGCCTCTCCTGAAATCCAGGGGGGTTGAAAATCCTCAGTGGAAGAAAAGGTCTCATAGGTCAACCACTAACTCAAAAGCTTGGCCACTTTCAGCTTTTGGGAAAAAAATAATAAAATGGCTCAGATTCACACAGACCCCATTCTAGCTAATAGTTCTTGTTAAGTTTTGATTTTATCAAGTAATTTAAAAGTACTTTATTTAATTTGGAATCTTTTGGCCTTCCGAGTCTAATGCCTTTGAAACTGCTGTTTCTTGTCAAAATTTCATAGCGTCTCTGCCTGTTTATAATTGGAGATTAAAATAAAAAGCTGGAAAGAAGGGGAAAGACTTCATTTAACTAACAATGAAAAATAAAGAGGTTTTCTCTGTCTTAAGAGCTTGCCTTCCCTGATGATTGAACTGCCACCCTTTCATTTTCCTAAGGTCCAAAAAATTATGAAGAACGGCCTATAGTAGAAATTTGAGAAAGAAAGAAATTGAATTAGAGAATTTAACCTATCATTTGTGGTTCTTCCGAACCCAGAGGATTATTTCTCTAAGAAGCTTGTCCTGGGGATGCCTCTCTCCTACAGAAATGTATATGATGGAAATTCAGAGAAAATCTTGAGGAGTCCGATTCCTATTTAGCAGGACAGAGAGCTGAATCTGCTCCTAGCCAGCAGGCCACGGGCAAATGAACAGCCAATGTCTTTGTGAAGGAATCCAGGCCAGCACGGCCTTTCCCAGAACCACCTGGGAAACCTCAGCAGCAGAGACCTAGGGGTTGGGGTGGGGTGTGGACATAGGAAGGGGATGAGAGTGGGGAGTGGGAATTACACAGAGAAGTGCACAGGCTCTGCAGTCAGGCAAAACTGGCTTTCAGATCTGCTTCTGCCACTTGCTAACCTTTCAGCTGGGCCATATTACCCAACAGCGCTGAACTTCAATGGAAATACTCTTCATCTAGTCAAAATGGACATAAATACCTCCTCATTGGGAAAATGTCTGATCCCATTCTCCTACAGGCCTACGCAGACTCAGTGATACACATGCTACTCTCTTTCAGGTTGGAGACAACTTAGTTTAGTTGTATGTACCATTTTATAGATAACATTTAATATAACAAATTCTACCAAAGAGAAGATTTTTATCTTCCAACAGGTAGGAGGCCCTTGGGAATTCGAATCCTAGTCAATCTACTCTTTGTTCTCATAGCAAACATCACTCAATACGTTAGAAAATCTACTGGTGTGTCCGGTTTAAAATAAGAGGATAAAGGAAAGGTTCTAATTACAGGGAGATGCTGAAAGGATTACATTTTGGAAACTAGATGCTGTATCATAAGCACAGTAACACGTTCCTCTCCAGGCACCAACCACGATGAAGAATCATAAAAGGCTCATCCCAGACACAAAACTTCAAGAACCTGCAGGCAGGTGTATTTATTTAGCAAATTATAAATAGATCAGTTTTGTTTATCGGCATTTATAAAATCCATCTTGGTCCAGATTCAAAACCTCATTAAGTACTCTAAGTTAGAGTCTGTGTCACCTGTGTGCCGAGACAAAGGCCAGAGAACCATAAAGACCATAAACAAATCAACTGAACTTACTGCTTGACATCATACAAAACTATACATAGACCATGTTCCAACAAGGGTAGAGATAGCCAACTTAGGTTTCTTTCTTTCTCTCTTTCCTTTCTTTCCTTTCTTCCTTTCCTGTGTTGTTCAGGAATTGTATAGGCAAACATGCTCCTAGACTTTCTAACCTAACAGGCAAAAATATTCAGGGTTTAACATTCAGCTTCTCACTGTGTTTTTCATGGACCATAATCTCTGTGGTCTTTTTCCTTTTGCTGATTAATGTTCTTGGTTGCAAAACACAGAGTCCACCATAGAACAGAATTTCTTAGAAGATATTAGGTAATGTCCCAGAATTTCTGGAGAGAAAAGGGAGTGGGAACTGTGGACTGACTGCAGGCGTGGGCCTGGGTGAAAGAGCCCACTGCTGGGACCACTGCCACTGATGCCTCTAAGGGTTGCTGCCTCTTGCTCCCACTCAGCCACCCTTAATTGGAAGCAATTCCACAATCAGCTGCTTTAAAGGAAGGCTGTGTGAGTGGGTGCATGGCAGAGGCTGGGTCACGTGCTGCCATCCTAGTACAAGAAATGCCAAGAAACAATTCTAATTCCTACATTAAGGAGGCAGGACTCAAGCTGGAATGTCCCCAAATACAGAATGACTATTCAAAAGGCAATGGCCAGCTAAAATATGACATGTGTATCCACAACACTCTAAAGTATGCCTTCCGCTTTACCTTTCTTGGAAAACATTTGGTCCATAACAATATCAAAGTTCGTAAAAATAAATATGGTGAGCTATTTGCTGGTTTTGGACTGACTTAAGACTACAGCATGAACTCTAATATCAACTAAACGATATGTCCTAACATTCGTTTTTCCAATAGTCTGCCCAAAATGTATCAGAAACAAGAGTGGATGTGATTTGTACAGTGCTGTTAAATAAGCAGCTTAAACATGAAAACAGTATTTAGCTTCTTATCCATTAGCCTGAGTAATTGTTCACCAGACTGCATCCCTTGAGACTTTCTTATACCAGATAAAACAAAAACCTTCTTCCTTGGCCTAATAGTTTATATTTCATGACTATCTGCTTCACTTATATTTCCTTTTTTTTTTTTTCCTTGAAAAAGCAGGTTTTCAAAAATTATGCCCAGAAATCAGGCCAGTCTATAAATCAAGACAAAAGTCCTTGCACTGATATCCTTCAAGTTTCTGGAATAAACTGGCAGTGAATGAAATAACTGAATAACCTCCCAGCATCCCATTAAAATGCCATGATGTAAAATATAGATCCATAAACCACAAGCCATCACTAGATTAAATAGGAAAACACTAGGAATATTCCCATAATTGTCAGGAATGAGAAAGATACCTCTACTATCACCACTGATATTTAACTATTTAACATTGTTCTGGAGGTTGAGGTCTATTGGAAGTAGGTAAAAATACAGATGATAGATATATGTATAGTAGATGGATGGATAGATAGATAGATAGATTGTAAAAGACAGATAGATATAAAAATTGGAAAGAATCCACCGTTTCTAATGATGTGATTATATCTTCAAAACCCTAAGAGAAGTATCAACTTGCAAATAATAAAGGAATTCACTAATATTACTAGGTACAAAAGCAAAAAGTCAATGGTTTTAACATCCACAAGCAAACTGATTAGGAGATATTTTAAAAAACCTTCATTTACAATACTAACAAAAAAGATAATGGGAACAGAAAAAGATAAAAGGAATAAATTAAGAAGTTACAGATAAAATCTTATGTATAAAAATAAGAAGGAAATTTTAAAACACCCTCAAGGAATACAAAGAAAGACTTAGACAAGTAAAAATCATGCCATGCTCTTGGTATCCAAATACTTAAAGTGATCTCAACAAAAATACTACCAAGATTCTTTTTAAGTATAAAAGAATAAATCTAAGAAAAATCAGAAGCCAGAATGTTCTGCAAAATTTCTAAAGTGAAGAATGATGGCCTGGAAGAAGACGGAGGCAAGTGGGGGGACTAACTTTGCTAGAACAGGAAGATAAACATAATAGGACATATTGATAAAAATTGAAATCAGAAATGACATAGTTGATAAAGAAATTTGACTTGGAATTTTAAAAACAAGATAGAGAAATATATAGTCAATTCCTTTCCTTTTGCTTACAAAAGAGAAAGCACACAAAATTAAAAAGGATAATGACAATATAACAACAAGTGTGGGTATTTAGCAATTGTAAGTGCACACTGTGCACATTTTAGTGCTAAACATTTTAATATCTTGATGAAACGGAGTATCTCATGGAAAATATAGATCACCAATATTGATTCAGGAAATAGGAAACTTGAACTGACCAATGACAAAGAAAGAGAAAAGGTAGTCAGGGAGTTATCCCTCCAGGGCTTCATGTGGTGGTTATTTTATAGGCGACTTCTTTCAAACTTTCGCAGAATCATTCATTCCCATGCCATCTGATGTAAGGCAAACAAAATGCTGAAAACCTACTCAGAGCATATCGTGCCACTACCATATCCTAAATTCTAAAACCTGGGATAGATGTAGACTTGTTTTGTAATGTGTGATCGTTCAGTTTTAAATGTAGGTGTGAAAAAATCTTTTAACAAACTGTAGGGGGAAAAGTTCAAAAACATATTCAAAATATAATGACCTATAATCAAGTAGTATTTATCCCAAGAAAGAATAAGTATTACTAAATGTATTAATACATCATATCAACAAGTGAAATAAGATAAAATTAGCTGGTTTGATTAATGTATTTTAAGCATTCTAAATTAAGTCTTTAGAAAGACACCAACACCCATTTCCTGATTTTTGAAAAAATCCCTAATAAGTAGCAATAAAAATATTATCTTAATATAATAAAAATATATAAACAGCCAACATTTTAAATGACAGTAAAACACCAGAGGCATGGCATTAAAAAGCAGAAATAAGTCAAGGATGCCCACCGTCATCATGTTTATTTTAACCTGTTTTGAATGCCGTAGTCCATACAAATAAAAGAGGAAATGAATAAGAAGTACATTTATTAAACATAAGAATATGACATTATAATCTATTATAAACTAAATAAGCAATTATTATATCTGAGATCAATTTAAAAAACTATCTGAACTAATCAAAGAGTTCAGTAAAACAGTTAAATTAAAAAAATAGATTTCTTTTCCTTTATAATAGTAAAAAAGAAATATATATATGGGAAAAAGATTCCTTTCAGAATAACTATATATAAAATACTGGAGATGTACCTTAACTATATATGTACAGATCCCAAATGAAGAGAACTACAAAACATTTCACTATTAAACAAGTAAATTCCCTATGTGAGAAAACTATAAGATAAATATAAAACATAAAATATATTGGGGAAAAAGCTGAATATTTCCTTTTTAAATAAAAACAAAGTGGGGCCGGCCCAGTGGCTCAGGCGGTTAGAGCTCCATGCTCCTAACTCCGAAGGCTGCCGGTTCAATTCCCACATGGGCCAGTGGGCTCTCAACCACAAGGTTGCCAGTTCAACTCCTCGACTCCCGCAAGGCATGGTGGGCTGCACCCCCTGCAAGTAACAATGGCAACTGGACCTGAAGCTGAGCTGCGCCCTCCACAACTAAGACTGAAAGTACAACAACTTGACTTGGAAAAAAGTCCTGGAAGTACACACTGTTCCCCAATAAAGTCCTGTTCCCCTCCCCCAATAAAAAGAAAAGTTCTAAAGTTTAAAAAAAATAAAAAATAAAAATAAATACAAATGAGTAACAGTTTACTATATAACATTTTTAAAAACTTTAATATGCCAAAAATGCCATGAACAAATGTTAAATATAATAGTAAAAAATAGAAAATATTCATAACTCATGTGACAGCTCATTGATATTTTCAGCACAAATTGTCCTTATCAATCAAGAGCTAACCCAAGAGAAAATTGATAAAGGACAATAAAAAATATACATATACAAAAAGTATACGAAAAAAGATCAATGTTACTAAACCATAAAGAATTAAAAATACAACAAAATGAATGCCATTTTCTTCTGTTAAATTGGCACAATATTTGCAAATGAATGAAATAGAGACTCATACACCTCGGATGAGTGTGAAAATTTGCACAAACTTTGTTGAAAGAAATTCAGCAATTTTATTTGAACCTGGAAATAAAATTCATGCTCATTGACCAAATGATTTTAGTACTAATTATACAAAATAGTCGGGAAAAATTTTTTTTAAATAGACTAAAAAATAACAAGCTGGACTATAGCATGAGAGAAGTAAATGGAGGATAATATTAGTTGGCTGCTAGAGCAAAAGTAAAACACTCTCTGTGGAATTCTTGAACTATCTATCTAGGATATTTTTGAAAGGGGAGGTGAGTATCTGTTGAAGGCCCAGATGTAGCCGGTGATTCCCACCAGTGTCAAGGGCACTGATGACGAGTGCCCAAGGGTAGTGTCTCTTGATATTCCACACTCCATGTTTCTATGGGCACAGGCAGTTTACAATGGAAACATGGAAATTTCAGCCTTGTGTATACGGGGTCTGACAATTAAGGTCATGAACTTGTTGCACTGATGTTGCTAACCTTTTTTTTTTTTTTTTTGATAACAGAGGGATATTCATTATGAATTTGTACCAACTTGACAAACAGTTAACCAAGTTTATTATTTGGAAGTGCTGAAAAGGCTGTGTGAAAAAGTTAGACGACCTGAACTTTTCACCAACAATTCATGGCTCCTGCATCACAACAATGCACCAGCTCATGTGACACTGTCTGTGAGGGAGTTTTCAGCCAGTAAACAAATAACTGTATTGCAACAACCCTCCCTAGTCACCTGATCTGGCCCCCAATGACTCCTTTCTTTACCCGAAGATAAAGGAAATATTGAAAGGAAGACATTTTGATGATATTTAGGACATCGAGGGTAATACAACACCAGCTCTGATGGCCATTCCAGACCAAGAGTTCCAAAATTGCTTTGAAGCGTTGTGGGGACAGAGCCAGGAGTGCAGTTTCCAGGCTCTCCGTCTCACGTAGAAAGATGCTGGCTCAGGTAGTAAATGGCCATCAACTGTGACTGGATGGCAATCAGCTGTGGCTAGTTGGCCGTCAGCTATAACCAGTGAGCCACTGGCCACTAATATAACTGCTGTGGCTATGCTAGCAGCAAATGGGGGCTAGCAAGAAGATGGTGGCTGAGCAAAAAAGAGCGGATTGCAGTTAGCAAGTGAGGTTGGTTGGTTGTTGGTTGGCAGAGAAGCAGCTGGCGGATTGAGGATGGTGTGGCTCCTGCTTCCTGTGTCTCCATCCCAGCCACCAGCGAGACTTTGGTGTATGACTCCCCTATCCATGGCTCTGTTGGGGTTCCTTTTTGGCCTCACCATATCCTGCTTTCTTATGTGGGGAGCGGGACCAGAGACCCCGCATGACACCCTGCATGACAAGGGTGAACTAGGCGCTAGTGTCAGTGCATAGCTTCCCAAGGGGAGTACTTCGAAGGTGACAGTAATGATATTCAGCAATGAGGTATGTAGCACTTTTTCTAGGATGAGTTTGCAAACTTAATTGTCCAACCTCGTATCTGTGTAAGTCTGAACAATAGAGGTAACAAAATCTGAACTTCGAATAGTTGCTTATAACAACTGGGAATTATCTGCAACAAGAAAGAAAGCCCAATGATCAGACCAGCATATGATATGGACAGCAAATAACCCAGATAAAGACAAGGAAAAAGCCTTAAAAGGCTTGCTGACTTAAAGTCTAATGAAACTTTAAAAGTAATCTTTTTGGTCAATCATCCAATAATTTCTCTGCCCATGTTCCCCTGGAATATCCAAAAGCATCTGTCTGAACTAGCAAATTCTTGCTGCCATTTCTGAAGACAAATTGGAATTTCCTACTTAAATGAAAATAGAATATAAGAAAAGACACTAGCTATATGTGAAACCCAAGCTCAGACAATCTCTCAATGAGCTGGATAGAGAAAACTTAGATAAAAGTCAACATATACCATCCATTGTAACTATTATTATTAATTTTAAGTTCCTAAAACACTTGTGACAATTTGTTTACATACCTAAAATTGATAGTCCTTTGTGTACCAAACATCCATTCAATGGCATAGGGAAGCAGACCTACAGCCTGGCTCTTGCTCAGCTTTAGGCCTTTCTCATTCTTATTATTCTAGATCCACACTGGCCCTCTTTTAGGTCCTCGAATACATAAAGCTTATTCCTTCCCCAGGATTCATGTACAGGCTGATGCCACCTTCAGAAATGGTGTTCCCTAAATTCCTTAGATAGTATTAATGTTCAGGTCTCAGACTAAACAAGACCTTTTTGACCTCTAAGTTATCTTCAATGAACCTGAATAATCAGTTCTCGACCTTGACTGTGCATTGGCATCATCTGGGGATTTTTTTTAAAACTATAGATGTCTGCATCTCATCCTCAGAGATTCTGATTTAATTTTCCTGGGAGTGTAGCCTTGGCATTTGAGATTTTTTTAAAAGCCCCCAAGTGATTCTAATTTGCATGAAAGATTGAGAACCACTGGCATAGATCTTATTACCATGTTTATTTTTTTTATAGTGGTTTTGCAGCTATAATAGTGAATTATGTTCCTGTTTATTTATTTATTGACTGTCTAACACAGAGGCAGGATCTATGTCTATTTTATTCATCTCCAAAGGTATTTGATGAATGAATGCATAATAGGAAAACTATTTCATATCCCGTATTAATAAATCACAATAGCCTAAACCCATGCTCCTTAAACTTTAATGTTGATATGAATCACCTGGGGCCTTGTTAAAATGTGAATTCTGATTCTTCCCTCAGAGAAGGCTGAGATTCTACACCTCTAACAAGCTCTCACACTTTGAGTGGCAAGGGCCCAATGCCATATTTGCCTGAACTTCCCTGAAAATAAGAATTGCCTGTAACCTCTAAAATCCGATTACTGGTTCTTAATTCAGACAAACTGAATCAAAACTTCCATGGGAGAAGGATGGTAATCTGTATGCCTCATAAGTATCCCAACTGATTATTATCAGGGAGATTTGGTAAGTGAAAGAGTTCATCAGACACTATTACTTACCATGTCTGTATTCAAAAGTAATGAGGGAATCGCTAAGTAAGCACCTATCAGACCAACCCTCCCACATGTAACTATAACTCTGGATGAAATAGAATGAACAACTACCTGAAGATTCTGGAGAATAGCAAAAACAAGTAGATTCTAGAGGGGAGTTGACGCCTGAAAGAAGGGTCTGATAAGTGGATTCCTTTTCCTGGCATTTAGACTCAGATCGGTCATGCTGAGGTCTGCACTAAGCAGGGCAGCTAAAACTCCAAAAACAAAACAAAATAAAATGAAAGTTAGAAGGCAGAGTTCAGGGCAACCACAGCCACTAAAATATGAGGAGAAGGAATGATAGAAAGTAGAGACCCACAGGAGAAGAACCACAATTTCTCCGTACAAATTTTGGCCAAATCTCTGGTTAAGCCCTGAACCGTGTGTATGTAGGGCAGTCTGTGAGCAAACCAGCTAAGGATAAAAGGACTGAATGGAGACTGGAGTAGCTGCCAAGAGGCAGAGTTTGCACTTTAAGTCCAATCAACCTAAGTAGTAACAAAAAATAAAATTGTCAACATTCTTTAGAGGACTATAATAGAAGCCAGCGTCTCCACAACATACATTCACAATATCCAGAATAGAATCCAAAGTTACTCAGAGACAAAACGACAAAACTAGTATGATTCCACTGAGATGAGGTACCTAGAACAGGCAAATTCATAGAGACAGAAAATATAATAGAAGTTACCAGGAGCTAGGAGGAGGGGGAAAGAGGAGTTATTGCTTAATGGGTACAGAGTTTCTGTTGGGATAATGAAAAAATTCTGGAAATTGATGGTGGTGATAGTTACTGTTGTGCGGGGAGGCCTGCAGGGTCTCTGGTCCCGCTCCCCACATAACGCAAGATATGGTGAGGCCAAAAAGGAACACCCACGGAGCCATAGGTAGGGGAGTCATACCACTACGTTCTCACTGGAGGCTGGGTTTGCTGGACGTGCGACCTGCTGTCCGTTTTGTCTGCAACCCACCGACGACTCTCCTCCACTCTCCTCGGCTCTCCTTCGTAGCCGCAGCAGTTATATTAGTGGTTAATGGCTCAATGGCTACAGCTGACGGCCAACCAGCCCCAGCTGATGGCCATCTACTACCCGAGCCTGCACCCCTCCACGTGAGGCCGAGAGCCTGTAAACTACTTTCTGGGGCTCTGCCCCCACAGTTACTCAACATTGTAAATATACTGATGCCATTGCAATGCACACTTAAAAATGGTTAAAATGGTAAATTATGTTATACATATCTTGCCACAATAAAACAAAACGAAAACAAAACAAAGCAATGTAACAGGAATCAGAAATGCCTTCAGCGGGCTCATCAGTAGAGTGGACATAAGTGAGAAAAGAATCAGTGAGCGTGAAGATGTCAATAGAAACTTCACAAATTGAAAAGAAAAAGGAAAAGGGAATAATAAAACAAGGAAACAGAAATCCAAGACTTTTGGGACAATTACAAATGTGTAACATGCATGTAACAGGAACACTAGAAGGAGAAGAAAGAAAGAACAGAAGAAATTTTTTAAGGTAATAATGGCTAAGAATTTTCCAAAACTAACGACAGACACCAAAATATAATCCAGATAGCTCAGAGAACACCAAGCAGGAGAAATACGAAAAATCTACACCTAAAAACATCATATTAAAACTGCAGAAAATGAAGCACAAAGAGAAAATTTTGAAAAAAGCCAGAGAAGAAAAACACCTTACTTAGAAAGGAACACAATAAGAACTATATCAGATTTATCTTTAGAAACCACACAAGCAAGAAGAGTGTGGAATGAAATATTAAAAATATTTAAAGGAAAGAAAAACCTAAAATTCCGTATTCGGTGAAATTATCCTTCAAACGTAAATAAATAAAGACTTTGTCAGACAAACAGACATTGAAGGAATTCTTTTGCCAATAGACCTGTCTTGCATGAAATGTTAAAAAAAAATAAAAAATTTCTCCAGAGACAATGAAAATGATATAGGTTAGAAAGTCTGATATATGCATGGAAAGAAAGAGCATTAGAAAAGGAATAAATGAAGGTAAAATAAAATCTTTTATTTTTTTTATTCTTAATTGATTTAACAGACAATTTATTCAATAATAACAGAAACAATATATTGGTGATTATACCTTATGGAAAAGTGACATGAATGACAGTAATATAATAAGGCATGGAAGGGAAGAACTGGGAATATTAGTTATAAGTTACTTACACTGACTGTGAAATGATATAGTGTTATTTGAAAGTCAACTTGGATTAGTTATAAATGTATATTGCAATCTTTAGGGTATCCAAAAAAAATTTGTTTTTTTTAAAGAAGTATAATTTATATGTGGAGAAAAGAGAGAAAATACAGTATGTAAAATGCTCATTTTAAACCAAAGAAGGCAGAAAAAGCAAGGAAGACAAAAACAAAACAAAACAAAAAAACTCCAGAAACAAAAAAACCAAACCAAACCAAACAAGGGTAGCAAATAGAAAGTAGATACAAATATGGCTGATATTCATCCAACTATATGTATAAAAAATAACTTTAAACGTGAATGTGTAAAAACACCAATTAAAAGACAGATTATTAGTGGATAAAAAAATAGACAAAAAAAAACAAAACAAGACTCAACTCTATGTTGTCTAAAAGAAATTCACTTTAAACATGACACAGATAGATTAAAAGTAAAAGGATGGAGAAATATATATATATATATATTTATATGATGCTAAATATATATATATATGATGCTAAAACTAATGAAAAGAAAGTGGCTATGTTAATTTCAGACAAAAAAATGTCAGAGCAAGGAAAATTATTAAGGCTAAAGAGAAGGGGTCAATTCTCTAAGAAAACATACAAATCCTTGCTGTATATGTGCCTAATAACAATGTCAAAACACATGATACAAAAGCCGATAGAACAAGGAGAAATAAAAGAATCACTATTATAGTTGGAGACTTCAACACACCTCTATGAATAATTGAGAGATCAAACGGGCAGAAAATCAGTAAAGAAATGGTCAAATTGAACTGTACCATCAATTAACTGGATCTAAATGACATGTATAGACGACTTCATTCAACAACAGCAGATTGCACACTCTTCTCAAGCTCACACAGAACATTCACTCGGACAGACCACACTGTGGACCATAAAACACACCTGAACAAATTTAAAAGTATAGAAACCACACAAAGTATGCTCTCAGACCACAGTGGAATTAAATTAGAAATCAATAACAGAAAGATATCAGGAAAACCCCCCAAATATTTGGAGATTAAACAACATAATTCTAAATAATAAATAGGTCAAAGAAGTCTCAAGATAAATTTTAAAACAGTATTAGTTATTGGGATGCAGTGAAAGCAGCGCTTAGAAGAAAGTTTATAATTTTGGATGCATACATTAGAAGAAAGATCTAAAACCAATAATCTAAGATTCTGCCTTAGGAAACTAGAGACAGAAGAGCAATAAGAACCTAAAGCAAGCAGTGAAGAAAAATAATAAAATTAGAACAGATATCAATAAAATTACAAAGAGGAAAACAATAGAGAAAAATCAATGAAACCAAAAGTTGTTTCTTTGTAACTAACGATAAAATTGATAAACCTCTAGCCAGGGCAACCATCTGAGTAAGTGGTTTGCCCAAATTGTAAGTGGCTTGCTCAAAATGACTCAACTAGGAGACTATTGACTCAGGAGGTGAGACCTGGCAGTCTGGCTCCAGCATCCACAGCAGTAACCACCATACTTTGTCGCAATTCCAAGAGTGCTGTTGGGTCTGCCTTCCACAATGTGCTCCTCCTCCCTGGCATTGCTTCTGCTTCTCTCTCACCTCTCCAGAAAATGGTGATTGGGTATTGCCCTCTTTCTTACTGTGTCTGGACACAATGTCAAAACTCTATTTAAGACAGAACTACATCAACTGAGAGTCAACACTCAATTTGAAACTAATGTGTTATACCTGACCAGGTCTCCAACAATTACTGAGCTCCTACTATTTGCTGGACACTTTTTTTCCAAGGTTATTTTGACTAGGATCTAGAAGGAAGGGAGGAGGGGAGAGGGAGGGAGTGAGAAAGTGGAGAGGGAGGAAGTCTTTAGTCTTTTGGAAGCAAATACTGGGGGTGCCTGCACACATTTTGAGAGATGTTATCATTAGGAAGACCACCTCAGGATGATGTAGATGCCTGACCACTGCAATGTACACCTGAAGCTGAAGCTGAACAATAATGAATGTCAACTATAACTTTATATATATATTTACAAGAAGCAGAGTACAGCATTAGGAATAGAGACAGTGGAAATGGAATGGCTGAGTGCGATGTCCAGAGGGGTAGTGGATGTGGGGAAGGGGTTGTCACTGTGAGGGATATAAATGATAAATGTCTAAATATTACATTGTTTTGTGCACCTGAAATTAATAAAAAAATAATAAAAATTTTAAAAAATGCTCTCATAATAAAAAAAGATGTTATCTATGTATTACTTTTTGATGTTGAATTGTATTACAGTAGCAATGTATAGTACGACATTAACACAAAAGATGGCATTAATCAAATAAGTGCTAATGTCATTCATTGTATTACTATTTTAATAACAATTTTTTCCTGTCTTAAAATGTGTATACATTTTTTTGGCACTCTCTGTATTCTTTCCATTTGGCTTCCCAGATGAACTATGGCCTCAGACCTCTCATGTGTAGTTGTATTCTGAAGATCAGTCTTCCAATCTCTTAAAGAAATATGAGAAAGAGGAGAATGGTCTCAGCAGTCTTGCTTTGTCTAGACAATGAGCATGACACAGTGACTCTTTTTTGCACTGATATTGAACTCTGCAGTCTCACATCTATATTCAACAGCTAATAAATCTCTCTAGCATTCTCTGAACCTGCTCTAAGGTACAGGAGAAGAAAAACTAGTCATTGGAACATTTACAGCTGACTGAGCCCACAGAGTGAGTTAGAGTTTGATTTACAAGTTAGATTCCACCTTATCATTAGTCCATAATGACTACATCACAAGTAGTAATGGAGCTGTGCCTGTTTTTCTTCCATATCCCAAGCGTTACACACAAGAAAAAGATGAATTTGCCTTAAGCACAAATACAAGTACAAGAAACTGTACCAATAGATATTTATAAAAATCACAACAATAAGTATTAGTTAAACAAATAGAATAAAATATGAGGTTTGACACTGGATTTCCTAGGACAGGATGTGCAGATCAAGCAGTGATTTGTAAGAGAATATGAAAGGAAAGTGTCAAGTCAGCTCTCTGCGAAGACTGAGATTGGAGATGAGGTCAGAGTGTGGCTTCTGGAGGGAGGCTGTTGAGACTGATAGTTTGAGAGAGTTAAGGAAACAATGTCTAGGGAAGCTTCTGGAAGCTTTTCCATGAAATGTGCTGAGTATTTCTCAGGATTCTGGCTACTCCCTTACAAAAATTGTGTATAGATAGTGCACCCACTGAATTAGAAACTATTTAATCAATAGTTTCAAAAATCCCTGTTTACCCTCCAATTAGAACATGCACACGCACACAAAGTCATTGATGAAAACTCAACCTTCCTGATCAAACCTACAACTGTTTTTTTCATGAACTGAAACACATTCAACCCCCACCCCCAAAAAAACATGAGAAAAGCGTTATCCCGGAAAACTGGAGATTTGAGCCCAGCCTTTGAACACCCAATGTTGGGTATCATGTCCTGAGGCCAGCTGATGTTTTTTCAGGGGTCCCAAAAATGTCAAATTTGGGTGGCAATATTTTTAAGAGGCTTCCATAAGAAGTCAAAACAATTTTGGTCATTTAATGATGGAGTAAATAGATGGTGACCAGGGACAAGCTTGCCAGTGGTCTCATTTGTAACATCCTTGCCAACCTCGTGTTCTTTCTCAAGTCAGAATTTCTCCAAGCATCAGTTATAAATTTTGTTGTGCCATCTTGGTCAAGATACAAAAATCTATGCATCCAAAGTAATAAAACTATTACTCTTTGATAACATAACAACACCTTTTTTGAACACTTGTTAGGTATATGGCACTCTGCTAAAACTTCCATAAGATCATCTCAATCTATACAACAACTTTATGTTCGGTACGAACTATTGTCCCTGTTTTGTACAAACCGAGGTTGAGAAAATTTTAATTATTTTCCCAAACTAGTCTACAATGGAATATATGGTAGAGATTGAATCTGGACGCAATGTAACTTTATTTGAAAGCCTCTACTTTCCCTCTTCTCTCCCTCTTTTTGTACTTTTTAAAAAACATCTTTATTAAGGTGTAATTTATGTACAAAAACTGCACATATTTAATGCATACAATTTGATGGACTTGAACATATTCATACACCTGTGAAATCATAACCAAAATCAAGGTAATAAACATACCTTTACTTCCAAAAACTTCCTCACGTCCCCCTTTTAGTGTGTGTGTGTGTATGTGTGACTATGTGTGTGTGTAGAACATTTCACTTGAGATAGACCCTCAGCAACGTTTTAGTGTGCAATACAATGTTAATTATAAGCACTGTGTTGACAGCAGAGCTCTAGAACCTACTCATCTTGCACAACTGAAACTTTATGCACATTCACCTCATACCTGTTAGAATGACTATTAAAAAAAAAAAGATAAGTGTTGGTGAAGATTGGGAACAATTGGAACCAACTGAACCAATGGCACATTGGACATTTACAGTAGCTCTGCTCGTCCCCCCGTCTCAGATGTTCTGTGCCCCATCTTTGCATGCTGGCTCCTGACATCACTTCCTGATTCCTCACCACCCAAACTGAATGTGCCCTTCTCTCATTCCAGCCATTCTCCATCACATCACCCTACTTTATGTTCCTTACCACACTTCTCATTATCTAAAACCAACTTTGCTCATCTTTGTTTCTTTCCTGTCTCCTCCAACTAGAATGTCACTTCCACAAGAGCAAGAATCTTGTCTTGTTCTGCTGGAAGCAAGTGCCTGGTACAGAGCAGGAGCTAATAGATATACCTGTAGAATGAGGGATGAATGAACCCTGGAATCATAAGGCACCCTCCTGGGACCCAAAGCAGAACTCCTGATGTTCTCAAAGTAACTTTGACTCTGGCAGCAGCCAGTTTTGAGCAACTTCTGGGAGCAGTCTCATGCCAATCTTTAAATTCGCATTTTATTTTTATTTATATATATCTGAAATGCTATAACATAAGAGCTGAAATGCTCAGTTCTAAGTACCATTGAAACACTTCTGACTAATCCATATCAACACATTTTCCTCACCCCAGAGAGTTCCTTCCCAGTCACCTCTTACTCCTAACCAAAGCGACTGCTGATTTTTATCATGAGTTTATTTTGCCTAGAACTTCATTTAAATAGAATCATACTGCATGCAGTTTTGTGTCTGATCCTTTTATTCAACATAATATTTGGGGGATTTGCCCGTGTTGTTGCCTGTACCCGTGGTTTGTCTCTTTTTATTGCTGAATGGAATTCCATGACATGGATGTATGACTGTACTTATCCACTTTCTTGTTGAAGGACTTCTGGATTGTTCTCAAGTTTGGGCTATAAAACCCAATAAAGCTGCTGGGAACATTCTTGGAAAGGACTTTTAGTGAACGTATGTGTTTATGTTTCTTGGATAAATACCTAGGAGTAGAATTGTTGGGTCATAGGATAGATGTGCGTTTAACTTTTTACAAAATTGTGAAATGATTTTTGAAAGTGATTGCACCTTTTAAAATCCACTTTTAATTTCCTCAAAATGCCCTGTGAAACTATTAGGCACTCAAATACCTAGAAGTCACCTATAAGTATATACATAAATAAACACGTATGGTATAAAGTACCATAAACCAGAGAGCTCGGAGGGACGCTCCAACCGCCAGGCCTCTCCTCCCAAGCCCTGCTCCTCTGTTCCTCTGGCACCTGCAGACGCAGAGCCTGGTGGTCCACCTTGGCAAAGCAGACAGAAGTCACTGTGCTCTTCGGTCAACTTGTGCTTTAATCTTTTCCACCATGTGCTTCCTTGATGAATAGAAAACCAGAAGCCAGCATTTCAAGCAGGATGGCCTGCGTTCTGTTTTGTGTTGAGCTTCCGGGGCCAAACTCTTCAGCAGATAAAATGTGACCCATGCCTGGGGATGTTTCAGGCTCTCAGACAGATGCAGGGGTCTGGCCCTCAGAGAAAAAGGAGCAACAACTCACGTATCGTGCATATAGTACTTGAGCTTCCAGGAGGAGGGTCTAAGCTGAGGATGGGTTTTCCTACCATTAATAACCACTTTTATAGACAGAGAGCTGATAGCAGTGGCAGTTTGGGTACTCCTTGAGTACTTATTTCCCATCAAGTTTGCAAGTTTTACCTGGTCAAGGCCTAAGAGGAAGTAAGCCTAACGCTGCTAGACCGCTCCAGTTACCAGTGTTTAGTCAGGGAATACTGTAATACCTTTTACAATCAACCTGGTAAGGCCTTTGGATAGCGTGAAGCATTCTGGAGAGCATTCACTTTTCTGTTCCGTGATGGGAAGGGACCAAGCACTGTGGGCTTCAATGACTAAGGCACAAGTCCATCCGGAGGGACAGCCAAGGAGGTGAGCGCCAGCACGACGAACACCTCAGTCCCCCTCAGACACTTTGAGTCCAATGGCATCCTGGCCCTTCCAGACTCTATCAATACCCAGCAGCCCTAACCTACCCCCTGATGTCATTCAGGGAAGAGACTGTTTCCCAAGTGCCAAAGAAGGCCTCTGGAACCAGAGAAGGTAGTGACTTCTTAGAACCTTCCTGATGCGGAAACAAGTCACCAGGGGGAGAAAGGGCACTCCAGTCTTCTCACAGCGTCCTCCAGCTTGGACCTGGGCTTCGCAGCCTTCTTGGAGCTGGAGAAGACCCCAAGACTTTCTGAGTCTGGATCCACATTCCAGGATTAGTTTGTGTCCAAGACAATCTAAAAACGTGGTCATGTTTGCTGGGAATGAGGCTTTCCTGAAAATTGTGGTTAAATTCCTGTCAGTGAAGAATTTGTGGTGGAAACCATCTGGAAACTTCTGGGTCTCTGGCCCAAGGTGCTTAAGGTATCCATTCCCATAACTCTGGCCAGGATTCACCTTGCTATCTGAGGTCAGACATAAGGAAATTACTGTATATCCTGCCCTTCATACCTAGTCCCAAGTAATCAATTGGATTGTTAAACTGTTTTTATGTTTATTCCCACCCTGGACTTTTTGTAACATGGTTCACCTTAAAAATAGGACAGAGTCTACTTTCTAAGGGTAACTTTAGGAAGACTCTGCAAACAGGATGAATGTATATTTTCCTGATAAGGCATTTACTCCATCTCTGAGCACCTAAACTTAAAGGGTCAGACAAACACGCAGGTGCTGTAAATAGTTATCTCATGCTATTTAGAGAGTGTGTGGAAGGATTTCTTGGCTCCTGTTGAATCCTGGAATTCTGTTTCCAACAGGCTTTCAGCAGGCATGGCTCTGAGTCATCTGCCTGGTGACCAGAAGCTGGGATCCAACATCATGTGCCTCCCAGATAATGAGGTCAAATGTGCCAGACCCGCCAGGAGCCTGATAACTGGCCTATTAACATCCCTTAGTGATAGCACTTTTGATTAAACCTCACATCTCTGCCTGTTCCCCTCTCATCCCTTCTAAAATTAGAGCTGGTATTTTGATAACAATGCCCTTGCTTGAACTTCAGGATGGTTCAAGGATAGTGGAAACATGATGTCCCTAAACTATTACCCCCAAGGACAGGGGTTTTCTGGGTCGCAAAGCCTTAGATTTTATTTCAGCCCTTGCTGATCTTCTTTCCCTTTGGAGTACACTTAGATTTTTTGTTTTTTAAAAGCCAACAAGGTATAAAAAGAAAGCATAAGATTTAGATTCAGGAATCTTTTGCTCTCATAGCTTCTGCCCTAAACTAGAGAAGTAAACAAGCAGAAGTCATTTTATATCACTGTGCTTCGGTATTTCATCTCTAAAAAGGAATGAGTGCTACTTCCTAGAACTAGTATAAGGATAACATAGGACAATAGATAGAAATCCCTTTGTGAATAAAAAAGCACTGTATAAATATGAGGTATCATAATCAGTTGATTCATCAGTTATTATTAATGTTTCTAGGTTTTCTATTTTGTGGCAACATTGCTTGTCTGAAAACTGTAATTGCCAAATTCAATTTGTCCCATGTTAATTTTAGTGTTCAAGACAAAATATTATAAGAGAATTTGGAACTATCCTCTAAAGTAACCCTGGACTGGGAAGCAAAGATGTGCCAGAATGACAGACAGCTCTAGATCTCCGTGAAAGGGAGAAGAAAGGCAAAGGCCAGACTGATAAAAAACAGACACGTTAAACTAGACAGGGAGTGTCAATAACAATCCAGAGTGTCTTCAATCATGTGGGAGAAAGGTAAAGAGAAAATCTAGGATTTCCTGCCATGGAACAGAGTGTTTAAGGCATCGCTGGGAACTAGGTTAAGGTGAATGTGCAAAGAAAAAAACCAGAAGTGGGGAGGGCCTTCCAAAGAATAGTAAAATGATTCAGGTGGAATGCTGCTGGCTTTTGGACAAGGATCCGAGCACAGGTTACAGGGGAAGACAGGAAAGGGAGGATAGAAAATAAAGGATGAACCTGAACAAGGACTCATTAGACTAAGAAATAAAATGAGGACGTAAGTTTATCATGCATGTGGGGACTAGTTTTCTATAAATTTGGGAGAATTCTCAAGAGTTTAGAAGATGAGAGTGACAAGGAAGGGAACGGAATGGTATAGTGCAATGACAGGGGCCCTTACATAAGGGAATAACAATATTATTTGGAATGCCAACTCTCCTCTCACTTCTGATCTCTTCTTTCTCATCCCATCCTCAGACTCACGTCCAGAAATGGTGACGATGAAGGATGAGCAGCCTCCCCATGACCCTTGAAAAGAATACAGGTTAATGATGCTTTCTACAGATAGTCAGGCATCGATACAGAAACAGGAAGTACACAGAAGGAATTGCTCTGTGAAGAGGGGGAGGATGCAGAGAAGTCTGATGACAATTCACTTGTGTGCACAAGGAGCTGTGGAAAAGGCTGGGTGGAGGACAGCCATGGAAGGATGAAATGAGATGCAGAACACTAAGACTAGGTGAACAGAGGGGCTTACATTTGGGGCCGTGTCTGAGGGATAAGGATGAGAAGCTTGGGTTGAATTAACTGACTCCAAGATTCTGAGTGGAACTCTAGGCTGGCTGAAACCCAGGCCTTTTCAGAAACCTAATGGCGTCAGGATTATTAACAGAACATTGGAAAGTGTGCTGAGGTGCGGACTGGTCAAGGAGCCCTCCCAAATGTAAGCCAAGAAGCAGGTTCTTTTATATGTTCTTCAGAAGACCATGAGTTAGAAGGTGGTATGACCTCTTTTGCCTGCTTGAGTAGTACACAGTGCTGCACACCCACGAGGCAGTGACCTTCAGCCAGCACCTGGGCCTGCCAGCGTGATAGCTGAAGTGTAGCCACCTGAGGTCAGCTCTGTTATCAAAGACCTGACTAAACAGGATTCTGACTGTTTTGACATGTAGGTCTTACATAATGGTATCAACTGATTCTCTTCTTGCTTTTATCCTGCTTTCTTTCTCCCTTCTTCCTACATCTGCAATATTATTGGTGAACTTGAAAAACTGGTGACAGCCAAAATGTCCAACAATAGGAGAATAATTAAATAAATTATAATATATGTGTGCTTTAGAATACCAAGAGGCAATTAATAAAATGGGGCAAATTTGTATCGACTACCATGGAAGGATCTCTAAGATTATTGTTGGATGACAAAAAACGAATTGGCAGACTTAAAAAAAAAGGAATTGACAGGATAATGACCAGTGTCAGACTGCATTTTTGGAAATAAAGTGAAGGAAAGGAGAAAGGGAGGGAGGGGAAGACAGAAAGGAAGGGATATATATATATCCCCACATAAGCACACATACTCATTATATATATATATGTAAATATATATGTGTGAATATATATGTAAATATATATATATATATATATATATATATATATATATATATATATATATATATATATATATATATATATAAATATATATATATATATATGTAAATATATATATATATATATATATATATATATATATATATATATATATATATGTAAACATATATATGCCTGTGAATAGAGAAAAATTTCACAAAGATATCAAACTGGTAACTGTAGTTACTCCAAATGTGAGCCTAGGGGTAGTGGGAAGAGAAAGGGGAAGAACTTTTACTACTTACACTATACATTTCTGTAATTCTGGAATTTTTTACAACTAGTATTACATTAGTAATAAAATACATAACAATTCTTATTAATGATCTATCTAGGTCTGGTCTTTACAAGTTCTAGTGCACACTCAAGTTTTATTTTAACTTTGGATTTGGGCATGATAGAAGCAAGAGCAAATGTGTGTTTACTCATTGAAGGTACATTGTTTGGAAGAACTTGAAGCAGGGATGATGAAAGCAATTTGCAAAATCACTCAGCAGAAACTGGAGAATGTTGTCAATGAGTTAGAAAATTGTTCTGAACAATTTGTGATGAAGATTAGCGACTGGGCTGAAGCTGAGAAATTTGAACTGCCTTACATTCATATGACATTTGCTGTCTTCTGATTTGAGTGAGAGTGAAATTATTAAACTTTAAAATTACATAGACAGACAATTTTCTCATTCTTAAATGACAAATTCAAAAGTCACACACAAATAATTGCAGGTTATGAGGAGTAGATACTGAAATCTGCACTACACTATATTTGGAAAAGTGGATTTAATTTAACTTAAAACAACTGAAAGGTGAAGTTTTTGTATAAATTTTATATTTGATTTGTTTTCAAAATTTTCTACTCAAAGGCTGGGTGAGCAACCTTTCCACCCAATCACTTAAAAACCTGTTAGAGTTGACGCTAATGACTTCATCTTATATTAGCTTCCTGTCTAAATATCTCTCTGAACAAATTACTGCAGACAACTTCAGTGTTAAAACAGCTTTCCATATAAACACAGTCTTTTGAACAAGTGTGAATGAGCTGCACTTGAAAATTCATTCCTTGTCATTACTTTCCAAAGTCAAGGACACACCACTAAGCCCCCTGACCCAGATCACAAGAGAGAAAAGGGGCACAGATTGTCAGTAGACAAGGTTTGTCCTCATAGCCAAATCTCTCACCCTCTCCTCTGCCCATTCAGTGCAGGAAGTTGGTTCTGCCTCCACTGGGCTGCTGTCCCACCTCACCCACCAGGCCTGAGTTCTTCTCCCAGCGACTCTGTAGGTCTCTTCTGTGAAATTAACTAGTACATTTAAAAAACCAGGTCGAATGAAGGGCTATTCATGAAGGGCAGGTGCATCCATGCTTTGAGAAAGTGAAAGAGCTGATGTTCACACACACAAAAATGATAGACACTTTAAATTGCAAGAGATTATGAAAATGTTTGAATTCAATTCCTTCTTTTTAAAGCTGAAGAAACCAAGTCCCTGAGAGCTATGTGACTGGTCAAGACCAAATGGTTATTTTGTGGTCAATTTATTGCTAGACAGAAAGAGATTACCTTTACTCAGATATTTCTGGAACATTTTGGTGATACTGAAAACACGATCATATAAAAAATGTAGTAAATTCATACTATATATCTTATTAAGGGGCCCAACCAATAAATTGCAGTTTCTTGGTATCTGTTTTTTTTAAACTAAGGCTTAAACATTAATTTATTCATTCAACAAATATTTATTAACTCATATGCCAGGCAAGGTTCAGGTGCTGGGGAAAAGGGCCGTTGGAGAGTTTTGAGCAGAGAAATGAGATAATCTGACTTACAATTTTAAAGGCCCGCTCAAGCTGCTGTGTTGAAAATAGACCATGAGGCAGAGGGGGGAGGTCAGCAAGGGTGGAAGAAGAAAAACCAGTTAGGAGGCTGTTGCAATAAAGATAAGCAAGCACGGTGACTTGCACCAAGGTAGTAATAGAATGAATGATATTTTGAAGGAATTGCCAACAGGGTTTTGCTACTAACGCACTGGCTGTGAGTGTGAGAGAAAGGGATGAGTCAGCAATAACCCCCAAATATCTGACTTCTGCAAATACAGCAATTGGCGTTAACTGACAAAGGGAAAACCAGAAAGATAAGGATTGAGGAACAAAATTTGGAACATAGTTTGGGGCACATTGTTTGAAAATTCTAGAACACATTCAAGAGTGATGTGAGTCAAGACAGTTGGACCTAGGAATATGGAGTTTAGAGGAAATACTGGGTTGGCTATTTTCTCACTTCAATTTTGAAGTGAAGAACTTACTTATATTAGGTTGGTGCAATAGAAGTTGTGGTTTTTGCAATTTTTTTTAACCTTTTTAACCATAATTACTTTTGCACCAACTTAATAACTAGTTATCACCCATAAAGTCTACAATAAAGCATTTCTTACCCCAGTGTTAGTCACTATTGTATTTTATTGATTCAACTACTACTTACTTATTAGGAACCAGGCACTGTTACAGGTTCTGGGGGGTATAAAGATGATTATGGTCATGGTTCTGGGTACCTAGATCTACAGAAGGAGACAGAAAATAAACAACAAGAAAAGCCTCCAGCACAATAAATGCGGTGAGAGTTTTCCAAGGTGCTAATGAATACACAGAAGCAGACTTGATTAACTAAACCGAGGAAGGCCAGAGATAGTGTGTGAGCAGTCTTTAGGGTCGAGTATGAGGTTTACAGACAGACAAGGGTGGAATGGGCATTCCAGGCAAAGAAAGCACAAATGCAAGAGGTCAGGGAAGGGCAGAGCTCATCCTGGGACCCGTGTTGCCGTCTGGCTGAAACCCAGGCCGTGTAGGGAGAGGTGGCTGTTAATAGCTGGGATAAAGAGGAAATAGTGGGTGTGGTGTGCTGAGGGTATGATGTGCTGGGTTGCTACGTTACCTCATAAGGGAAGAGGGAACAAACACAGGCAGGATGAGTAAAGACACACACATCCGTGCCACAAGGGGCCCGGCTGTGCTCTGCTGAGCCGCAATTAATCTCCTGGGGGCAGAGGAGGTGGCCCTGCTGTCAGGGAGGGAGGGACAGGTGCCAGGAACTGACTTTGGCTTGAAAGGGTGCCCTTCAGTGGGTTCTCTACAGCTCCTCAGAACTGGACCAGCTGCTGTGGGGGCCAGGCAGCGAAAGAGCAGGCAAGCCCGGAAAAGGCCTTTGCCTCTATGTGAGAGGATGGAAAGCTAGCAGTGAGCTCTAATTCAAAGAGGGGCATATGCAGCTTTTCCTAAAGGGTCACTCCTTCCCGGTGACTTTGACAGGGAATGATGCTTCAACTCAGAGAAATTCATCTCATTTGGTAGAAATACATCAATGAATCACAAGCCTGTGCAGGGGACATTGGTACAGGTATCCCTCAGATCATATCACTGTGAAAGGCTACCTACCTACTCCTTTTCTATTTGAGACCAGCCTGAAAACGTACAATTTCTGTCCAGTCTCAGCTTTTGAGAATCACAAAAGAATCACTTTTACTTAGGATATTTCAGAGTTATGGAACGTCTGCAAATCTTTATCAAATTTGAGGAAAGTGTCACGATTTAAACAAACACTACATAAAGGATCATCTGTTAAAACTATGTTCATTGTGATGTGATTTGTGTGCTATGTGTCTGTATGTGTGGGGTGGGGGTGTTGGTTGGCACTGATAGAAAAAGGAAAAATCTAGGGTTATAAAAGAGGGTATTCTCCTCTATTCATGTTCCTCAGGAACTGTTTTTTATTGACAGATTGAGGCATTTGTCCCTATCCGTGAAGTAATTGTATGGTGTGGCCTGCATTGTTTACAAGACTCCTGAGTGGAATTATGCACTTATGAGTATGCAGGCCTTGAAAAGAGTATACAGGATGATGATAATGTGGTGATCTTCCAGAAGGAGAAACATCTTTCCAAGGTGGCTTTCTGCTACTGACTTTTAGGGTATTGAGGGTGAATAACGTAGCGTGTCATCACTCTTTCCTATCTATTCATTCCCACTTCCTGTCTTTGAGAAAACAGCTAAACGACTTGTATCTTCTTGTACAAAGTTTCCAGAATAACGAGCTGGAATTTTGACTTAGTTGTTTTACTATTTTGGAGGAGAATATAAAGAAACTAATCTACATGTACAAAGCCTGTATGTATTCTGAAAATGTGCAGTATTTCTTTTACTATTCCACGTATCGTCTAGGCTCTTCTTGTGCCTTATGATCCAGACAACCAATATCTTGAATCCAAACTTATGGAAAGTCCGGTGCCCTTGATAAGAGTAATCTGAATTTCTCAGGGTACTAGGTTAATGTGGTGGCTTCTTTTGTCTGACCACCTGCCTGCTTCGGCCAGACTGGCTTGTTTATGGAGTCACTGACCTGCATGTGGAAAGCCTGCTCCATACCACGTGACACCAGCCATCGATTCCTGCCATATTCAGAGAGTTGCCAAACAAATTGCTCACCCAGGATCCTTGGATGTGAAGGTGATTTTATTGAAGGTTTAGCAGAGATGATGGGAAGTTTATATCACAGCAATTCATACAACTTTTAAAACTGAAAAATCTTTACCTCTCTCCTTAAAAGTCCCACGGCCTCTCCATTTTGCTGCTCATCCACCTTATCTCTTTTCTTTCTCTTCTGCATCTTCCTTCCCCAGAGCTTAAAACAATTAAAATAAAATAAAAAATTTAGTATGAATTTAAAAAGTTCCCATCATATTATGCAGAATAATTCATTATCTCCATTCCCTCCCATAAAACTCAACTGCAGATTACATTGTGTATCCAAGACCCTAAGGATGCTCTGACTCCCAGAAATGGGTCTGCCCTCCTTGGCCAATTGTCCTAAGACAAAGGCTAAGAGACTAGAAGCAGCTATCTCTGCCTGCTAAGATTAGAGCTCACTGCAATGTTCTTGTTTGTGATTTTTTTTTTCCAAATTTTCTGCCATGCTTTTTTATGTTGGTAAAAATAATCAAATGCTTTAAAAATGTTCTGGGAAAATAAATCTGGTAGTTTGTGGGAAATTGTTTCTTGGAGGACATATGTGAAGTGCATTTGAAGAAAGCTGAAGTTGATGCTAAGCAAGAAGTTCAGCCAACTTTTCCTATAAAGAGCTAGAGAGTAAATTCTTTAGGCTTTGTGGGCTCCACAGTCTCTGTCATAACTCCTGGGCTCTGCTGTTGTTCAGAAAGCAGCCACAGGCAATACACAAATGGATGAGCATGGCTATGTTCCAATAAAACTTTATTTACAAAAACAAATGGCAAACCAGATTTGGCCCATGAGTTGTAGTTTGCCAACCTCTGCTAAGAGGATGCATCAAATGTTGATCAATGTTGATATGTGCTTGATGGAAGTATGAGTGAACACACTCAAGAAGAGGAAAGTTGAGATGATGTGGTGAAACCACTGTGTAGCTCTTATAAAATGTAATTATTTCTTTTTTTAATATCTTTCAGAAAGTTTAGAAATAAATAAGTCTCCTTCAAAAACTTAAGGAAGCTTAAAAGTAATTGGGAGAGGAGAGGGCTAGAGTCAAGGAAAAAGTAAGCTGGACTAGAGAAAAATAAATCAGGTAGACAAAAACTTTCTGGTTAGGGGAGAGGCAGCATGGGGCAGAGACTATTGACCAGGGTCACAGGAACCCTGGACACATGTCCAGCCCATGCTAGGAATTTTTTGATGATCAAAGCAGTGAACCTCTTAGGAACTCAGTGTTCTTGTAAATGATGGTACCGTATTAGATGAGTCTAATATGTCCTTTCCTGCTCTAATATTCCATGAGAGATTAACTCAGAATCTTATGAAGAACTAGAAATGGCCTTAGAACACATTTTCTTCCTTTTCCCCTTTAGATATAATAAACATACTGCCCAAGGGCTAGGTGGTTGTCCATGGGTCAGGTGGTTGTCCCTACACTGTCTTACTTAACAATCCCAATAACCAACACTGTTTCCTTCCTTGGATATATTCAGTTTTGCCGAGAGGCTGGGAATCATTGTTGAGACCTTTTAATAAAGAACTGGGCCTCAGAAGTTAAATGACTTACATGGTTATACAAATAATAAATGGTAGAAATAAGAGTCAAACTCTAGTCCCACCATGTCAGGCTACAGCAGTTACTCCATTTTATCAGAGTTGCATACCTTTTTTTTTTTTTCCAGGAAAGGAAAAATTGGACATTGAAAGGCAAGTGAGAACTTTGTTCCGAGTGCACAAATGGGAGAAGTCAGCAGGAAGTTTTCAAAGTCTATATTGGAATTACATACTATTGAGGGAAACCTTCAATAGCAAGATTAGGTTTAACATGAGTTAAAGATACTTTTCTATGTAGGCCTAAAAATAGAAACTAAGAGTGGGAGAGGACTGGCTGTTGAAAAGAATGGGAAGGAGGACACAGAAGTCAATTCAAATCCATTACCTGGACAACTCGGAAAGGAGCAAAGTCCTCCAGAGGAGAGAGACCTGCATCCTCCAAGTTTATTTCCCACATCTGGGCAGGCTTCTTCCCTGCCTCTGAAGCTGTGTTTTACAAGGAAAGGGACAGCACTCTTGGGGACAAACTGATTTTCTGAAAGAGTATCAAATTCTGCATCCTTTTCTGCCTTCTGACTTTTGTTAGTCCCCTAATGAAGACCAATAGATTATTTTAGATCTGACAGAGGCAGGGAAGGAGGTAGGAAGGGGTGCTGCCTGGCTCACAGCAGGAAGTCGATATCATCTTTGAAGATGACCTCAGACAGAGCAGAGGCCAGTGACAACTTTTGCTTTCAGTTACTGACCTTTTGAGTAAAAGAACTGGTTGTATCTTAGCCTTGGGTTTTTATTGGGAACCATTTTCTAGTTTTTATTTTTTTACATTTATACATTGATATTGTGTGTGTGTGTGTGTGTGTGTGTGTGTGTGTGCACTTTCCAGTCACAAAGGGTCCTTTTATTGTCACTAATGAAAACAGGCGAGACCATTCCAGGATATGGACAGCACTGTGCCCAGGACATTGCATTCTTGTCTGGAGCCAGACGATTCCGGTGGATGGAGAAGGCTTAGCTGCTCTCAGCTGTTGATGTGTCTTTTGAGGCATCCGGACAAGGAAGTAACTAGTCAGAAGAAAAGCAAGTCACGGCAGGATGAACAAAGTGAGTTCATGGGGATGGAAGATGGGTGAAATAAACAAGAAGACAATTATCCTTCTCAGCCAATAGAGTCATAAAAACCCTAGCCAATGTTTTCAACTTAAGACATTCTGCTAATGGCTTCAGGGCAAGGTCGGTGTGTCAGTCAGTCCAGCTCACTCTCTTCGCTGTCTCACCTGTCCCCCCAAAATCTTTTTCATTGAGGAGTCTTACAAAGGTGACCAAAAAAATAATTGTGTCTGTTTTTAGGAACCAAGGCATTTTAGTGGAGCTTGCCTGCCTCTCAAGTTAGGATGCACTTTTGAGACTGAAGATTAGTCTCCATATTAATGTCTTGCATTTTAAGAACCTCAATTCATCATTGTACTTTCAGGATAGGAATCAAGCAGGTGAGAACACCTCTCTTCTGACTGGGCCAGTCAGAGGACACATTTGTATCAGATTACATGAAAGCTGTTTAACCAAAGCATTTAAAATTGGAATAGAATGAACAACCAGCAGCCATGTTCGGGTGAGTATATGGCAATTGTGGAGACATTGGAAAGTCCTGGTTAGTTGTGTTTGGCAAACTGAAAGAGGAAAAGTGATTTCTCTGGTAAAAAGGGTCATGACTCCCAGCAATGGCATTCAATAAGAAAAGGCATTTAAATGATTTCTTGGAAGAAAGAGTGACTCTCTAGCGCTTTCCAACCATTTCCTGCCTTCTCAATCCCACGTCAGCTTCTCTCCTCACAGATCTTGGTAAAGTGACACCCAGGGTCACTTACCTTCCCTTTCTCACTTTCTCTCTCTCTTCAAGAGTGCACCTGCAATATAGAGTCAGCTTACATCCTGTGGAAACCCCCCCACCCCCACCTTCATTTCATCTGATTTCTCTGAGTCTATTTGGACAGCAAAGTTAAATCAGAGAGAGGACTGAACCAAAATGTTTTGAGGAGAATTTCTTCCATGGTTTTGCTCTCCCTGGCTTTAAAAGAAGCAGCAATGATACCAAAGGCCACACAGTATAGCACATTTTAGGAGCGAGGTAGCTTCTGGTTTTAGTGATTATTTTGTGTTTACAAAAAATAGCCACTTTTATGCAAACTTTGAAGGAAAGACAACTTGGTTGCCCTTAAGCTGTGGTCAAATATTTGCAGGTTTATTCTGACGAAATGTACTGAAATTCTGCTTACTCCAAAGGGAAAAACTAGAAGAAATAGGAAAGAAATATTTTGACACAACATTAAAAAAGAGTTAATCTTTACCGCCTTAAAAAGCAGTAAACCTCTCAGCACTGAAAATGTTCAACCAAAATGGAAATCTGGGTTGTATTAATTGGGGAAATTGAAGATGAAGTAACAAATACACCCAAAAGATTCAATGACTTAAATATATATATATATATATATATATATATATATATATATATATATATATAGAGAGAGAGAGAGAGAGAGAGAGAGAGAGAGAGAGAGTTTTTTGTTTGTTTGTTTTTTGTGTCCTGATGTAATAGTCTAGAGCAGGTATCCAACGGCCCAGCCTAATGACTATTCTAGTATTCCAGAGTTGTCCCCACCCCAGTGTCCTGGAAAGGAAAAGAGCTTCTGGGGAAGACCCACCCACAGGAAGTGGCCCCCACCCCCACGACCCCCACCACATTGGCCATAACTAACTGTGAGATGGGGGCACCTGGGAAATATGTGTTCCACCCGACTAGTCAGTCACAGGCTTCCTCAGCACTTCTAATCAGTGAGCAGATAACAGGAGGTGTGCATTTTGGGTAGGCAGCTGGACATCTCTGACACAGTGAATGGAAGCACTGTACTTGGACTCAGGCCAAAAAAGTTTGAAACACAGTGCAGCAATTCTATATCTATGGTACCTTTACGTGAGTCATTTAAAGTATTGTTTCCTCATCTGGAAAACAGAAGAAGGAAACGGCAACATCTATCTCGTCTGTGTGAATATAAAAGGGAAAAATCAATATCTGAGAGCACTGGGGCTATTAGGCCAAACTTCTGTTGTTGTTGTTGTTGTTGTAGTAATTGGAATCTTAAGTGTAGATACGTACACACAGATGGTAAACATCAAGAGCACACTCTGCACATGTGAACAAATGATGAATGAAATAGATTTAAAATGCAGCAGGAGGATTTTAGATTGGCAGTGAAAACAGAACCACTGAACACGGCCATCAGAAATTAGAGGGGCAGGGAGGATGCAGGAATAAGCTTCAGAAGAGAATGATAGAGCATCTCCGTTTAGGTAACCTTAGAAGAAGGTGTGATTATTATTTCCTAGGGAGTGGGTTGGAAAAATCAAAAACAAAAAACTTTGGGACTTAAAGAGGCCTGCACCAGACAATCATTTCTCCAAGTTCTTTCTAGATCTGTTTCTCTTTTTCTGACATTAGACAATGCAGGCATCACCAAATACAAGGCACACCTGAGCATATTTTTTCACAGGAAAACAAAATTGTTTATCTTTCTTGATTCTATTGGAGTATAGAGAGAAGGAAATATATATTATAGGCTGGAAAGTGGGAGACCTTTGTAGATCATGCAGAACAGTCATCTTTAATAACGTACCTACTGAGCCATAGCTTTAGGGAAAGTGCTTGAAGAGAGTTGAGGGTCTGTGCATGCTGCCTGCTCCTTGCTGTTTTCAGCATGGCTTTACAAAGAAAAAAAAAGGAAAGAAAAACAGAACTCAGTAAATAATTGATTGGTTTGCAAGCAGAAATGGAAGGAAATAGAAAACATAGAGAAATTAATAGTTTCACATTCATTCATTTGCTCATTCATTAAATTAATTTGTACTGGACATTTGGAAAGCATCAATGAACGAAACACACAAAGAGCAACACACAGTAAGACAGGAGGGGGGTACCGACAGTCTGTGATTCTGAATAGGATGGTGCAGGTAGGCCTTACTGAGAAGGCAACATGTGAGCAAAGACCTGGAGGTGAGGGAGTTCGACGTATAGAGAGACCTGTTCCAGGTAGCGGGATCAGAGGGCAAGGGTCTGAGATGAGGATATGTCTGTGTGACATCCAGTGGGCTAGTGGGGGGAAGGGAAGGTGATTGACTGTGACACTCAGCAATTTCCCCATGGTCATCCTCCTCCAGGGGAAGAATGAGAACAAGGTGGGAAAAGCAACTAGCAGTTTTTCCCTGGGGAAAAAGAATGAGGTATTAAGATTTGCTTCTCCATAACAATCAGAATCGTTAAACTGTAAAAATGAGAATATCTTTTAGAATAGAACAGAATAATTTCAGAATAGAATAATTCTTTAGTGCATGCCTTTAGAATCCCATTTTAGAGTGCATTATGTAACAAGAATTAGGTCATTCTTGTGTTCATAATATTATTCCTTTCTTAACAAATGCATTTCTCTGAGAGGGAACATAATGTTAGGAAAGCAGCCTAGATTTGGGGGAGTCGGACTTAAATCACTTTCTAATCTTGACTCTCCCATCTACTAGCTGGGTAAATTACTTAATATCCTTAAGCTTGAATTTCCTGGCTAGAAGACAGGAGAAATGACAATGGATGAATGAGATAGCATGGGGTAGATAAATGTTACAGTGTCTACTCCATCGAACACACCAACAAAAGTCAGTTTTTCCTTAAAGCAGGAGAATCAGTAGCTATGTATGTGGAATCTGTCTGCTCTCTGCTCTACTTAAAAAGGAGCCCTCCTCCCTCACACGCTTGCTGGCTCTTATACGTGAAATGCTGTTTGCCAAAGTTGAAAGAGGAAATTTTGCTTTCCATTCAAATGCCCTTGGCTTCATTTTTGGGCTTCTTCTGAAAGGTTGGTGACCTCAAGACCCAAGCTACTGATGAAGAAGAGTCTGTGAGAATTTGGTGCAATGAAGAATCATCTCATAAAAGAAACTATCCCTGTGATGTCTTTAGTCCTAGCTCAAAATCCTGTAGTTGCCAGGAGATCAAATAAAGCCTGGGGTAAAAACAAAACCTCTATGGAGAATTGTTTGCAGAAGCCAACTTGCTAAAGGCCATGTTTCTCATTGGTGTTATAGTCTGGTATTTTTATTGATGACATTTCAGCTATATGTTGTCAATTACAAATTTTTCTACCATAGTACTGGCTCAGCACTCTTACTAATTATGAGAGATGCTGTGAAGAATCATGAGAACAAGATTTCAAATGCTTTGATTAAAATGACATTCACAGAATTGACATTTAAATGACTAATTTGGCTCCTCTTCCATGCTATAAGTTCATCCATATTTTGTGTTGTGCGTGAAAGGAGATTTGGAGAATTTCAGGAACAAAACCACCACTACCAGTAGCAGTCTTGTTATAAAATAAAATCTTTAGTATTCAAAGAAAAAAAAATAACCCTCTTGCTGTGTAGAGAGCTTTATTTTCAAATAATATGAACATATTATTGGATTCGAGTGAACTAGTGTATAACAGTCTTTGACATTCTTCAGCATTTCCCCATAGTAATTTGTACCTTTGTTTAATGTAGTAGAGTAGAAAGAAATAGACTTAGGAGCTTAAAAGTGCTTAGTTTTATTCCCAGATCAACTGATTGTTTGATTTGGGGCAAAAGAGCCCCAGTTTTCTCAAATGTAATATAGGGATAACTCATAAGATTTAATAAGAACATTTTTTGGAAAACATCTAGTACTGGGATTCGTGCCTAGTAAAGCCATGAATGGTCCCTATTATTCACACGACCAGTCATCATAATTCTTTTGATCCTGTTTTTGAAAAGCATTTCTGAGCTTTCACAAAGTTATGTGAAACTTGAGTTAAACAACCTACATTCTGGAGAGAGATATTTATAGCTAGGGGGAAAGTGAAGCAAAAGAAAATGGAATAGCATTTTTTAAAACTACCTACCATTTTTGCATGATTATTATGTGCCAGGCAGATGCTGAGACATTTATATGAGTTATCACTCACAATAGCATTTTTTTGTTTTTTTAAAATTGAGGTGGAATTCACAGACCATAAATGCACCATTTTAAATGGTACAATTCAGTGGGTTTTAGTATATTCACAATTGTGTAACCATCACCACTCTCTAATTCCAGAACATTGTCATCACAGAAAGACACTCCATACCCATTAGCAGTCATTCCCTATTCCCTTCCATCCCCAGTTCCTGGTAACCACTAGTCTACTTTTTGTCTCTATGGATTTGCCTGTTCTGGACATTTCATATAAATGGAATCATACAATATGTGACCTTTTGTGTCTGGATTCTTCTCTTAGCATATTATTTTCAAGCTTCACCCATGTTGTAGCATGTGTCAGTACTTTGTCATTTTTATGACTGAGTAATATTCCATTGTATGGATATCCCACGTTGTGTTTATCCATTCATCAGTTGATGGTACAATAACATTTTACAGTTGAGGGTATTGAGACTTGCAAATTTTAAGAAAATTTTCCAGAGATCACACAATAATTGTCAGGGCAAGGATTTGAACCCAGACTTTTTATTAAAATCCAGAACTAATATTCTTAACCATTTCACCTTACTATATCCAAATTTCAAATTAGATTAGTATATAATGAAAAATAAAAGAAAGATGTGGCCTTACCTTTTGCCATTTTTCTATATTTTTTTTACGTCTCTCTTAAGAGGTGTGCTTAATATATTATGTTGATACTAATATTTTGTTGGTGGTATGTATAGTAAATATCTTCTCCCAGTTTGTAACTTGTCTTTTCACTGTCTTGAATGTATCTTGGCTCTTGTTTATAATGCTGCAATGGACATAGGGTGCAGATATCTTTACAAATGTGTTTTTGTTTCCTTCCAATGAATTCCAAGAAGTGGAACTGCTGGATCATATGATAGTTCTCTTTTTAGTTCTTTCAGGAAACTCCATATTGTTTTCCATAGCAGCTGTACCAATTTACATTCGCAGCCACAGTGCACAAGAAGTCCCTTTTCTCCACATCCTAGCCAACACTTGCTATCTCTTTTTGTTAATAACCATCCTAACAGGTGTGAGGTGATATCTCATTGTGGTTTTGATTTGCATTTCCCTGGTGATTAAGGATGTTGAGCATCTTTTCACATGCCTGTTGGCCATTTGAATATCTTTGGGAAAATGTCTGGTTCTTTGCCCATTTTTAAATTGGATGATTTGGTTTTCTGCTGCTGAGTTGTATGAGTTCCTTGTGTATTCTGGATATTAACTCCAAAATATGTGGTTTGCAAATATTTTCTCCCATTTTATAAGTTGCTTTTTCATTTTGTTGATCATTTCTTTTGCTGTGCAGAAGCTTTATAATGTAGTCCCACTTCCTGATGACATTATTAAAGAAAACCAATTAACAAAGAAGATGATAAAAAAGGCCAGTCATGGAGCAACGTTAAGAATGTTATGAACCAGAAATATGACTAATCCAATCCTGAGTAGCTGCAGTCCAATACAAAATAAAACTAAAGAAAAATAGCTAATAAATCACCATTTTAAAAAAGTGCAGTCATAAACTGCTGAATTGTTATAATAAGGAGAGGATGCAAGCGACATAATCCAAGCGTGAGCTTTCGCTTGTTTGTGGAGACACGGTTTTATCTATCCCAGAGAGCACGTGGCAGACTTCAAGTAAGGATTTAGGGAACAGGTGACAAAAACAAAAGCGCCTGGGACGGGGACTCCCCAAGCACCCCGGCACAATGGTTCACAGGAACGGGACAGTGATTGTGAGCACCCAGGTCAGAGGTTATCACATTGGACTCCTCGAGACACTCGTCTATTCCCGACTCCTGCACATACAAATTGTCTAAGAGCTTCTTTTCAGTTACCAAAAATCCAATTGCAGTCCTTCCCTGGGCTGATAAGGTGCTCAGTACTGCATAGGACAGAAATGCTTCTGAGCGGGGCTAAACCATGAACAGTCTTGGCCTGAGAAATAGAGTGGCCTCCAGACGGATCTATGGTCATTCGCTTCAGTTTACTACCAAACCAGCAACTTTATGTTTAGTACTCTCTTGCTCTTTATGCTTTTACCACAGGTACATGTACCCCTGAACAAAAAAATGTTAATTGTTCATCTTAAAGGTAGACTCATTTGTTTTTTGGTCTCTCTCCCCCTCCTGCCAGATATAAACTCTCAGAGAGCAGAGGTTTTTGCCTGTTTTATTTACTTTTATATTTCTAGTGCCTTGAACAGTGCCTGACATACAGTATGTGCTTACAAAGATGTGCCAAATCTATGAATTAACTGATTCAAGTGAGTGGAAGTGGTTTCTGATGTCTCCCTCATTGCTCGCAGAGGCCCTCCTGAGGAACTTCACTGTGTGAACTTCAGCATCTGTAAAGAAATGTATGCACGCACTTTTGTTTCCTATTCAGTGCTGTGTCCTCAAGCCTGTAACAGGCTTGGCTGGGTCAAACCACCAATCCCAAACATCTTTCCTGTGGCAACTTACAGTGTCTAACTTAATCTATTCTAAAACCTTTACATATGGCTCCATTTTTATGTCTTTCCTAAGACAGAGTCAGACCCTATTCTTGTACAAATAACCTCCTGACACGCAAAGGCTCATTGCCTAATCTCTGTGACCTGGCATTCCAGGGGCCTCCGCTAAGAGACCTCCCCAGACTGGCTTCCTTCAGCTAACCTGAGCAAGAAAGGAGAAGAAAGAAGGTAACAAGCTTACTTGACCATGGTCTCCACGACCTGTGAGAACAGAAAACAAGATCACAAAGCTGAATTCAGGGATCCATCTTGGGCCACCTCCCTGCATTGTCTTTTCCATGTCTCCCTCCTTCCTCCATTCAACTTACACCTTCTTCTTTGCCCTTGAATCCATAGAGTATGAAGCTCCTCTATCAAATGACAGTCCCGCCCTCTTTCCTCACAGGGCCCCTCTTCTTTCCTTGCGTTGTCTGGTCTGCACCCTTTTGATGCCCAGAGACCATGAAGGTCAGTTCTCACCTCATCAGAGAGAAAAGCCCCTACCTAAATTTGACAAGAGGCATCTTTTCCTCAACTGGTTTCCAGAACTGACATCTTGCAGACTTCAGTGGAATTTTGTTCAACAATATATCACACAGAGCTGAGAAATTTTTTAAAAAATGCATTTTTTTTTTTTAATAAGGATGCACTGGGATGTACAAGGATGAAGTTTTGGTGTCAGAAACAGTCATCTTTTGCTTTTCATATACTTTAATTTCCCACCAAGTTCTTACAGCCCAGGATAAAGACCTAATGAACTATGGAGATTTTTTATACATATCAAGGGAGTCAATAGAGATGAGGAGTATTTATAACACATCATCTTGAAAGAGATAAATTCATTTGAACAAGCTAATTGTCCCCTTGTGATAAGGGGGCAGCTTGTTTCATGGGGTTACCCATTTCTAAAAGGGCAGCTGCATTTAAAATGGATTTTCTAATTCATGAGCCGCCTCTTTCTTTCCTCTTGTCTTGGGTGAAGTCACTAAACTATCTTTATAACTTCATTATCATTTTCCAAGCAACGCACTGAGCAACTGTAAACAGACCATTAGGGAGAGTCAAACCCACACAACTTGTAGGAAAATTAGATTGAACATTGGTCTATAATCACGGTCAAAAGGGACTACAGTGAAATTAATTAAAGAAAAATATTCCGTTGTCTTTGGAGTTTCTGCTGCATGAAGAACAAGTGTTCCAGATAATAGCACTTGACTACCATGGTGATTTATAAATTTTCTCTCTAAAGAAATTACACGTTATGGACAGGAAGAAGCCCCACGCTTTCTAATTTGCCTGTGAAAATGACGTGGTGTAACTTGCAACTCTTGTTGCGATCTGAGAATTCTCTTCTAGAACAGAATTCTCTCTCATCCTTGTTTTAGTTTCCCCGCACATCTTTCATCCCAACACGTTAGTCATAAAAACTCACTTGACAACGCAGGCTCTTCTTTCTCTGAGGACTTACAGTTTTTCCTGAGTACTTCCAGTCTGTCCATTTTGGCCACAGTAACTTGCAGAGCAAGTTACCTCAGAAGTAGGTCACGGGGATGTAAAGTACAGCACAGCCAATCGCACTGTAATAACTATGTGTGGTGCAGGTGGGTACTAGAATGATTGGGGTGATCACTTCATAAGTTATATAAATGTCTAATCACTATGTTGTACACCTGAAGCTAGTATAATATTGTATATCAATGGTAATTGAAAAATAAATTTAAGCAAGTCTTTGAACTTTTCATGATCATTCCTTGAATTTTGAAGAGTAGTTCTGAAGCAAGTGGCTTTGATTTTTCCTTAACTGACATACCTCTATTGAGTTCTTGGTTTTAACTGGTGATGTGATGCTATTATTTTCTTGTTCCTCTAAGACTATATTTTATTCATTTAACATGATGTAGTTTGTGTTTAATCTACTCTTTGTGGGAAGAGGTTTTGTATGGATGTTTTAAAGAGTATCTAAAAGAAGATACTAGATGAACAAATTTTCTCTCCTATTTCAGTGTAGCTGAACTTAATGGCAACCACAGAAAGCAAGCTGTTATGAGTTTAGAACACAGCCCTTTACTTTGTATTTAAAAACAGAAAAAGAGGGGGAAAGCATTTTATCATGTCAAAAATAAAACTTGGATAATCAAGTTCTTAGTGGGGGCCTTTTGGGTTCAGACAAGCAAATACGTAAATTATCCAAGGTAGGGTCTGAATAGTGAGTGTGGATTTGAAATCAGAAGAGTAAAGCAATACAAGCTAGGTTATTAAAACCATTATTAAAAACTATATGATATAAACTTGCAATTAAATATATCAAAACCAAATGTAATACATACTCAAATCTCATCACTTCCTACTGATTTTAGTACATTTTCCTATCTCTATTCTCTTGAGGTAACTTGCATGTATCGTATCTGTGTGCTACAAATAGTGTACAATGGTGTCCTATTGTAGCAGCTTCATGTGCCATGATATAGCTTGATAGCTTGAAATTGGCCTTGTTGGAGTATTTACCCCATGGAATTTGGCAAATGACACAAATCAGGGCTTTTCTCCCCAGACTTCCAGTGGTTTCAAACACTTACCAGCACACTACTACCTACGAGCATACGAATCTTGCTATTTCAAAGTATAAGTAGAGCTAAAGGGCCTGTCCTGGAGAGTTGGTTGCTCCCCACGTTTTGTTTTCTGCCATTCAGCACCCTTTCCTCCTTCATCTTGTATCATCATCCCTTTCTCTGTGGAATTGCCTCTTTCTTATTCCATGTAGCTGGGCCAGGGAACGGAGGTTCAGAGACAGCAGTCCTCCCTGGCCTCAGGGCTGGGCTCACGACTTGAGTCTGATCAATCACAGTACTTGATAGCACTGGCCACCATGATTGGTTCAGGCACAGACATACGAGCTAAACTGGGGCACAGTCCTCCTTAAAATGTGATCAGTGCATGCTGGCTGGGATTAGGAGCAGCAAATGTAGGTTTGAGGCTATTGTTAGCCATCTTTCCCACATGTGATGATATATAAGGGGAAGCAGGGCCCTGCTGATATTATGTGACATTTTCTTGAAGCCAGATGCCCTTTGTATTTCTCAATTATCTGAGCCAATATATTCTCTTTATTGCATGAACAATAAGCATTTTTTCCATCTTGAGTAATTTTGTTTGGTAAAATGCCATATAATAGAATATATTCATATGGAAAGCATTATTGTTTCTTGAGTTACAGTGACAGAGATGTATGGGGGGGAGTGCAATTTGGTCTGTATTGTGACGAGATCTGTAGATCTTGTCTTTTAAAAAAGTCTTACTGTATTTATAAACCAGGATGTTGTGTAAATTTATGAGATTGTATTTAAAAGACTAAATACTGTTTTTGCTTCATACTTTGAAGTTCATGAATGATAAAGACAATGCAACGTCTAGCATTACATCCTCATGATTTATGCCAGAATCATGTGGAATATCGTTAAGAAATCGCTCAGGAAATCTTTGTTAAGAGAAGGGTTATTTCCTGAAGACTGTGCATTTAGCCATATCATGACAATGAGTCAGCTGTTTTAGGCAATACCCCACAGCTGTCTTTGTGAGAAAGGCATATGGACAAGCTGTTTGATGTGAGGCAAAGTAAGCAGATTCAATAAATAAATTCTAGCTCATCAGTATGCTCTTTGACCTTGAGAGTTGAAGTTGTTTCTATATAAACCATATTTCCCATTTCGAAGTCTCTGGGATCAAGGGAACCAAGCAAGAGAAATATCCTACCCTGCTTTATAATAAGCAAACAAACAAACAAACAAAAAAGTTACTATATTGCCTATTTGCAAACTAATTTGAAGCTAAAACTAAGCTTCCCAGGTTTTAAAAACATTTTTCTAATGTATCTCATATCCACCCAGAGCAGCATCCAACAAGAACGCTTCTGTCAAAACAAAAGTAGTGATGTCATCCCAGTTGGAATCTGTTGGGGGAACATTTGCCTCCCCTTTCACATTTCCATAAGATTAAGGAGCAAGCAGTATTGGGATGAATACTTTTGCATCTTCTCTCTGCCCCTTTACTCATTCTTTTTCATTGAGATAAAAACAGATCTGTCTGGCAAAACAATTTGAGTTATTTTCATTTGACACATATTTACCATGCTAGCAGGGTGGGGATGACGCACAGCATTGAAAGGCCAATAGCACACCAGTCTCTTTTAGCTGGCCCTCTCGGTTCTGTCAAACATTGAGTTATTAAACAGTCGCGATTCTGTATGGTTGGCTGGTGAAAAGGTGTGCTCTGCAGAAACAGCTCTCCCTATCGGGAAGGAACAAGCCTCCAACTACGAGGAAAGGAGGAAACTGGGAGAAAAGAGGAAATTATAGCCTCTAGTTAATGCTAAACTCCACCATCTAATATAGTTTATCAGGGGCTGCCAAGCCAGCAAGGCTCAAACTCTACTACAAGTTTCATTTGACTTCTTGTGCCTGTGTTCGATGGGTTAAGAACTCAGAAGTAATGTTGAGTGATTAGTACCCTAGGTATCAGCATAAGGCATTTTGGAAAAAGAAAAAAGACGACTTACACCTACCCAGAGGAAGGAGCAACTGGAGGGCAAAGAATCACATGGGGAGCCCAGCATTTTGGAGTGGTTTCTGAAGCTGGTGGCCTTGGGGTTACGATGGCTAATTGGCACAGCCCCACAAGCTACAGTGTTTGGGTTTTAATTATAGTTTTGCCTGGTAACTTAAAGCACAGGGCCCAGATTACCTTTTCAAAGAAGAGGATTCATTTTGGGATTAAGATAGGTTTTCTAGAACCTAAAGCTATTTGGGACTTTTGTGTTCCAATGCTAGGACTGAATTCTGTCCCACTTTACTTCACTTTGAATTATAACCAGAGATAAAGATGAAATTTTAAGGGAGAAGGCTTACATGGCTTGAGCACAGGTATCTATAATCTTCTCTACCATGTTGCTCTATTTTGGCTCTGAATGAATTATGTAAGCCCTGAACCTGATTGTGAAATTCATATGGTTAGGAAAAGTATATTTTATCAATAAACAGATAAAGAAGAATGGACCTTTTATGGTTGAGGGTATATACCAATTGTTTGAAATGAAGGAGTGAAAAATCCCAGTGGAGCCATTACATCTCAAAGGCCAAAGAGGATATTTTGAAAGCCTGTGCTGGACAACTCTGTCTCTGGGAAGCGATTTTGTACAGACTCGAGGAGAAAGAAGATCAATGTAAAAAGCAGATTGGATCTTAAACAGAATCAAAGAGGAAAGTGAAAAGAAAATTACAATTTCCTTAGGTGAAAAGTTGAAGTCTCAGAGGTCAGGCTATCAAGACAGCATAGAAAGAAGTAAACTCTTTGCTAGATGCTTCTAAAGATGGAATCACTAAAGAGAACATTTTAGTTGATACTAGATTAAGGAGTGTAAATGTCTTCACAGTCTGTGCCCATTTACAGAGGTCTAACCACAGACCTCCTGGTTACCAGTCTTCCAATCCTACTGCTTCCAATTTTCTGACACTCTAGACAAACCAGCAGCCACCTACATGAATCAGTGTAGAACTGAAACACTGGCCATGTCTCCTCTGAGCCAAAATGAAGAACCAAGTACACTGCTCAAAATTCTGCTCACCAAGATGACTTTCTACTACTTCCTGCAGGACCATCCCACAGTGGGTCTATAGTGCTACAGCCATCACTTTGGACATAGCCAGAATGTCATGCAGCATCAATCTGTGCACCAGGCCCAGGTTTTGTCTTCCTCAGTTACTTGGTCATAGGGAATTCCCTATGAGGCAGGCCCTGGGTAAAGGTCGAGAGAGAGAAAGCTATGTGGCAGGAGTAGAGACCATGGACACCTGGGTTAGTTGCTTATGCAAATTAATTCTCAGGACCTACTAAGGCCCAGTCTCATAGATAACACTTTCATTTGATGATGGAGTGTCCATGTCAAATTTTATGGGTTGGTGGGTCAGAAAAAATCCAGTTCATGATAGGCAACTCAGGTCTGACAGTAATTTGGTGGTACATGGTTAAGTATTCAGTCTCTGCTAGTGCCCAGGGGTGAGTCAAGAACTGTTTCTGGAAAACAACTATCTGCAGAGGCTATCAGAACTATGCTCCAAATCTTAAAAGTCTGTACTAATTAACTAATTAGTTAATTCACCTACAAAGGCTCACCAAAACTCCTAAAACATTCTCATCTGCTACAGATACTCCAAATACCATCAGATCTGCTGGGTCATGCAGTGCTCCTGAATTATTCTGGGATTTATTTCCTATGTTCTGTCCCATATGTGCCTTACCGAAGTGTTTAGAGCAGTTGCTACAGCCTGCTCCCCAAGTCCTATCAGCATAATGTCACTAATGTAATGGACGAGCGTGATGTCCGACAGAAAGGAGCAGTGATCACGGTCCATGTGGCTCAGCTTGTGACTTAGGGCTGGAGAGCTGATATGCCTACTTGTAAGACAGTGAGAGTACACTGCTCGGCTTGCCAACTGAAAGCAACCTGCTTTGATGGTCTTTACTACTAGGTATATAGAGAGCAACATTTATCAGATCAATAGCTACATACCAGGTGCCAGGGAATATGTTGATTTGTTCTACCAATGAAGCCACAATAGGAATAGCAAACTATAATTTGAGTCACCAACTGATTAAGTTTACAATAATCAACCATTATTCTCCACAATCCATCTTTTTTGTTGTTTTAATCAGCCAAATAGCAAATGGAGATTTGGTAGAAATCACCACCTAAATCTTCCAAATCCTTGGTGGTGGCCCTGATCTCTGCAGTCCCTCTAAGAATGCAGTATTATTGTTGGTTTCCTCATTTGGTAGGTAGCAGTCGTTTCAGTGGTATCCATTTGCCCTTTCCTAACAAAACAGCTCTCACTTCACAAGTCACAAAACCTCTCTGGGGTTTCTGCCAGTGGCTGAGTAAGACTATTCTGTCAAGTTCTAGCTAAAATGCCCACCCCCGCTTCTCCCTTGGAAAAGGGAACATAAGGAGATGGAGAGAAGCAAAATGTTCAATCCTAGCACTTACCCTGGTGTGAGGAGAATACAAATCCCTTATGTGGAAATCAGATTCCTAATAAGAGTCTTGATGAAAGGATAGACTCGGATTAGCTGAAATGACAGGGCTCAAATATTTAACATGGCAGAAACAATACTCAAGAGCACAAAGCCAGGAATGTGTGGCAAATCCAGGAAGGCTCTTGTTCTGTCAAGTGACCTATACTTTATTAGAGTTCCTATACCAGGAGGGAACTAGATGACAGTTGGGAACGAAGGTCTGACTTGTGATACAAAGTGTGCAAATGTGGAGGTCACTAGGAAAGGGAAGGTTTCAAATGCCACATGGATACATGAGGTCTCTACCAGAATTTAACAGTATTTAGGGCATCAGAAGTAATTTGAAAGGATGTGGGTTTGGAACATCCTAGTCCATAACTCTTCAGAAATTTCCTAAAGGGTATCCAACCCTTATTAGCTGGAAATTAGGCAGCTATTCCCCAATGATCCCAACCTCCCAAAAGTGTGGCCCTTTAGGCAAATTTGTCCTGAAGTTGGTATTGTGCAAAAATATGTCATTTAGGCAACAACAAGTCTCCCATAATTCTCTACAAAGCTACAGTGCTTCTGCAGGAAATGTTCATGTGGTATTAAAAAATCAACTAAGACTTTAATTTTCATTTCATTTTTATACTTCCCAGGAAGAAAAAAGAATGCATAAAACACATTTCCTGGTACCAAACCACAAATTCCAGTTCCATTCAAGAAGCTGAAAGAATAGGACCCCTGCCTTCAGAATGATGCAAAAACCAGTGGGGGCTCTGCTTTGAAAAGACGTCTAAGAATAAAACAGGCACAGCAAATGACAGTTCTGAGCAGGAAAGAAACCAGCCAAATTTTTGCCAAAAATTATTGTATGAAATGCTAAATTCTACTTTAAGGTGGCAACCACAATTTCATCTTTTCAAATCCTTTCCTTTATAAGTAGCGCCTCCTGCTATTTTCTGAGAAGTAGAAGCACTTCCATTTGCAAGATGATTGATTTTTTGGACAAAAGCCAGAATTTAAAACTGGAGTCAAAACCCAGCCAACCTGAAGCTAGGGAGAAGAAAGTAACACTGGTTATTTTATATAAGGATGAGTCATTCAAATTTGGAGTAAATTAATGCCACGTTTACCTGAGAAAAAAATTCAGAAAGCCTACTTACATAAATACCTTCTATCTCATGAAATTTAACCTGCCTCTGTAAGTATACTGTTGAATGGGATTCGTCATTATTGGGGACAGTCAGCAGGGGCTGCTTCCATCAAGAGCAGCCCAGTTAATTGTCATTTCCATGGTGTTGTTTTTCATAGTTACAGTTGGACCCAAAGTTGGTGAAATCCCTGGGAAATGAGGCACTTACATGCAGCTCCAGATGATTGGCCAAGTTCAGGCTGAAACTCGCCAAGGAGGATGTTGAAAAGGTTGTTGTTCAAAGGGAGAAAATCGAGGGTAGAAAAGGTGGGGGTGGGGCAGGTGGGATGTGTTTTTAAAATATTCAGGAGATCAAAAAAGGATGTGGGTTTGGAATAGCCTTCAGAAATACCCAAGATAATGGCACTTAGTCTTCATTATGGAATGCTTTAAAATTACTAATAAACTGAAAGTCAACAGTCTTCCCTTTGACATATTTTCAAAGTCTTCAGTAATGAAAACAGTTGCTTCTTTGTCAATTTCCCATGCTTGAAGAAAATTTATAAAGCTATTAGCATAGAAATAGTGAAATCTAAGCCACCAAGCATAGAAACTTGCAAAAATGCCATTGAGTTTTGAGATTTAACTGTGAATGGATGCTTAGTTTTCCTAAACATCAGTATCCTGATATGCTGATCATATCTCTGTGAAGAAGAGTATAGCCTGATAGGAATACACACCAGCTGTATAAACATAGGCATTTTAACAGGAAAAAAAAATAGATTATTAAAGGAAAAGGAGTTCAGGCTTGGGATGGGAATCCAGGAAAAAATATCTACAACTGCAACAAACAGTGAAAAATAAAATACATTCTGGAAAAAACTTATGGCCATAATTCCTAGGATTATTCTATGAACCCAGTCTTCATTTTCTATTTCTCCTTTGTACATAGCTCCATATGCCAGGGATATATGGAGAGGAACTGAATTGTCTGGCTTCAGGGAGAGGGTTGGAAGGGCAGCTTTCTCCAGACAGAAGTGCTGGCAAAAGCCATTGTTCCTTTATTAAGCCCATGCTCCCCGCCAGCCTGCAGGCACAGGTGCAGGCTGGCACCATATCTGAGTTTCCATCAACCAAACTAATATGGGTGTCCCACCCTGGTGATTCCCTGAGACCTTGCACCACCCAACTTGCAGGTCCACCAACGCCACCACACCATATAAACTAGTTGTCTTGGCTCATGGTGTGGACTTCCCTAAAATCTCTCAAAGGTTCACAAACACCAAAAAAGCAGCATCTGGCCTCAACGTGCCCAGTACCTCTTGTTAAGCAGCCCCAAGCCTGGAACTAGTCACAGCAGCATTAAGTTGCAGCTTAGCCTCTGCCAGGCACCTCCAAGTCAAGTGGCAACCATCTGCAGATAGCTTTGTAGCTCATACCAAGAGGCACCAGGCAGGGCAGATGCAGCAGCTGAACTTGTCCTGCAAGAGATCCCCTCCCAAGAAGCCCCCAGACCAACACACCTGGGGGTCAGCTTTAGAGCACACCAGAGCACCACCCAACCACCTCCACAAATGAGATGCCCAAAGGACAGACTGGGCAGGCAGCAGAGCCCTGCTAAAGTGACTCCTGCTCCATAGTGTCAGCCCCTGCACAACAGCTCCTCCAATGTAGTCAAGGCCAATCCTCACAACCAATCAGCCCAAGGGTCCATCCTTCCCATTGACAAACATACAGCAACCAAGGATCAATTACAACAGGAGGACACACAAAACACACACTAAGGACAAACCTGGAGCACCCAGCTCAGGTGACCAGGGAGACTGCCCTGCTTGGCTCCAATAGGACACCTACTACATAAGGCTACTCTACCAAGAATAGAAGATACAGCAGCTCCAATACATAGAAACAAACACAGAGAGGCAGCCAAAATAGGGAGGCAAAGAAACATGTCCCAGATGAGACAACAGGACAAAGCTCCAAAAAAGAACTAAACAAAATGGCAACAACCAATCTATTAGATGCAAAGTTCAAAACAGTGATTACAAAGATGCTCAATACCTCAGGGAAAACTTCATCAAAGAGATAGGAAACATAAAAAAGTAACAGTCAGAAATGAAGAATACAATAACTGAAGCAAAGAATACATTAGAGGGAATCAACAGTATATTAGATGAAGCAGAGGATCGAATCAATGATTTAGAAGATAAGGTAGCAAAAAACACCCAATCAACAGCAAACACACACACACACACACACACAAAATCCAAAACAATGAGGGTCTTTTAAGGGGCCTCTGGGACAATATCAATCAAACCAACATTCTCATCATAGGGGTACAAGAAGGAGAAGAGAGAGAGCAAGTGACTGAAAATCTATTTGAAGAAATGTAAATGGATTAAATGCTCCAATCAAAAGGTAGCTGAATGGATAAGAAAATAATATACTTACATATACTGCACATACTGCCTATAAGAGACTCACTTCAGATTGGAGACACACATGCAGACTGAAAGTAAAGGGATGGAAAAAAATATTTCATGAAAATTAAAATGAAAAAAGAAGCTGGAGTAGCAATAGTTATACCAGACAAAACCAACTTAAAAATAAAGGCTATAACAAGAGACAAAGAAGAACTCAGTAATCCCACTTCTGGGTATTTATCCAAAGAAACCCAAAACACTACTTTGAAGGAATATGTGCATCCATGTGTCCATTGCAGCTATACTTACAATAGCCAAGATATGGAGGCAGCCTGGGTGTCCATTAATGGATAAACAGATAAAGAAGAGGTGGTACATACTTACAATGGAATATTACTCAGCCATAAAAAAACAATGAAATCTTACCATCTGCAACAACATGGATGGACCCAGAGGATATTTTGCTGAGTGGAGTAAATCAGATGGAAAAGACAGATGCAATGTGATTTCACTTATCTGTGGAATCTAAAGAACAGAATAAACGAATAAACAAAACAGAAACAAATCCATACATACGGAGAACATTTTCATGGTTGCCAGGTGGTCTCCCTATATCTGAGTTGTGCATGCACAGGTGCTGCTCAGGGACCGCAGCCAGTGGTCAATAGAATGGCAGTGAGTGGCTCCGTGTGGGCCAGTTGCACCGGGGAAAGTGGGTAAGAGCTCACACAGAGACACGTGAGGAAGAAAGGATCCGAAGTGGTACATAAGAGGAATCTGATACAGTACTTTATAAATATTTGCTGAAATGATGTAGTTTTATTATAATAGTCTCAGTTATTGATTGAAGAGGAGTGAAAATCTCAGCAGTAATACATCTTCACAATCATCTGTAGTGAAGACACAGGTTCTACTTTGAAAGAGCGTGTTTCATGGAAGAATTTTAATATTTGCTGATTTAAAACATTTTCTTCCAGGTATCAGTTTAGGGTAACTAGAATAGATTAACTGGAGACTCAAAACAATATGATGGAAAGTCACAGATGATATAATTGTCCCTCAATTGGACTAAAGAAAAATTGTTCATAACAGCATGGAGCAAATCATACATTTCTATGAGCATCATCAGCAACAAGTACCTGCTAAATTAGCTCATGTGCTTCTTATTGGCCAATTTTTCTCACCTCCAAGGCTTCACATGCACTGATTGTTCTCCATCCCATCCTCTCTGTGTTACCACTACTCATCCTTCCAAACTAAACACAAAAAGCCTTCACATTCTCCCTCCATCTCTCCCTTCCCCTTTCCCTTCCTTCTTCCCTCTCTCCGTCCCTCCCTCCACTCCATCCCTCACACTAATTTGTGCTAGGTGCATTCATGTTACTCAATTTTCCTGCTTTGCTTGCATTGATCACATTCTATTCTAACTGAGACTGTCTATGCCCCACCTCCATACACACACTAGATTGTCAGCTCTTCCAGTGCTGGGGCAAAGACATTTATCTTCCTAGGACCAACACAGAGCAGGTACCCAACAAACTTCCACTGAATAAAAGAATGAATAATTTGCTATTTTAATGGTAGAAAAAAATGCAGAAGAGTTTGGGAAGAGAGGGTAGGTGATGGTTATAGCAGCCTGAGATAGGCAAATCTTGGAGGAGCTGGATACAGAAGGAAGATGAGCATCAAGGTCCTAGAGAGACGGGAAATGACGTACTAGCTGGGGTCATGGTTATAAAGCAGAAATGCACTTAATTTAGTGTAAAACAGTGATTTCTCCAACAGAAAGATCTAGGTGGGAGGGAGTAAAATTGGAGAGGAGGGTCAGAAACAGACCGCAGAGAATACCAAATCCAGGCTAAGCAGCTCTACCTTTGTCCTCTATTTTATGTTCTCAAAATATTTCAGCAATAGGCAATGCAACCAAATGGAGTTTAAAAAGAGCTGGTAGATGTGTGGAAGAATAATTGGAAGGGAGAAACCAATTACACATAGAAGAAAAGAAAGCAATTCTCCTTGTCAAGCTATGAGCCAAAGATGTAAGACAAAGTTTGCCTTTTAAAAAGGCAATTTGGGAAGAATTTAAAGATTATTTACAAATCCAGTGATTACCTATCCCTAGCTTAAGAGTTAACATTATCCATGATGTGACCTGAACTCCACATTCTAATCTCTCCACCTCCTGCCAAATTGATCCATTAGTTGTCTTCACACATGACCTCTCCCCATTGCCCCATCGCTGGGAAAGTTTTGGTGCCTGGAATACTCTACCTCTTGTCAAAATTTGAACAGCACTTCAACTCTCTCTTTAAATGCTACCTCCTCCATTATAGAAGGTGAATGTAAGGTCATTCTCAAGTGATACAGGGTGCTTCCCTTTGGGCCTTTGAGAGACAAGCTTTCCCCACCTCAGGAGTCTGCTCATATGTACAGGGGTCAAACTTAATAATATCTCTCTTGGGTTTTATATATGGGCAAAGAATACATTGTGATGTAAACAAAAACCCGGATTTTAGTCTGTTCTGTGTGTCCCTGGGCCATACACAACCTTAGTTTCCTCACAACTAGAACACTCCGTGTAGTGAGAAGCTTGTAGAGTAGTGCGGAGAGACACACTGGGGACTGAAGGCACGCCACTGAGAGCGACTGGCACCAAGGAGATGCCCAATAAACGTTTGACTGATGGACTAACCTCAAGACGCACTCTGATCACAGAGGTGTCCGTATTTATTTCTGTTTGGAGTTGGCAGGGTGCAGTGCCCAGGGACCACAGCTGACTGGTGTGGCAGTGGCTGCAGTGTTCCCCTAGGTTTATCGAGATATAACTGACACATAACATTGTATAAGCTTAAGACGTATGTGATCATTTGATATGTGCATATATTGTGAAACGATCACCACAGTAAAGCTATTTACATCCATCACTTCACAGTTACCTTTTTGTGTGTGTGCAGTGAGAATATTCAAAATTTACTCCCTTAGCAACTTTCAAATATACAATACTGTATTGTCAACTATAGTCACCATGGTGTCGTGATGCAATACTGAAAGCGGAGCTTCTCAAACTCAAACTGGCAAATCTTGTTAAAATGTAGATTAAGGTTTAGTAGGGCCAAGTGGGGGCCTGAGATTCTGCATTCCTGAGCCATACTTCAAGTAGGAAAGAATTAAAGCACAATAGAAGGAATTAAAGCACAGTAGTAAGAAGGAATTCAAGCACGTAGAGTCTGGATCTGTGATTTTCAAAGTAGGACTTACTATCCGACATGGGTAGGGAGGACCCCCAAGGGCTGAGGGCTATCTTTATGGGGGCAAATAAAGTATAATTCCATACTTTAATTTTTATACTCTAATAAATGCAGCTTAGTGTTGTGGGTTCCTACTGGGAAATTTCGCTGTCTTTCCGTGATTGGTAATTATATAAAGGGCATTCATTCATTCAACAACTACTAGTGATCACTGCCTGTGTGCCAGGCACTGATCTAGTTACTGGGAATACCTCTGAATAAAACAAGTAAACAAAAACTCTCTGCTCTCATGGAGCTTCCATTTTAATGAAGGAAAATATAATAAATAAAACAAGACATACACATAGTAGGAATTCCCATATTTTTAGGAAAACACACTTTTTATTGTCTATCAGTATTTTCTTAAGCTGGTTACTGTTGTACTCAATGCTGCTATTCTTAACTTTTAATTGTAAATTGCTATTAGTTTATCTGTAATTATCAATCTAATTGTGGCTTGTTTTCTGAATCCAGTGGTGGGTAGTTAACTTACGTATGTTTGCACCAGTGGTATTTCAGGCCTATACATTTTCATCAGCTACATTCTCAGACATGGAGGCATTTTAAGATTCAATTATGAACCATTCACATCCTAGTTCCAATAGTCAGATTAGTGTAACTAAAACTGATTATCTGGTGACTTCCAGCAATGTGACAAAAAGTCACAGATGATAAACCTGTCCATCAATTACTCAAGTAAAATTGTTCAAACAGCATGGAGCAAATCATACATTTCCATGAGCATCATCAGCAACAACCCTAAAGTGGATTTACCTAATTTCTCATCAAATTCTGCTTGTCCAGTGACATTTGTGGTCACCAATTCTTTTTTATACAAAAGGAAGAAATGGAGAGGGTAAATGGGTCATAACTGTGCATGTTCACTGAATCTTTATCAGGTAGAATCACAGGTTGAAATTTATGAGGATGCCTGCCAGAATCAAAGATGTCTACCACCTGGGGTTTTACAATTATTCTGCATATGAAAGCATCACGACTTTCCTTTTTGGTTGATGATTGCATTAGCCATGAGCCTCCACATTTCTGCTTCTCTATTCTCTCTCTCTCTCTCTCTCTCTCTCTCTCTCTCTCTCTCTCTCTCTCTCTCTCTCTCTCGCGCGCGCGCGCGCGCCATCAGGAGAGCTATTGTGGGTTGTATTTTCCCCTTGCATACTAGAGCAGAGTTTTTCCCCAAGTTTGGACATTTTAAGATGTTGGATGTTTCCCCCACTTTCGGCTCAGTCTAAATAGAAAAGAGAGAGATGCTGTCCTGGTCATACAGGTGTCGCCTGGCTTTTTTACTTTGAAAATACATGATCTTTTTCAAATATTCTACTATAAGCATATAGTATTTTCATAAATTTAAAAGTATTTTTTAATGAAATAAATGATTTGTTAAGGATGATAGAATAGGTGTGGTCACTCTTTGTTGTGAAATGGGGGTGAAATTTTTAAAAATATTCATTTCTTTTTTAGCTAGAGGAAACAGTAAATTAAGTACCCATTACCCTGGGAACAGGGTATAACTGGACCTTTTTATTTCTGTGACTTAGAAAAGGTCTCCTCTCTCCTCAGAACTCTGGGAAGTGTCATGATAATTTGCACATGTCTGAAAGGGAAAGCCCAATTACAAACCTCTTTCCTAAAATCCCATGGTATTTTCTAACTGACAGAGATCAGACCTAAGTCTGCCGGTTGGAGAGGACCCCACAGGGGAATTCACCTGCAGGTCAGGGGCAATGGCCTGTGGCTCTGTCTCCACACAGGGCCCGTGGACGTGTGAGTGGGCACCTCCACACCTGGCCAACCTGCCAGCGTCCTGCCCGATACAAGGCAGAACTCACCCTCTCTGAACCGAATTAGCCCCTACATTTCTTGACCAGCCCAAAGGGGGAGGAAGGCTCAACAGGAAGATACCATATTCTGCTGAAATTTAGCCATTGATAGGGAAATACAACCATATTGTAGCCTACGCTGATGAAATGAGTTTTGTTGCACTTCTCCCAGTGTTTGGTGCAGGTAAAGTGAGGTGGCAATATTCCCTCAACCAAGTTCTATGCAGAGATTAGGAACCTGGATGATTGCTGATAATGCTCCAAATAAAGCTTTACCAGCAAGTTTTACCTGCATACTGACTGCACTGCCATATTGTAGCTGTGAGTTTGAATAGCCTGTTGACCTGGAAAAGAAACGTCAGGAGACCCATGGGTAGCACAGTAAGTGATGACAACGGAATGTGAAAAATTAGCAAATGTCACGATGCCTTTTAGCACCATGGACCCTCTGATCTGAGAGGAGACCAGACTAGGCAAGCCCTGTCCATAGGGTGGGTTATGCCAAAGTTTGGGATCTACTCACTGGGACTTGTTTGGAGGTAGGAAGGCATCTGTGGCTCTTGCTTTTACGAAAGCCTTTACTCCAGGGAGAAGGGGAGTTCTACAGCTTCTGGGAAGATTCCAATTGTTCTGATGAGCCTTCCCAGGCCTCGTGCTACAGTGTTTGACATGACACCATAAGGTTTCAGTCCTTTGACATGTGTTTCTAAGGTGCCACTTCAAGCATTGGCATGAAAACCCATTAAAGACTCTGTAGCAAGAGGACAGGGAGAGAGGTCAGTGACAAAGAAGCCAAATTATGCCTTGATCTCCATTTTGTTTATGGGGACTGTATTCTTTTCTCAGGGCTACCATAACAAAGTACCACAAACAGTGTCGCTGAAAACACCAGAAATGTATTCTCTCACAGTTCTAGAGGCTAAAAGTCCAAAACCAAGGTGAGGACCGGGCCATGCTGTCTCTGAAGGGTTTAGGGAAGACTTCTTCCTTGCCTAGTCCTAGATGTTGGTGGTCACCAGCAACCCTTGCTCCTCCTCGCCTTGGGGACGCATCACTTCAATCTCTGCCCCCCTTACATGGTGTTCTTCCTGTGTCTGTTGTCTCTGTTTTCCCACTTTATAAGAATACTAGTCATTGGATTAGAGCCCACCCTAATCTACGATGATCTCATCTTGACTAATTATATCAGCAAAAACCCTACTTCAAATACCGTGTTTCCCTGAAAATAAGACCTAGCTGGACAATCAGCTCTAATGAGTCTTGTGGAGCAAAAATTAATATAAGACCTGGTATCATATTATAGTAAAATAAGACCCGGTGTTATGTTATGATGTTATGTTATGTTATAAAGATCTTGTATTATAGTAAAATAAGACTGGGTCTTATATTAATTTTTGCTCCAATAGATACATTAGAGATGATTGTCCAGCTAGGTCTTATTTTCAGGGAAACACGATAAGATCTAAAGTTCTGAATGGGCTTGAATTTAAGAACACTATTCAACCAAATAGAGTGGTTGTACCTCCTTTTGGCTCTATTTGCTACTACTAATATTCTAAATATGAAAAATTATTAAAAAGAGAACTTTTTGTGACTAGGATTAGTAGACAGATTTATTTACTTATTTATTTAAAAAATAGGCCTTTTCACTAGCTGGGGTCATTCAAGGTCAAAGGTTACCTTGCATGAGGTTGGAATTCACTGATATATCTTTTATGATACAGCTGTTGCCAGCATTCATAGTATAGGCAAAAAAAAAAAAAAAAAAAAAAAATGTTAAACACAGCTTTCCCCCAAATTTGCCTTTGGAGGTTCTTTTCAGCAAGATCCCTCTAGAATATCATGATTTATATCTGCCTCCCATTCCCAGCCACAACCTCCTCCTTGTTGACAGTAGTCTCTGGGACTATGGAAATTAAAAAGAGCAAATTCACAGAAAATTATGCCTTTCTGCAAGCTTCTTTAGGAATACCCTTTCTAAACATCTAGACCTGTACGAAGAAAGAATCCAGAAAAAATAAGTTACTAGTTAATATATTAATGATAGAAAGCATTATTTCATCAAAATATAATGTTCTCACACACTCATTGCTTAAGTATCAGATATACAAGCTGAAAAAAATGAATTATAAACTACAAAACTATCCAGTCAATGATGACAGAAAAATAAAGGAGGTATGCTTCCAAAAAATAGAAAATAAAAGCCAAGTAAAGTGAAGATATATATATTTTTTGAAATACACATATTTCAATATAAAATATTTATGGCTGTATTTTACAAATTTATTCCTGTCTGTTTCAGTCCTTTGTTGCTTTATCTAAGGTAGTTTAGTGCAGAAAAACCACATTACCTGGATTGGGTTCCAGAAGAATTTATAAAAGTCGCCTGTACCCTAAGCCTCAATAATTTTTGAAGTGCTACAAATGCCCTATAATCTAAAGAAAAATAGAAGCACAGAAAAATTTGTAGGGAAATTTGGAATAAGCAAAAATGGTTACTGAGTGTCTTTCATAGACAATTATGCATTGTTTGGAGCACAGTATCCCAGGTTATCTGACTTAAGCCTGACAATTGGAGCTTTTTCATAACTCTTGGAGCCTTGGAGCTCCAAGAGTTATAAAGCCTTGGAGCTATTTTATAACGCTTATAAGTTATAGATAACTAATAATAAGGCAAAATAACTGTCTATTGACAATTTTTGTCTATCAATATGCAATAAATTCTGACTAGTGGAGGTTCATGAACATTGACTTCTGTTCCCCAGGATGGAAAAGCATTTTGAAACCACTTTTAAATTCATTTCAATATTCCTGATTTTTAAATGTGTTTATTCTTTGGATTCTCTTTTGAATCAGTTGTAATAGCCTTTTCAGTTCCCTCATTTAATTTTTGAGTTAAATAAAATCTTTGACATATGTTCATTTTATATTCATATGAGTCATATTTTTAAAAAAATTACTCTTTAACAGATTTGTGAAACAAAATACTCCACCATTTTCAGACTGAAAAGAAGCCTTCAGTTTTTACTGAAAATTTCATCTAGCCATTACATTAAATTTAAGTGAATTCCTGGAATAGCACTCCTGTATGAAAGCATTAATTGCTGCGTATGGACTGAGAGTGCAAGGTTATTAAATGCACTATGTTTTTCTATAGTGTCCTCATTCTTGATGACTTCTGCCCGGAAAATTTTCAGACTACCTCTCTCCAGGGTTAAGAAAAAACTGGGATATAGCCATAGCAAATGTGGATTCATTTGGCTCATTTTATGAATTACTACATCAAAGTTGAGATCAACAGCAATGTAATTCTAAAACTAATTTACTGCTTGATGACAATAAAACAGCTATTACATTTGAATAGTAAGTTCACAATTTACACGTCACAAAGTGAAGAAGGAGCAGGAAAGGGAATGTACCTCCAGTTCAATCCTTTACAGGGGGTTAGGGATCCACCTGGACTAAAATTCTTGCTATAGGTAACCTCCTCACCCCAACACACTCACGCCCCAGGCAAAATTAAAAATACATTAGAAAGCATGTCTTTGGTATATTTTAACTGTAAATGTCTGTTATCCTATTATGACTACCTCAACAGTCAGCCTTCTCTAGCCCAGTCCCTTCTGTCAATAGATTTTGAATAATTCTGTTGTACTAAAATATTAATAACTTTCAACACGTTACCTTTTCCAGGAGGATTATTTTAAAAGAGAATTGCAACCCACACATACCTAGTCAACTGATCCTTGACAAAGAGCAAAGGCAATTTAATGGAGAAAGGATAGTCCTTCTAGCAAATGGTGCTGGAACAAAGGGACAGTCACATACAAAAAAATGAATCTAGATACAGACCTTAAAGCTTTCACACATTATTAATTAACTCAAAATGGATCAAAGACCTAAATGTAAAACACAAAACTATAAAATTCCTAGAATAGGAGAAAATCTGAGTGACCTTGAGTTTGGTGATGACTTTTTAGATATCCCATTAAAAGCATAATCTATCAAAAAAAATTGAAAAGTTGGACTTCATTATAATTAAAAACTTCTGTTTTGAGAAAGACACTGTTAAGAGAATGAAAAGATAAGCCACAGACTGGGAGAAAATATTTGCAAAATATATCTGGCAAAGGACTTGCATTCAAAAAATATAAAGGACTCTTAAAACTCAACAATAAGAAACCAAACAACCCAATTAAAAAATAGGCAAAAGATACAAACACCTCATCAAAAAAGATATACAGACGGCAAGTATATGAAAAGATGCTCAACATCATATATCATTATGAAAATGCAAATCAAAACAATGAGATGCTACTCAACACCTATTAGAATGGTTAAAATCCAAAATACTGACAACCCCCAATGCTGATAAGGATGCAGAGAAACAGGAACTCTCATTCACTGCTGGTGGAGATGCAAAATGATACAGACACCTTGGAAGACAGCTTGGCAGTGTTTTATAAAGGCGAGTGTGGTCTTACCATCTAATCCAGCAATCACATTCCTTGATATGTACCCAAAGGATTTGAAAACTTATGTCCACACAAAAACCTGTACACGAATTTTTATAGCAGCTTTACTCATAAATGCCAAAACCTTGGAAACAACCAAGTATCCTTCAGTAAGTGAATGGATAAATTGTGTTATATCTATACAATAAAACAGTCAATGATAAGAAGAAATAAAACTATCAAGCCATGGGAAGATATGCAGAAATCTTCCATGCATATTGCTAAGTGACAGAAGCTAACCTGAAAAGGGTACATACTGTATGATTCCAACTATATGACATTTGAGAAAAAGCAGTACTGTAGAGACAGTAAAAAGATCAGTGGTTACCAAGGATTTGAGGGGAGGGAGGAGGTATAGGCTGGGGAAAAGGATTTTTAAGGCAAACTATTCTGTATAATACTGCAGTGGTGGGTACCTGACAAAAACCCACAGAACTGTTCAAATGAAGATGAACCCTAATGTAAACTATGGACTTTAGTGAATGGTAATGTGTCAAGATTACTGCATCAATTATAAGAAACATACCACACTAATGCAAGATGTTAGTAGGGGAAACTGCCTACAGAGGCAGAGGGAGAGGTCTACTTTCTGTGCCTTTTCTGTAAACTTAAAAGTGCTCGAAAAACAAACTCTACATATTAAAAGAGAATTGCAGGGTGAGCAAAATGTTTAACACAGAAGCGTGACTCACTAGTTGAGGAATAATGATGGATGTTTGGAATAAGCAATCCCATCATCTCTCATTCACATCAAAAAGAAGCAAGCACTCCTCTTTTCAGTAATGCAGAATTCCTGAGTCCTGCACGGGCCTTTTGCTTTATTCTTTCTTCTCCTGATCTGTTCTTCTTGTCCACTCTTGCCCCAGAAGGACTGATGGGCAAATATTAGCCCTCATTTCGCTGCATCCTTTGCTGTCTGCCTTGTTTCAGCCTGAGTCCTGCAGCCCAGTGTGACCCACTTTGAACTTCTAACCTACAGAATTATAAGTAAATTGTGTTGTTATAAACTAGTAAGTTTGTGGTAATTTGTTATGGAGGCAACAGGAAATTAATATGGATGGGGATGTGAGGAAGAAATCAAAAGAACGGATTCTTGGAATGAAGGTGCAACTTACAGAAACCGAGAAACACAATGAGTAAGCAGGTTTGGGAAGGAGGGTTTAATTATGAGCACAAAACAGAAGCAAGTCTAGTGAGTGGTTCAGAGTCCAGCTTTAGAGGCCTGGTTGGTATTACAGCTCTGCCTCTACCAAGCTGTTCCGAATTGGTCAAGACATTAAACCTCTCTGTGCTCCAATCTGCATGAAATGAGGATAATAGCACCTACTTCATAGAGCGTTATATAAAGGAAGAAATGGGATAATTTATGCAAGGTCCTTGTACTTAGTGGGCACATGCTCCACTGCTGGATGATGACAGCAATGATAAACGAAGAAGTCACACTGCCTGTGCACTGTTTTTCAGTCATCATGGGCCATTAAACAACTTTAACCACTTGTTTTATAATCAATATAGGAATAAAAAATATAAATTAAATTACCTTGCTTCCTGCTTAGAAGGGATGCCAGCTATACTATTTGTTTAAGTTATTCTCCAAACTAGCACATATATGCATTCTCCAACTTAAGTTAGATGCAAATGCATTCAACTTTTAAAGATGATATTGTATCCCTCTTCTAAGCCAGACCTTGGATTTGCCTTTACAAAACCTACCCAGCTGGCCAAAAGCCTCGTGAGACTGCTATGCTCTAGGAGCACTGGAGTTGAGAAATAACTGTCCAGTCCTGTGGCCTGGACCTACAGAAGGCCAAGATAGTGGTCACAGGAGAGACTAATAGGAGATCCAAGAAATCAAAGAAACTGGAATTTGCCTCAGGAAGATTATCATTGTATCCCTCTTTCACTAAAAGCTCCACACATCCCCCAGGGGAGCTATTCTTTAAATGGCACGTTTTCTCCTTGGAAATAGTTTTTGCTTGCTTGGACTAAGGACATATTTGCACATCTCTAGAGGTTCATATATCCTCGTTGCTCATTGAACGCAAAGTTTAATAAAAGAAGGTGCCTGCTCTGAAAGAACTCAAGGTCTAGTGGGAGACCAGCAGCCAAACAACAATGGCATAAAAAGCTCTTTTTGTTTCAGAAAGTATGAGACCAAGCTCTTCACATGAATTGTGGAGACTCGCAGAACACAGGTGGCAGCATGACAAAGGACAATATTCCAGAGGGAAGTGTAAACAAAAATACCTCTAGTAAACAGGAAGTCTGTTTTCCAACTCTGACTCTCCACTGCCTTGTGTATTAAACTTTACTCCATTTTCAAAAAGCATATAGAATATATGCCACAATCAATTAGAACCCAAGATTGTAGAAGAAGGCTGTTTTTCAACTCTGGGTAGAGAGCTCTTATTGACAGACTCCTAGACTATTTCCAGATTTTGGTTATTATACATAAAACTGCTGTAAACATTCGTCTACAAGTTTCTTTTTAGGCGTATGTTTATATCGATTAAACATCTAGAGTGGAATTTCCAGATTACAGGGTAGGTGTATGTTTAGTTTAAAACTTCCATTATGAGGAGTCAATAGAGATTGTAAAGTGAGACTGTGTTTAAGTGAAAACAGGTTGGCTAAGATGGAAAGATTTTTCTTTTTGTCACACTGAATTTTTGTCAGGGACAGCAATTTTGTTTAAACATTTTAAAAACCTTTTATCATAACTGCAGTCTCCAAACTGGAATGTCCCCGAAATCAAGGAGACTGTCTTCACAGACAAGTAACAGTTTTCTTCGTCTGTAAAGTGATCCACACTCTGCCGTTTTGTCCACTAACAACGTATTTCACACTCTTTTTAACCAAGTCCTCTGCATTTCTACATAGAGTGGTTCTGTTTGGGGATTTGGCATAAAGAGCAGCTCAAACTACTGGCAGAATCACCGGATGTACCCTATTCAAAGCTCTTTGCTGACTGTCCCATCAAAATATATTTTTTTAACCAGATCAAAAATAATTATAGCTTTCATCCTGCAGGAGAAACTCTTCACTAGTCACTTTAGGATTTTAATCCACTCTGCTTTTATTGCTAAGATACTTTCAACATGAATCATCTGTGATGCATGATTTTCAAAGTGCTCCTTTTGTTAACTGAATTAGATGCCTCGTTAAAGGCTCTGACAGAGCAATGCCAAGTTAGCTGGACTGGAAGCAAATACTGCTCAGCTAAATATTAACCAACTTCCTAGAGACATGGAGGCCATATGTGTCAGAACAAGGACCCAGGGTGCCATCCACAGGGCATCTCTGGGCTGCGGCTGGCAAACCATCAAAGCCAAGATGGCCAGGTCCTGCATAGCACAACCTTTTCACAAGGTCACATATATACATGTTTCAATAAGGTTTCAACTTTTGATTAGAAGGAGGGAAACAAGGATTTGACTTCCCAACCCAACTTTTCAGCAATACGCAAAACTAAAACCAGATTTTGTCTCTTGGAAAGTAGAAAACACTCTTGATATAAATAGGGATTTTAGAAATTCAAAAGGGGGACATAGCACTACTAGCTTAAATGACTTCGGATTTACAGCACCTATGATCAGAAAACTTCAGCACCCTTCATGGGAAGGCCTTGAGAAAAAGCTTTTCAGTAACCAAAAAGAAATTGTAAGACAGACTTAAAGCAGACGTCTTCATGTTCTAGTCAAACATTCTCTTGTGTGTTTATACAAAGATTTTACTTAAAAGTCAAGTCAGCATATTCTTATTACTGAGAATTCAGGAGAGCTTGAAAATTTCAGATACATTCTTATATTAACTAGGCACTTGGAAGACATGAATCTTTTTATAAAAAATTTATTTCTCTGTAAATACAAATTCCAACATCAACAAACAATAATAGTCCAGTGGAAAAATACTTAGCCATTAATATTGAAAACTTTTTTTTTAATTTAATAAATAGAACTTTGGCATTCCAAATTCTAGCTGTAAACCCTACTGAAAAAACAAAAGCAAAAAACAACCCCTTTACAAAAAAAGAGGCAAGAATGAGATTAGAAGGCATAAGCCAACCAGTGGCTTCACATTGTTTTTACAATAACTGTATTTCAATTAAGTCATGACCACTGTATTTACACGTGAGGTATTTTGGGTGGTTCAAACTGAACCTAAGTTTACAAACCAGTCCCAGCGACTGATTACACACTCCGCTGTGCTTTACATGGAACCACCTAGCACCTTAGTATTTCCTATCATCACACCAACGTGATGCTGAATTTTATATTTATGTATTTAAATAACTATTTATACATATATGTACACACATATACACACAAATGACATTTCAAAGGAGTTTCCTGTTCACTATAGTGGGAAAAGGCTGGGCTCCAAAGACATATCTGATACCTCCTTTCATGTTTACTAAGTTCTCTACCTAGTAATGAAAAACTGCTCCTTGCTTTAAAGAAATTCCTTAATCAGTCTATTTACAGAAGAACAGGGTGCACTAATCATCAACATTCTTATAGCACATGTAAAACAGAAATGAATGCTTACTGCAGGCAAAAAGGCACAAAGGTTCTCTCTGTATGCAGCTGCAATAGTGTTGTTAATTACTTAAAGATTTCAAACTACATTCTTAATATACTCAACATTTCTTTAAATAAGAAAAAAATTCAAACATCCAAAATCGCTCCCCCTTCGTGATTAAATGCATAATATTACCATATAGCAAAATACCACGATGGCATTTTGGGGTGAAACTGGAAATTATACTCTTTATAACAAACAGTTTTTCTTGTTTTGTGAACACTGAAAAGAACTGTTAAAAATGGAAATGAAATCAATTAACTTTGGCTCTGAGAGCTATAGCTACCGGCAGTTTCAAATGATGCTGTCTGAGTAAGCATGGTTACGAGAATTGCTTATTATCGTAATTACATATCTACAATGACAGAAATCTACATAAGAGAATGCCAATAACCCAAACTAAAGGTATGCCTGACATGAACTATACTATGTAAAAGTAAAATCCAAGTTCTCAGCTGCTATGTTATTCACTGAACTACTACTGATAGTGAAAGCATGTTTTCCCAATAAAATAGTTCCTTTAAAAACATCCTCTAAGAGACTCCTATTAATAAGTACTGAACTATAACAATATAATTTATAAGCTCATTAATAAGTCAGAAATGTACAATATCCATTTTAATACCACTTTCCAGCCCTTGAGATTATCTCTAATAAGCTACTGAAGAAATCTAATTCAGTTTAATAAACTGTCACAACCAAAATAAATTTCACTAAAATATAATACTGTTAACATTAAATATTGAATCCTATTTATAATATAAAAAGGGGCCATACTTATTAAAAGAAAAATTCAGGCATGACTTACCTAGTCCATATTTAAGCTTTTTAAAATTAGGTCACTGAAAAATTTACTAACAGTTTAACCAAAGTCATCCTTTTATTCTGACATAAAATGAGAAGATAACCTCTGTGCCATTAATCTGCACAATTTGGATCTTTCATTGAGACACTTGCTCCTTTATCCCTGTTTTAATGTTACTGGGGCAGAATAAGCTCAACTTCAAAAACTAGAAGACTAATAATAAATGTTAATACTGCATAAGATACTTCTTCAGAAGACAGTTAATTCACAAAAGCATAATTTGAAAGTTTTCATATCTAAGGAAATTTTCAAATAGATTTACTTTAAAATTAGGTTAATTTTCATCTCAGACCTATATACCACTGTAATAACCCAAGAACATCCTAGTTCAAACTAACACAAAAGGTTATTCTGGGAGAGGGGAATTTTCTGAAAAATAAAAATTAAATACTGATGAGTTAGAATACTACTAGTTTAATTTCCCCAAAAAATATCCTCCAAAGCTATCTATTTATTATCTAGGTCCCTTCAAAAACTCCAGACTCTAAAAGTTTACATTTTGTAATTCAAGGTTATCCTTAAACTATCACATCTTAATTCCCTTTTTTATGGAGAGTATACATTTTAGAAACTGAAATACATTAGCAGTAGTTTGTTAATGTCCTACTAAGTTAAAAAAATTTTACCTCAAGATATGTCAATTCTGTTAAGTTTTAGAAAACTTATTTTAACAAAATACTATTTTATCACAATTAAGCTACAAAACAAAAATGTATCTACAGTAGATTGACACACATGACCAAAAGTTTGTTTAAAACAATAACCATAAAACCTCAAAACATATACTAAAAACCTAGGAGACATTTAAGTTAAGACATTTAACTTAGTGACTCAAATCAGTGATTTTTTTTTTTTGCCCATTAGTACTATATTTTAGGGAGCCTTTATTTCCAAAATGTGGAGGTTGGTCATCCTATTCAAAGAGAATGTAAAAACATGTGTTGCACTGGTGGCTTACCTCTTTTAGATGCTATTATCTTCTTTATTGTAAAGAGCTATTTTTACAGATATTTTTACAGGCAGAATTCTTTGTATCAGATTTTGAGTACAAATTTACTCCTCCCTGAATGTTTTCAAACCACCATAAAAGACAAATGACCACATTGTATGAAATGTTTCAGAAAGCCAGGTGCTTACCAGTGACTAAGTCCCTCCTTACTAGGCTAAGGACCTTGGGATGCAGAATCACTACAGTGCACTGATTTCTTAGTGCCCTGTTCCTAAGAAGTAAGAAGAGCAAGAAAGACTTAGGCACTGAACAGAAGGAAAATCTGATGTCCTTAATATATGGTATAACTGATTGTTGAAATATAACTATAAAATAACTTATTAATGCTGTATGCAAGCCAAATTCTGAACTGAATGTCTTCCTGGGTAGTTTCCTTGAAGGCCTTACCCCATGTTTTCACTGCTGAAAATATTTAAGAAAAACCTTTTCTCGGAGCAATCTTTGTATCAGTATGTAAGCCTGACAAGAAAACAGTTGTTGTTGCCCAAAACAGTATTATCCTGCTTGATTCACAACCCTTATTCCTTCTACCTCTTATTTAATCTTGATTTAAATAACACTTGGTTGCATCAAGAAAACAAACCAATTTGTAAAGGACAATATTTGCCATAACGAGGTATATTCAGAAGAATGTAATGAATGCTCTGAAGGCAGTAAAATATATAGTCCTTCCAAAATACCAATGAAAACAGGGAAATGTTCATTTGGAAGCTTAAATGATTGCATGTCTACTTATAACTTGGTTGCATTTCATGGTGAAATCCTGTACTCCAGTAAAACTAACCTGACCAAATTTGTGTTCTACAAAAAACCCTGTTTTTAATGTAGTTTACCTAATAAAAGAAATTGAGTATCACCTGATTTAGATTTTGTTTTATGCTAGTGATAATTCAGATATAAAGAAAACAGGTTGATTTTTTCTTAAAGTAGTTTCAACTTTAAAACAGATATAAAACTGTTAAAACGTAAACATTTGAGATTTGGATAAATAAGCTATTGTTCCAGAGTTACTGTTAATCTTTCTTTTACAATAATGAAAGGAGGCCTTAGAAGGTTTGCATTAATTATATATGGCTTTGTTTACATTAATATATATAAGTAAAAAACTGTAAATGATAAGGGACATTTTAAAATTAGTTCAAATTATGTTAACTGCCTTGTAATATACAAATTATATGTTAGTGAAAAAGATTACCACATCAAAATTTCACACCTCTAAGGCAATCCACAATCACTCCGGAAAAATAGCTGATATATATACACACACACACACACACACACACACACACACACACACAGTACTAAAATCGACCCAACCCTACAACCTCATCATCTCAGCACAGTGGTTGTTCAAAATACAATGGTTTTGCCTTCTGTACTATTATTAGCACACTTGCCTGCTTTTGGAACTCTTGTTCAGCCAGCCTTTGAAAACCCCAAAGTACAACACAAGCTTCTACATGAAAGAAAAGAAATACAAGAATAAACAGTGTGTGCCTTTCTCAGAAGCTTTGCTTTGACCCTAGAAATCCTTATAATTTTGTGAATAAACACAAGCGTGTGTGCACACACGTGCACAGACACACACACACACAGACACACACATACAAAATCACATAGGATAAAATGAAACCCTACCCCCTGTATCTGAAGGGCACTGTTCACAGCTTGGTCCTACAATCAGTAGTTTGAGAATACAGAATTTTTTTTTTCTTATACACTTTATCACATTTTCAAATGGTAATTTGATTTTTGTCCTGATTAGGTAAGCCCCTTTGAGACTGCCTCACATCTCTTTCCCCCCAAAAAAATCCACACACCCACACACAAAACCCTATGTGCAAGTCGTATGTCATTAGCAACTTTCCAATATGGCTCCTAAAAAGAAATGCGAAGAACTATAACACAGCAGCATTTAACACGGGTCATTATTGCTGTGGGACCAACACTTGATCATTGAGTAACGCAGCTGTCTCCCATGTCCTGAGCATAGCGGTCTGAGATTGTAGTCCTTAATTCATCTATGTCCCTCCGTAACTGGCATACATCTGACAGTTTTTTAGTGAGTGTTTCTGGGCTGTGGTCATTCTCAGTCTCTTCAGCTGAACAGTTCAGTGCTGTGGAGATAAAATATGGAGAGAAAGTCTCACGTTTTTTGAACATTTTTTAGGATTTTCAACTTAATTATCATTGGCAATATAATGCTATATACTGAATACCAGTCAGGCTCAGGTTTAAATTACGCATCATTCTACAGGGAACAAAATGATGGTTGCCTGGAGGATGGGGATGTGAGGAGCTAGGTGAGAAGGTGAAGGGATTAAGAAGTACAGATTGGTAGATACGAAACAGTGAAGGAAATGTCAAGTACAGCACAGGGAATACAGTCAATACTGTAGTAACTATGTACAGTGTCAGGTGGGTAACTAGACAAATTGGGGGGGAGCACTTAGTCAAGTATATAAATGTCTAACCACTATGCTGTACACCTGAAACTAATATAAAATAATACTGAATGTCAACTTTAATTGAAAAAAACTTAAACAAAATAACAGTGTAATAACTATGTATACTGTCAGATGGGTACTAGATTTATTGGGGTGATCATAAGTTATATAAACGTCTAATCACTATGTTGTACACCTGAAACTCATATAATATTGTATGTCAACTATAACTGAAAAATAAAAAATATTTAACAAGGAAAAATTATGCATCATTTAATATTAAATATATCTTATCTACTTAGTCCTTTTAAATTTTGCTAATTAAAATGCATTAAATTCATACAGTAAAGCACGAATTCAACATGTTTAATGGATGACAATATTCCAGAAGAAGAAAAGAGCATCGTTTAACAACTTTATTCAAGTTCAACTAGAGCACTCAGTTCTTCCCATTTAACAAAAATCTGAAAATCATTTGTGTAATGAGGGGTAATATCTTAAATTTTTATAGACTGCAAAGTGGGGGTATTGGCATAAAAACATAATTTTCAAAATATATGGAAAGTGTGTGTGGGACCCTACAATCCCAAACAATTGAATCCGACTGATAGCTAGGTGCCCAATGGCTGAATAACTGAGAGTGAGGCCCTGAGTCAGATAACTTTTAATTATTTACTCCAGTTCCTCTCTTTGTCAGCATATTTCAACATAAAAGCAGGTGGAGCCAGTGATTGTAAAAGAAATCTTTCCTTACACTACAACTTGATTTGCACTGGTAGCTTATTGGAGCCATTTGTTATTTTAACAAACACTAACTGAACACATGCAATGATCCAAGTATCGTGTTTCCCCGAAAGTAAGACCTAGCCGGACAATCAGCTCGAATGCGTCTTTTGGAGCAAAAATTAATATAAGACCCGGTATTACATTACATTACACTACATTATATTATATATTATACCGAGTCTTATAGTAAAATAAGACCGGGTCATATATTAATTTTTGCTCCAAAAGACGCATTCAAACTGATTGTCCAGCTAGGTCTTATTTTTGGGGAAACACGGTACTACGCTAGATGCTAAGGTCAGCAAAAATAATGGATATAGTGGCATATTCTTTCTTTGTATGAAATGTTTTAATTAATTATAAGCCATTGACTATTACAGACTTTAAACCTTAATATTTCTTTCCTATGTACAACCAGATATTAATAATTAGAACACCTTATCTCAAGTGTGACAGAATATCATAGTATGAATGAGAGTAAGAGTAATTTTGCTTACACACCTGCATGCTTCACTAACAACCAAAGAGAATGCTCCCGATTTCTCAGGTCAACAAAGGAAATTCAATTACACATTTCTTTTCCTGCTGAAAGTTTCAGCTGAAATACAACAAACACTACTTTGCCTTTCAATAGCACTTTTTATCCAATTATTTTCCTTACCCTCAATAATCTTGTGAGATAGTGAAGGGAGGGAGCAAGGCATAGTGGCTTATTCTTAATAATTTACATATACTTTCATAAACAAGCACAGTGAGGTATTGTTGATGGCCTACTACTACACACAGGCTACAGAGGCAGAAGGAAGAGATCAAGTGGTTCTTTTTCGGATATACTGGGTCTGTGATGCCTATGAAACAGCTGATTCCAATGCACAGCTCAATATTATCAGGTGCTCAAAAGGGACATTCTAGGCAAATAGGAGATAAATGTCTGTATGGGTCAAAGTTACAGTGATAACAGAACACAACAGGACATGGATAAAATCACGCAGAGAAAGTATATAAAAAGAGAAACAAAAAAACAACAGCAAAATGTTTCTGGGGGACACAGATATTTAAGTGGCAGAAAAGTCCACAGAAGATTGAGACTGAGCGGTCATAAAGGTAGAAGCAGAACCTAGAGAATGATGTCATGGAAACCATGGTAGCAGAGAGTTTTAAGAAGGAAGGGTGAACAGTGTCAACAGATAATCCATGGAATGATGAGATAAGGGTTCAATTATCCAATTATTTCCCTTACCCTGAATAACCTTGTAAGATAGTGAAGGGAGGGAGCAAGGAATAGTGGCTTATTCTTAATAATATACATATACTTTCATAAACAAGCACAGTGAGGTATTGTTGATGGCCTACACACAGGCTACAGAGGCAGAAGGAAGAGATCAAGTGGTTTTTGACAAATTAGCTGGCTGGCCTAATTTTGACAATGCCAAACCATAAGGTAAGAACTCTGGGATTAAATTTTCAAGCCTGGAGTATATATATATTGGGCGGTGAAGTGGCAGGGTTCTCAAATCTCCCTTTATTCCTATTAGGATAGCACTCTTATCCTATTACTGAAAAAGTTAACAAAATACTATATAAAAGAGTAAAAATGTAAAAGTTTACAAAACAATTGAAAGGATGACCTAAAATGTTGGGGAAAATGGATCTTCTGAGAGCGAGCTTTTGCTTCTTGTTCCAAGAGATCACTGCTAACTAAACCGCCTCCTGTTCACCTGTCAAACTTCTCCTCCTTTAGGACTGAAGCCCACACCACTACTCCGTGGAGCCTTCGCAGCCCGTACCAGCTGGACGTAGGTGGCTTTCTTTTCTCTTGTGCTCCCACTGTCCTCGTCCACATCTCACTCACAGTACTTATCACAATGTTCTAATAATTTGGCTAATGTGTAAGCAAGGCTGTATTCAAATTATCTGCATTATCAGCACCTTAGTGCCTGGCCTATAAAAAGTATTTAATAAACATGTACTGAGAGAGCTAATATACTTTAAAATGTTTTTTACATACCCACACGCATATATGTGAACACACCTCTGAAGTAGAGGGGAAAATTCTGCCGAGATCCCCGAGCACAGTTACGTTTCATTTAACAAGTAATATATTTTAATCAAGATTATTCCATATTTGGTTTGCCAAAATAACTATGATGATGCAAGACGGTGGGATCTTTTTTAAAAAATTGGAAACAAAACTAGTTCCCACAGTAGTCACATTTTACTGTGTTACTAGGTAATTACTCAATACAACATGTTGGTGTATAAACCTTATGGTCTTACTTCATTCATATCTCCTAACTGAAGTCCCTTTCTTCTGTATTAAAAAGAGACCAAGAAGTCAATAATATAATAAGTTAGAACCACATGCACAGATGAGTGTTCCTGCAACAGCAGCACAGAAAGGAAGGGACACTTGGTTATTTCTGTGGCAGCTCTCACAACTATGTGCAGACAAAGGTAGAACTGAGGCAAAATGGGTGGGTGTCACACTGACAGGGACAAAGCCAGCAGGTATGCATGACAAGAGCGACAGGTCTGTAGGCCATGGAAACAGGCTCATGTGACAGCACTGGCATTTACATTAAAGCAATTGCTGTAGAACATACACTACATAGGAAAGCTAGTGAGTATTTTTTTCCCCAATATTTTATCAGTGGACAGATGGCTGGGTCACTAATTTATACAACTGCCACATGAAAGCATATAGAATTATTGTTTTTAGAAGAGAAAGCAGGAAATCACACCTAACTAATATCACTCCAGTCACGTATTAACAGGTTCAGAATAGCTCATCCACACAGGCAGATGTGTAAGCATTCTGGCAAGTGGCATTCCATATCAATTATGCCCCTGCTCATTTCTGTAAGTATAGTGAAGTAAGTTCTAGCAATGAAGTAATAACAAGTATTCAAAGACCCAGACTGATTCAGATTTATAAATCTAAGGAGGAAAGGAGATTAAAAACAGAGGAAATGCAGTCAGGAGTTCCTGATTCATGAAGACAGGTTTCTAATTGTTAAGCAATACCATAGGGACAAGTCATCACCCACTTACATCTGATTCCCAGCAATAATGAAAGATTAGGCTCCTTGCCCTGAGCACGCTGATTAAGAATACTACACAACGCCTTCAAGTCAAATAAACAGTAGGACATTTCCTTGAACAGCTGATCAATCACACTCAAATCAAACAATGGCCGTTTTGAAAGAACTGTCTGCTGCCTGGATTGGTCTGCTTCATGGCCCTGATCCAATAAAGAGCATGTGTCATCTGTTTGTCTTTGGTTCTGCAACGGATAGAGAAAACAAAAATCTGGTGGTTAGAACTCAGGGAAGGTACTCAAAAGCCATGCAGGTTAACATTTTCCTCCAAGTCTATAAACAAAACAGTGGAGTCATATTATATGCATATTAACCAAATTTAATTGCATATACAGAGTAGGAAAAAAACAGAAAAAATAGTAGATATGGTTCCTCTGTGCCATGGATTTCCTAGGGTAAACCTAAGAGAGGAAACAATCCAAACAGTCTTAGCTTCTAGAAGACTCTCATTCTCACATAATGAGAATCTTGGTTGTGTATGCATTTTTCTATAACAAGATTTATCCCAAGAACAAAAAGAACTACAAAAAAACTTTAAACCTCATCCTGTAGTTTTATCAGCAATAGTGATTTAGTTATTGTGTGACCATTTTTTGTATATTGAGAAAAAAATATGATATTATGTTAATAGGAAACAAAATTTTCAATGTAAGAGAAAAAGAAATACAAGTACAAAATCAAAAAAGGAAATATCTCTGAATATCTCTGAGTTGTTAAATTTGAATTGGAAGTATCAATATGAACTCATGATTTATTATATCCAAGAAATGTTACCCCTACATTATCCCAAAAATTGTCACTACCATGTTTCCCTGAAAATAAGACCTAGCCGGACAATCAGCTGTAATGCGTCTTTTAGAGCAAAAATTAATATAAGGTTCGGTCTTATTTTACTATAATATAAGATCCGGTCTTATATAATATAACAAAAGACCGGGTCTTATATTAATTTTTGCTCCAAAAGACGCATGAGAGCTGACTGTCGACTAGGTCTTATTTTCAGGGAAGTAGGGTATCTACTCCTCATCCTGAAAATTGCTAATGAGAGGTAAGTTTAACTATATTTCTATTTAGGAATGTATTTTAGAATAACCAAAAAAGCTTGTATTGATGAGGAAAATATTTGTTTTTTATAGATGAATGACAGCTAGTAAATATAATTAGAAAAAATACCATTCTTTTAATCATCTTACGATTCAGACAATGATCACTGTTGGATACTAAAGCCACCAAAGAAAAGGGTGCTGGCAAACTGCATATTCAACAGTTGCCCAAGTATTACCCACAGATTACGTGCTGTTTGCAGAGTCTCTCCTGTTACAATGGAAAAAAATCCGTCTGCCACCAGCTTAACCCAGTGAGATCAGTATTTGTGTAACTTACAGTGGGATAACCAAACATATATAATTTGATAATGTAAATACACCTAAAGCATTCATGCCAAAAAAAAATGCTTGACCTGAATCTAATGATACTCTTAGCTCTAACTTCTAGCTTATAAGAAATAGAGGGGGTAGAGAACAAGATAAATGACATAATGAAGAAGCAATTAAACGAATCTAGAAGACCTGACCATCTACAAATCTGTAAGACAATAGGCCCAGTTTTCTCAACAAGTCACTAACATGGGAGAAGAAAGGGACCTTAGATTTATAAGACAAAATGAAGTGCAACTCATGGTCCTTACAGAATGTTGTTTTCAAGTCATTATAAAAACATTTGTGAAGTGGGGAAATTTTAATATAGACATCAAATATCAAGGAATGTTTTTCTTATTTGGGTGTGACAATGGTGATATGGTTATGTAGGAAAATGTCCCTATTTTTGGAGATGCATTCTGAAGTACTTAAGAGGTAAAATGGCATGATGACAGTTAAAAAATTGAGTATTATTTGTATAACATGTCCTTAAATGCAAGCCAAGTATTTCATCTCATAATTAAATGAAAAAAATGTGATCTGCTCCAATGACAGTGTCAACACTGCACCTTCCTTAAATATTTCCAAGGGTAATTTTGTTTATATTCGATTTATGCCTCATTAGATGGCTTTGGGACCTAATCTCTATCTCACATTTGACTTTGCTGTAGTAAAGTCTATGAAATTGTATTCTAAAGACATAAAAAAAATAAGTTTGCCTTTTTTATTATAATTTTAGTAAGAAACCTAATGGATTTAATTAACTAACAAATCAAAATCAAATCTTCAACTAAAAATGTTATATGAATATGTACAAAATGAGCATTGCTTTAACTTAAATAGGTACTGAATCATCCTTTGAAAGTAATCTGAATTTCTTCTACTCACATCAAGTAATGTTTTTGTTAATCTCTGCAGGTTTCTTTCTTTCTTTTCCAGTTCTTCCATCATCTTTTGAGTGGTCAGTTTTTCTTTAGAAAGTTTCCCTTGCATAGACTGGAATACAGAGTTGGAAAACAAAGCATGTTAACACTGAAAGGAAAATGCTGTCAGGTAGGTAACCAGGAATACTGGCTCCGAATCCTTTAGATTTATCCTCCCCAGCCCCTTGGAAGATGAAGCATTCACTTTTAAATCAACCGACATTACTTCTGGAGTGGATGACTACAAAGGGGGAAAAAAATACTATCCTTACCAAGAAATTTTTAAGCTGGGTAAAATATGTTAAATCTAAAGCTGCTGTATAATGCTATATTACAAGCAGTTCTTATTTTACTAATTCATCTTTGTTCATGTATTTGGAATGTATTAGCAAATCTGTATCTTTTTTTACATTATCTTAAGATATGAGATATTAAGATCTTAAAGCTACCTCTATTTTCTGTCATTTGAAACACAGCAAAATACCCTTCTCAGTGTATAGTATTCCAAGTGAATATGATGCTGAATTCAGGGCAAAGGCCTATTATGGGATTTTGGTAAACTAATCTCTCTCTGAACTCCATTATAAAATTACAAATTACTCAGACACAACACTATTGTAAGGAAACCTTGATTACACCAAAGCAGCATAGAGGATATTTTAAGAGTACTTGGATCATTTCAGCTTATAAGTCTGATTTTCAGTTACACATCAAAGAAAAACTTGCCATAAACCTTGTAGTCACCAGTGATTTCTAGGTGTTTCTATCAACATTTTTCTTCTTGTTAAACTATGAGATCAATAAATAAATATATGACCTGAGAAGAGAATTCATATTTTTCTCCTCAGCACTATATTTAGGTGGAATGCTGACCACCTAAATAGCGAACGATCCACTATGAAGGTTTTTTCCCCCTCACATTATCTCTGGATGTCCTAAGGGAGGAGAGGTGTCACCATGAATTGAGACAAGAGTTTATAAATATGAAACAGTTTTCTCAACAACAGATATTCAACCTTGCTGTGTTTTACTTTCATTTGTCTGCTAAACTCAAAATAAAGATTACATTTTATAACTCAAAAGTTGAATACAAATGAATTAAGCCCTATAGTAAGTACATTTCCTTCTAGAGAAAACTTATCTTATATTCTACAAAAATGAATCTCACAGAACAAAGACACATGTATTTTTGAATACTGAATGAAATTCCTTTGTAACTCCATTTGACCGCATCAAAACCATTTGATTGAATGATATATGAGGATTTACCTAGATAAAGATCAATGCTTACTGGCATGACAGGATTATTGTGCTGGAATTCAAAATTCACCCTAAATTTGCTTAAGATTTGTGACTATTTTATTAAAATTGTAGAGAAAAGGCACCACAGATAAACTACTCTAAATCTCACATTTTAATAATGAAAACTGAAACCAAAAGGTATTTTGATAATGCTGTAATATAATTCTCTAGGAGATTATAATGTTTTATATTTTTACCAATTTAAACTCATGTTGAATGTGACTATTACCTAGTAAATCTGATTAATAATTTCCTATGTAAGACTAAATTTAAATCAGTGAAGAAAGGGGACTGGAATTTCAAAAGCGTAGAGTAAGGGCTCGTGAAAAAGGTGACAACTGAGCAAAGGCTTGCAGGAGGTGAAAGTCTGTCTCACAGATACCCAGAGAGTGGGTTTCGGTAAGTGCTAAGGTTCTGAGACAGAGGGTAACTTCTGTGTTTGAGAAAAGTAAGAGAGTTAGGGTGGCAAAAATTAGTAAAAGATAAATTCAGAGAAGGAAGGCAATGTGGGGAACAGACTGGGTAAGGCCTTGTAAGCCAGTGTAAGAACTTTGATTTTTACTCTGGAGAAAATGAGGAACCAATGAAGGGTTCTGTGAAGACATATAACTTGATCTGATTTTTGTTTATAGGTCACTCAGGTGCATGAGACTAGACTGTAGGCAAGCAAGGGTGGACACAAGAAGAAATAATCTAGATAAAGAATGAAGATAGCGTGGACCAGGGTGGCAACAGTAGATGTTGGGAGAAAGGGCCAGATGCTAGGTATATTTTGAAGGTAAAAGATTTGCTCACAAATGGGAGGTAAGAGAGAAGTCAAGAATAAGTCTAAGCTTTCTGACTGATTAAATGGAAAGGCAGATTTGCCATTTATAGAGATAGAAAATATGGAAGGTGTAATAGTGTTTATTATATTTTGGTGACAGGGATAATAAATTCAGTTTGGGACATTTTATGTCTGATATGTCAAGTCGTGATGTTAAGTAGGCAACCGGACATACAAATTGTAAGGTTGGGAGAATTACGAGCTGGAGATAAAAAGTATGGAGGAGTAAGCACATGCATTATTATTTAAAGCCATGAGACTGGGTAAGATCACAAGTGAAGCACAGATACAGAATTCAAGAAAAGAAACAACCCCCCCTTTTTGAAATACGATAAACAATATTTTCGAAAATAATTTGCATCTTTAAAATAAACCTTAACATACATAAATATCACAAAAAACTAAACTTATCCCTAGGTTGTAAAATGGAAAAATGATTTCTATCTAACAAGGTATTTTGTCCAATTTTTATATACTAGTCTACTAACATGTCTGTATCTTTAATAGGATTTATATTACAGGTCTTAAATTTACTGTGTCTAGTTAAGTAAATCAGACAACAACAATTACCTTAAAAAGCAAGTTCCTCTGAGATTTTTTTGGTTAAAATTTATACACACTTCAATTATGTAGAAACAAGGCATAAGTCAATCATTTTAAATTTATTACTGAGAACAGCTGAAAGGTTTCATATTGCTATGATTCTATCAACACAAGCACACTATTTTTATAACAGTGTATGTAACTATACATAAAAGGTAAGATCACAGTGTTACTATCATAAGAAATACCAATTAATAAGTAGCATGTTTAATAAGATAATAATGGTATCTAGAAAGCATTAATAAGGAAGATGCATATTTTGAATAATATTTTCTCACAATGCCTTTAAAAAAACGAATTAAGAGCCAGTTCGTCTACTACATGAGGCCATTCCTTTGAGACTGGGAGAAGTGCCTCTTTTTTATCTAACACATAGAAACTAACACAGAGAGTCAAGGAAAATGAAGAAACAAAGGAATATGTTCCAAAGAAAGAAACAAGATAAACCTCAAAAAAGACATTAATGAAACAGAGATAAGTGATTTACTTGATAACGAGTTCAAAATAACAGTCATAAAGATGCTCACCAAAGTCAGGAGAATAATGCATGAACAAAATGACAATTTCAGCAAAGAGAGAAAATATAAGAAAATACCAAATAGAAGTTACATACCTGATGAATACAACAGCTGAACTGAAAAAATACAATAAAGGCTCAACAGCAGACTAGATGATTCAAAGGAAAGGATAAGTGAACTCAAAGACAGGGCACTAGAATTTATCCAATCAGAGTAGCAAAAAGAAAAAAAGAACGCAAACGAGTAAAGATAGCTTAAGAGACAATATCAAACAAACCAATATTTGCATTATAGAGGTCCCACAAGGAGAAGAAAGAAGAGAAAGGGACAGAAAACTTACCTGAGGAACTAATGGCTGAAAACTACCCTTACCTGGGAAAGGAAGCAGATATCCAAATCCAAGAGATTTCCAAAAAAGAGGAACCCAAAGAGACCCACACCAAAGCACATTATAATTACATTGGTAAAAGTTAAAGACAAGGAGAGAATCTTAAAATCAGCAAAAGAGAAATTAACTTGTTATATCTAAGGTAACCCACATGAGACTATCAGAAAAATTTTAGCAGAAATTTTCCAGGCCAGAAAGTTGTGGCACGATGTATTCAAAGTGCTGAAAGAAAAGAACTGCCAACCAAGAATACTCTACCCAGCAAAGCTGTCCTTTCTAATTGAAGAATAAAGTTTTCTAGACAAGCAAAACCTAAAGGAATACTTCAACACTAAACTGATCTTACAAGAAATGTTAAAGAGACTTCTTTAACCTGAAATGAAAGGGCACTCATTGATAACATAAAAGTATAAATCTCACTGGTACAGGTTAAATATATAGTAAAATTCAAAATAATCTAATGTTGTAAAAGTGGTGGAAAGCTAGTATGAAGGCTTAAAAGACAAAAGTAGTAGAAATAACTATAACAACACTTTGTTAATGAATACACAAGAAATAAAGTGTGGGAGACATCATCAAAATGGCGGCGTGAGGTGAGCCTCTGTAAAACTCCCCTGGAATTTACAACTAATCGAACAACAATAACTCCACAAAGGACTCCCTGCACAGCAGACAGGCAAGAGAAGAGGCCCACTACTGAATTCACTTAAAGGTGGGCGAATCACACAAGCGGGGGATGAGGGAAGGGAGAAGTGTGGAGATGGAGCCGGGCAGGCGCAGGACGCAGACCTAGCTCCGTGCTCGGAGCTCGCTGCATCCGGAACTACCGCAGCTGCGGGAGAGGGAAGAACTCGGACTGCTAGGGCTCCGTTTATGGCCCACAGGGCTGAGGGGACAGCATATAACACAGCTGAACCCAACACTCACGACAGAGACCTCGGAGCAAAGACTGAGGGAAGAAGGCTGAAAACAGTGGTTTAAGCCCTCACTGCCAAGCAGAGAATGGAAGCCTTGGGCACTGAGACTAGCCGCCCCCGCCCTACCCTCCCAGAGCTCGCCCCGCCCCCACCTGCCTGGTGCTAGAAACAGAACAGTAGCAGTGTCAGATCAAAACAACAGAATATTTGTGTTCTTAGAACTATGGACCGCAGACACAGATTCACAGCCCAATTAGTTCCGGCAAAGGGGAGGGAGCTGTGGAAGCAGGACCGGCTGTGGTGGTGGTCGCCGCCATTTCTCTGGGCCACCTCTCACAACTCACCCTACCCCTGGTCCCACCTATCTGGGCAGATCCCTGCAGGAGTAAACAGAACTGCTGAAACATACGGGCTCTGAATCTGGAGCTGGAAGAGCTTTGGAACACCAAAAGCTCTCCGCATACCCACCGGGACACTGGGCCCTGTGACCCAGGCGAACTATTAACAGAGGAGAAGCCCATCTCCCAGGGAATCCCACACATTGTGTAAAAAGCTGGAATAGTGCAGAGAAAACATAGCACTATCATGTGTGAGAGAAAAAAAAGGCTGCAGACAGAGAGAAAATAAAACATTCTACCAACAAGTACTGGAAAACAAAAGAAAGACCTCTTCCTATCAACCTGTTGCAGAAGCCACTCCTGTAGCTGTCTAGGAAGAGAAATAATAAGTCAGCAATTGCCATGAATAACCAAGGCAAAAAGACAGCTCGGAAAGAGAGTGAAAAGTCTCCAGAAAAGGAACTTAAAGATATGGAAATATGTGACTTAAATGACAGAGAATTCAAGATTGCAGTTCTCAAAAAACTTAACGAGATGCAAGAAAACACAGAAAGGCAGTTTAATGAACTCAGAAACACAATCAAAGAACAACATGAGCATTTTATGAAAGAGACTGAAATTTTAAAAAAGAACCAAATATAATTTCTGGAGATTAAGAACTCAATAGAAGAAATTAAGAATGAAATAACCAGCTTAGGTAGTAGAGTTGACCAGATGGAGGAAAGAATCAGTGACATCGAAGATAGAAACCTGGAAATTACACAAATGGAAGAAGAAAGAGACTTGAGACTTAAAAGAAATGAAACAACTCTGCAAGAACTTTCTGACTCCATCAGAAAGGGCAATATAAGAATAATGGGCATACCAGAAGCTGAAGAAAGAGAGAAGGGAACAGAGAATATATTCAAACAAATTGTCGATGAGAACTTCCCAAACTTGTGGACAGAACTGGATCCTCGAATCCAAGAAACAAATAGAACACCTAATTACCTCAATCCCAACAGGCCTTCTCCGAGGCACATTGTATTGAAGCTGTCTAAAATCAACCACAAAGAAAGAATCCTCAAGGCAGCCAGGGAAAAGAAAACGGTGACCTACAAAGGAAAGCCCATTAGATTATCATCAGATTTCTCAGCAGAAACTTTACAAGCCAGGAGGGAGTGGAACCAAATATTCAAACTATTGAAAGAGAGAAATTATGAGCCAAGAATAATATATCCAGCAAAGATATCCTTTAGATATGAAGGAGGAATAAAGACCTTTCCAGACATACAGAAGATGAGGGAATTTTCTAATTCACTATTTGCACTACAAGAAATACTAAAGGAGGCTATTCGACCACCATCAACAGGGACAATTTGCGGCAACCAAAGCATAAAAAGGGGGAGAGAAAAGGCCTGAACCGGAATATGGGAATGGAGAAAGTAAGCATGCTGAAGAAAATGGAATACTCTAAATATCAAACTTTCTTTTACATAAAATTAAGGGTAACCACTCAAGAAAAATCCAGAACTGAAATACATACTGTAATAAAAGAAGAAACAGAGGGAAACATCATAGAATACCATCACACAGAAATAATAGACAACGACAAAAAGACAAAGAAACAATGGAGACACAGTCTTACCAGAAAACTGAAGATAGAATGACAGGAAATTCTCACATATCAACAATCACCCTAAATGTAAATGGACTGAACTCACCAATAAAAAGGCACAGAGTAGCAGATTGGATCAAAAAACTAAACCCAACCATATACTGTCTGCAAGAGACATATCTCAGCTACAGGGACAAACATAGACTCAAAGTGAAAGGGTGGAAATTGACACTACAAGCAAATGGTACCCAGAGAAAATTAGGTGTAGCCATAATGATATCATATGAAACAGACTTCAAGGTGAAAAAGATAACAAGAGACAAAGATGGACATTTCATAATGGTAAAGGGGACTATACAACGAGAAGACATAACAGTCATCAATATTTATGCCCCCAATCAGGGAGCACCGAAATATACCAAGCAACTACTAACAGAACTAAAGGGAGAAATTGACCAAAACAATTATACTAGGGGACCATTTGCTTGGAGTGTCAATTTCCACCTTTTCACTTTGAGTCCAAAAGTCCATTGCTTTCCTGTATACCAACAATGAAATATCAGAAAAAGAAACACAAAAAACAATTCCTTTTGCAATTGCAGCAAAAAGAATAAAATACCTAGGAATAAACTTAACCAAGGATGTGAAGGACCTATATGCTGAAAACTATAAGACATTTTTGAAAGAAATTGAAGAAGACACAAAGAAATGGAAAGACATTCCGTACTCATGGATTGGAAGAATAAACATAGTTAAAATGGCCATATTACCCAAAGCAATATACAGATTTAATGCAATCCCCATCAAAATCCCAAAGGCATTTTTTAAAGAAATAGAACAAAAAATCATCAGATTCGTTTGGAACCACAAAAGACCCTGAATAGCCAAAGCAATCTGAAGAAAAAAGAACAATACTGGAGGTATCACACTCCCTGACTTTAGCTTGTACTACAGGGCTACAATAATCCAAACAGCATGGTATTGGCAGAAAAACAGACACAGACCAATGGAATAGAATTGAGAACCCAGAAATAAAACCACATAAATATGGACAGATAATTTTTGACAAAGAAGCTAAAAACATACAATGGAGGAAAGACAGCCTCTTCAATAAATGGTGCTGGGAGTACTGGATAGCTACGTGCAAAAGAATGAAACTGGACTGCTATCTGTCACCATGTACCAAAATTAATTCAAATAGATCAAAGACTTAAGCATAAGACCTGATAGAATAAACTGCATAGAAGAAAACATAGGTACTAAACTTAAGGACCTTGGGTTCAAAGAGCATTTTATGAATTTGACTCCAAAGGCAATGGAAGTAAAAGCTAAAATAAACGAATGGGACTATATGAAACTTAAAAGCTTCTTCACAGCAAAAGAAACCATCGACAAAATAAAGAGGCAACCAACTGAAGGGGAGAAGGTTTTTGCAAACAGTGCCTCCGATAAAGGGCTAATATCCAGAATATACAAGGAACTCATGAAACTCAACAACAAAAAAACAAACAACCCAATTGAAAAATGGGCAGACGACCTGAAGAGACATTTCTCCAAAGAGGACATACAAATGACAAATAGACATATGAAAAAATGCTCAACATCACTAATCATCAGAGAAACGCAAATCAAAACCACAATGAGATATCACCTCACCCCAGTCAGAATGGCTATCATCAACAAGACAAATAGTAACAAGTGTTGGAGAGGCTGTGGAGGTAAAGGAACCCTCATACACTGTTGGTGGGAATGGAGACTGGTGCAGCCATTATGAAAGGCAGTGTGGAGGTTCCTCAAAAAATTACGAATAGAATTACCATATGACCCAGCAATCCCTCTCCTGGGTATCTACCCAAAAAATTTGAAAACATTTATACATAAAGACACATGTGCTCCAATGTTCACTGCAGCTTTGTTTACGGTGGCCAAGACATAGAAACAACCAAAATGTCCTTCGATAGATGAATGGATAAAGAAGTTGTGGTATATATACAAAATGGAATACTATTCGGCGGTAAGAAAAGATGATATAGGAACATTTGTGATCCAAATACCTATATTTGGATCTTGAGAGTGTAATGCTGAGCGAAATAAGTCAGACAGAAAAAGCAGAGAACCATGTGATTTCACTGATACGTGGTATATAAACCAAAAACAACAAAAGAACAAGACAAACAAATGAGAAACAGAAACTCACAGACACAGACAATAGTTTAGTGGTTACCAGAGGGTAAGGGGGGTGGGAGGGTGGGAGATGAGGGTAAGGGGGATCAAATATATGGTGATGGAAGGAGAACTGACTCTGGGTGGTGAACACACAATGGGATATATAGATGATGTAATACAGAATTGTACACCTGAAATCTATGTAATTTTACTAACAATTGTCACCCCAATAAATTAAAAAAAAAGAAAAAAGAAAATGTGGTAGGCATACAATGGAATATTACTCAGCCATAAAGAATATCGTGCCATTTGTGACAACATGGATAGACATTGAGGGCATTATACAAAGTGAGATACTTATAGTATTATAGACAGCTACCAGAGAACAGATTGTGGTTGCCAGAGGTAGGGGGTGGTGTGTAAAATAGGTGAACGGGGTAAGAGGTATGAACTTCCAGTTATAATTCCTGGGGATATAATGTAAAACATGGTGACTGCAATTAATAATACTGTATTGTATATTTGAATGTTGCTAAGAGTAGATCTTAAAAGTTCTCATCATAAGAAAAAAATTTGTAACTATGTAGTGATGAATGTAAACTAGATTTATTGTGGTGATCATCTTAGAATACATAAAAATAACAAATTATGTTTCAAACTTAAACTGTTAATATAACGCCATATGTCAATTAAATCTCAATAATGAATAAGTGGGAATAATAATAATTCCCACTTATTATTTATTAAAATAAACAGTGGGAATAAAAGAGAGAGAAAGGCGAGTTAAACAGTGTAAGATTTTGGAGTCAGATAAAACTAGGTTCTGGATCCACAGCTTACATGCGTGTGATCACAAGTAAGTTATTCAACCTTTCTAAGCTCCAAATTCATCAGAATTTCCAACCTTGTAAAGTATTGTAAAAATTATGCAGTGTGTGTGCAGACAATACCTTAGCTATCTGCCTATTAACAAATCCCAAGAGTCATAGGTAGTCATATTTGTACAGCTCAAATTCCTTCATTAAGTTAACTGTCATCTTGCTACCAGATATAACTTTAAAAACAATCTGACTGCGAGTTCTGCCTCCAGTATGATGGCATGTGGAGCTCCTCAGACTCTCCCTAGTGAAAATTATTTAAAAAAAACACATTTAAAGTTTCTGGAAATGGTCCTAAGGGCATACAGCAAATGAAGAAACACATATATCCAAGAAAATCTACCAAAACTCTGTGAGAACAACTCAAATCTGTGATATCTGAAACAAAATCCACTCCATCCGCACTCTCACAGTTCAGTGAGATGGAAGTTCCACCCAACTTCCGGTTGGAGAACTATCTTCCCAGGAGGGGCAGAACATCAGCATTTCTCATCCTGCCCTCAGTACCTATAGCTGAGGCCAAGTTCCAGGCAAGTACAGCAAAAAGTGGGGGCTCCCTTTGCTCAGGCTCCTTCATGGGACGGGGTTTTACCTCAGGTGCAGTACCATTGAGATTCCTGGGGCCCTGATTGCCCTTGTGTTAGTTTTTGGGGCAGGGGTTCCACACTGGAAAGGCAAGCCAAGATCCAGAACGAGGACTGCTGCCAGGCTGTAAGAAAGAACCGTCTGGGGAACTTGCTAAGAATACATATTTCAAGCTTTATCCCAGAGATACTGATTCATTAGGTCCATAATGGGGCCCAGAAATTATATTTTAAAAACATCCCAAAGAATTTGAATATCCATACAGGTTTGGTGACCACTCAACACAGGCTCAAGAATATTCTTTCATGATTCAATGAGCTGACTACCTTACTGCAACTCTCTACCTTAGACACAAAGAACTGATTTTTCAAAAGTTATTTAAATCTATCTTTTACATATTTTTCTAACATTTTAATTAAGCAACAACTATGACGTGCATGCAACAGGCTTACATGTACATTAAAGATTATTCTCTGTATAAGTACAAACTAGAGAAAGCTTATTTTTCAAAAAGCTATTTTTCTTTGATAGAAGACATTTTTTAGGCTGTTAGGTTTTTCAAAAATTAATACTAATTTCTGATAAGAATATTTTTAGTTTTTCATGCATTATAAAGCAATTCATATAGGTAAAACTTTAAAAATTAAAAAAAAAACTTTAGGAAGAAAGAAATATTTAGGATCACAAAACAATTATTGGATAACATAAAAATAGGAGATAAACATCAAATAATGAGAAGCATTAATCAATATATATTTAGGCTACATAAAAGTTATATTCTACCTATGAGGCATTCTATTGGCTTCTGACCCATGTTCCCATCATTTCTATTGAAGAAACTTGCTACATGAAGGCTTTAAGACAGATTAACTAAAACTGGAATAGTATCTTCTGAGGCTGTGGAAACATCCTCTCTTGAAGTGTTATAAATAGGACAGACTGTCACGGTTTTCAGATTGGTGTTTCCAACCCTTCTTTTAAGAGTGAACAGTCTTAATAAACTTTAAAGCATCATTCTGTCTTTTGTGATCTTATGATCATTAATAGCTATCAATTCAGAAAGACAATTTAAAATGCCTAAGTTCTTTCAATGAGGAAACATTTTAACATGTTAGAAAAAAACAAGTAAACATAACAAAGTTTTTTACTCTGTATTGCCTCTGCCAAAAGATTACAATGATAACAGCTCACTGGAGACAGACAGGCTTATTACGTAGGTGAAATATGTTTTGAGGAATAAAAAGAAAGTAAGTTAATGCCCAAAGAATTCATTCACATTCTGACTGCAGCAACATTTATGGAAATGATGAGAAATGTTGTATGCAAAATGTCTTTTTATATGGTATACTGACAGAAGAAAAGCCTATAGAAGAAGCCAGCTTAACTATGCTGATTTCATGGATGTAATGTCAGTCAGTATTGCTACAGGATCAATGAGTAAACAAGGTTTTCATGCCAGTTAACAATATCATCTTGGCAGTTGAACAAAATAGTAGATAAATCTATATTTTTATAGCGCTGAACTCAGTTTCAAAATCAACATATACTTTTACATGAAGTATTACTTTCTCTATATTCAACGATAAATACAATATAATGAGTAGAAGACTGATTTCTCCCCCATTTTCAAAGTTGTGAATTAGTAAACTTGCCACTGACCTAAACCAGACAAGAATTTATTTGACTTTTGGTGTAAGGTCGTAAACTATACCTATATTTTAAATATAGCAGTTTCACTCTAACTGCCTTATTATTATTTCCTATAAATTGGACATAAAATGAACATAGCTAGGGGTTTCATTTTTCTCTTTCGTGTCCAAATTTAAACTGTAAAAATAACCTGCTTGTACCCAAGGCCATGCAATATTCCAAATCAGCCAAATAAACTTTTAATAAATTTCATCTCCTCTATAGTTTGAAGGGACATAAAGTAGTAGTAAAACTTGAAATTCTGTGTACAATTCTGTAATACATCCTCTATATCTCACATTATGTGTTCACCACCCAGAGTCACTTCTCCTTCCATTACCATATATTTGACCCTATTTACCCTCTTATAGAACCTGAAATCTACGTAATTTTACTAACAACTGTCATCCCAATAAATTTTAATCAAAAAACCCCATGAAATTCTAATAATACTAAGTTTGTTGGTCTACTAAACACTCTAAAACGGAACAACCACCCAGCACTATGGACGAACAAAGAACACGCAAACCATAATGGCAGTGAAATTTTACAATAAATGTAATACTATACTGAGAGCTAAAATGTATAATTCATGTTAAAAAATGGTTGGGAAGCTCTCTGCTATCCTTAAAGTATTTTGTGTTATTTTGGCTATGCAAAGAAATTGGAAGAAATTAAAAAACAGCTATAGCATATGAAAAGGACATCATAACCTATACAGGTTTAAGGTTGGCCATTCTTTATGTAAACAGATGGGAGAAATCTAGGAAGTTTTGAAAAATTAGTAATTGAAGGGAACTGCTCTAATTATATGTACCAACTTGATAATATGCCCATTAACTGTACTACAAAGCAACAAGAATACTTTCCAATACAAAGGTTCTCTTTAGGTTTCTCTCTGCAGTTTCTAATGTTATGGAAATAATTAGTATTCATTTTTTTCAGAATGGACAATATTTTCAGGTTTTTACAGAGTACCCACCTTTTATATTCATCACAAAGCACCAAATAAGAAACTTAGCTTTTTCAACTGTGAGAGGGTAAAAAATAAGTTTAAACAAGTAACAGTAAGTGAAAAATGTTCTCACTATCTGAGGCATATTTGTCTTCATCTATAGTTTTCTGTTCAAATAATATCTTGATAAATACAATTAAGTTGGATAGCTATCAACATTTGCTGTCTGTCTCTCTGAGCAAATGATATACTAGATCTATAGAACTAGATGGCCAGAAAGGTTAAGGGGGGCCGGGGGGCCAGGGGGCCAGGGGGCCAGGGGGAGAGGGGGCGAGGGGGATGAAGTGCCACTGCTTCACAAAGTAATAGAATTAATGAGCATATTGTATTGTCTGGGCCCAAACATTTTTGGAAATAAATGCATCTCATTAATTTAACTCTCATTCTTTAATTAGTTTGAAGAAATAATGTTTACTCAAACATTTTAAGATCAAAGAATGAAAGGGCATATAATTGCACATCCTCCTGCATATATAGTTATGACATACTTAATGTAACTAAAAGACCTGGTTAATGTGTTAAAATTGCATTAAGATGCCTCCACAAATGGGGAAAATGCACATTTCAAATAATATAAATATATCCTGAACGTCTATAATGTGAGAAATAGCATGTGATAAATAAAAATCTTACAAGTCTTATCCACCAAAATGTCAAAGCCAAAGGACAATATTGACTGCCCTTAATTTGGAATGAGATAAGTTTTACTAGATTTACTTCTCAGAAAACGTTACCAAGTGAAACAGAAATTCCTTTCATTACGGTCTGTTAGTCAGATATTAATGGTAAGGAAAGCTAACCATCTTGTGATTTGGTTTGTAGAACAACTGAAGTTAAGTCTGTAGGAATACAAACCAAAGAATAACCTCTGTGAATCAATTCAGTAGACAAACACACTAGTTCAACTGGACTAGTGTTTGATTAAACTGACAAATCATTTAATATGGCCAAAAGACAACCAAAGTAGACTGTCCATAATTCTGACACGCAAACCATTTACCTTTCCCTTTTTTACTCCCATTTTAAACATAAAATATTAGAATCACGAGGTACAAAAATATTTATTCAGCAAAATTTGTCCTATAGCTTTCCATCATGCAAAGACACACACCCCTATTGTGATCTGGTCCCAGGCTGCTTTCCACCATCGCCTCTCACTACTCTACCTCAGTGACTGCACCAGCAGCCATCTTGCCGGTCCGGAGTACACCAAGCTGCTCTCTCCACCTGTAATGCTTTCTCCCTGATTCTCTTCATTCATATCTCTGTTTAATTCATTTTCTCAGGAAAATCTTCATCACCACTGTATCTAATGCAACACTGTCATTACCTTTTACACTTTTTATTTAATAGCATGTATCACTGATATATTTCCATTTCCCCCATCTCGCCGCACTAGATTGGCCAAGAACTTGCTTGTTCACTGATAAATCCCCAGTGCCAAGGACAGTGCCTGGCACATAAGAAGGTACTCAGTAAATATGGCAACTCAATCAGAGAATAAAAATCTATTTAATCCACAAATTTTGGATTGTGTATTATGGGCCAGACACGCTAAAGTCTGGATATGCAAATAATCTACCCCAGTCTCCACTTTTAAGAAACTAAGTAGGAGGTAAAGACACAAATACGTAAATAAAGTGTTATGCTTTGGTAACACAGAATAATATATAGAATTATTAGGAGAGAAAGGGTTCTTGAGGTCATAACGGGCTATAAACAGTCCATTGTCTTTAGTTAGATCATTGATAAGCTTAACCAAATGTGTTCTCAATAGTAGCTATGCACTACAATCAATGAAAAAGAGGATAAGGAAGGAATAGAGGAAAACAATCTTTACAATTTTTTGAAGAACCGATTTACTGAATAGCATTTTCCTTCTATAAAACCGAAAGATTAATATTAAAGAATTTGCAACTTCACCCCAAGTGCTATGTTTTCATACATATATAGCAAATACATACATATTAAAGCAAATACATATATGCTTTAATATTTGTAGGTTATTTAACCATTAAGAGTAAATTGGCATATAACTAAGTTAAAATAAGCACAAAACACTCCTTACCTGAATTTCTAACATCATTCTGTCAATCTCATCTTGTTGGCTGTCTATTATCTAAAAGACACAAAATATATCAGTCTGAATCAAATAATTTTTCTATTGATTTTTAAAAGTACTACTATTTCAAGAAAAAGAAAACCGCAGGAAATTATGAATTAATTTTTTTAAAAATCAGGGTGTAATTTTTCTTTTAAGTATTCACACCAAGTATCCTTTAAAAAGCCATATGATTTGAATCACATATGCAAAACTGCAAAAGTCTTCCACTTCTTGATAAAAATGTTAAGTAATTAAATTTATAAACATAATTTTGAAACAGACTTTGAATAAGTTAGGAAGGAAAAGGCATACTTTTGTTTTTATTAAGAAGTAATGTAATTTTCTTAGTTTGGCTTTTATTTAAATTTACTTAAATTACTATTTTCTTGCTAAATAAAACATTTAAACTAAAAATTCCATAAGGTATTAAATATTAGCAAAATATAAATAACTATAAATTATATGTTGATACACATATCCACATAGTATAGATTTCACATTTATTATTAAAGATATGTACTGACCTTACTAGCATTCTCATTTTGTTCTCTCAGGTTATCATTTTCATTCTGAAGCTGTTTTGCATCTAACATTGGAAGGCGGATTCCATCTTCAAGGCACCTTTCTACTTTTTGCTGCAAACTGTTTTATTTTAAAGACAATTATATGAAGAAAATAAGCTGTGTGATGACTTTAGTAGAAGACTTCAACAAAGAATGAAGCCCCATCTTGGGGGTTATAGTATTTTTTAATCAAACAATAATGAAAACCTACAGACAGTATATGAATAAGTCGCGCACCTATATTTCATACAAATAAGAAGTATAATGGAGGCTGATCATCTTTTCAAAAATGACAAATTTGAGACCAGAGTCAAGAGTTGCTTAGTAAGCGACACTCTTAGGCCCTAGTGAAATCCCTGAGCTCTGCAATCTAAGCCCTCTTCTTTCCCTCTCTCCTAAAGGCAGAGTTCCTTGGTTAAGATGATTGTGATAGGGAGCCTAAATACATGAATATACGTCTTTGTCCTTCATTCTGAGCTCAGCAAAAGTTTGTTTGTAGACAGCTGCCTAAATCACCAGAATTATATTTCTCTTTCATTAATAAGAGCAGCAATCTAATATATGTACTACTTGACCTAACAGTTTCTCATGCTATCCGTGGCACGGAGTTGCATTTTAGAAGAGGAAACAACAAAAGCAAGCCCCTCTAGTATATTAAGAGGGTAAAGGGGATCAAATATATGGTGTTGGAAAGAGAACTGACCCTGGGTGGTGAACACACGATGCGATATATAGATGGTATATTACAGAATTTTACACCTGAAATCTATGTAACTTCACTAACAATTGTCATCCCAATAAACTTTAATTTAAAAAAAAAAAAGGATAAAAGGTAACGCAGGGGAGAGGTATTAGCTTGAGAAAGGAAGAATAGTCATGTTTGGGTTAAAAGAATGGTATATACCATTTATAATAATAACCAAAACCAAAATGTAACAGCATGGCACACCTAGGAATAGCTCTGCTTTAGCCTGTGATCATACTCAAGAGTCGCAGAGTACTAAAAGAAATGGATTCTGTCTTATTTGGGTTTTGATTTTCATTATTTTTCTTCTTCTAAGTATTATGGCTAACCTGTCATCCAAAAGAAAAGAAGAAAAACAATATCTAGATTGTGGACAAAGAATTGACAGTTCTAAATGATACAATCAGGGCTTCAGATCTGTTGATAAATAATGGCACCAGAGAAGTTTTTATATATTACAAATGTAGTATACTGCTTTGTAATAAAATATTATTTGTCATAAAAAAGTTTGCTTTTTCAGTCTGAAAGTGAAAAACATTATTTCTATTTCAGAATAAGTTTGTTTCCCAATTCAGTGTCAAGACACTACTATGTACCTGTAACATTCTAACAGAAATAAGTTACATTAAAACTATCAAGATTTTTCATATTTAAAAAAAAGAAGCCAGCTATGAGGAGGGAAAAACATACTGTCATAAAAAAATACCAAATAAGTCTTCTTTCAGGTATCCGTTTTCATTTTGTTTATGCTATGAAGCATGCTTACTTAGAAAAGTATAAATCTCTTGAACAGCAAAGGTACCAACTATTGCATTATAGGGATCCCACCCATGTATTTACTTACATTTTCATTTCTAACAGAAAACTTTTCTTATTTCATTTTTAAATCCCCCAAATTCTTATGTATTCATAAAGCATGAAAAAAAATAGTATATAAAAACAGAAAACTGTAATAATATAGTTCATTACATCGGAAGTTCTTCTGGAGTATAAGGAATACTATGTCGTATAGCTGAGGAAACTGCAATAACACCCCTACCCCCAAAGTCAAGTGACATCATACCCACACAAGTACTAAAGAATTATAGACCTTTGGTCCTTTACATCTATTTGAAATCAAGAGAAGTTTTCTGGGGTAATATCCTCTCAGAGCGTGTGGAGACAAAGTTAAGAAATGGAAAATATGTTCTGAAATGTACTATATTAAATCTTTCCAAATCAAGAATACTAGGCTCAATGTTGTCCAAAAACATAAAAGAGAAAATCTAAATAAAAGGGTAGGTATAAAATATATTAAATATGTAAAAGCACAGAACGGAACAAAAAAGAAACATTCAAATTATTTTCAGGTGTTTCTAATTCTGTATTCATAAAAAAACACATATTGAGTTTATGATCATAATGCCCTATAAAACAGAACAGATAAATCAATCAGATTAAAGAAAAAGATACATGGTTGAATTAACGTAGGTCAGAAATCTCTTTTGAGACTAAAGAATAGGAGGATATAAGGTGAGTTATAAAAGGGGAAATCAAGGAGCAAGAAAGCAGGAAATAATAAATGTGGAGTCAAAAGTATACAAATTGGGGAGGGGGACTGACTTTAGAAATACTGAAGACTGAGTTGTCCCAGAAATTAGAATTATCGGCACTAAAATCCAAGGGGAAAAAAAGGGGATAAACCAGGCATATTTAAGACTTTGAAAGTAGTAGTAAAGCAATATTAACATGGAATTATCAGATGATTTTGATTAAACAGCTGAGAATACACTGAGCTATATATATAATTGATACAAGTATAAAGAATGCATTTCTTAAATTTAGTTTTTTGGTGCTTTGTTGTCCTATTCAGGATAGTTTGATGTATTTGTGGTTGATAATCTATTAAGTTTTATAAAACAGACAGTACATGTACATGCATATATAACATAGTGCTCCAGGTTTTCCAGGAATCTGAGAGTAATTTCCCAGCTTAAATATTTTAGCTAAATAAACTAAAAAATGATATTCACTATAATTCTAACTATTAATTTACTTCATTTTGACATATCTCATTGAGCAGTGCACTTTGAGTATTTGGGCCCTCTTTTTGTTATTTAAATTTTTTACTTATATTTTAACAAAGCCATCAGTTTCCAAATTTCTTTTTCTTTTTTTTAACATTCTCATCTTAAACCTTTGGCAAGGTATATGCTGCATTGAAATGCTAAACTGAGGCTACCTATTTCAATGGCACAATACTTCTGGTTGTTAATTGTACATCTTTAAGAAGAATAATAGAGTAATCATTACAAATTATCTTAATTGAAATGCTTTATGAAAAAAAATAAATAACATAAAAGAATTACTGAAGGTTTTCTTACCTTTGAACTGTAGTTACCAACTCCTTTTCTTTCTTTTTCTGGCATATTAACTGTGTCTCTTTCTCTTCACACTGTTTTTTTATCTCTTCAATCTGTTTTTCCATATCTATCAAAGTCTCTTGCAAATTCTTATTTTTTTCTTCTAGAACCTGCAGCTAAAGAAAAATTTTTTAAGGTTCATAAAACATGGACTATTAAATGTGTTTCTACTAAAAATTGTTACTGTGCTCTCAAGGATTAATAGACTATGGTGAAAATCACACCATCTTAATTTCATCTACTTGATAATACTTTATCTCCTCCTCCGTGTAAAGGGAGGTGGGAGAATGGAATTGTGGAGAAGAGAACGGGGTCAAAAATTTCTAGAAAACAGAGAGAAAGGCAAATGCTCTCAATTTGGGCTATTTTTTAAATTGTGGTAAAATATACATAACATAAAATGACTACTTTAACCATTTTAAGTGGACATTTCAGTAGTGTTAAGTACATTCACATTCTTGTAACTAATCACCAGAACTCTTTTCATCTTGCAAGACAAACTCCATACCCATTAACAATTCCCCATCCACCTCTTCCCCTCCACCTCAGGCAAACACCCTTTGACTTTTTGTCTCTATGAATTTGAACTGCTATAGGTACTTCATACAGTATTTATCTTTTTGTGACTGGATTATTTCACTTGCATGTGCCAGAATTTCCTTCCTGTTTAAGACTGAATTGTATGTATAATCGTATGCCACATCATTTGTCAATGGACACTGGGTTGTCTCTACCTTTTGTTACTGCAAATAACGCTGCTGTGATCATGCATCATGCACAAACATCTGTTTGAAACCCTGATTTTAATTCTTTTGGGTATATACGCAGAAGTGGAATTGATAAATCATATGGTAATTCCATTTTCAAGTTTTTGATGAACTGTCATATGGTTTCCCATAGTGGCTACACCATTTTACATTCCCACCAAGTGCGTAAGGATTCTGATTTCTCCACATCATTTTGCCAATGCTTGTTACTTTCTGCTTTTTTGATATTAGCCATCCTAATGGGTATATGGTGGTATGAATGCATGTTTTTAATCTATATTCCTTGCTGTTCTTACTCATGCAAACTCCTTGCTCCTTCTTTAGTTCCTTCATGATGTTACCCTCTCTTAGTTTTACAATTTATAAATTAAACAGAGAATGTGTTGTAGATCTAGAGCTGCATAACAATGACACACCATGGATTAGACCAATGATCCTCAACTGGGAGCAGTATCCGCCCCAGGGGACATTTGACATTTGGAAATATCTGTAGACAATTTCTGGGGGGTGACGGGGAAGGGGCAGAGCAGTACCATTGGTATCAAGTAGACAGAGGCCAGAAGTGCTATAAGCATCCTTTAATGTACAGGACAGATTTCCATAACAAAAAATTATCCACCCCCAATGTCAATAACAGTGCAGAGGCTGAAAATCCTATGACTAGAAAGAAACTAAAGAGTAGGTTTAATGGGTTTATAAACAAGATTTCAAGAGGGCAGGTCTCAAAGAGTTGGCAAAAAGACTTTGATGATGTTAAGAAAGGAAAATGGTAAGAAAAGAAGACTAAATGGAGGTCACAGAATAAAATATAAGAAATGATTTATGGAAAAATTAAGAAGATGTAATATACAGTGTAGGGAATATAGTCAATAATATTGTGATAGCATAAGTATCACATGAGTATTACAGTGTCAGATGGTTCTTGGACTTATTATGGTGATCACTTCTTTAGGTATGTAAATAGTGAATAACTATGGTGTATACCTTAAACTAATATAATATTGTATGTTAGCTATATTTTAATAAAAATCTTAAAAAATAAAGGCATGCCTATTAAACTCTAAAAAAAAAGATTTTTTAAAACATCAACTTAAAATGTTTTCACGTCATTTAAAAATGAGCATTTTGTTTCATGTTACCTGTAGACCCTGACTCTGTACATCATCTAGAGTTGGAAGATCAGCCAGATACTTTTCCAAGGTCTCGATTCTTCTCTGTTTTTCTTTGTTTTGTTCAGATTCCTTCTGGCACCTCTTTTTCAGGCTATTGATGTATCTATCTCTGGTTTTAAGCTTAAAAAAAAGGTTATGAATCTTCAATGGTTTTGTATCATTAAAATACAGTAACAAAACAAACATTCTAATCTTAGGCATCACCAAATTCTCCAACAGTTAGGTCCTGGTTGTAGTTAATACCACAACCAACTCAAGTAAGATTTCCCTTACTCCATCAACTCAAATATTCACAGTTCTTCAAATTTTCATATCACTGAAATCAAGTTTTTGGACTTTTTATTTTCTTGCACAACTGATGGCATCCTATAAACTTCTGTCAGCCAGGTAGCAGTAATGATATAGTTTATATTGACTGCACATGTGTAAATTTGGTCAAGGCTATTCATATTGGTGACATTTCAACAGTGTTAGGTACGTATATGTTGAAACTGTGTTGAGTTTAAATGATGTTTAAAATATCTTTTAAAATGTTACATTATAATTTGCACTGAAAAAAGTTATTGCATACCCAGAAAGACCCAGAAACAGAGCTGCGGGGTACAATTTTGAAATTAGTGAAGCAAGTCATTCTCTGGAGGATTAACTCAAATTTTTATTTCTTGCAAAGCTATATGCAATATTTTACGTGAATCAGGAATGGGAGATATGGGGCGCAGCTGGATGGCTCAGTTGGTTAGAGCCTGAGCTCTGAACAACAGGGTTACCAGTTCGATTCCCAAATGGGCCAGTGAGCTGCACTCTCCACAACTAGACTGAAGATGAGCTGCCACTGAGCTTCCGGATGGCTCAGTTGGTTAGAGCGCGAGCTCTCAAAAACAAGGTTGCCGGTTCAATTCCCCCATGGGATGGTGGGCTGCGCCCCCTGCAACTAAGATTGAAAATGGCGACTGGACTTGGAGCTGAGTTGCGCCCTCCACAACTAGAATGAAGGACAATGACTTGGAGCTGATGGGCCCCGGAGAAACACACTGTTCTCCAATATTCCCCAATAAAATAAAAAATAAAAAAACAATTACACATATGTATATAATTGTAAATATATATAGAGAAAAATGTAGAGAAAAAAAGATAAAAAGTCAAATATTTTATTTAAAAACAAAAGAATGGAAGATACATACAAACAAAGTTATTTTGTTACTAACAAACTTGCAAAGAAATTGCTTATCATGTACCAAAGTAATGTAATCAAAGCTAGGAGGGCTTACTAAAATTATCAAAAACTTAGGAACTGATAAAGAAACTAGTGAGACCAATCCATACCTCAAGTAGGACTATTGTTAAGACATTGCATCATAATTAATCTTGCACCATTTTTTCTTTCTAAAAATTACATAAAATTAAGGTGTGCCTTATCATTAATGTCATTTTAGGACTGATAAAATATGCTGAGCACCTATTATACAACACATACAGTACATGATTCTATTAAATACCAATTTGTGTAGGCTGAACCTCAGATTTTTATATACTAATTTTTTTCACCTTTCTACCTGTAATTCACTATCTTTAAATTTCATATCTCATATTCAAAGCTCTTCCATACTTAAGATCAATTAAAAACAATATATATACACAAACAGTTGCCAAAAAAGTAAATTACAGACTCATATTCACCTTAAATTGTCAGTCTTCTACTTTAACATTTTTTTTAGAAACTTATAGGGTTCTAAAATATTTTTACAATCTTTTCCCATATTCACCAGGAAATATATGCCAGGAACGTGTAGTATAATGGAGTACTCTTTCAAATTTCATTAAAACTAACACTTGTCCACAATCTCGTTTCTTTCATGCCTTATCTAATTTCTTTCAGGACCAATGTATAACAACTTTTACTAAAACAACTTCAACTGGAAAATTGCATCACATCTCATTTCATCTATTTATTCTATCAATAACATTAGGATCCATTTATTACCTTGGATAAGAAGCAACACTCGTAAAACAGACAAATCCTATTATTTATTGGGGCTTTCTCAGGATTCAAGACCAATGTGCGGGTGTGACAACTTAACTTGTGATTTATTAGAACTCACAGGCTGTTGGCAGTGGTGGTGACCTATAAGACTGTAAGATACAATTCCCTTTTGAATATGAGGCCCAGAGATCTTTAGTGACTTAACTACAAGTCACAGAAACAGAGTTCAATTTATGTATCGACTGCCTGACTAAACATCAGGGACAATTTTCTTTAAATTCTTCCACACTAATAATAACCAGATTCCCATAAATTCTCTAGTCACCAGTTGTGCCTGGATTGCCCACCAACAAAGCCTGCTCTTGCCTTAGCAAATGACTCTGTAAGTAAACATAACTCACCAACCTATTTTTACTAAATGCTCCCTAATTTACACTTAATTATTGGATGTGACACAATGATGTCCTCAAAAAGCAGCCACTGGAATAGGTCAGGCATGTTGTTTTCTACTACGCAGAGATGTCCTAGTTTTCTTCTTTTCCTTCGATTGGTCAACTGCCTTCTCTGCTATCATGTTAAGCTTGCTGCCCTTGATCACACATCTCTGCCAACACTCTCCTGCTGGATACCATCTGTTATTTGTTGACCACAAGTTGATAACAAATAACCTCTGGGTTTTTGTTTTTTCAGCCCTGCTCACTGACGAGAAGCTCTTTGTTTTGTTTTAACTTTGAAGTTTTGTTTGTTTCAACTTCGAAGTTTTGTGTTGTTTGTTTCAGATTAACAGAGGTTACTGAAGTTTGAACTCCAGTAATTACCGCCAAGTAAATGAAGTATCACTAATAAATTTTTCTTATTCTATGTATAAAAAGTTAAGTTTTTCCCTTTTAAAGAGGTATTATGCAAGCTGAGATCATTCCTAGAAGGCAATAGGTAGGCCTTGTTTTAGAAGAGGTTGACAAACAAATTATTTTTATTTTAAATACAATAATTAGAACAACATAGATCAATGAGGAAATGTTTTCCTCTAAAGTTTTTATAAATCATTATAATTAGGACCCAAGCATCAATTGTAGAGTTAAACTGTCTTGAATTTTACTCCTAGTTTTTTAGCAATTTCTATCTATATGAGACTGGACAAATTACTCAAACTACTTTTCTCAAAGCTTCAGTCACCTCATTTTTTTAAAATGGGGGAATAGGTATAATATACTTAATAGTGTTTTCTGAAGATTAGGATTAAATAAGAAAACATTTAATACACATTAACAACAAGCTGTCTGGCACATACAAGAAAGAGCTCATTAAAGAGTAACTTCTGTTATTATTATTATCATTACATTAGATGTTTTTCTTTCACAGAATCAGTCTTAATGAGGATTACAAAGTGCAGAGGGAAACAATGCAATCCAATCTCATGTGGGCCCAAAGTGCTGTGTAGTTGATGCATCATCGATGAGTTTATTTTCTAGCTTCACTCCCTTCAAGAACTTAAGTCATCTCCATGTCCTCTGAAACAAACTCTACCCTCTACATTCACCCACTTCCTTAAGTTTCCCTGGCATAGGCATTTGTATTCTTAATTGCTTCACTCCACAAAAAGGCTATTACTCTTCCTTTCTAAGAGTACCTCTTCCATCTCGGTGTTTGTTATCAACCTTTCCCTACTTTTCTTAAGAACTGGATCCATCAGCCCCCTATCTCATATCTTTGACAACTCTAATTAGTCTTTCCCCAGTCCTTTGTTGGGGTTATCTCGTTCCCTTTTCTTCTCTCTTGGCAAAAATCACTTGAAAGCATTTTCATTCATTCATTCATTCATTCATTCATTCATTCATTCAATATTCCAGACACCATGGCTGGTGCTATATATGCTATAGTGTGACACATGCAGGTACGTCCCTGCCTTTATGGAGCTTCCAGTGAAAAATATATAAAAAAATGATTGTTCAAAATTGTGTTAAGTACTGGGAAAAAAAGAACAAAATGCTCTAGGCATATAAAAGGAGGGGTTGAAAAGTAAAGATACCTAAGCGGAGACTTGACAACATAAATAGGTAACTGGTGAGTGGGAGGAGAGAGCCAAGCATTTACCAGGTAAAGAACCTGATACCAGAAACAAAGCCTGACTTGTTTAAGCAACTGTAAGACACTGTACCACACAGTGTACCAAAAGGAGATTGGTAGAGCATAGGCTATATAATTAGGAAGGGTTTTTCAGGTCATTGGAAGAATTTGATTCTTATTTTGAAGACAATGAGATGGCATTGACGGGTTTTAACCAAGTACGTGAAATGACTGGTTCTTCTTTTGAAGTGTTCAGTCTTCCACACTATCAAGAATGGATTTGGGAGGCTATGGAGCAACTGGAATTCTCATACATTAATACTGGATGTGTTAAATGCTATAATACTAAGAAGAACTTAGGGAGTTTCTTGTAAATTAAATATCTACCCTATGAACTGTATGACCCAGAAATGGCACTCTTAGGAGTTTACCCAAGAGAAATGAAAACATATGTATACAAAGAATCTGGTACAAGAATGTTCACAGCAGCCTTATTTATAATTTCCCCAAACTGCAAACAATCCAGATATCCATGAGAGTAGGAGAGTAGATACACTGTGGTCTATCTATATAATGAAATGTAACTCAACAATTGATAAGAACAAACTACCAATACATGCAACAATATAAATAAATCTCTAAAACATTGAGTGAAAGGAAACAGACACAAAAGAATGCATACTGTATGACTCCATTTATACGAAGTTCAATAAGACTCAAAACTAATCTACAGTGAGATAAAAAAGTGTTTCAGGGAAGAAAAGGAAAATTACGAGAAAGAAGCACAAGGGAACTTCTTGGTGATTGAAATGTTTTGTGTTTCATTTTAGATAGTAGTTATATGGGTACACAGTATTAGCAATACTTGTCAAACTGAACACCCAAAATCTGTACATAAAACTGTATATACATTATGCTTCAATTTAAAAAAATATAATACATAAAATACAGAATTACAATACTACAAAAAAAGTGGAGGGAGGGAAACAGCAGATAGGGCAAGAGTAAATTCAGAGACACCAATGAAGAGTCTATTACAAGAGCTTTGCCAAGGTATGATAACTTGAACACTGGTAGTGTTGGAGAGAGTCTATAAATATTTAGGAGACAAGCTTGATTAGGCTTAGTAAACTTCCTAGCATGAGTAACTGAATATATGGTAATGAACACCGAAGAAAATTTTGTTTTGTTTCATTTCAGAACAATAGGGCAGTCAGAGGCAAGCTAAGAATTGCATTTTGGACATGAAAAGTTTGAAATACTTTTGACATCCAAGTAGGAGCTGTCAAATATACAGTTAGTATATAAATCAATTTTATTAAGCACTGGACACCAAAAGTAATAAAAGAAAAAATTTAGATAGAACAAAAATAAATTTTTAAATTGTTTCCACTGAAAAATAATTTTGACACAATCTTTTAATTAACAAGTCGTAGGTGAGAAAATATTTTAATCCCTCCTACATCTGTATGACCAATGAATATTTCTTTAGCTCTCCAAATTATGGTATTGTATGAAGCCCCCAAAATATAGAGAAGAAATAGATACTTAAGTTACTTTGAAGTTAGCCAAGATAAATACATCTTACTGCTAGAAAGAGAAACAATGTAAAATTTTTGTCAGTGTTAGGAAGATAAAAAATTTAACTCATACACACACACACACACACACACACACACACACACACACAAACACACACAGAGTGTCAGTTTTTAGTTCTCTACTAATAGCTCCAAATCTCCCTGCAGAAATCATGGTGACCTGCTTCAAGATCACTTGAATAGAAGAAGATTCAGTTTATAGAATAATAAGCTGAGTACATCAAGAGAGAATCTACACAAGCTTAAGGATCTGTACCTCGTCAGTAAATTAGGGTTAGCAAGTATCCTACATTATCTTTAGTAATATTATAAAGGAATGAGATGAAATATGTAAAGATACTTTGACACAGGCAGAAAAATCAAATAAATGCACAGATATATTGAGTATAAATAGGTATTTGACTTTTAACTACTTATTCTGAATCGGGGGCTTCAGCCTAAATAACTTTAAGTCATTTGCTTATGAAAAAAAGACCACCCTTATTTCATTTATCAATCCTTCATGCCCAACATGACAAAGAAACAGGGCCCAAAAAGGGAAAAGAGAACAATTTACTGGTATCACATGTCAGTGTAGGCAACTAACTTTTACAAAGTTTTCCCTATTAGTTATAAAAATATAATTTCCAGTGGTATTTTTATCCCTCAAGAAAATCCCTGGGTTTTTGTAGACAGCCTTTCTCAAAGATTACTATAAAACTAATCACTCAATACAAATTTACAGCCTGGTATGACACCTGGTATAGAGTAGATGACATAAATTATATGTTAAAGGAATGTTGTTGACCTAATTTATTAAAAATACCTACCTTTTCCTCCAATTTCTTCTTCTCTTCAGTAAATTGGCTTATTCTTTGTTTGAGAAATTGATTAAGCTGTAAAACCTCTTTCTCAGCAGATGCAAGCTTTTGTTCCAGTTCCTCTTGCTGGGAATTACACACTGACTGATCTGAATACGGAGTCTGGAGTGAAGTGTTCTTATATTGTGGCTATTGGAAAAGAAAAAAAAAAGTTAAGACTTTAAAAGCTTACTTGTTTAGAACACATGGAAAGAAACGGGAAATAAGGTGTAGCACAAAGAGTAAGTACATACAGGTTTTAGCAACAAACAGGCCTTGGCATAAATTCCAACTCAGCACCAGTTTAATAAATTGTCACACAAAAACCACAATGAAACTGGCAAAGTACTAAGATAGCTGAACGTGTAAGGCAATTGTAAGGCTTTATATTTGTGTATGTGTGTGTGTGTGTGTGTGTATACACATACACATATATACACATACATATACATGTATATATATCTAGATGCCTCTATATAACTTGAACTAGGTCTTGAAGAACACAGACTTAATCCCACTTCTGGGTATTTATCTGAAGAAATCCAAAATACTACTTTGAAGGGACATGTGCATACATATGTTCACTGCAGCTTTACAATACCGTGTTTCCCTGAAAATAAGACCTAACCGGACAATAAGCTCTAATGTGTCTTTTGGAGCAAAAATTAATATAAGACCCAGGCTATTTTACTATAATAGAAGACCAGGTCTATGGTATGGGTATGGGTATGGTATGATATCATATGATATGAGACTAGGTCTCATATTAATTTTTGCTCCAAAAGATGCATTAGAGTTAATTGCCTGGCTAGGTCTTATTTTCAGGGAAACACGGTACCCAAGATATGGAGGCAACCTGGGTGTCCATTTATGAATGAATTGATAGAGAAGAGGTGGTACATATACACAAGATAATATTACTCAGCCATAAGAAAGAATGAAATCTTGCCATCTGCACCAACATGGATGGGCCTAGAGGGTATTACACTGAGTTGAGTAAGCCCAACAAAGAAAGATAGAAACAAACTCATAGAGGTAACATTTTGAGGGTTGCCACATGGAAGGGTGTTGGGGGGATGGGTTGAAAAGGGGGAGGGATTAAGAAGTACAAATTGGTAGTTACAAAATAGTCATGGGGATGTAAACTATAGCATAGGGAAGAGAGTCAATAATATTGTAATAAATATGTTATGGTGTCAAATGGTGATACTAGATTTATCATGGTGATCAACACATAAGTTACATAAATTAATCACTGTGTCGTGCACCTGGAACTAATATAATATTGTACAAGGTATGATAAAAAACTACAGTGAATATTTAAACTAAAAATATTTATTACAGTAAAAGACACGCTGCCATTAATTCCCCGCAAAATACTCCCCCTCACTTTGAATACACTTACCCCATCATTCTTGCCCTTTCTGAAGCAGATCTGGAAGTCCTCTTTCGTGAGTGTCTTTAGTTGCGCTGTCGTGGCTGCTTTAATGTCAAGTCATTTTGACTTGGGAAGATCTAGAAGTCACATGGTACCAGACCCGGTGAATAAGGTGGATAAGGACACACCATAATGTTTTTATTTGACAAAAATTGTCATATACCAGAAACGATGTATGACACGGAGCATTGTCATGATAGAGGATGATTTATGGCACAGTCTAAAACACACCTTCCCTCAACCATAGCTCACACCCAACTGACTGCATCAAACAAGTTGAAACTTGTCACATACTGTTACTAAGGCTTGATGTGCCGTTTCTCATACTGAAGATCCCTGCCTTTGCGTTGGATGGCACTCAGCGGCAGCATTCACCATATTTTGTGATCACAACAGTAAGACACTGTGTCACACGTTGCTTCTGGTACGGCAATTTCAGTCAAACAAAAACACGCGGTGTGCCTTCATCCACGTTATTCACCGGATATGGCACTGTGCGACTTCTGGCTCTTTCCCAAAGTCAAAATGATTAAGGACATCAAGGCAGCCACGACAGTGCAACTAAAGACATTCATGAAAGAGGACTTCCAGAACTGCTTCAGAAAGTGGCAAGAATGATGGGATAAGTGTGTTCGAAGTGAGGAGGAGAATTATGAGGGGGATTAATGGCAATGTGTCTTTTACTGTAATAATTTTTTTATTTAAACATTCACTGTATTGTTTGATCACACCTCATGTCAACTGTAACTGAAAAATAAAAAAAAATATTTAAAAAAAACCCACCTTAAAAAAAAGACACATGTAGATTAAAAGGGATGGGAAAGATATATCATGCTAACACCAATCAAAAGAAAGCTGGAATAGCTGTATCAATTTCAGACAAAGCAGACTTTAGAGCAAGGAAAGTTGTCAGGGATCAAGAGGAGCGTAACATAATGATAAAAGGGTCAATACTCCAAGAAGATATAACAACCCTTAATGTGTATGTGCCTAATAACAGAGCATCAAAATATGACCTTGGATATAGCAATGACTTTTGAAAGCACTGCCTAAGGCATGACCCATGAAAGAAAACAATTAAGCTTGACTTCATTTAAATTTTCTCCTCTGCCAAAGACAATTATCGAGTCACACAGTGGGGGAAAATATTTGCAAAAGACACATCTGATAAAGGACTTGCATACAAACCACTACAGAAGGGAATGCACCTGTTAAGAAAGTACAGGGACTCATAATTTTCTTAAAATGAAGCTTATGGAGGCTTATGTTTGCCAATGCAGTAGGTGAGCCTAGGTCTCTTCTGCAGTCTTCCATAGATTCTAATTTTACTCCCACTATTTTAATTCCCTTGTCTAGCAGGAGGGGACCATTTATGAACCAATGAGACTTCAAAACTATACTGACATCATTCCCCTATTTACCATTTGTATATGAGCAAACTTGCACTACAGAAATGAGTTCTGTAGCATGAAAAGCTGTAGTTGAACCTCTAGAAAAAATTAAACAAATAAAAAGTCTGAAGCCAGAATGCTTTAATTTCTACATTTAATAAGATTTTTTCAGCCTTTACCTACTTTGTCTAAGTATCACACAACCTACAAATGTGCATATACAAAATGCTGTGCATTAAAAATAACATCGCTCATAGATCCAAGGTAAAAATTCCCTTGCTAAAGAAATATTTTATTATCATATTTGTTGTTTCTTCTAACTGCTGCCATTTAATCAGCTCTCTACAGCTATCTGATGAAAAAAGTTTCTTTTATATATTAATCATATCCATTTAATACTTAGGATATTCCCTTTTATCAACTGCCTTTATCTTTTAAAATCAAATTTCTCAACAATATTTTAATTCTCCGCATAATTTAAAATCCTTCTAATATTTTTAGTAGCCCCCTTTTCCATATCCTTCCAGTTATTTCCATTTGTTCTTGTTGACTGACTCGGAGAGCCCTCTACTGGCCTGATGCTGTGTCAAAAAGTATTTTCTTTGCTTTCAGATGAACATTAAATTGTACTTGCTTTGGATAGTAACTGTATAATTCAAGTAACACCTATATTCAAAATAATAAAGTTATAAAGAGAAACTGCATTGTTCTGTTATCCTGTTATCAAAAATAAACCCTTGCACATGTGGTCAAATGATTCTGACAAGGTGCCAAGACTAGTCAATGGGGATGAGACAGATGGTTCTGGGATTATCTACATGCAAAAAATGAAGTTGGACCCTTATCTAACATCACATACAAAAATGAATTTGAAATGGATCAAAAACCTAAACATAAGATCTAAAAGTATAAAACTCTTAGAAGAAAACATATAGCAAAAGCTTCATGACACTGGAATTGGCAATAATTTCTTGAATATGACAAAAAAGGCATAAGCAAAAAAAAAAAAAGTAGACAAACTGGACTTTATAAAAATGAAGATATTTCGTACATGAAAAGACACTATCAACAGAGTAAAAAGGTAACTCACAGAATGGAAAAAAAATTGCAAATCATATATCTGATAAGGAATTAATGTCCAAAATACATAGATAACTTCTAAAACTCAACAATAGTAAAACAAACAATGGGAATCAAAAATGGGCAGTGGACTTGAACAGACATTTCTCCAAAGAAGATACAGGCATATCTCATTTTATTGTGCTTCTCATTATTATGCTTGGCAGATACTTCATTTTTTATAAATTGAAGGTTTGTGTCAATTCTAACGGCACTATTTTTCAAAGAGGCTCAGATGATGGTTAGTACTCTTTAGCAATGAAGTACTTTTTAATTGGGTAGGTGCACTGTTTTTTAGACATAATGCTATTGCACACTTAACAAATTACAGTAAAGTATAAACATAACTTGTATACATACTGGGAAACCAAAAACTCATATAACTTGCTTTATATGTGGTATTTGCTTTATTGTGGTGGTCTGAAATGGAACCTGTAATATCTCCAAGGTGTGCCTGTATATAAATGGCCAATAAGCATATGAAAAGATGTTCAATATCACTATCATTAGGGAAATGCAAATTAAAACTACAATGAGATACTACCTCATATTCATTGGGATGGCTACTATCAAAAAAACAGAAAATAACAAGTGTTGGCAATAACGTAGAAAAATGGAATACTTGTACACTGTTGGTGGGAATGTAATATGGTGTAGCCACTGTGGAAAACAGGATGGTAGTTCCTCAAAAAAATTAAAAATGTAATTACCGTATGATCTGGCAATTCCACTTCTGTATATACTCAAAAGAATTTAAAGTAGGGTCTCAAAGAGATATTTGTACACCAATGTTCAAATAAAAAATATAAACTATGTTCATAGCAACATTATTCACTAAAACTAAAATATGGAAGCAATCCAAGTATCCACTGCCATGAATGGATTAGCAAAATGTGATATACATTACAATTTAGTATTATTCAGCCTTAAAAGTAAGGAAATTCTGACACATGCTTCAACGTGGATGAATCTGGAGGGCATTATGCTAAGTAAAATAATCCAGTCACAAAAAGGCAAATACTGTATGATTCCATTTAACATGAGATACGTAAAGCAATCACAATCTTAGAGACAGAAAGTAGAATGGTAAATGTCAGGGGTTGGGGAAGAGAATGAGGGGTTACTGCTTGGTGGGTAAAGAGTTTCAGTTTTTAGAAGAGGAAAAGAGCCCTAGAGATGGATGGTAGTGCACAATAGAACTAATGTATTTAACAACACTGTACGCTTAAAAATGGTTAAGACAGTAAATTTTATGTTATATGTATTTTAACACAAAAGAAATGAAAAAAACAACATACAAAGAAAGGTAACTCTTTCACTCTATCCTTTATATAAACTTACTAGAAGGGCAAAAAACTCAAAGTTTGATAACACACTCAGCCGGCTATGAGTTGAGAGTGGGTTGTCTTATATATACACTGCTGGTAGGAGCTAAAAATTAGAACAAGCTCTCCTAGATAGCAATTTGACAATATCATTAAAATTACCAACTCATACAATGCCTAGAAATTTCACTTACAAAAATACTTGCAATGAGCAAAAGAATGCTTAAAAAAAGATTAATCTTCACAACATTATTTATAGAGACTCAAACCAGAAAACTACCAAATTTTGATGAGTAAGAACAGGCTGAATAAATTATGCTATCTCCATAAAATGAGAAATCAAGCAGTTGTAAAAGCAAAAGAAAGGGAAATTGTCTATGTAATGATATGAAAATAATCAATGTATTTTATGTAATTTTATGTAATATAAAGGGGAAAAGAAACAAGGTACCAGATAATGTATACGTTTTGATGCTTTCTGTGAAAGTAGGGGGATAAAATACATTTTTATCTACTGGTGATATGTATCAATTCTGGAAGAATATTCTAGAAATTGCTAACAGTAGTTCCTGTAAGTATATTTGAGGGGGTGTGAACTGGACAGATGAAAGACAGTACATGGATATCTTTTACTACACATATAAACATGAACCATGCGAAAATTATTAATTCAAAAAACACCCCAATCTTACAAGCTAAGTATAAAATTAACACATGCTTTACTAACAAAACAACTGCAAAATCTTCTATAATCTTACCTGCAAACTAGCCATATAAGAATCTTCACAATTTACATAGTGTCCTAACATGGCATGTTGTGCCCGTAATTCATTATCTCTTATCCGCTCGTGTAAATGGGTAATTTGTTGCTTCTGCCTGCAAATCATAAATTGAGGTTACATTATAAAAAATATACTTTTCTAAGAGATAGTTAAAAGCAAAAGTTTCAGTATTCTAATAATTTGACATAAGAGTTAAAAGTATTATTGATCTTAAAATTCATAATAAGAAACTGAACTTGAATGACTTTGAATTTTTTTTAATTAAATTTACTGGGGTAACACTGGTTTTCCTTGGTCTCCTACAATATGCAAAATTGAAGACTATATATTTTAATAGATTATGTCAATAACTGTCTACTGCCAAAGACTGAATGTGTCTCCCCAAATTTCATACAGTAAATCCTAATGCCCAATGTGATGGTTTCAGGAGGCAAGAACCTTTGGGAGATGATTAGGTCATGAGGGCAGAACCCTCACATTTGCAATTAGTGTCCTTATAAAAGATGCCCCAGGCGGCGGCGAGCAGCCCGCAGTGGCCACCGGCCTCCGTGATGCTGCTGCTGTGGTCCATGGGCAGCGAGGGTGGCTGCCGCAGTCCGCTGGGGAGCTCACCCGCTTCTGGAGGAAAGAGCCTGACTTCTCAGGGGTCAGTCTGTGGAACAAGTGGACTTCTGTATGTTCAGCAAAGACAGACTGCAGTGACCTCCCCGTAGGATGGCTCCATCTCCATTCCACGTTCTGCTGATTCTACACGCGTCACACTGTGGTGCTGAGGCACACAGGTAATGGGGTGACCTGCTTGACACATTGTGATGGAACCAACACTGAAGCTGAGGTCCCCTTGATCACGAACTCCATAAAATCCTTTCCGACCACGCTCAATGTGGAAGGCTGGCAGTACACCTCAAGGGCAGCTTCAATGACGACAGGCAGTTGCCACAAAAACTTACTCATCAACTTCTTAGTGAATTTGACAGACAAGATGACATTCACTTAGTGACATTATATGTGACAGAACTAAATGACCAGGAAGAAAATGAAAACCACTTTCCAATAATTTACAGCATTGCTGTCAACAATAAAACTTAAGCCAGAGATTTACAGAGCCTCCTTCTAAGATCGAGGTCCAGAGGAGGCTCTGTGTGCTGCATGGGCTTTAACAGGAGGACCGATGATTAGTATTTACAATGCAAAGACAGAACAGCTCCGTACAGAACCGTATTCCTGGATGCCGTCTCCACATGGGGATTACTGGTCACGGCAAGATGATAAGGAAATACTAGAGAGCCTTTCCACTTCACTTCTGGGGGAGTGCCCTGCCCCAGCCCCCACTTTGTTGAACATATTAGATCTACCTTGATGTTTTTCTGAAAATACCCATCTCCAACAAACACGCTGTTTCCTGGAAATAAAGCTCTACTCTACAAAAAAAAAAAAAAAAAAAGTAGATGGCTTATGGGAAAAGATCTCTTCTCCAGGAAGCTGAAAATAGGAATTACCAAAGAAAGCAACTTTTTGGCACAACAGAGACCATTGGTGAGGGTTAGACAGAATATGAATAAGACTCTACATTCGTTGGATCTTAGGTGTTCTTCCTTACTCAGTGTCTTTCAAATGACTTTCAAAATGAAATCTTATTTTGTAAAAGAAAAAAAAGATGCCCCAGAGAGCTCGCTTGCCCCTTACCATGTAAGGTAAACGGCCCTCTATGGACCAAGAGGTTGGCTCTCACAGGACACTGAATCTGCCAGTGCCTTATCTTGGACTTCCCAGCCTCTACAACTGGAAGAAATAAAATTCTGTTGTTTATAAGCCACCCAATCTGTAGTATTTTGTTATAGCAGCGCAAATGGACTAAGGCACCTATTGTACGTAATAAAATGGTAATTATAATGGTGTTCAAAAAAATAATAAAAGTCAATTGATTCTGACTGCTTCAGGGAAAGTACATACATATTAACAAAAGTCTGAATTTTGGTCTGTTTAAAAAAAGTATAGCATAGGGAATATAGTCAATATTATAATAACTATGTATGGTGCCAGATGGGTACTCGACTTATGAGGATAATCACTTTATAAGGTATACGAACATATATAATCACTAAATTGTACACCTGAAACTAATATACCACTGTATGTCAACTATAATGGAAAAAAATTTTTTAAAAAAATAAAGTAAAAATGTATTAATTTCAAGAACATACAATGAATTAAATTATAAGTGTTCAAAATAAAATCCAGCTGGGTCTGTAATTATTCATATATAAAATTCACTTGGATTAGAAATCTCAAATATTTTTAAATAGCTTTTTCATAAAGTCAATTAAAACTCTCTTCTATGAGCCTCATTCCTCTAAGAAGTATCAAGCATTAAGCATATACTATGTACCAGCCTCTGTTCAAGACGTAGAGAACATAGTACCGAATAAGAAAGTCCAGATGTCCATGCTCTAGTTTATGTTCCAGTACGTCTTGCTTAATACAGATACATTTGTAAGCAAAATCTTTTGAAATTTCAACTATTAAGTACACTTAAAGGTTTGAATTTGGATTAATTTTAAAGCTAAAATGTTTACTACTTTATCCGATATTAGCACATGAAAATAAGTGGTAACCATAGGTTAAGAAAAAAATACCTCCTCAAACTATTTCTCAATTACTATGACACATAACATGTTTAATTAAGTACATATAAATAATGTGGACCCACAATACATTATAGATAATATAATTAAGTAATATTAAGGTTTATTGCTCAAAATAATCAGGAGACTGTTAAGTACAACAGAATTTTTTTTCAGGACTTTGGTATTCAAACATGCAAAATTTTTAGAATGTCCCCCCAAATTTCCAAAATTCTTATCTCTAATTCGTTTAATTTTAAAGATTCATGATTTTCATAGTTTCTGTGCCTCCATATCTAACATACATTAGTTAAAGGAAATTAAAGTAGCCTTGCAATTTGATAGTCCCCAAGTGTAAAATACAAAGACACTATCTGGAAGCTTTGACAGTTAATTAGCATTGCAGCTAACTTGATACATGTTCAAAGAAGAAGAGGAGTTTTCAAATAATGACTCTCATATAAATGGAAGGATGGTAGAAGACAGACAGACAGATCAACCAACCAACCCTCATTTCTGATAGTGGTTCTTAAAGAGACTGGGATCAGGGAAGCACAGACATGAGACATTAATGTATTTGTAAGGTTCTATTTTTTTAAACTCTACGTCATGGATACAAAGGTATTTTTTTTCATCTACATTTCTGCATGCCTGAAATATACTTAGTAATTAAAAAACAGACTCACCGGTCAATTACAATTTCTTTCTGCCTTAGGAGTCCTTCTTTTATTTTCAGCATTGATTCCCACTTCGTGAAATCCTGATAGCCAGAAGGTGAATAACTTGGACGAGATGATCCAGTCAAAATCTGCACAAATATGTTTATACTGTTAGTATACTCAAAGTGTCTAAAGGAACTATTTATAGATCATCTAATATTTTCCCAATGATTTTCATTAACAAAACAGAGAATTCTTCTTTTGATTTTTTAAAAAGATTACTTGAAATCACATTTGTGAATACAACATAACTTGAAAATTTTCAAGGAAGTTTCAAAGTAAATGTACAAGTCTAACAAAGAATCAGTGACAGCAGAACACTTAATCTGGCTCATTATAATACTATATATAAGATCTTGTTCTCATTATCTTGTGGAAGCTTCCTGGAAATAAGAGGTTAATCATTTCCTAAGGAAAGAGTACAACAAAATAATGTACCATGGCTACACTACACAAATATTACTGGGTTTCCACAAGGAAATACAGTATCTGCAGCATTCAGACTTCAAACTGTCATTCACCACATCATTGATTAATTAAAGTTTCAAAAGTTAAAATATTTTCACAAAGTAGTAAATGTACCCATAGAAAATACGATTAAGCAGATAATCTAGATGATTACTAGTCTCCAGGGTAAATAGTATCATATTTAGAAAAACAATCTGCTCAGAATTTTTTTTAATTAAAATTTATTGGGGTGACAATGGTTAGTAAAATTACATAGGTTTCAAGTGTACAATTCTGTAACACATCATCTATATATCACATTGTGTGTTCACCACCAGGAGTCAGCTATCCTTCCATCACCATATATTTGACCCCATTTACCTTCATCTACCACCCCCGTCTCCCCTCTTACCCTCTGATAATCTGCTTAGAATTTAAGAAATATTTCAGATATTTAAAAGCAATCAACAATAAAAACCAATTTGACAGATATCCTCAAATTTCTATCACTGAAACAAAAACAAAATTTAATACTTGTGTTATGGGTTGGACTGTGTCCCCTCAAAAAGATATGTTAAAGTCCTAACTCCCAATACCTCACTGTAAACTTATTTGGAAATAAGTAGATATAGCCAAGATGAAGTAATTAGGGTGGGCCCTAATCCAATGTGACTGGTGTCCCAGGAAATGGGGAAACCTGAAAATAGACATACACAGAGGGAAGATGATGAAAAGAGACAGAAAGAACATCATGTGAAAATGAAAGCAGAGATTACAGTGATGCATCCGCAAGCCAAGGAACACAAAAGATTGCCAGAAAACCACTAGACAGTCAGCCTGAAACAGAATCTTCTTCACAGCCCTCAGAAAGAACCAACTTCTGCTGACACCTTGATTTAGGACTTCCAGCCTCCAGACCTGTGAGACAATACATTTCTGCTGTTTAAGCTACCCAGTTTGTGTTGTGATGGCAGCTCTAGGAAACTAATGACATTGGTAAATCAAGTAAGAACATAAATTCCTTGACAATCTAAATGATGATCTAAACATCACAAAGCAACTTTAGGAGAATTAAATGTGCAGTGGTATTTTTTTCCTTTGTTTTCCAAAGATGCTACTGACAAGACCAAATTCTAAATAAACCACTAGTTGTGTAACATCAACAAGTCCTAGATTAACCCTTTAAATTAAGATGATTATCAAGTAATACTAGGATGGGATGTTTCAGGGAGGCGAAAGATAGGACAAGATGAACAGACTAAGAAGAAAAGAAACTAGGTGATAACAGGGTACACAACTGTCAGAAGGGCAGATATTTGCAGTATAGGTGATACATAGTGTAACAGGGGCAGGCTAATCAGATGTCCTGTCTCGGAATTTCATTCTTTCCCTTGCCCAACACATAACCCAGGCTGATATTCAGCCAGTATGTACCAATAAGGATACGTTACTTGTTACAATACTGACGTACTCTCACTGTGACTGATAACTAGCTGCCGCCCTCCCCCCCCCCCCCCCCCCCGAATATCCTCTCCACTACCCAGGCCACCACTCAGAATTCTCCCCATCATCCAACAAATTACTTCCTGGCATAAAAGGGGGCCCTTTTAGGGTCGTGTTCCATCCATAAATGGTATTCTTTCTGGTTGGTTAGTTCCTACATTAGTCAGCAACCCCCATATTCTCCCATCTCATCTCAGTACTACCTACCAGCTTACATTTAGTTTACAGAGCTGGAATTCAACCCTGGCAGCCCAACAAAAAAGCACATGTTCTTAGGTACCACATCGCTACACTGTTAGTGCTATGGCCTTCTTAACTAAGAAGGTATTCCAAATTTCCTGTCATCACAAAGGCTGGGGAAAAAATTGAAACTAAATGCTGTCAGAAGCTAAAAGAACATTAAGCACCACAAATAATATTGTCGCTATTAAGAGAAAGTATCTACTTATCAAATTCCATGTTAGTTAATGACTCAATTTATAGGTAAATAATTTCATGAAATTTATTTTATCAAACTGTAACTCAAACAGGAATTAAAACTAGTAAAAGCTAAGCAAAACAAAACACCATATCAATAATTCCAAAATCCAACATCAGATTTGGAAATTATCAGAATGATTTGGTAAAAAATTTGCACTATTAATTTGTAGTACTAAGTATTCCATTTATTTGGAGACTAAAGGTCAATAACATGTTTTATTTATATATATTTTATTTATCCACTGAGTTGTATAGTAATTAATATCCTGATACCAGATGACAAATATTTTAAATATTGGTTTTTGTATATTGTTATCATGCCTAACAAAGACTTCTAAGGTAGCTAGCTTAAGGATCTGTGGTCTTCTCTTCCAAAGATCAAAAACAGCTCACACCAGGCATGACCTACACCATAATATCTGAAGCTATGTTTTGCCGTATACATCTTGCACCTATTTCAGTAAGAAAGACAAGTGCCTACACAAAAGATGATGATCTTCTCAAGAAGATATTAACTATGCTACTCTCACAAGTCATCTGCTAAAAAATTTTCCATGGTTGACAACTTCCCAAGGAAAAGTCTTTTTCTTGTTGTGTAACACATCTTGGCATCAAGAGAGGGCAAAAACTGAAAGAAAAAATAGATCTACAAGAGGAAAGCAAATGACAGTACTACCGTGTTCCCCCGAAAATAAGACCTAACCAGAAAATAAGCCCTAGCATGATTTTTCAGGATGGCACACAAGCCCCTGAACATAAGCCCTAATGCGTCTTTCGGAGCAAAAATGAATATAAGACCCAGTCTTATTTTCAGGGAAACACGGTACTTGGTTACAACACTTGCTCCATTGACAGGATGGACTGACTGCTAAAGGACTTGCCAAATACTTCCATGAATACACGTAAAACAAATATGAGAATTTATTCTTCTGATTTGAGTTCCCTTTAAACCCTTTAGAAAACAAACTAAAAATTAACCTATGAAATTGAGCAAATAGGAATAAAGAAAAAGGAACCCTTTCTTTGTAATGAAGATGCAATATACAAAGAATTACCAAATCAGCAGCAAGATAGTCTTCCTCACTAAACTTCACCCTGAGTCCTAAAAGTAGTTGAAAAGGACAACGAAACCTAACAAAAACCAAAAGCTGCAGGTAGACCTGAAAGTAATTTTAAACACCTGTTTATATCTGCCTATCACTAAAAATAACCTTTATGGAGACATTTTACCTTCTAAGGCTTTTATAATGAATCCATAGTCTATGTATATTAAATGAAGTTATAGAAAGCAATTTGAAGTACCTAGCAAGATTTGTTCTAAAAAATCATATTGTGAAGTCTCAAATAGCAAGACAGCAACGTACCTTTATGATTTGGCATACAATATAAATAATGCTACACTACTAAAAACATATAGAAAAGGAACAATTGATGAAAATTTATTTTTATTATAATGTACACCGGTTCAGAATCCAGTCTTGACAAGGCTAACCAAGAATCTGATAGAACCAGCACAGGATTCTGTTGTCTACACATGGGAAAAATCAGTTATCTACCCTGGTACTTTTTATCTTTTGTAAGTTCTAACACAAGGGCTGAAGAGTGAAAAGGGAATTAGATTATGTTCAAATTGGTTCTTCCTTACATTTCCACATTACAGTCTCACAGAGGTTAGTCCAAAAACTACCAATTTAATGTTTCAGCAATTTAATGTTCCTCCCCTTTATTTATAAAACAGAAACTGTCTTCTCTTAATGACACACCTGGTAAGCCGAATAGAACTTACAGAATCTTATGCGTATCAATTACTTAGCAGGTTCCAATCATTGTACCCAAAAGCCTTTTCCCAGCGACAATCCCCAAAAGCCTTTTCCCTGTGACAGTGACACAATAGGAATCATAAGCACATGTAAGTGCACACTTTACACTCTAGATAGCACTATCGTAAATTTGGAACATTAACAAGTGGAGAAAGGAGGGCTGCCAAGCAACTGCCTTAAAACCGTCACACTAAGTTATTGAAAATCAAGCCTAATATAAAAGTTAATGTTTTCTTCTGTTTTATTGTGGATCAGGAGTTATTATGATTTGCCCACTACACCCTTGCACAATACTGGCTAATATGAACAAAATAGAAGCGGGAGTGGCAGTATCATTCTTGGATATCATAAAATTCATCCACCCACCCCCCAAAAAAAGCATTAAATGAAAATCAGAAAAGTTTATATTGGTAAAAGGTAAAATTCACCAAGAAGATAAAATAATCATAAATGTTTATACATTTAATAATGTATTTCATATGAAGAAAAACTATTAAAAACAAATGGAGAAACCAATGAATCCACAATCATAGTGAAGACTTGAACCTGAGTACGTCTTTCTGAAGTAGAAAAAAATCAGGTGGAAGAGGGGTTGGCAAATCCAGTTCACCATCTATGTTTATATGGCCTGCAAACCAAACATGAATTTTACATTTTTAAATGACTAATAATCAAAAGAAAAAATATTTTATGATACGTGGAAACTACATACAATTTTAAAATCACAGTCCATAAACAAGGTTTTATTGGAACATAGCCATGTTCATTCTTTTACATATTATCTATGGCTGCTTTCCCAACAACAAAGTTGAGTAGTTTGTATCTCCCTCTCCCTCTCCCTCTTCCTCTCTCTCGCTCTCCCTCCCTCTCTCTCTCTCTCTCTCTCTCTCTCTCTCTCTCTCGCTCTCTCGCTCTCTCGCTCTCTCGCTCTGGCTCTGTGTGTGTGTGTGTGTGTGTCGTGTGTATGACTTGTAAAAAAGCAAATGCAGAGAGAGGCTTTTCTGAACTCCACTCATCTGCCTAAAGACAGATCGTTCAAAAGGAACTCCTCAACTGTCATAAGTGCCCTCCCTGCAAGTTTCATCAATCAGGGAGGATTGACTCTTATCACACGAGAGGAGACTAGAAGCAGACACCACACCAGACAAACTTTCTCACAGACTATCATATCTCCCATCTATTCTTCCCATTCACCTTTCCTAAAAATCATCTACTCTTCCCTTAGAGGCCCACCCCTTTCCTTATTAAAATGGTTTTTAATCCTGAATTCTAAAGACATCTCTTTGAGTTCCTCATTTCTCCCTGGGCATTTTGCATGTGTCGTACATGAGGCATACATGTTAATAAATTTGTTCATTTTTTCCCTTGTTAATCTGTCTTTTATGACAGTGGTCTCAGCTAAGAACTCAGAAGGGTAGAGGGAACATTATTTTTCCTTCCTTACAACAACCTACAAGCTGGTTCTTAAGACTTGTCAATACTCTAGGAGGACAAAGAAGGCTTCTATTAAGACAGAGGACAATCCCTGCTTCCAAATATATAAAAGAGTAAAGTATTTTATATTCAATTTTTTTTATATACACATTTTTATCCCAAGTAGTTAGAAAACAAGGATTTCTATTAAATAAAATCATAACTGGTCATGAGAGGCATATAATTTTGTAGCAGTTACGTACTGGTAGCAAAATATACATTTTGACAATACTCCAAAAAACATAGACACTGTTTTGATAGAAGCTGAGTAAGACACTGAAGAGATCTTTGAATAACTGTAGAAAAAAAGTTTCAAAATTCACATATCAATAAAATAGAAAATTGCTGTTGTTAATGCTGTTCTACTCAGAATCTCAAGTAGTCAGTCATGATTCTACTTGACTGTAGCCAATATAAGTAATCAAGGAGAAAATAATAGCCTAAACTTAGGAATACATAATTTATATTTATAGCTTGTCAATAACAAAACATTAACTAGACATGAATATGAAACCTAAAAGATAATTATAATGGCACGTAACTGTGTGATCTAATTTGAGGTATAGAATAGAAAGGATATCATAAAAGTAACAAACATTTTAAAATCTGTATAGGTGAAACAAGGATACTTTTTACAAGTAAACATTTTCCATATATATTTGTAGTTATCAATCTCAGGGAGGGAAAGAAATTCCTCATTTAAATGTTTTACCTAAAAATGCATATAATACAGTCTTGCAATGGTGGTTAAAAGAAGAAAACGGTAGTTTACTAGGCAAAGAAGTATCATAACTCTTCCGTATCGAGACCAAACCATCCAGATTTATAGACCCGTAACACATAAACAGGCACTTCTTATTGTAAACAGCAAATTCCACTCTCATAATTGAATAGGGGCAGTGGGCATCTACAACAACCCCCAACACATGTTACTTAGATGAGACCCAGATGATATGAAAAGTTGCCAAAATATGTCACTTAATGGTCAAACATGCTTCTAAAATAAGCTTACTATTTGCAGCCCAAAATAGCTCAAAATTCTTTGGCCTCATCCTGGACAAATACTGTTAAATTTAGATAATCTAGTGCTACCACACTTAACTGAATACAACCTCTGCAATTCTTCAAGTTTGTTATCTCTCCTTCATTTGCCTTTGTTCCTTAGCTCATTCATCACTCACAACATGTCAAATAACACAGCAAGTCTTCCTCTGTTTCCTGGAATAGTCTATCTGAAGAGTTACTCTACAAGTGCTTTTTGGTAAAAGATCATGATGCCTCACCAAAAATAAATTCACAAAGCTCAATAATAAAAATGAAAATAAACTACAAATTACATAGAATTTAAAGAACTTTTATTCAACAAGAGAAGGAAAAACATGGATTATATGATTCCTAAAAGAACTGTACATTTAATTTAAAAACTGTATTTTAAACTAAGTAATTATTTTGTTTTATTAACAAAAACAAAAAATTACATTAAAAACACCATTCATAATTTCTCTCATACATCTTGATCTTAAAATTTAAATTATAGAAGGAATTGAGTTTTTAATGCTATCACTGTCTTTAATTTGTCTTTATTACTAACTCTACACTGCTGTCCTTGCCATCTTAGTATGGTTTACTGAAATAACAATGCAAATATATTGAGTTACTTCAAGGGTAAAAGATTCCAGAAAAAAAATTTTTTTAAACTGATGAGAGAAATACATACCTATATTTTATATCTTAAAAGCACATGTGCATGAAAATAAGGAGAACCCTAAAAATATTACTGATTTTCACCATGTAAACAACTAATTACTATTAATTTAACTTTTCTTTTTGAAGGAAGGAGTATCTTTCCCCTCAAAACTCAATCTGGTTTACATTTAATCTGTTAGCACTACCATGTTTTGTTGTTTTTAAATGCCAACAAAGGGATAATTCATGGGGAAACATGATCTCATCATAGTCATAGCGCAAAAGTGAAGGGAGGAAATGGTATATCCTAGATTGAGGAGCAAGTCAATTGGAAGACTCAACGGAAGAAAGAAAGAAAGAGAGAGAGAGAGAGAGAGAGAGAGAAAGAGAGAGATTATGTCTTCCCATTTAAAATTAATCAGAATTTTACTTATACCACAAGCAGAATGTAAACTTATCCACCACGAACAGTCTACAAACTTAATCTCAGTAAAAATCATGCTTTCTAGCCCGTAAGGTCTAGTTTCATTTCTTTCAGACCCAGTAAATCTCTGAGTAATCTACGTAACTTTTAATTTTAATATGCATTTTAGAGATAAATTTGAAAGACAGTCATTGGTGCGCATACTGTGATCTATTTTGGAGATGTGAAGTCTCCAGCACTTTTTGATTCTCTAACATTCGTTACACAGGTTTATAATTATACAAACATTGAATTTTTAGTATTTTATTTTTTCAAGTTTGATTTTTATACTTGATTTTAGCCAAAAGGCCGAGAAGCGATCAAGTTTGATTTTTAAAAGTCAATATATTAAGGATGGAGCCAACAATCAACTCTTCACCTATCCACAGTCCCAACTAAGCAATAAACCTATAAAAATGAATACATTCACAGGAAAACCTAACAAACAACTTTGCCAAAAGTACCCTCGTGAGCCCAGTGTTATTTAGGGCTGGTCCTGGAACCCACTCCCCATCCACCTCTGACCAACTCAGGGAGCAAATGAAAACAGCAGATGATGATGATATGTTCACATCCTTTTGCTATGCTTTCTAAGCTTTTAAGTTAGAGATGTGTTAAGGAGAAAGTACAGATTCACTGAAATATATCAAAATGATGTACAACTCTCAGTTCATTAAATTGCTGATAAAAGGTTACAACGTCCACACATTACAAAATTAGGCTTATTAATCTTTTCCACTAAGACACTTTGCATCTCTTGATTTATAAGGTAAATATGAATTCTACATATCAGAATCCACTTTACATATCAAATTCTACAAATTCTACGTATCAAATTCCAATCTTCTCAAGAATGTACCTATGCTGAAAAGTCAAGGGTCAGTTGCACTTTTGTTCTGTAAACTTAAAAGAGGGCTAAACGTGTAACTGAAGGACAAAGCTATTGTGTTTTATTAGGGCTCACCTGACACAATTCAGAATTTATCTTAATTGTTGATATTGTCAGTCTTTATATAAAAGCTCAGACCTAAATTAAGGTAGAGTTATCTGCCCTATCCTTTCTGCAGGAACACAGTTCAAGAGGCCACCGGCTCTAAACCACAAGCGTGACTCCTTTAGTTGCTAGGGTGACCCAGTCACATCACTCTGAATGTTTACCAGGTTCAGTCTAATACTGCCAAAGAAAAACTCTATTCTTAGATTATCTTCTCAAAGAACTTTATTGATAAAGGAAATGCTGTCAACTAACTAACAAACCTTGGAAAACTGTTAAATTGGAATTCAAATACAAATCAAATTATTAAGTTGGTGCAAAAGTAATTGCAGTTTTTGCAATTTTTAACCTTTTAAGTCGCAATTACTTTTGTACCAACCTAATAATTTAAGAGCTTGATCATCCATGAGTAAATAACAAGTTTACAGAGCCAAGAGACTAAAAAAGACAAAAGGAGATAGGTTTATTTACACAAATGTTCATCACAGTATTATTTTTTATGGTTTATAATGGCAAAAATTATAAATTACCTAATATCCATTAACATTAATTTAATAAATTAGGGCACATTTATATGCTGAAAATAAAGTCATTAAAATTTATAATATATTTTAATATATAAGCACATTAAAAATGACCAAAATATTAATTAGCAAAATTATTCTTCAATGAACATGTATTCCTTTCTTGTTTTGTTTTTTTTAAAGAGTTTTTAAAAATGTAAGATGCATAAAGACAAGGATAATACTTTTTTATATTGTATCCCTTATCTAGTAAGGTGTCTGGCAACCAGTAAACCAGTAAGTTTTTTTGAACAATCAAGGTATTCCCCAGGAACAAGACACTAAAATTGTTTTTGGTTAAAAGAAATAATGCATATAGTGGTACAGTTGTCATATCCATTATGGTGGGAACAGATGACAATGTCAGATCAGGAAAGACCTTTGTAGGTAATGCTGTAAAGTTTGGGTTTTTAACCTTGAAGGAGATGTAGGTATAAAGAAAAGTCCTCAGCATTTGAGTAACAAATCTGCATTTACGAAAGCAACTTGGATATCAGGGTGAAGACTGAATAGGAGAGGGTCAGGACAGAAGGTAGAAAGACTAGTTAATAGGCTCTGTACAGTTCAGAGGAGAGCTGCTGAGGCTAGGGGAACACAGACTTGTATTTGCTAATCTGTACTTGATTTCTTAGTGAATGGGGAGTCTGGCCTAAGACAGAAACAAGGATGAGTCTCAAATTTCCATTTTGGATGACAAAATAAATGATGGTGCCACTGTAATGACTGGGAATGCAAGAGGCTGGTGTGCTGCCATGCCGAGCACAGAGGAAGGGAATTTAATGTGGGGGAGGACGAAAACTCATTGAACAGAATTAAAATCTTTCTAACAGTGGAATAACATCATGATCTGCAGTTCCGAAGCAAGTATCTGGAGACCTGAGGGCTGTTTTTTGTTGTTGCTAAGTTTTGGTGGTGGTAGTGGTGTTGCTGGGGACGTGCGCGCGTGCGCGTGTGCATGTGTGTGTTATTCCATCTTTTATGGCTTCAGTTCTGTCAGCTTCCTTTGTATAAAATACGCAGTTGTCTTAGAAATCATATTGCTTTTTACTATATGTGCTAATTTGACTCCTGATCCTGAATTTCCTTGTCTTCCTGTTACCTTGCACTGGTGGTTAATTTCCGAATGTTAAAGGTTTCATTTGCGTACTAGCTGTGCAGTGATAGACAAGTTCCTTGAAGCCACAGAGCATGCTCAGGCATTTCTTTCTATCACGCAGTGTGCTCTGTAAAGTTTCCCAACATTGTACAAATCTGTATCAGCCCTTCCTTTAAACTATCTGGCCTCTCCTGATGCCTAACTCTTCCCCGTCGCTAACTGAGATTTTTAATAAAGACAGTCTGTCCAGAGATCAGACATTTGTGAGAAAATAAAATACTTGGGCCTTCAAATATCTGGCAAGTCAATTCTAAAAGTGAATCTCCCTCCCCAATGACCGTAAGTGTCATAGGTTACTTCAGTATCGTGCCCTCAGCCCACACCTGAGGAGTACCCCCTACTCTCCCTTCTCTATGACCTTAGGCACTTCCCATCCCCTCAGGCTCAGACTGCATTCTCATTCTCATTTTTGCTCTTAGATGTTTTTCCAACTAATCCTTCCTTAGGTAGCTTTAAAAGTGATTCACAAACTTTTAATAATATGGTATCCTTAAGGGTTAGGTAAAATCTTCCTCCTGGGTGTCTAGAAGGTCTAATTAAAAAACCTCCTATCTTTGAAGCATTGTGTGCATCACAAAAATTTATTCAAAGCCTGCATTTTACTGTAATATATTTGTCTAAGTATTAAAATGTTTTAATTTCACTATCACTTCAATTAGTTTTGTCAAAAAATTTCCAGAAAAACTTATCTATCTTGATGCTTCTTTTGCCTCCAACACAACTACAAGTTGGAGTTTAAATACTCAGTGTAAAAAATTACATACATCATGATTTTCTTTATATAAAGTTAAGTAAAATAAAAAATACTTTTAAGGAATACATTTTTTAAATGCCATAAAACTATATAAAAACAAATGGAAAGACATAAACCCAGGGTTCAGAATAATCATTTGCTTGGGTGGGGAGAATAGGAGAAACAGGGCAAGAACATGTAGTTAGATATGTTATTACTAACATCCTGGCTTTTATTTTAGGTAATAATCTTAGAGGTGCTTATTACTAAAATTTAAAGAAACTACTATTGCAATAAAATAAAAACTAAGTAACCACATAAATGAAGGCAGATAGGAGTAAATAAAGTACTATGAATTATTATGAATCCAATGAGGAAAGAAAAAGATTTGTTTTTAAGTTTTTAAAAGCTTGGTTTAGGGAGTACGAGCTTATGGCTTGGCCTTCCTCCACTCTTTCCCCCCAAGTATATTTAAAATATTTTTAAAGGACAAGAAATATTTTGACAGAATTTATTCTCATTCCACTTTTATCCCTAACCTCCCAAATTAGATGCACAGAACTAAAAAGAGAAATGAATTACACTGAAATACTTATTTTAAAAAACAAATTTGTGATGTAATATTTGAGCTTCTTTTAACACATTAAATAACAATATTTACAGGCAGGTCTAATTATGGCAATTTCAAAGCAGTGATTAATGTAAACAGTATTTCAAACTATCAAAACAACTAATATATGAAATTATCCTTCCTCACTCCCCCCACAATGGTCTTAAAATTGAGAAGGATTTTATAATTGTCCCTAAGACTTAATTCTGCAGGATCACTCATTCACTACCAATTTACTTGTAATCTTTCCTGATCCCCCCTTTATTCACTCATCCAATCATTCGTTCAATCAATATTTAACAATTACTATGAGGTAATAGTACTATAAAGAACAAACAGCGATGTAAATATGAATTATTGGATCAGCTCTCAAGGAGCTTGCAGTCTAGTCTAGGCACATACACTAATAAATACAATAAAAGAGACAGATGATACCAGAGGTACATGCAAATTGTTTGATATAAGGCAGGGAGGGCTGCACAGCACATATAAACTGACAGCACTTTGATGGGCACAAAGGTTGGTAAGAAGGACATTCCTACAAAAAGCAGGGGGGCTGAAAATAGAACAGCAGCCTGTTCAGAGAGTCCCTGGCAGCTAATTGTACAAGGCTAGAGACAGACTACAAAGGAATGTGATAAGAGACGAAGCTGCAAAGACAGGGCCTAAAAAAGCCAACTCGGAAGTCAGGATTTTAGCCTCTTTGGGAGCTCAGTCCTCCTCTTTCAAAAAGGCCGCCACACACAACTGAAAAACATCCTCTAACAAAGGAATTCTTCATTTTTTGTGTGCCATGGACTTTTCTGGCAGACTGCTAAAGCTTACTGATCTGTTCTCCAAATGTTTTTATATACATAAAATACACAGGATTCCAAATAATTTTTATAGACATTCTGAAACTCTTACGGTAGTGAAGCCTAAGCGTAGCTGTGCATGTGCCTTTCTTCTGGAAAGCACAGTAAGGAAGGGGGCAGAAAAGAGTAACTTTCCATGGAGACACCTGACGAACATTACACTTCAGCCAGGCGATCAAGGTTAACAACAGCGATGTCACAGTGATAGTTTACACTTTGACAACTGATGAAAATGGCACTTTATCTCTCTCGTGTTCCTCACAAAAACACATCTAACCATAAGAAAAACATCAGACAAATCCCAACTGGGGATCATTCTACAAAATATCACTAGAACTCTTCAAAATGGTTGGGGTTACCAAAAAAAAAAAAAAAAAAAAAGCAAACTCTGAGGAATGTCACAATCCAGGGTACCAAAGGAGGCATGTCTACTAAAGGCAATCTGGTGTCCTGGATAAGATCCTGGCAAAGAAAAAGGACACTGGGGAAAACTGAGAAAATCTGAATAAAGTATGGGTTTTGGTTAAAATAATCTATTACCATAGGTGTAACTGTTGTAACAAAAGTACCATACTAATGCAGGATATTAACAATAGAGGGAACCTGGTGCAGGGTATACAGGAACCCTCTGTACTGTATTTGTAATTATTCTGTAAATTTAGGGTTGTTCTAAAATAAATTTTTTTAAAAAATTAAGATGCACAGAACTAGAAAGAAAATGAATTACACTGAAATACTTATTTTAAAAAACAAATTTGAGATGTAGTATTTGGGCTTCTTTAACACAATAAATAATATTTACAGGCAGGTTTAATTATGGTAATTTCAAAGTAGTGATTAAAGTAAACAGTATTCCAAGCTATCTGCAACAACTGTAACATATTAAATTATCTGAGATTGCTACAGTGACAGTCAAATGTGCTGCTAACACTTCTGCAGTTTGTGGGCTATAGTCAAAACTGAAGAAATGCTAAATCTCATTTAAAGGTTACTAAAGATAAAGATGTAATTGTTTTCCTATCCAAGTTCAAAGACCGTTGAACTCTACCCATGGACTGCCGGTTAAAAATCATCTTCTAAAGGCAAATAAAAACTAAATACTAACACTAAATGGACACTGTGTTGCAGGGCCTCTGATGGTCACTACACATAATTCATCTCATTAAACCCTCACAACAAACCCAGCCCACAGACAAGGCAGCTTAGGGAAGTTGTACATGATCATGTGACCAAAAATTCAAATTATATAGCTTGATGCAAAATAGAGTCTGACAAAGCACCTCTAAAAACAATTTCCAGCCCCTAGTTGTGGAATTTTGAGGAACACTACTGATTATACAGTAGCTCACCAATGCTCCTACTAAACAACTTTCTGTTTAGGCTAAATCAGGCTAAAACTGAAATACATATAACACTTCCTAGAGCTCAACTGGTACTAATAAACAGCAGCAGCTAACCAAAAGGAAAAAGGTAAACACAGAAGCTCCCCACCCTCGTACAAATCTGAAAAGTATATTTTTGTCTCCATTTACCAACTCTGACACACCCAGTTCGTTAGTATCCTTCTAATGTGTGTGTGTGTGTGTCTGTGTGTGTGCGCGCGCGCATGCGTATGCACACCTATGTAGGTTTTTAAAGCAAATATAGCAACATGTGAGATATCCATAGCATATTTTATTCAGTCTATGGCAGTTTCTTAGTTTATCCAACTGAGTATTACTAATTCTATTTTCTTAGAACTAGAGATGCTGATACAATGATATATTTTCAAATGAATGTGTAACTGGCAGACACTTAAAGCAAACTTGCTAAAAATAGTAAAAGTTTTCAATAATTCATTTATATTCATCAAAATTTCTTAGTTGATGTATGCTACTCTATGAAATCTATATCCAAAGTATGATTTCCACCCCCACAACATGCCCTTCTATCAGTGAATTATAACTAAACAGATCCGGATTTGAATCCTCAGTGTCTCTCTTAGCAGATGTGTCCCCTTTGACAAATTACTGTAAACCATTTTATGCTTGCATTTCAAGCCTAGGTTTTATATTTCAGTCATCATTGGCAATTGATGATAATACAAGATTCTTATTATGTAAGGAATGAAGGAAAGAATGCTTGTAGAGCACTGAGCAAATGTCAAACATTATTCATGAAATATTTTTAATTTTGAGTTTTACTTTCAAGTTGTAAATTTTCTGTTAGCAATGTTCACAGAGGGTCATCAGTGAAATATGTTTTCTGTTAGTTGTAGCTGATTCTTTAAACAATGAGAGATTTGCTCTAGAGAATGATTTTATCTTTCTTTGGAAGAAGCCAGAATCATCTCCATTTAAGGGCACATCAGCAGCTGCTGCACAACACATTTTAGTTGCCCATAAGTTACCCATAAGAAAGTGAAGCAGGCTGAGTTCATGTCTAATTATTGTCTTGCTAGAAGCTGACATGAAGTTGCAATGTCAAAGCACCTGTAGCAACAGCAACTCAGTACAACTTGTTTGGCTTAAACCAGTATTATTCTCATTCTATGAAAGTTCCTATTACTATAACTATTTTAGTTCTTCAACATTATCACCATCAGTATACAATCGTTTCTAAGCCCAAAGATGCACAAGTCTTTAAAAAGAGCTTTCTACCACCCCAAACAGTTTTTTCATTTCTCTCTCATATGCTTTTAAAAGTTAAAAATGAGGCACAAAGTGTTAATGACCTTTCCATAGCTAAAGTAAGATAAATGACATTCTAAAAAGTTTGGGTGTGGTAAGACTATGGCTAACCAATCATATCTGCAGAATTCCTCTGTGACATCATAAGACCTCCCTAGAACACTTTTTCTCCTCTACCAACTTCAATTGTTCCCATAAATCTGGTAACAGAAAACTTTCCAGCTAAACACCGGTAAAGACTTCATACCACTCACAATACTCTATATATTGTGATCATCACAACAGCTAAGGTAAGAAATAGATTTCACTGATTTTGGAAATTTTTAGCTTCTGTAATTCAAACTTACTAAACTCTTTAAAAAGAATTAATCATATATTGTAAATTATAGCTCAAAGTTAGACAATAAAATGTCTGATATGACAAAAAGCTTAATTTCTAAATAAATGCTTATAATTCAGTGACTAAGAATAAGACTTAGCTTTGAAATGAAAAGGGTTGCATTCATCTTTGATCTTGGTTATTGGTTTTTTCATTTTAATTTTCACGTTTATTTTGCTTTTCAAAGTGAATTTCTGCCAATTAAAATACCTTTCAAATTTGGCTGGTGATAGTGGTGATTTGATTTCTTCAGGCAAAAACAATGGCTTCATTTTGTTATTTGTTATTCTGCTGAGAAACAGGGTAGGAGGGGGATGTCTATTTACATCTGGAATACTATGAACAGTCCTGTGATTGTACAACATGCACATTATTGGCATAACTATTCCAATATTATCATTATGATTCCTTACAGGGAATATTAACAAAGTAGAATTGAAGAATATATAATCAAAACTATTTAAAATGCTTTTGACGACTTTTTTCCTTTCTATAAAGTCCAGTCAACTTTAACAAACACTGCTAAAAAGAAATCCAAGCTTTTAATAAATTGAGTTACTTATATTAATTTCAATACTATATCATAAATAACAAGTTTGGAAATTCCAAAACACTTGTCAAGAACACGTGTAAAATTCTTTCTAAATGCACAGAATACAATGTGGCACTTTAAAAATAGATCTTATTTTAGCAGCACAAACATTCCTAAATATCCCATTTGAATGAATTTGATAAAATGAGTGTATAGTCTACCTAGCAATGAAAATACTAAGTTACAATCTTCAGTTTCCTCTCTCACATTTAGAAGGGAGGGAAAGGGAAAAAGAAAAATAACTTCTGGTTGAATTCTACTCTACTTTTTATGTTATAAATCTCAATTTACTATATGAAATGTGTCTTCCTTCTTAAATCTCAGTCATGGTATAAAGAATATTACATTGATTTTATTTCATTCTTTTCATTTTCACATATATAGGTCAAAATAAAATTCACCTCTAAAATTCTGAATTCCTATGACAAATGTTAACTCTACTGCTACAAATAAGAACTGTGTAATTCCACAAGCAGCTTTCCTTAAGGCATGCAAAAACATTCCTGGTTTTTGCCTACCAATGAGGCACCCTCACTGCCTCTCAGTATCTTTACATTGATAAAATGTTTTTCCTTTGATATTACACAGAAGTCATTCAGTGTAGGTAGGTGTCTTATATGCATATTTATTTATTTTTACTCATATCCCTATCAAATTACATTCTCACATTTCAACTGTCTGTGAGTTTTTATAGTACCAGACTATCACCACATCACCTATTGCTCCAAAACGTTGACAATATCTAGGAAGAGCAGAAATTCTGCTATTAAAGATATCCTTAGATAATGTGTCCAGAATAACAGAAATTAGTTACGGTGACTGTTGTTCAAATTTCACACATTATGCTAGTGTCAGATATTATGTCCCAACAAGTTCATCTCTAACATAGGGTGAAATTTAAGTATTGTCTTTGTTTATAAAGACATGTGGTTTAAAATTAAGTGCTAAAAAAGACTGTCAGATGAAATAAAATGGGAGAAATGTGCCAGATGTTTAAATTATGAAAAATTGATTAAATTTTAAAAACACGTAAAAGAGCTAGAGTACCTTGCTTTATTAAAAGAAGTCACAACACTATCATTTTCTAAGGCTCAAATATCAAAAATTATTTTAATAGTATTTTAGTAGACATAAAGAAAAATAATATTCCAGAGAAAATTGCATTTGGTTACATACTTATCCATACTGTTTCTTAATTTCACTAATTAGAGATAGAAGAATACTGGTATAGATAAAATAGTTCAAAGAAAGAATAAAAAATTTAATTTACTAAATAGATTATGCAATATTATTAATTATGTAATAAATTATGTAACATTAAAATTTTAAGTAAAACTTAAATGTAAAGATTAGATTACCTCTCTAAGCAAGACTGTTTATTTATTAACAATCCTAGAAATATAAACAGTCAATTGAAACTTCCTTCTTTATTCTTGAACAATTTTCTAAATGCACTAATGTATACAAATACTTCATTTAATCCTTTTAGCTCCCTATATGTTTGACACTACATCTCTGTTTTACAATTTAAAAAACAGATGTGAAAATGGTGAGTTGCCCAAGGTCACAGATGGGAAATGGTGGAACCTTGGCTGGGGCCAAGATTTTCTGACTCTAAACCACATGTACATCCATCCCATCCATGGGTCAACATGGCTTAAAAATAAAACCTGTCACTGGCAAAGCAAAAAAAATTGAAAGTCCTCAAATACTGTTAATGGTACTCTAAAAGGCAAAGTTAGAGGACACAAACTTCTATTTTATTTAGAACCTCTCCATTTCATTTCAAGTTAATTTATGTATAAGGCATTATGTCCTTAATAGCCAATGAGTATACTACTATCCTGCTTATTTTCAAAGCTAGGGATGTAAGCATGTTATAGATGATCTTAGTTATTAAGTAATACACCCTGGAAGGTAAAACTCAAAACAATTACGAAGACTTTTAAAAAAACAACATGAACAATCAATCAAATTAAAGTTCCCTTTTATTAATTTGTTTCACTGCTAAACTACTCAATGCTTTTCATCTATTTAGCCTTGATTACCTAAAATCCAGGTTAATTTCTCCTCAAAACTTTTCACAAAGCCACATTTTCACACTTTATTCCAGTATTATATTAAATCTTTTAGCTTTCCTCAATTTCCTTTCTCACCTCCTCATATTCTACCATTTAAAATATTCAACCCCATATGTTCTGAAATGCTTGAACAGATGAATCTTGTTTTGCTTTTTATGCGGTGGAAATCACTAACCTTCATCTCAACTGTGAATTAACACAGTGCTGATCATACCAACCAAGGAGTAAACCTAAAGGTTAGAAATCTGGGAAATAATCCTTCTAAATTACAGTGACCTAAATCAGAAAATATGTACTCTCTTTGAACATTTCTAGAAATAGTCCATCAATGTTCTCACCCTACATAATTCTGAAGCATTTAGTACCAAATAAACACATGAAAATGAGGCCTAAGTATACATAGCTCCACCCCAGTATACTTGTAGGTAACTGAGGACCTCTAGTGCTTTTCAAAATGTACTCCACCTTCAGGTCTAAACAACAACAAAAGCCAATTCACTCACATTAGTGGGGGTATATTTAACTGGCATTCATTTTTCCTTAAAAGTTTCCCTTCACTCCCTCCCCACCTTATCTTCCCTAAAACAAGAATCTGAAGTCTCAGCTACTACAGGGTTAAAAATAATATTTTATTTGCAAAGAAATTAATTTTAACATAATAACCATAATGAAGACAAGTCTACAGACAAAATAGCAATAGCAATGTGCCAATTTCAAAGACAAAAATCTCCATATGCTGTTGCTTAAGAAAGGCTGCTCAAGGCACAGCTTTAAAGCAATGGACGCATTTCATTATGAGGTCAATTTAGGGGTTGAGAATGTATTAATTTTTTTGTTTACACAATTCTTTTTATAAACAGGCAGAAGGAGCTTGAAGATTCTTTCAAATAGCCAGTGTGGTCCAACAAAGCTACAGAATGTTGCTGACACAAAATAACTTCAATTAGAAATTCCAAGTTTAGCATTAGTCAATCTCAAAACAAAAATGGCTCTACCAAAGTAACTTTTGGTTGCTAACAGGTTGATGATAAAGCTAATGATAAACTGTCCTGATTTAATTGAACAAGCTAAAAAAATGTATGCACAATCACCTCTGGATTATCTGCAAAAAGTGGAAAAAATTAAACCCCCAATTAATTCTAATATAGACAAATCGTGTAATCTCAAATCTATAGAGAATTCGGACCTTGTGAACTAATTAAATGGAAAAAAATTCTAAAAAGTATCTATCTGTCAGGCTGTAATCTTTGATGTATATTACTTAAATTTATTAGCAAAATATGCCTACATTTACTAAAATAAATAGACAAAAAATAAAAGGGAGGCAAAATTCTAAATTCCACAAATACAAAAAAAATCTCAGGAATTTATGATTTCAGCAGGAGTACCACCCAAAAACTGAAGTTCAGAAAGTTCTGCAAAGCGCTGAATGTGCCTAAATTATAGGTGGGACGACTCTCAGTATATATGACACCATTATGGTATTACTTGTCCAGCAACTCATAAAGTAAACTACCAAGTTTTAAAAAGTCTACTGAGGTTCCTTTTGCACAAGAATGCTTCTGCCATTACGTTAGGAAACAGGACTCTCTATTTCCTATCCTTGAGACAATGTGAGGACTCCTACAGAGCCGACATAGCACCTTTCCCCAAAAATGTTGCGTAACATGGCAGAAATTTGTTGAAGGGTTAGAACTGCCAATGATTTGTCTCTCTCCTTCTTCCACTTCAAAAAAACAGAAGATTAGCTTGAATTTTATTGCATTTACTTCTCAATTTCACGTTTTTGTGAAAAAGAGGAACAGTGGCCAACCAAAGGCTTTATAAATCTTACAAAGAATAGTTCGGAGTTAGTTATCCCCCCACCACCACCACCAAATTACAATAATCATAGATCCCACCGACATACAAGATACTCCGTGGGCACTTTTCTGCCTCTCAAATGTTAACTTGAGTGACAGCGATCTGGCATTTCTACAACCAAACTCCTATCAAAGCATCTTTCGTATTTTCAATATTCTGATTCTAGGGACTGGGTAATAAATTAATTTTTAAAGTGACCTCAATCCTCTTGTCCCAAACACCTAATTTACACATATTGGCGTCTTTTAAAAGGGGTAGAGGACAGTCAGTCTCCCTGGCTGTTTAAGCCAGATGCAAATTCAGAACATCCCAACAAGATCTATTTATTTCTGACTATCCTAAATGAATGCTCTAAAAAAAAAAAAATCAGATAAAATGAAAAATAAAGGAAACTATTTTTCTAGGCTCTACCAAATATTACTCTATTAACAGGCTGGCTCTAAGAAAGGAAGGGGGGAAAACTGCAGGAGTTCTAAACTCATAGACGGTTATGAGTACAGAGAAAAGAATGATCAATACCTGGTAACTATGCCATTAATTATTACGTTATGAAGGTCACAGACAACTCCAAACGCAGGACTGTGCTGTCCCCACACACAGCTTTTCAATTCTCAATATATAATAGGAAGCCTCATCTTGTATGGGTGAATTTTGGTTTATCATCATCATATAGATTTTGGAAGTTCATCAGAATTAGGACTCAACACATTTCAGATTATACCACTAAAATAAATTGGGCCCAATAAAATGAACGCCAACAGTTAACATTTTAGCATGTAAAGTAGGTTTGGTTTTGGTTTTAGCATAAGATTATAAAGTGACTACAAATCACTTTAGAATGATAACATTTCTAAGTTTGACAAGCAACAAGACACTATCTTTGGTTCTCTTTTATACTCAATTTGTTTCCAGGAGCAAACTTTCCTTTCTGAATAATAGTTGGATGTTAAAATATTATGAGATCATCTTTAAAGTATATTCACTATACTTCCATCAGGAGAGAACTCATTGCTTTAGGGCACACCATTTTGTATTTCACTAACACCAAATACCCATTTGTACTAATCATTACCAACAACTTATCTAAAATTTTAATCCTCTAGTGTAAATCCTGTAAGCCTCAGTTTCCTCATCTGTAACAGGAAGAGACTTGAGAAGGATACTGGAGATTATGTGTTCAACTATCATTCTGTTATTCTAATTGGTTAATTTGTTAATCACAGCACTTTATCTTTGACATCTTTGCTCATTATCAATTTTCTAAAAATATTAAAGTAAATCATAAAACTCCCTTATTCAACTTCATTGATTTGAATAGTACCAATTATGCACTACATACCAGTATACAAAAATAAACAAATAAGGTGCGTCCTTTTACTCAAAAAACTGGAAGTCTAGTTGGGGACACAGACATATAAATCAAAATCACAAGACAGCCCAATAGCTATCCTGATACACGAACACCCTACTGAAAACTAGCAGAGGTGATAATCAATACTGCCTTAAAGAGTCATGGAAGGTTTTATTAGGAAGTGCTATTTAAACTGGGCCTTAAGGATCAACTGAAGTTTGCCTGGCAAAGAATCAAAGGTGGTGGTGGGGAGACATTCCAGGCAGAGCTAGAACAACATGTGCAAAAGACAGAATCATAAAAGGGAATGAAGTATTTATGGCACGGTGACATGTTTCATGTGAGTGAGGCACTACTCATCAGAGTCAGAATAGCGGATGACTCTTGTAGACTCGTATACGATGTTTCATGATGAACAACTGGCCAGCTTCCTCTTTTTCCATGTTTTGTCTCAAAATAATTTTTAAATTCAGACCTTTTAGGCCACTTAAGTCCTAAAACTGCACAAAAATGTAAGTTCAAATAGGAATTACCAATGCTAACTCTTATTCCTTTCTTAACTGTATTGTTACATATCCTTATATAAAGCAACTAGTCAAATATATAAACGAATAAAGGAATTCTTCCCCATAATTAATAGCATATAAATTCACTATATCTACTATGAACAAATAGAAACAGAAAACAACTTAAAAGATGTATTTTCTTAAAGAAAAAATTAAACCCCTTTATATCTATAGTATTTTATCTGAGGAATCCAGACAGAAATAATTATACCGTGTTTCAGCAAAAATAAGACCTAGCCGATTGTCTTATTAAAAATAAGACAATCAGGGCCGGCCTGGTGGCTCAGGCGGTTGGAGCTCCATGCTCCTAACTCCGAAGGCTGCTGGTTTGATTCCCACATGGGCCAGTGGGCTCTAAACCACAAGGATGCCTGTTCGATTCCTCGAGTCCCGCAAGGGATGGTGGGCAGCGCCCCCTGCAACTAAGATTGAACACGGCACCTTGAGCTGAGTTGCCACTGAGCTCCCGGATGGCTCAGTTGGTTGGAACGCGTCCTCTCAACCACAAGATTGCTGGTTTGACTCCCGCAAGGGATGGTGGGCTGTGCCCCCTGCAACTAGAAACGGCAACTGGACCTGAAGCTGAGCTGCGCCCTCCACAACTAAGACTGAAAGGACAACAACTTGAAGCTGAATGGCACCCTCCACAACTAAGATTGAAAGGACAACAACTTGACTTGGAAAAAAGGCCTGGAAATACACACTGTTGCCCAATAAAGTCCTGTTCCCCTTCCCCAATAAAAAAATAAATAAATAAGAATCAGCTCTATATAACACGTCTTTTGGAGCAAAAATTACTATAAGACCCGATCTTATATTATATCCAGTCCTATTTTATAGTAAAATAACATTTATCATATAATATAAGACCAGGTCTTATAGTAAGACCCGGTATTATATTAATTATATTATATTATATATTATACCCAGTCCTATATTATAGTAAAATAATATATCATATAATATAAGACCAGGTCTTAATTTTTGCTCCAAAAGACGCATTAGAGCTGATTGTCCGGCTAGGTCTTATTTTCAGGGAAACATGGTATTAAATACATACCAAGTTTAAGCTGCCATTTTTTAAGTAGGGAGTGTAATAGATAACTTACGTAATAGCCCCTTGTGTTGGACAATGAAGAATCTATGCTAGAGGCATATATACACATATACAGAGGGTGCCAAAAAAATGCATACACATTTTAAGGAAAAAATTGTATTAAAATTGTAATAGTCAATATATACTGATAACAAAACGCTGAACACAAGTCACGTTTGACTTCTGTAGTTACAAGAGGTGCTCAAAGTGGTTACCATCAGCGTAATTTGAATACAGCTTTTCCTTTCTTAAAATGTGTGTACACTTTTTCATTTTTTTGGCACCTTTTGTATACATACACACACACACACACACACACACACATATATATGCTAGAGAATATATACTAGAGAAACACAGATTGTTACCAACTCTTTAAGAGAATGAAGTTTGATACAAGCTGGCTGTCAAGATAGCCTCACTAAAGACCAACACTACTCGTATGAAGGAGGCCAGAGTCTCCAGCCAAATTCAAGTCCAGTCTAATAACACAGCCACGTTGAAATACTGAAAAGTACAGAATCTAACCACCATATACCACATGATTTCCATGTAAAAAGGAATGCCAAGTTGCCACTGATCGTGTCTGATGCATCTCTTCTCCTTTCCCATTCTTTCATTTCTCCCCTGTGCTTTCTTCATCACTAGTCTCTGTCAGAAACAGAGCTGACAGGCTGAGTTGAGTTTTCATGGGATGTATAGAGATGAAAGAAAATTAAATCTGGCAGCTGGGGTAAGGTAGTACTATCTAAACTAACAATGATGTATCAACAACTGTTAACAGCCATTATCTCTGGGCAATTAGTTATATTTTTATTCCATTTCTAATTTTTCTTACTTCAAAATTTATAAAGTAGAATCCTGATTGACAACAAAATATGCCCAAATCATAGTAGTTATTATCTCTGGACATTTAATTTACAGTTCATTTTTAATCTATATCTAATTTTTCTATAACAATGTATTGCTTTTGTTTGTTTTGTTTATTAATTAGTACAAATAAGAAAGAAAGCAAATGGAAACCACCACTTGTAAGTACAGGTCATTTGTAAACAGGAACTGTCTGTGGTAGACAGTAAGATGATAATTTTATTACTATGATTTCTGAGCCCAACAGTCTTCAGTACTTAATATCAAGTCATGTCAAAATGTTCCTTAAAATAGCTTATTCTACAAAGCTCTAAAATCATAAAAAGGAATGACATTTGAATCTACACGAGATAGGACAATTATGTTCGCAAACTCATCCTAGAAAAAGTGCTACATACCTCATTGCTGAATATCACTACAGTCACTTTCGAAGTACTCCCCTTGGGAAGCTATGCAGTGATGCCAGCACCTAGTCCACCCTTCAAAGCAATTTGGGAACTCTTTTTCTGGAATGGCCATCAGAGCTGGCGTCGTATTACCCTTGATGTCCTTAATGTCATCAAAATGTCTTCCTTTCAGTATTTCCTTCATCTTTCGGTAAAGAAAGAAGTCATTGGGGACCAGTTCAGGTGAGCAGGGAGGGTGTGCCAATACAGTTATTTATTTACTGGCTAAAAACTCCCTCACAGAGAGTCCCACGTGAGCTGGTGCATCATCCTGATGCAAGAGCCATGAATTGTTGGCGAAAAGTTCAGGTCGTCTACTTTTTCACGCAGCCTTTTCAGCACTTCCAAATAGTGAACTTGATTAACTGTTTGTCCAGTTGGTACAAATTCATAATGAATAATCCCTCTGATATCAAAAAAGGTCAGCAACATCGTTGCAACAAGTTCACGGACTTCATTGTCTGACCTCATATAGTACTGGTAAAATGCTTCACATTTAACTATTTTATTTTGGACTAAACTCAACATCCGAAGAATAGTTCATTGCATGCATTTCTTTTTATGAGATTTGCTCTGGAGATATTAATACTCTAATGTTCATAACAATTATGCTCACAGCGAAATAGTCTAGTCATTTTGAGAGGAGGAGGCAAAAATTGAAGATACTCCACTCCAAACATAAGACAAATGAGTCATCATGGTGACTCTCACCAAAAAAGACAGAAAGGAAAACACTTATGTGTGCACACACACATATACAGATCATAGAGACACTTAATGCCACAAATACAACGTTGAGAAAGATTAATTCATACAAAATTGTGTTTTATCTGTTCAGAGACTAGGTTGTACATATGATCCTAATCTATGTACTATTTTTACATTCCAGACGACCTAAGAGAGAGATCTCCCATTTGGCTGTCCGCTTTTTACCATTCTCTTGATCGTTTAAAACTTCAGACTTCCTTGCTTTCCTGTGTCATGGAGAAAGTCCAATACCTTACCCGTTCTGCTATAAGAAGAGCTTCAACCATTGAAATGCCTCAACAAGCACGTCAAAATCTCCAGAACCTATTTATCAATTTCTGTCTCATCTTAATATGTCTCTTGTTGATCTGCATCATCGTGATGCTTCTCTGAAGTTCCGATGCAATCGCTAGTGCTGCAACTGATCACCACCGGCTTAAAATCTGTCATGCCATGAAGAGAGGAGAACAGACCACTTCTTCAGTAGAAGAATTTCTTTGTGAAAAGGTCAAGATTCAGAACAAATTGTTAGCAAATGTATTCATCTGCTGCATCTTGTAAAAATGTGAAAAGGGCTCTATTTTCAAACTTAACTTTAATATGACTATAAGTGTGCATAATGTAAATGTTGATTTCCACAGCAGAGCTTGTAAGTTTTCTATCCCAAATCATTTCTGAGGATGAACTAGGGATTTAGTTTTGAAACGGCACTGCTAAGAAGTTCACTTCATATATAAAAGCATTAGCTTCACTATTTTGGGGTAAATATAATTTATATTGTACAATAAAAGCCTCTGGTGTTTATTAGGTATTGTTCACGTCTTCGCCAATTACCAATCATTCAAATCAAATGTCATCATTTGAAACAGTCCACTGATTCCTCACATCGGTTATCATTATTATCATAGTCTTTGTAGTAAGTATCATAACCTACATTCTAAATTAGAAATTGTGTTCTTTTTCTATACTTAATATTTTTTGAAGTTTATGAGAATCAAGTAGAAAAAGACATGCCATACTTTCACATAAATAAAATTTCTCTTAACTATTTTTTTCAAAGAATTACAGCATTCTAGCACATGTAGGTAACCAGAAATCTGTTCTCTGTAGGACATTTTGATCAATAGAAGAGAATTGTTGGTTAATTTAACAGCTGATAATGTGATTAGCCATAATTAATAACATACTAATAGAGTCTAACCTTAATTTATTGCACTTAGTTGATTATCTGAGTTAGAGTACATAACTTGCCATACTATATCTGTGGAATCATGAAATCTTAACACTTCAGAATGATTTGCTAGGTTGTCTTCTATTCTATTCTACCCTCATACTCAATGTAGGCAAGGAAAATAGTGAAAGAAATATAAAAAATGTAATATTTCAAGCATTAAAAAATAAAAATTTGAATTCTTTCTCTAAAAAAAATTCTTTGATAACATTTTGAAATAAATTTTTGTCCCACAATTGTCTATGACAGGATATAGCTACTTTCTTTAATCTGTCAACCAGGTGGTAAAGACGTATTCGTAGGCCACTAGAGTACACTAAATTATACACCCAGAAATGCTAATTTACAATTATTTTCTTGCTGAATACATTTTCAGTTTGCCTTCTGTCATTTAAGAATACCTGCAAACAACACATAAAACAGAAGTAAAAATTGGTGATAGAAAATTCATTCACCAAAATTGGTTAATTTGACTTGTTTTAAAATTAAGTCTAAAATGGCTTACACCTATCCTGCATCGTCCAGTAATTTTAACCTCAGTTAAAGATACACATGTATTACTAATATAGCGATTATTAAAAGAACAGAGAGTGTGTAGTTTCCTATACGATTTGTTAAAATACAGTCACTCACTAAAAGAACTTGAAAAGTCAATATTGACTTTGGTTTGTAACACAAGTGCTGTTAGCAGACTAGTGAGGGGACACACTGCTTTAAAATTTTTCTGAATCCTGAGTGGCACTGGAGATGGGAGGGGGTTCACTAATATCTGAGGACAGAGAGAAAAGAGATCTTCAACTGACAGGGGGATTTCTTGAACAAAGCCTCATTTATGGGTTGGAGACTCCTAATATCAACTAAAAAGCTTATAAATAACAAGAGATACATTCACCTCACTGGTGTCAGTAATTACCCATGCAAAAAGTAACCAAGTTCTATAATTAGCAGCATGATCTTAAAAAATAAGTGGAAAATTTGAAATAATACATTCATTACATTGTTCATTACAACATTAACTTCAAACTATAAACTGTAAAGATATGGGGTTTTTCCTAAAAAAAACAGAAACATATTTTTCATTCTGCCTTTAATAGAAATTAAAACCTTATACTTGATTGCGTTAACTGAGGTATAATGTAGAACAAAAACTCATTCTTTAAATGGAACTTATTTACTCTATTTATCATGATGTGTAAAAAGAAATAATAAAACACTGTATTTAAAAATTTTTAAATACCCAATGTTCAAATACTTCCTACTGTAGAATAAACTCCAAACTTAATTTACAGTCCTAAAAATGAACTAATTTTTAAATGTTTAATGTTGCCTTTTATATTTTAATTGGTTAAAAATGGTTATTTAATGTAAATCACCTGTATTAAAATGAACCTTCGTGAACTCAGTGAAACCGCTCTTTAATATGCTCATGATAGATATGAGCATAAAAAATCTAATATAAGCAGTTTTGATTTTATAGGTTGTGTACGGTGACATTCTCCAAAAAAATAAAATCAAGATTCCCTAGTACAGACACAAGAGGGCACACCTACATAAAATAATGAATTTCATTCTACCCAGAAATTACTTGCCCTTTGATTACTTTTGAGTCTTATGGCAAAGTGGAAAAATGATAAATTTCAAAAATGGTCTGCTCTTCTAAGTAATAGCACACTTTAAAATGTCTAAAAATTATATGCCAATACTACACAGAAAAGTTAACAGATGAAAAAAGGTCAAATACATTAGTAATTTTATTTATTAAAGCATGTACGAGTGTACAAAAATCATTTACATGCTTTTTAGCTAATTAATGTGTCATAATTACTATCTATTTGGAGTTTCATAATGTCTACATCTTTGCACAGTTATGTTATCTTAAACATTAACAAATTTTAAGACAAACACAGGGTGCAAAAATAAGAAAAACAAAACTATTTCTTTTCAGAGGATGTAACAGAATACATAAAATGCTCTCACGTTAAAACTTTTTCATTCTTATATCATGTTACACAAAAATCCAAGTCATTTAACTTTGTCATGTTTACCAAAATTTTATTAATATTTTTTATTTATACTTCAGTGAAAATTTTCAGTGAAATATGTTGAAATTATTAGGAGCCTGTATCTTGGCTGATCAAGCCCCTCCATGACTTAAATAGGTACGAAATTTTATCTTCCACTTTTTAATGACTATAACCCAGAACTTAGAAACTCCTAGAGAATGTAAGAAAAGAGGATAAATAACTTTGTCAATAAAGAGACCACTTCTTCACTACTGTCTGGAAGATCCACTGTAAACTTACGAGAATCATCCAATGGATATTGTTGTGTATGAAAGTACACACCCTCCATTCCCTTCCCATCCACTATCACCTCCCCACCAAAAAGAAAGAAATGCAAGAGGGGCATGGAAAGGGATACATTCGTTCCAAAGAGAAAACAAGACTTTGTTGTTTTTTCTCTCTGTCATAGTCCTTGTAGGATCAGACAGCTTTGGGTAGGGTGGGAGGACAGAGGTTATGTATCACAGAGGAAAGACTCAAAAGACGCTGGTGAACATTGCACATGGAGGCCTATATCCTAACCAAGATGGCCTCTCTTCATTCACAAAGGAACACGCTCCAGAGTATTGTATTACCTGCACTGTAGCTGATTTAGCACGAAACCATAGGAATTGAGGAACACTGAACACATAAGACTGAAGCTGACTCAATACTTATTCTGGACTGAGTCCTGAGAGTACAACTTTCATGTTACAATACAAACCTTCTGAGGGAGGAGGAGGCTGTGAGGATCAAATGAAATGAAAAGCTTGAGAGCTACAAAGTTCTGGATAAATCGATGATGGTGTTAGACTGAGACTCTCGGCCAAATTCCTTTTGTTATTGTAAAAGAATTGTTTGTTTCATGGTGAGAGTTTAGCAGTTGTGCTTAAAAATCATTCCCATTCATACATGGGAGAGGATGGTTTGATCCTTATTATGCCTCTCTCCTTTGTATTAAAAATTAGACTAAAAGGAAGTCAGTGTTTTAGGAGTCTTTTAAGAAACAACTAAGGTGAGAGCTTTTAAAATAAAGATAAGTACTTGGATACTCCAAGGAGGAGGTATTTAAGGATTTTTTTCTGTAATAGTCCAAAAAGAGAATTAGAAGAGAAGCAGTCATTTAAATACTGCAACTGAAATGTCTAAGTTTTCTTTACCTAGTTTCATCTTTTTACTCCAAAACTTAAAAGCACTATAAAGAGTCCATCCCAAATAAGGCTAATCAAAAAATAGGACGCTCCAGGGTACATGCAAATGTTGTCCCTCAGTAGCCTTCTTCTTCTATTATATACTGGGAAGATTTAAAAATAAGTTTTTCTCCACAAAGTCCCTCCAAATCCCTACCCTCGGCTACACTGTAAGGTTGGGGGAAACTTTATTTACAGAACAGGTTCCTCTAAGCAGAATAAAAGAGGAGTGAATTAATACATATTCCTTTAAATTCACCCAATTTTCTGTTACCTTTCTATCACACATACTTCAGGTTGGAGTAGAATACTCAGCCTCCCTGGACAACTGCAATTCTGTATAAAGACACCAACTGGTAAAATGCCTGATTCCTGCTCTATAATCACAAGCACTTGAGAACTAAAACATAATAGTAGTTTTAAAATTAGGTTTCCTATCTTTCAATCACTTGAACTGATTAAGTCCCAAATAAATCTGGTTAAATTACTCTTTTATGATTTGTAATTCAGATACTATAATGATGCTGCTGTTTGGTTATGTGCTTTAAATATACATAATCAAGATTATAAGAACTGTTTCCAAAACAAGAATAAAGGCGGCACACGGGATGTGTTTGGGGTTCTCCTGTGAATGTAGCACATTATGTTGTGTGTGTTTCAGGGTTGTACTCAGATTTGTGAGGTTCCTAGATAAGTGGTCTCCTTACCCTTTCATAGAATATATTCCTTTAATCTTTTTTTAATTGTTTTTTTCAATTACAGGTGACATTCAATATTATTTTATATTAATTTCAGGTGTACCGCACAATGATTAGACACTTACACAATTTATGTAATGATTCCTTTAATCTTTACGATTTTTAACTAGTAGCAACAATAAGCAGTAATTTAAAATGTTTGCTCTAGGGAAATTTTGCAATTTTTGACAGAATTAATTTGTTTATATGAAAAGGTGCTCAACATCACCAATCATCAGGGAAATGCACATCAAAACCACCATGAGGTCTGACCTCACACCCGTGAAAATGGTGATTATCAAAAGGACAAGACATAAGTGTTGACAAGAATGTGGAGAAAAGGGAACCCTGTGCACTGTTGGTGCAGCCACTATAGTAAACAGTATGGCGATGCCTCAAAAAATAAAAAAGAGTACTGTATGATCCAGCAAGTCTCCTTCTGGGTATCTATCCAAAGGGAACAAAAACACTAACCTGAAAAGATATATACACTCCCATGTTCACTGAAGCATTATTTCAATATCCAAGACACGGAAGCAAACTAAGTTTCCATTAATGGATGAATGGATAAAGAAAATGTGGTGTATATACAATGGAATATTATTCGGCCATAAAAAGAAGAAAATCTTGCCATTTGTGACAACATGGTTGGACCTTGAGGACATTATGCTAAGTGAAATAAGTTAGACAAACACAAATACCATATGATCTCACTTATATATGGAATCTTAAAAAAATTACTCATAGATACAGAGACCAGAATGGTGGTAGCTGCCAGAGGCTAGGGCAGGGGGCCTGTATTATTAGGTTGGTGCAAAAGTAATTGCGGTTTAAAAGGTTAAAAATTGCAAAAACCACAATTACTTTTGCACCAGCCTAATATATGTCTGAAAGTTGCTAACAGTGTAAATCTTAAAAGTTCTCATCACAGGGGAAAAAAAGAGGAAAAAAGAAAACCATTGTAACTATGTATGGTGATGGATGTAAACTAGATTTAATACGGTCATCATTTCGCAATATATACATAATATATCAAATAATTATGTTGTACACCTAAAACTAATGTTATATGTCAATTATATCTCAAAAGAATAAGGAACTGAGGCCCAGAGATACTAAGTAGTAAGTGATAGGTAGAGGATCATCCAGGTTCTGAATTTGATAGAACCAGAAACCAAATCCAAGGCCTCATATTGCCAAGTTAATGTTCTACGATACCATGTCAGCTCCTTTGCTTGTTTCAAGTGTCTTTAGAACGAATATGTTTTGCTTTATTTTTATGCCCATTTAACAAATAAGAAGGAAATTAAAAGTTGTTAGATACCAAGTTTTTCATGTTAATCAGCCTCAAATATTTTTTAAGTTTTGTTGAATCAATGCAACACTTTTGGAGTTTATAACACCTAAACAACACACTATGGCATGCCTACTACCAAGTGTGCTACTGTATTCATAACATCCACTAGAGGGAAGCAAACACTCAATTTTGGGCCTTACCTGCATTGGTGTTTCACTTTCTTGTCCAAACTCTTCAATTTGCTGCTGTTGCCAAGGAGCTAAACTGTAAGAGTCCTCTGTAGTTCTACCCTCCAAAGGGTTTGTCCGCAACTGCTCTGTAAGCCACATCTGCGTCCTCACAGAAGGCTGAATGGGAACTGAGCCTACTGCCTGTTGACCAAGCATTAAATATTTCAGAGGTTCAAAAGCCTCTGAGCTTGTCACATTGGGCTTGCTTTCAGGTAAGGCACTGTATGTCATGTCTAAGGTCTGCCTCCTAACAGTGGAGGAAGAAGCTCTACAGTCCTCTTTGCTACAGCTCTCAAATTTATACTTGCAGTCCAGGGTTGATGATCGTTTTTTATTTATTTCCTTGTCCTCTAGCTTAAGCATCTCCATACTATCATGTAAGCAGCTAGGGCCAATTGTCCTTAATTGTGATGGTAAAGCCTTGCCTATCCCTGTCTTTTCCAAACCACTCCTTGACTCTTCAGTGGGAGCAATGCCACCTGTGCCGCAGTTATCCGGGGCAGTGAGTTTGGATAAAGATGACCATTTCCGGAGGGGCCGGAAGTCCTTCATGTCTAATGAAGAGTCCTGCTCCCCCCTACTGTGGTTTCCCAATGTTTGCAGGAGGCTTGCACTCCATTTTGAGCCATCTGATGTCAATGATTCTCTGTGTTTGGAAACTGAGGCGCTGGAGTTAGACGGCATGACATGGGCAGTAGGGAGAGTAACCAATGACCGACTAGGCTTAAAAGATAATGTGCCACTTGAAGTTGAGTGATCTGGAAAAGAGAAAAGATGTCAAATTAGTTGTAATTAACAGGGGAAAAAATGAGGCAAAATGCCAAAACAAAAATTTGAATATGGTTTGCCAGTACAAGTTTTTCAGAGGCACTTTATCAAAATGAGAGAGTTGTTATTATTATCATTATTCTTTTATCTGAAACAGATCAAACTTTTAAACATTATTTTCTGAAAATGTATACATGACAAAATACATGCCCAGTTACCATCTACTAAGAGATGAAAAATAACTGGAAACAGGTTTGAATTCACCCTGTTTAAGTGCTGTGCCTTTAAAAGAAAAATACATCCCCCACTGAAGGGGTTACTCATAATCCAGCATTAAAGACTCAGACACAGCTCTATCAGAAAATGGTATTTTTCAGTGTCTTTCCTAAACTGTGGAAAATCTATGCCAAAAACTGAACATTTTAGCACCTTCCCAAAACTCTATTCAAATCCGAAATACGGATAAAGGAGCTCCTGAAATATTGGAAAATAATCTGAAAAGGTTCCAGCAATTTATCTGCAGATACAGAATAGTTCTTATGTTCCCAGTTTTCCTAATGGCATCATCAATCGTTTATTTCCCAAGCTAGAATTCTTCTTGGAATATACTTTGATTCCAATTTTTCTCTGCACGTTCACTATATCCCCAAGTTGTAAGTTTCCACTTCCAAAATGACTCCACAGCTATTGCCTTACGTCAGGTCTTCACATATTATTCTACACACAGGAACAGTTTTAGCAGGCTCTACGCAAGCCCAAAGGATAAATAAGGGACTCTGTACGCAGTTAATGTACTACCATCAAGTGCCAAATTATTATCAAATATGCCAAATTAAAAAGCAAAGATTATAATTTTTATCAGAGGATATCTAGAAAAGGGATAGCAATTTCAAGTGTGGGAGAAGAGGAGGTGAGTGGTGAAAAGCAACTTTCATAGATTATATACTATCTTTCTATATTGTTTGGCTAATATTAGTAAACATTTAAATATTACTACTGAGCTTTTATATTGTTTTAAAGAAATAAAGTAATGGGAAAAGAAACACTGAGGTCATAAGAAAATTCAGATGAGAAAAAAACAACAGGTGGACTAATTCAAAAAATGGAATTCCAGCAGGACTTTGCAAAGAATTTATTCATCTGGAGATGAAGAGGGAAAAAATATTACAGAAGGAGGAATACAAGCAGAAGTATTATAGTGGACACTTATTATATTCAAGCTTCTCATCAACTTCAGCAGAATCCTTTTTATACTCAGGAAAATTCCCACATTGTAAGTCCAACCTCCCAAAATAAATTTCAGACCTCAAATTACCAACATATACCCTGCCACTCAGATGCAGACATTCTGAAGCACCTGCACAAGATTGCAGTTTGGAAGTGAGTCCCATGAGGAAACGGGCTTCTGCGCGAAGCCCATTTTTGGCTGGCAGAGGTGTCAGCATTCCACAATGGCAGCAGCAGAGGTGGCCAAATCAAGTTCCGGCCAGAGGTGGCAGCAGTGAGGCAGCACTAGTGGGTCTCTCCAGCACTTGGCCGGGCAGGGGAGTGACAGTTCTCAGGGGTGATGTGAAGCATGTTACCCGCAAGCATAACCTTAAGCCTGGTTCTCCAGCCCTGCCCCCAAATTCTGGGAGGTACCAAACACGCTTAAATAAATTGCTCATCTGCTCAATCAGCCAGCCAGCTTCTTCTGCTGATTAAGAACACTAATTGATCTAAGTTTAAAGCCAGAAAATACGGTTCCAAAAGAAGGAAAACAAATTATATGATTTATCTGCAGTATGAAGTATCAAGAATAATTCTTGAAAGGTAAAAATGGGGCAGAGTTGTACAAGCCTTCAAAGATCCTGCTAAGGAAAGAGCCTGGCCTTCATTCAGCAAGAAATGTAGTATCACTGAAAGTTTCCAAACAAAGGAGAGAGTGACAGGATCAAAACTGCACTTATGATGATGATTCTGGTAGCACTGTTGAGGATGGATTAAGGCAAAATGATTGGCAACAGGCAGATTAATGGGCGAGTATGAAATCAGTACAAGAAGAAAACAGAGGGGAATATGCTCCTTCAGGTCAATTCTAAATAGAAACAGGGCAAATGTCCCCAAAAGTCTAACGATTGTTTGTGTTACTATATTATGGTATTATATCTACTTACTAGATAAATGTTTGTTAGTATTCCTAAAGGAATATTTGTATTAAAATCATCACGCCTCTTAAAAATATCTTTAATTTTTTAAAACAAAAATGAGATTCATTATCAAATTTGAAATTCTCAGTTTTTTACATTAGAAAAAATTGTAAGTAAAGATATAGTGTAAAGGTGCGGTGTAATTTTCGAAATCAGTCTTTTTAGATGCACACCGTGACTCTCCTGTTTAGTAGTCATATGTGTTCAATCAAGTTATTTAACCTCCTTGCATCATAGTCTCCTCATCCACAAAGTGGAGATGACAACACTGAGGATTAAATGAAATATTACACATAAATGACTCAAAAGAACTCCTGGCACAAAGCAAATGTTCGTTATAATTACACATTGAAAAAGCTAAAAGAAAATGTTATTTTCAGTGTAACAGACAAAAGGCTGGATGTCTATATGACACAAAGACTTCAAAACTAAAAATAAAAAACAACCTAATTTAAAAATAGGGAAAGGACATCAGCAAGCAAATTACCAAATAAGAAATGCAAAATAAAGAAGACGTTAAAAAAAAATGCTCAAACTCACTAATAGTAAAGTGCAGTCCTTATCAGAGTCATAAAATTATTAAAGGCTATAATATCCTTCTATGATGGGAACACAAATTGTTATAGCCTGTGTTTGAAAGAAGAGGTGCAATCTCTTTGCACATATATCAATATTGAAAATATGCTAACATATAAGTGAGTATATGTAAAGACATATATTTATGAGCAGAGAAACGATCTGAAAGAATACACTCAAATCTTAATAAACAAAGGTAACCCCCTACATAGTAGAAACAGAAGAAAAGGAGAAAGATTCTTTCACATTTAACTTTATACAGGTCTTGTTTTATTTTCAAGGAGCATAACTTCTGTATTTGGTCAAACTTCTGCAAAGATGTTTTGTTTTGTGACCTTGAAGAGTTTGAAATATCTCAAAGAACACTGTTACTAAAGTATGAATGATGTATCAGGTGACTGTCTCACTTTCCATGTCACAGCTGAAACCTCTGAGAGCAGAGATCACTTGTCTTGGCTGCTACTTATATCTGATAATGTGCTACTTTCTTGACTACCTTTGCTAGCTCAGTATTTCCCAACAGCATAGAAAATCAGCAGTTGGTGATAAAAACCAATTCCATAACAGACTAGCAGTATCTACTCCCTCAAATCTGAAAACAACTGATACACGGTATTCATAGAATATTACATAGAGGGTAGAATTTACTACTAAAAGTCACTTATCTGAAGTTCTCAAACTTTAGCATACAAAAGAAGTTACCTGGGATGTGGCGCTCTAAGAGACTGTGATTCAGTCCAAATAGAGAAGGGTCAGGAAATAACACTTTTTAGTAAGTGATTCTGTGGTTCTATTCACTAATGCTTAAATACCCCAAGTTCAACCATCACCAACAGCTGAGTTCTAGTGTAAAACTTGATTTCCTGTGACAATCAGAATTCATTACTGTAAAAACTAAGAATTAAAGCTTAGTCTATTCACATACATATACACATGCACACACATGAACTAATGAAAAAGGAATTAAACATTTGACAGTATGAATATCTGAGAAAAGGACTATTAGATTTTAGATACTAGTCCAGGAAATATTAATTTTAACAATTTAAAAATGTCACTTTGCCCTAATGAAACAGTCAATTAGAGGTATATGCAATGCGATTCCTAATGTGTTTTATTATATTATCTAACTGTAGCCACAAATCCCAAATGCAAATTATTACAATGGCATCTAGCCCACATCTAAGGTAAGAATGAAATCTGAAACCAGCAGAGGGTAGTTCTCTTAAAAACCAAAGACAGGGTTTACAGCATTCACAGAGAGCACCGAAGAGCTAATGGTTTCAGACAGATTTCAGCTCATAAGGGAATAATATAAGGGCACTGCTGTGACCTCATAATGCGAGTCAATTATATTTAAGCTAATATACTCTGAATTCTGAACAAAACTCCAACGTGCTGTTTTACTGTCATGTTCTTCTTATCCTGTAGTGGAATACATTGATTCTATCTTCTCTTATATATGGGGATAGTCTCTCTCTGCTCTATCCTTATTAAAGTAAAAAATAATTAAATTTAAAAAGACCATACCCTCCAAACATATATTATAACAACAAAGCATGAGTCTTTACAGTTAAAAAAAAAAGTAATCAGGAAGCTATACAAGCCTGTATCAAAATATTCTGATTTTAAATTAACAGCTTAATACGTATCAGTAAATATTAAATATTATATTTTACATTTTTAAACAAAAGTGTTAACTAATTCAAAGTCAATATTTCAGTTTTACACAACACAATGATACTTTTTCCCTTTGCTGCTAATGTCACAACCATATCATGAGAAAAAAACATTAATGCTACATGTAACCCAATCCTTCAAAAAAAAAAATGAACATTTCTAAGCATTTATTATATTTTCAGGTAAATATTTTTAAATATTCTAAACTACAGTCTGGTAGGGAAAGTGCTATATACAGAATCTCAACAATAGATCAACTAAAGAATCTCCTAGGAATGTATTGTGCACAAGGCACTGTGCTAAGTAGAAAAGACAATGCAAACATATTATTTGCAATAAAAATATGAATATAGTCCTTCCCTTTGGTGTTTACAGTTTCACTATTACACACACAGCTGTAGAGCAGGACTTAAGTTTATCATAAGGAAACTACAAAATGCCAGCCAGACAATGAGAAGTGAGCCAGAGAAAAGACAGACTACTCATAAAAGAACTCTCAGAATGATAGCTAACTTCTCATCACCAATAATGAAATCCAGAACACAGTGAAATAGTAGCTTCAAAAGGTTAAAAGTATTGGTACCCAAGTACTGTTTGGAAAAGTACACTATTTTTCAAGACTCAGGACAAAATATATTTTCAGCTAAACAAAAACAGAGCTTATTATCAATAGACTCATAAAAAGAACTACTAAAATTCCCTTAGTTTCTTTCAGGAAGAAGAAAAATAACCCTGAAAGGAACAAATTTCTTTAAAAGTAAACATGATTATCTCTAAAAAAAAAACCCATAGGGACAATGATTGCATAAAACAATAAGACAATATCTAATTTGTAGGTTAAAAAAGGACAAAACCATAATATTTGTCAATTATGACTATAACTCAAAACAGAGGTGGATCAGCATTCCAATGTTTAAAGGTCCTTATATTTGTGAAAGGAGGAAAAAGATTCTAACCACTATTATAGATAGTCAAATTAGGGATGCATATTATAATTTATATATCAACAATTAAAAGAATAAGTAGAGCTGGTACAGCTACACTACCACCAGCAAAAGAATAAAATTGGATCCCTACCTTATACCATCCACAAATATTAACCAAAAATGAATCACAAGCCTAAATACAAAACTCTTAGAAGAAATCACAGGTGTAAATCTTCATGTCAGGCAGTGGTTTTTCAGCTCTAACACCAAAAGCCCAAGCAACAAGAGAAAATAAAAATAAATTGGACATCATCAAAATTTTTAAAATGTTTGCTGCAAATGAGACCATCAAGAAAGTAAAAAGACAACCCACAAAATGGGAGAAAACATTTGCAAATCTTATATCTAATAGAGACGTGTATCTACATTATATAAAGAACCCTTAAAAACTCAATAATAAAAACATAAATGATGCAATTTAAAAATGGGTGCAGAAATTGAATAGACATTTCTCCAAAGAAGATATAAAAATGGCCTTATTAAAGCATATGAAAAGATGCTTGATATCATTTAGTCATGGGGAAATGCAAATTAAAACCACAATGAGATACCATTTCATACCCATTTGGATGGCTATCATCAAAATGACAGACAATACATGTTGGTAAGGGGGTGGAGAAACTAAATTTCATACAATGCTGGGGGGTGTGGTATCACTGCTTAGGAAACAGTGGCAGTTCCTCAAAAAGATTAAACATAGAGATATCACATGACCCAGCAATTCCACTCCTAGGTATAAACCCAAGAAAAAGAAAAATAGATTCACAGAGGCATTATTCTTAATAATCAAAAGTCAAAACAACCCAAATGTCCATCAATTGATGAATAAATAAAATGTATTCTAAAAAATGTAGTATCATCCAAACAATGGAATAGTATATGGGGATAAAACAAAATTAAGTACTAATACATGCTACACCATGAATAAATCTTGAAAACATGTAAGTGAAAATCATTCACTAAGGACCAAATACTACATGATTCCATCTATACGAAATGTCCAGATCAAAGCAATCTAAAGACATGGAAAGATTAATAGTTACTTAGGGCTAGGAAGATGGGGAGAGACAGACAGCTAATAGATTTATTTCGGGTGGGGGCTAAAAATGTTCTAAAACTGGATTGTGGTAATAATTATACAATTCTGAGAATATATTAAACTGTATACTTTAAATGGGTGAATTGTATGGAATGTAAATTATATCCCAATAAGGCTATATTTTAAAAAGATAGGTAGAGTACGTATATAACTCTAACAGACTAGAAAAATGGCATGAAGAGTCAATCAAAAGAAGGCAAAAAAGATAGAAAAAAAGTTTGAGAAAGGCAGAAAAAGTATACCGTAGGATTTTTTACATGCATCAAAATATAACAATTAACAGAGTAAGTGAAAATCCTAGACTAGAATTTTCCAAATAATTTTTTTAAGCCAGCAAAATGTTTACAAAAGATAAACCTAAAACATTAAGCCCTATTTTGGCATTATGGTATCTGCATTGAGTCTGAGAATGATTACAAAAAGAGAATAATCATTCAAAAATAACTGTCAAGAACATTAGGAAAACTGTATGTCAGGTATCAATATCACGAAAAGCATGCTTTCCTAAACTGCTTGCTTTTATTCCTTGTATTTTAAGGATAGTGAGAAACTTGTTTCCCTACAGCCAAATGTATGGCTTATTCTTTTAGCAATTGTACAGATAGCAATAGTACATAATTCTGTGCAAACCTTAGTTCTCATTTTGTTATTGTCTAATCATTATTACCTATCATATTGTTTTCTAGTGTATATTTTTTCTCAATTGTATTTTGTGAAGCCACCTTAAATCCTACTAAAACAGAAAATGAGTGAAAAGTTATAAAATTACTTGTTTAAAATAATTACATAAGTCTAGTATTTACAAATTAGGCAGTTCTCAAGTCTTTTTTGTCCATTCTCTTAGCAACCATTCACAACAAAGAAACTTCTTTCTCTAAGCTTATATAAAACAAGATAAAACCCTGTATTTTTTTTAAAGGGGTATGTCTGATCTCCAGCCAGATTGTTGGCTTGTTGGCAATTTAGTTACAGTTTGGACAATCTGAGGTACAGTTTAAAGAGGTCAACAATTCAAAGCAAAAGCCATTTGAAAAGCTGGTCAGTAAAAACAGATTTTTTTTTTTTTTTAAACGCAAAAACTTAAGTATTTTTTTCTTCAGTGCCTTTTAAAATTTAATCAAACTACCATTTTCTGGATGTCTTCCACTAGTTTCAATGTAAGTAGCATCAGGCAGGCAGTTTACCTGCAAAGAGCCATATTTCTATATTTTTTTTTACAAATCAAACTATAACTTAATCTCTTAAATTATGGGATGTGATTTTTGAAAATGCAAATTTTCTCAAAAACAAAATTATTACTTTGTGATAGAACAGACAAGAAATTATTTGGTCCTCTATCTATCTGCAAGTCTGGGGAGATGGAGAGTCTTCCCTAAACCCAAGGCTGTGTGATGAAAGAGCCTTTCCAGGTCAGAAGTATATGGGTTCATCATCGGTCTCTAAAATGGACTCAACTCAGTTCCGCATGGTCAGGTTCAGGTATTCACATTCTACTAGGACAGGAAGCAAAACAACAGAAAAAAATGAATGAATGAATGAATAGGTGGATGGATGGATGGATGGATAAATGAATAACACTGAAGATACAAATGAGGTCTATTAAAAAACAAAATATAGCTCCAACAATTTTAATTTCTGCAAAATTACTAGAGCTGTTAATGCCATTATATGCCACATTAAATCATTTAAAATTCAAATATTTCATTTTAAGCAATAATGCAAATTAGCAAGAAAATTTAAGTAGAGATGCAGGGCAAAGGAAAAGGGTTATTTGGTTGGCAAAAAAAAAAAAAAGGAAATTATAACTGTTTTGAACACTGCCTTGAAATTATTTTATTTCACAAGCAAAAGAGTGTTCAGTACATAACCTCTGACCTACTCCCATATGCAAATGAAGAACTAAAGTCCAAAAAGGTTAAATTACTTGACCAAGTACAGATCTCAAAATAGAATCCTAGTCTCCTATTTCTCAGTGTAGTATTACCTAACCTATCCTACACTACACCTCTCAGGGCTTCTTTCCCTCTAGTTTATCCCTTCCAAGTACAGATATCTAACAAACATAGTGGGCCTAAGGGCAGGGTTTTAGAGTTAAACTTGAAGAATCTCAGTTCCAACGCTTGAAAAGCTATAATCCTAGATATATTACTAGTGTCCTCTGAGTCTTAATTTTCCACCAGTAAAAAGATTATATTTTACCTCAGAAGGATTTCTAATATTAAAAAAAGTGTTAAATCAAGTATAAAGTATAAGACCTCATACTGCAAAAATTTATGGCATATTTTTATTAAATTAAAGCCAATTGACCAGTGAATCCATTGTAATGTCTAGAAGTCATGTTATTGGAATATGCATTATCAGAGCCCTGAAAGTTCCAAAGTTATGAAGTTGCAAAAACATAATATTATTCACCAATAAACTGACCACTAATAAAATAAAACAAGGATAACTGGTTAGAGAATGGTCTAAATACCACTTACTTTACCTATAAGGTGGGTATACAATTGTACCTAACATCTAATTTTTGAATTTACTGTAACAATCTGTACACCTCTTAATCACAGTGCCTTGTACATAGTAAATGTTCAATAAATATTATTATTATAATTAAAAAGTTAAGAGGGAACTCTCAATTTACTTAAAAATATTACCAAGGTGTGGGGGTAAGCAGAGAATAACTGAAATGAGATTGTCGTGTATTATAATTTGTAATTGTATAAATCTGATGTTGACTACATGTGTGTTCACCATTTTAGTTTATTTCCACTTTGGTATATGTTTGAAATTTTCTATTAAAAAAAGGATGAAGAGTAACAACGAAAGGATATTTTACATTAAGATGAGGTGTTTTAAAGAAACAATTTGGCAAAGTACACTAATAAAACCTAACCACTGCAGTAAAATATACAAGCAAAGAAAAGAGAAAGCCTTGGGAAATTTTTATGACATCCTCCAGAATTAGTGGTTGCCTAGAATTTGGGGTAAAGGGGAGTTGGAGGATGATGGCTAAGGGGAGTGGGGTTTCTTTCCGGGGTAATGAAAATGTCCAACAACTAACACTGGTAATACAAATACAACTACGTGACTACACTAAAACGACTGAATTGTACAGTTCAAATGGGTGAATTGTATGGTATGTAAATTCCATCTAAATAGAACTGTTCAAAAAGAATGAATGTATGATTTTCATCTCCTAAATATCTCCTGAATAATACCATTTTCTCCTTTCCCACTGTCTCTTTTTATGAACAAGTCACCATCAGCTCCTACTTGCAACTCATGTGGTCTCCTGGCATCATTTACTCCCTTCTGAGGCAACCTCAGAATGTTCTTTCACCTCTGTCTTTTGAGCACACTGTCCTCAGCCTAGGCTGCTCCCCTGCCCCACCCGCGATGCTCTGCTAGTTCCTACTCACCTTTTGGGGCCTCAGCTTAAAAACCATCACTTCTGCCAGGAGTCCCTCCCCTAATCCAGTGCATTTAGGTATGCATCCCCCCCTCCAGTACTTCGTACTTCCCCTATCACACCGTTCATCATGCTTTAGGACAAGGCAGACAGGAAGTCTTGTCTACTAAAGGCAGACAGGAATGCCTAAAGTCTTGTCAAGGCAGACAGGAATGCCTTCTCTACTAAACTGTATGTATACAACGAATAGGGGAAATTCTGTTTAATTCTAACCTCTAACATAATAGACACTCAATAAGCATTAGCTATGTGGATAAATGAATGATTGAACAAGTCCTTACCTTAAAAGGCCTTACTTTCTTCATAAGATAAAGGACAATGCACCAAATGGTAACTTCTCTGATTTTTTTCCTTTCTGATACATATTTGCAGGATGACCTCAAAATTTATATTATTTAACAGCCCTATTATTTTTAGTAAAAACAACTAACTAATGAAGATATGACTTAAGTCCATTTTTATCAGTCCTTCCTATTTGAAATAAATGAGGTTAATTAGATAAGAAAATTATCTCCAATACAAATTACCAGGTGGGAATTTTTTAAAATTATTTAACTCTATCTGTACCTTTTTAAAGTAAAATATATAAATATGCATCAAAATTAGCCCAGACAGACTGTCCTGAGCTACACTTAAGAACTCAGATTTTAAAAGATAAACTGCCTGTAAGCCAGCCTGCCTCCAGTGCCATGCGACACAGGACAGGAAGACAGCCTGCGGAAGGTTACAAAGCCAAGCCCAGGCAAAGATTAAGTTCTTTTTTTGTCTCAGGGTCCTAGACTCCCCGTTTTCTCTTGCTTCTCCTTTAATCACTCAGCTCTGGCACCACATCTAGGTTATGCCCTACACAAGTGCTGCATATTTCAAAAACAACTCCCTCTCAAACTAATTTCTGTGGCAACAGCAGCTATTTACACGGACTCCAGGTCTCCGCAAAGAAAACCTAAGAAGAAACTGGTGATCTACTGGTGTGGCTTATGTTACGATTTAGTAATCTTGCAGATGCATCTAGCCTCATGTCACAGATCTATTTCCTACCAGCCGGAACTTGACACCTCATGTACAAATTACCACAGCTAAAAAGTGATGCTGCTAAGGTTAAATTAGTGTCTTAACTTCTTGTTAAATATAAAAATCTCACACCCTCAATTAGCATTATTTAAATCTCAAAATACCATAGCTAAAAGCAAATCACTCAATGGCAATTTTAGAACACTGTTCTGTACAAGAGGCCCATCCCTGTTGAGATTCTGATGTAATCCTCTCCTCCATTTTGATCTCTTTCCAATTCTGCAGTTCTTGAAACACAGTAAGTATTCAATAAGAATTTATTAAATGAAAAATGAACGAGCCTCTAAAAGCTGCAGGTTAGAGCGGAAAGAAAGGAAAGGTACCTTTATTTATATAATGGTTACTTATAAAACTGGATATATGCCATTCATAGAGCATATATATTATGTATGCAATATTCATATATTGATTCTTAAAGAATCATGTATTCATGTACTCTATACTCATGTATTGATCCTTAAGGAATTAAAATAAAACACATTAAAATAAAAAAGAATGCAAGTTATTTTTCAGATGATTCACAGGAGACTTTGAGGATTCAGCAGTGTCCAAAGAGCATCACTCGGAACATCAGGTTGAACCAAACAATACAAAGAAAGAACAGAGAGTGGGGTGGAAGACTGGGGGGTCAAACCAGACAGTACCATTCCGTTTGTTTAAGGTTTGCTAGTTCACAGACGTACTGTTTACTTAAAGTCATGTGCCACAGACTTCATGCAAAAACTATTCTATGTACTTTGATCTATACTCCCAAAATTGAATTTACATTTAGTATATAGAGGTACACCTATATTCAACTGTAACTGTCTTGTATCCAAAGAGAAATAGTTATTAAGGTCAATAAGAACTCAAATTTTACTACTGCAGATTAAATATTTGAATTATATAGCATAAGCATAATCTTATTATTTGCAAAGAGCAAATTTTGGAAGCTGGTAGCAAGTAAATGGAAGCCTGGTACAATCATACCCTTGGAACTGCTCACCTCCACGTGGCTACCTACTGGCCCAGCAGCAAACTGTGCTCTGAGACTCCAGAGGAATGTTCCTTCCTCCCTCCTAATTACGTCTGAGGGCCTGCACTCCAGACCCCTGTCGTGCGGGGTGTCATGCAGAGTCTCTGCTCCCGCTCCCCATACAAGAACGCAGGATATGGTGAGGCCAAAAAGGAACACCCACGGAGCCATAGGCAGGGGAGTCATACCACTACGGTCTCACTGGAGGCTGGGTTCACTGGACGTGCGACCTGCTGTCCCTTTTGTCTGCAACCCACCGGCGACTCTCTTTCACTCTCCTCCACTCTCCTCGGCTCTCCTTCGTAGCCGCAGCAGTTATATTAGTGGCTAATGGCTCAATGGCTACAGCTGACGGCCAATCAGTCACAGCTGATGGCCATCTACTACCCGAGCCAGCACCCCTCCACGTGAGGCCGAGAGCCTGTAAACTACTTTCTGGGGCTCTGCCCCCACACTCCATAAGAAAATTCAAGCAGGAATTACTAACATTATTCCTTTTCCCCATCACCAACTGAGCTACAGAACTCTTCAGAATTCCAAGAATTCTCTGATCTAAAATCTTCCCTAACCCAAAACTTTATATCCCACCATACCTACCTTAACTAACTCCCTTTGCCAAAGGAACCAGGGCAATCCCCATGCAGTGAAGTGCTTATCACTGTCAAATGATAATAACAGTTAAAGGCAGATAACTAAAATATTCTGTAGAACAAATTCAAATTACATTTGGTAACATTGGTCCAAACTTCATATATATTATTTAGAAATTAATATAATTCTATGCCACGGTAATTTTCAGCTGGAGGTTATAGTACAAAGAAGATGAACACTTTTCAGATTATTCTATAATATTTATAATATAAAAAGATTTATTTAATTTAAAAATGATAAAAAATAAACACTTTATAGATCTATGGCTAGTAGACGACAAAAAGATTTATATAATCAAGACCAAAGTATATAAAACACATCCACATGAGACTGCCATGAAATACTCGAAATGCATAGCATGTTTTAAATCTAGATTATATTACAAATATCAACCTATTAGCTCTGTTCTAAGGCAAGGCCATTTTCAACATTCAGTAACCTTCTACAAAGGTTATCTTCCTGAGTCCTTTACATGAAGTAAATCCAACAATGAAAAACAAAGATTTATAAATTAGAAGACTCAGGACACTTACCAAAGAACAGAGAAGGTAAAAAACAAATGAATAGTTCCCACAAAGTGGTAACATAAGCACTTCTGAAAAGACATAAATTCAGGAGGAAAACCATATACTAATTGGAATCAAGTGTTACATAAGCAAAGACATCAAACTTTCCTCCTAAATAGTTTTCAATATAGCTGATAAAACTACTTCCTATATTCAGATAACATTTTTAAATAGCTGACTTTTTAAACATGAGTATACACACTTCACTTCTCCAGTCAATAAAAAATGTAACCAAAATCATTCATCACTACACCAATCACTCAAACCATACTTATGATTCATTTTCCACAGAAGTCCCAAGTTTCTGTTATTTACTGTCAGTTTTCCAGAGTCCTGCTACGCTATCTTATTTTCATCCGCCCTTTCTTATAACCCTTACCCTTTCCTAGAACTCTCACCCTATTTGTCCTTTGTCTTCAAACTTTGACAGTGCTTTATCCATAGAATAGCCTCTAAATAATACTACCTACTATGCTCACGCTTTCAACTCAATGGACTCTTTGTTCATTAAAATATGCCGTACAGTGCTGTGTAACCTACCAGTAAAATCACTTGTTGTTTCACGTATTAATAAAAAACAGGCAGGGAAAGGAGTTGGAGTTCAGTTTGGAGGTATTGGCAAGAACTAATGGAAGGCCAAAAAATACAACATTTTCATATCAGCCCAATTCAAGGAGAAAGTGGCATCATGTACTTTATCCCTAAAAGATTACAGGAACTTGTTTTTACTACTGCATGAATTAGTCCATGAGAAAAGCAGTGATTTTTGCTACTGTTAACACAAATAAACTCTTTTTAAAATAATTCAAAGAATAAAGCGAAAAGACAGTTTTCTAAGTAACAACACAAAAGATGTTATACACGGCAAGATTAAAGACTTTCTAGAGATTATGAAAAAGATACTAGCATAGTCATATTCCCAATGGGGTATTTTCAGTTTTTCAGTCAGTCATTATTAAAAGGCAGCAACCCAGCCCTGACATACTGTTGCCCAGTCTGGCTCTCCCTGGACAGACAGGAAGGAAAATTCCCAGCTGGACCCAAATCAATATCATAATGTTCTATGGATGATGAAGTAACTGACTATAAAATAAAAGATTAGTAATACTGTGTTTCTAAGCTAAAGTTTCAAAAAGCTAAAGAATTTATCTCTCAATAAATTATTTTGAGAAGTAGTAAGACAGGAACAAAATTAAAAAGTATGATTTGCTTAAAGCAAACAGCTTTACAATAGCACCAAGAAAATCCCCAAACATCTACTCTGCAACTTTTAAATCCTCCGATCTGTAATCTTTCCCACATTATTCTCTCCTTTAAAAAAGTTATTTTTTTAAGTTCACTGATGAGACCAAATAGCGTGTAACACGTTTTTAAAAACTCTCAAAGCAGTTCTCCTGCTTTATTTTCAACTCATTTCAAATTACTCTTCAGCAATTATTTTATGCCTTTCAGTTTACCACAAAGTCTAAAATAAAGAGTGTTGTGGATTGAATTGTGTCCATAAAAATACATAAAAATATTAAATACTGGTACCTGTGAATGTGATTTTATTTGGAAATAGGGTCTTTGCAGATATGATGGAAGTTAAGATAAGGTCATACTGGAATAGGATGGACCCAAAATCCAATTACCAGTGTACTTAGAGGGAAAGTGGGGAGTGGGGAGGGAGGGAGAGATAGAGAGAGACACAAGGAGCTCTGAAGACACAGAGGAGACACTGAGAAGAAGGCCATGTAAAGAAGGCAGAGATCGAGAGAGTTACGCGTATAATGTCACAAACCAAGGAATGCCAAGGACTGCCAGAAACCACCAGAAGCTAGAAGAGGCAAGGATGGTAGATTTGTCCCTAGAACCTTTGAAGGGAGCATGGCCCTGTCAACACCTCGATTTTGGACTTGTAGTCTCCAAAACTGTGAGAAAACATATTTCTGTTGTTTTAAGATATTCAGTTTGTGGTAATGTGCTATGGCAGCCCTAGGAAACTAATACAGGAGAGTATGGATTAACAGTTCTAAACTGCTTTACTTGTATACTGAGGGCTTAGAGACTTGCTTCCAAAAAAGAGTATGGAAAGAGAAAAATAATGGTGTTGTAGTGGGGAAATGTGGCGAACACATCTTAACAAGTAACCAAGGTTCCCATCACCAGTGGTGTCATATTATCATCATGTACCCGATAGGATCTGAGCATCTTCATCTCTGTGGTTGTCGTCCCCAAAACGATAGCCTCAGGCTAATCAGGCGCAAACATCAGAAAGATTCAATTTGAGAAACATTCTATGAAATGCCTAACCAGTCCTCCTCCAAATTGTTAGGGTCATGAAAAACAAGGATACAGTGAAAACCTGTGACAGATCAGAGGAGGTTAAGGAGACATTACAATTAAAAGTAATGTGGTCTCCTGGATAAGAACTAAGAACAGGAGGACTCAATGGAAAATTGGTGAAATTCTAATAGTCTAAAGTTTAATTTAAAAAAGGAAGCATGTCTACACATGAGCCCATATTGATACAAATAACTGAATAAGTAAACAAATGGGAAAGGGATAACTGTATCTTAAAGAATAATTCCAGATATTAAATTCAGATACTTCCTCTTCTAGAAGGTGTAGTTGAATTCTTCCCCTCTGACTTGCATCCAAAGAATAGACTACAGAAAGCGGAAACATGGTTACTATACAGTGGTCAAACCTGGCAAGCGTGGTGCTACCAGTTCCTGAACCTTTTTGAGAACGTTCAAAGGACGTGTTTTATTGTTCTGAACTAAGAAATTTAAAAATAGTTTTTGAATATTTAATAATGTTCAGTGTTATTTATTGTCAAATGATTTATCCCTCTGATCATATTAGTTTTTCCTTCATTCACTTTTTTAACTAAACTTTCTATTTTCAGTAAACTATAAATTCACATGTAATTTTAAGAAATAGTCCAGATTCTATGCTCTTCCTTCCCCATGGTAATACCATACAAAACTATAGTGCAGTATCAAAACCAGGATAGTGACATTGATACAGTCAGATAGAGAACATTTCTGTCACCACAGCACAACTCATGTTGCTCATTCCCACTTTCCCCTCCCCTTTAACTCTTGGAAACCACTAATCTCCATTTCTATAATTTTGTCATTTCAAGAATGCTGTATAAATGCAACCATACAGAACGCAGCCCTTTGGAACTGCGTTTTTTCCTCTGGAGATTCATCCAGGCTGTTGCATGTATCAATATGTTTACAGCAATGGTAGTATTGGACAGAGCACATTTTGCTTAACCATTCGCCCATTGAAAGACATCTGGATTGTTTCCAGTTTTTGGCTATGAACAATAATACAGTCCTTTGAATATTCTCAATCACAACCATTCTCCGAATAATCATATCTACGCATTAAGAATTTTAGCTCACCTTCCACGCTGTCAGAACAGGAAGTTCCAATGCCAGTGTCACCACTGTCAGAAGCTATACTATGTCTCCTGATATGGTTATTCCGATGGTTGGATGGAACAGATGTGACTTGCCACAATGGTTCATTACCAGGTAACCATGCTGATGAAGAATAATCTGTGCCTACAAAGAAAAATAGGCAAAAATTAACACATTTATAATTTCTATGAGTAGGCAAAACTGAAGGAACCTCATATCTGCATCTAGTTAGCTGAACTTTTAAACACATATTGCTGTCTTATTTGAAACGCCAAATCTATCATCTATCTGGAAATGTCAACACTCTGCTCTGGAATATTTGATATGTAAGCATGTGTGATTCTATACATAGGCATTAACTGAGAACTGGGGCTCAGGTACACTTGAACTGAATCATATTGTATGGCAATATAAGTAGAATATGCTCATGGAAGGTCAAAAAAATCTACGTTTTTTTCTACTATATTCTAACCACTTAAAGGTTAAAATTACTTTGCATTATTTTTTGTTTGTTTGTTTTTATTGGGGAATATTGGGAACAGTGTGTTTCTCCAGGGCCCATCAGCTCCAAGTCATTGTCCTTCAATCTAGTTGTGGAGGGCGCAGCTCTCCAAGTCCAGTTGCCATTTTCAATCTTAGGTGCAGGGGGCGTAGCCCACCATCCCATGCAGGAATTGAACCAGCAACCTTGCTGTTGAGAGCTCGCCCTCTAACCAACTGTGCCATCCGGCCACCCCTGCATTATTTTAATTTTTATTTCTTCAGTTATCTTTCGATAAAAGTTTAACATCACAGCATCTTCCTGGCTCTTTGCTCCATTTTCCCTTTTGAAATACATTAAATCATTATTTTTTAGCTAATTTACTCACTTTTCAATGTTCTCTTGAACATTATTTTCACTTATGTTGTCCATGTTACTTAATTTTTATTTGCCTTTTTCTGATTTATCGATCATTTTACTTTTTTGCTCATTTCATTATTTTATTGTCTATTACAATGCCAATCAAAGTATATCCATAGGCCAGTGCCAGTCTGTGAACTATTTTTATTCCACACTTTTAATACCAATATTAAAATCAAAATACATAAACAGATTAATAATAAAACAAGACCTGATGCTATTTTCTACTATATTAATCCCAACATTAAAGATTTAGTTTTAATAAAATATTATGCAACATTAATATTATTTTGAGTTTTTATTGATGTATAATCTATTTATTAAATTTGTTTGGGTTTTGTAGATATATGAAGTATATAAGTAGCCTTAAAAACTATATACATTTAAAACCTTGCTTAAAAAATACTAGACACTCCTCCTAGCTTTGAGGTCTAGAACAACCACTTAAAACTTTGTGGATTCTAGACCTCTCTCAGAATGGGATTTACCTTAATTCATGTGATTAAACACTCACACATTAAAGCACCAGGTGAAGATAATCTGTCACTAGCCCTACCCTAACTCTGATCTGTCCATATACCAACATGTTTTCTTCTATGAGCTCTGCAGGTAATATCCCATCTAGATGAACTCTCTGAACTCTTATCAAAAAGGGCAACCAGCCCATTACTTTCTCTCCCAAGCACAAATCTATTAGACATATTTCTTTTTTTACAAATACCCAGCAAACAGCATAAATAGTATGGGAGTACATATAAATAGCAACCAGAAATATGAAAAGATGTGCAATCTTATTAATAACAAGAAAAATAAAAAAGATAACGAAGCTTTTAGGTGTTTAATCTTAAAAATCTATAAAATTATCCATACTATTATATACTGACAAATATTTCAAAAATTGATGTCCAACATAGTACAGGAAATGTTCATATACTTTTGTGAATACATAAACTGATACCCACTTCAGGGTATATATCCAGAGAACAAAATCACTATCTCGAAGAGATATCTGAATTCCCATGTTCGCTGAAGCATTCACAATAGCCAAGGTATGGAAACAACCTAAGTGTCCATCAACAGATGAATGAATTAAGAACATGTGAGATGTATATATATAATAGAATATTATTCATCCATAAAATAGAAGGAAACCCTGCCATTTTCGGTAACATGTATGAACCTGGAGGGCATTATGCTAAGTGAAATAAGCCAGACAAAGAAAGACACATACTGCATAGTATAACATATGAGGAATTAAAAAACAAAAGTTAAATTCATAGAGTAAAATGGTGGTCACCATGGTCTGGGGTGTGGGAAAACAGGAAGAGACTGGTAGTACACAAACTTCCAGTTATAAGATGACTAAGTCTGAGAATCTAATGCAGAGTATGATGACTACAGCTAACAACACTGCCATGTATACTTGAAATTTGCTAAGAGAGTAGAACTTAAGTATTCTCAGCTTTAAAAAAAAGATAAACATATATGAAGTGATAAATGTGTTAATTAACTCTGGTGAGAATCCTTTCACTATGTATATTTATACCAAATCATCACGTTTACACTTTAATGTGTTATTATTGTATTCGCCTATATCTTAAGAAAGCTATGGGAATAAAAGAAATAATCCAACATTTGGGGGAGTGGAGTTACAGACAAAAGAATGTCCCTTAACAGTATTTCTAATAAGAACCAATTACAAATTAATCCAAAAGAGACAAAGGAAGAGAATTTTGGCCATTTAAATAATGAAAAATATCTAAAAGTATAAAATGCTTATGTGCCAATCTAAATAATAATATTTAATGGGAAATTCACAAATAACCTCGGATTTCATCTTGTCTAGGAATTCTCTGAACTCTTTTTACCTGTCGTTAGCTGAGCACCCACTACATGAAACTGCAGTTACCTGTTCATGTATCTGTTCTCCTTCTAGACTATAGTAATACTCATTGAGGGCAAAAACTGTATGTTCCAGATCTTATTCAGTGCTGCAGCCAGCAGATTAAATAAAGATTCAAACAAACAAAGAATGCACAGAGCAACTGGAACGAAATACAACAAAATACTATGAGCAGTTTCGTCTAGATGGTTGGATTACCAATATCTTTGACCTTTATGCTTTTATTTTTCTGGTAATTATTACTGTTGATTTTGATAATCGGGGGGAAAGCTTTATTTTTTGAAAATGCTTAACCCCTACCACTAATGTACCAAATAATTTACTTGTCATTAAGCACTGCTTAATAATTCTATACCTGTGCTAAGTAACTGTCAATGAAAGTATTTGGAGATACCTTTCCTAGAATGGGTACACAACTTTATTTGGCCTAGTTAAAATAATTATGAAGCTTTTGAATGCTGTAGGAGAGTCTACCGGGGAAACACAGCAACTCCCATACTTTGACAAAGACCAGTATGGCCTTTTTTCCAGGAAGGTATCTTCATCAAAAGAGCTCTAGAGGAAGGAAGTAGATAACATGTCCATTCACAGCAGACAAATCACTGGATCAACCAATGGGAAAAATAGATCTCCTATTTAGAACATCTTACTCTTCTAAATCAGTAACATATTTTAATTTGTTTATGAGGGTATCACAATCATCTTATTTTTGGTATTTTGCTAAACTTTTCCTTTTAAAGAAAGCAAAGCAATTAACTCAGGTTTCCCAAAATGACAATAACATAAGAAAGTGACAGAATTACCTATATAAGTTGATCTCCTCCAGCCTGAACTCAGATTTGTCTTAATCTTTAAATATGCTTTTTTTTAAAAAAAGGCCCAATATATTTTATATGCCTAGACCACTGAAGACAACAAATGTCATGAATAAAATAACATTCTCATCTTTCATTTAGATCGAATGCATTCAATCTGATAATGTGTCTTGTCTCCATTCAAGTCAATCCAGAATCACAAAGCAGTCAGAACTCACCATGAAACATGCTCACCAGGTGATATAATAAAGAAAATGTTCTCACATAATAGTTATGACTATGCTAATGAAATGGGAACTACTTAATTTCTAGACATGTGCTATGCACTTAAAAAAAGGATCTCTGACAATAAAGTCTTACCTAGGTCCTATCATATTAAAGCAATTCAATGACTGGGCAAAATCAGTTTCTCTAGAACAAAGACAAAAGCACTTCTGAAAGAATAGTAAAGATCCCATGACACCATACACTGGACTTTTCTATGGAAGACAGTATGTTACATTTTTTTTAATATCAATTTCAATTCTTTCACACAGAATACTAAATGCCCAGAGATAACCTAGTTTAAAAATTATTACTATACCTCACACTAAAAATATACGAAGATTAACATCAAATAAAGAAATAACCTGTTATATTTTATTTTCTTTCTTAAGCTTTTTTAAACTTGGAAGCAAAAATGCATACAATATCAGGTCTTCTACAATACTTTTAATATATCTGTAACTGCACTTAGAATAACTAATCTTATCTTTAATGACAACTATAAGTCAGAAGAAAATAAAAATAAGACCAGTGACAAAGCAAATTTACAATTTTACATAAAAAGCTGAATACATACTACAAATCATGAATAAAAATTGCAGTGTTTTTCAAAATGCAGGTTATCACCCATTCAGTAGATTGAGACCAACTTTTTTACATAAAATAGAACAGAACAAAACAGAAAATATCAAAACACAGTAACCCTTATATGACAGAAGATGCACGGATCTCACATTTTAACATCTCTGAAACGTTAGTAAGCACACAGTACTTTTTCCTTTTTCACAAAGTTCAGAACAGTGGCCTTCAACTGCCCCAGTTCTACTACCAATAGAAATTAATGTACAACTAAGTTAAAAGGGAATAAATCCAGGGAATACAACAACAAAAAACTGTTTTCCTTAACCCATACATTTAATCAGTTTCTGAATCAGTCCATTTCAAAAGTATTAATTAGATCTCTCTCCTCCGTCCCCACTGTCGCAGATCTTATCGTTGAGCTGGACTGCTGCAAGGATCTCCTGCCGGAGTAACTCCACTGGAGCCAGCGTCTACCCTACTATCAGACCTATCTTCTTAAAATAAATATATTTATGTCGTTCTTCTGATTTATAGGTCTGTGGGTTCCTTACTGCATATTAAACTCAAACTCACTAAGTTTGGCAAAGTTCTTCACCAGTTGGCAGCCTCACTTTCTAATACTTTGCAACCCCTGCTTCCCCCATTCCAGCTCCCCTACAAACACTCTCTAGCCACACATACCTAATCACTGCCTCTGAACAGATCAGGTTCTTTCATGACTCCAAGCTATTTCCCTTCTCAACCTTCTTTAAGAGTCCCAGTACAGATTTAATTTACTCTAAATGTTTCTCTGATTCCTCCAGATGGCATTAAATAACTACTACTTTGTGCTCTTTCCCAATATATCATTCAAAATTCCACAGGAGCATTTACTAAATTAAATTAACCCATATGTATATGACTTTCTTCTCCCTCACCAAACTGGAAACAGTGAAAGAAAACTTTTTCTTTTTTTAGTCTCACACAAAGCTGCACAGTTAGGTAGGATCTCAATAAATGTAGTCATTTTTACCACTGGGTACCCCATAAATGTTCATAGTATAAAATTAAAATTTTGTTAACTTTATAATTAGATCTAAAAAATATTCTTCCTTTTAGAAGGAGTAAAACAGTTTTTTGTTTTTTTTTTTTGGTTGTTGCTGTGTTTATTTTTAAATCCAGGAGATTTTAAACTATTCCTTGAGTTAGTTTGCATCTAAGTATCTATTTAAAGATCAGTAAACATTTTCTAAAGCAGCTAAAATTATAAATGGTTTGAGAAGCTCATGGCCAAAATTCCTAATAAACACGGGAAAATAATCTCCAACAGGGTCAAAAGACAAAAAAACATAAAAAAAAATTAAAATAGAACATTAAAACAAATTTTAAAATATCCATATTAATAGTAACCCGAGGGGGGAGACGACAGAAAAATCTTGTAGTACACTGGAGAATATCTAGCTAAGATGGAAGAAACTTAATAAGGTAATATTTATTTTCTTCATCTCAGTCCATTCCATTTCAATATTGTGTATCTCTAGGGTAAGTGACTTCAATAGTCTTATTTTTTTTTCTTTTATTATAAAATTAATAGCACAGTTTAATGGAAAAGAATGTGGGCTGTGATATCTGGCTTTCTGGGTTCAAGTTCTGTACCACCACTCATTAGCATTGAGACGTTGAGTAAGTCACTTAGACAATCTGTACCTCAGTTTCTTCACATGCAAAACGAGAAAAAATTATAACTTATTTTATAGTTATTGTGATAATTAAATATGTAAAGATATAAAAAAAGAAGTGCCAGGCATAAAAAACAGACACATAGATCAATGGAACAAGATAAAAGGCCCAGAAATAAACCCACATAATGGTCAATTTATTACAAAGGAGCCAAGAATATACAATGGGGAAAGGATAGTCTGTTCAATAAAAGGTGTAAGGAAAAATGAACAGCCACAAAAGCACGAAACTGGATCCCTATCTTATACCATGCACAAAAATCAACTCAAAATGGATTAAAGGCTTGAACATAAGACCTGAAACCATGAAACTCCTGGAAGATAAAACACAGGGCGTAAGCTCCATGACATCGGTCTTGGCAGTGATTTTTTTTTTTGGATTTAACACCAAAGCAAAGACAACAACAGCAAAAATAAACAAGCAAACTCCCTCAAATTAATAGTTTCTGCACAGCAAAGGAAACTATTAGAAAAAAGAAAAGGCAACCTACGGAATGGGAGAAAATATCTGCAAATCACATATCTGATAGGGGGTTAATATCCAAAATATATAAGGAACTCATACTCAATAGTCAAAAAACAAACAATCTGATTTAAAAATGGGCAGAGGTTCTGAATAGATATTTTTCCAAAGATATACAAATGTCCATCAGGTACAGGGAAAGGTGCTCAACATCACTAATATCAGAGAAATGCAAATCAAAACTACACTGAGATATCAGCTCACACCTGTCAGAATGACTATTATCAAAAAGACAAGAAATAACAAGTACTGGCAAGGATGTGGAGAAAAAGAAATCCTTGAAAACTACTGGTGCGCATATAAACTGGTACAGCCACTACGGAAAACAGTATAGAGGTTCCTCAAGAAACTAAAACTAGAACTACCATGTGATCCAGCAATTCCACTTCTAGGTATATATCCAAAGGAAACAAAATCACTATCTCGAAGAGATATCCCACCCCCACATTTGTGCTGCATTATTTACAACAGCCAGGACATGGAAACAATCTTAAAGTGTCCATTCACAGATGAATGGATAAAGAAAATGTGGTGCTTATATACTATGGAGTATTATCCAGCCTTAGAAAACGAAAATCCTGGCATTTATGACAGTATGTATGGACCTTAAGAGCATTATGCTACGTGAAATATGCCAGACAGAGAAAGACAACTACTGTAGGAGCATACTTAAAGGTGGAATCTAAAAACACCAACTCATGGAAAGAGAACAGATTGGTGGTTGCCAGGCACGGGGGTGGGGGAAATGGGTAAAGGTGGTCAAAAAGTACAAACTTCCTGTTGTAAGTAATTTATAACTGGGGATGCAATTTACAGCATAGTGACAATAGTTAACAATATTGTACAGTTAACAATACTGACTATAGTTAACAATACTGTAGCATATTTGAAAGCTGCTAAGAGAGTAAATCCTAAAAGTTCCCATCATAAGGAAAGAACTATAACTGTGGCAATGCATGCTAACTAAACTTACTGTAGCAATCATTTTGCAATATATACATATATCAAACTATTGTATTGTACACCTTAAACTAATACAGTGTTGTATGTAAATTACATCTCAATGAAACTGGAATTGTCCCAGAGTTTGATCCTCTACTGTCTTATCTATAGGCTCTGCTGTTTTCTCTATACCCTCTCCATGTGATTACCTTTAAATGCCATATATTTATATACATGTAACTGTCAAAATTCATCCCTCCACCTCTCCCATGTCCCTACTGAGTTCCACATTTCTATACCCAACTTCCTACTCAACATCTCACCTGCACCTCTCTAAAACGCATCTCAAACTTGACATGGCCAAAAGAGAACTCGATTACACTTATCTTCTTCACACTCTTCCCCAACTCAGGAAACGACAACCACCATCCATTATTAACTACTGAAGCCAAAACTAAGATATCATCTTTGATTCCTCTTTCCCTCATCTGCCACCTCCGAACTATCAGTAAACCTGTCAGCTTTATTTCTCAAGTTTATTCTAAACTCATTCTTTTCTCTCCAAATCCAATCTTACCACTTTAATCGAAGCCATCATCTCTCACCTAGTAATTACTGCAAAAATATTAACCGGCTTCTGTACTGCTATTTTCCCCTACCGGTCCACAGTTTCTTCCCCAACAAAAAAAGCCACAAGAGACCTATAAACACTAAGGACAAGAAATGTCTGCTTCATTCCCCGTGCATAGAAGAATGTCTGTCTCATAGTAGACACTCAATGGGCTGAGTGGAAGAACAATCATCTCCTTTACCCTTTCACAGGTAGCTTCCCCTCATGTAGAACAGAATCCAAACTTCTTACAGCGCCTTCCATTATCAGGTCTCCCTCACCTCACATACCTGCTCACTATGCTCCAGACTTTCTTGCTTTTGATATTCCTCAAACTCCCCAAACTCACTTCTACCATGAGCTGTTTCTGTATCCTCCACCTGAACACTCCTCCCCTCGTGTGTGGCTCCTTCTCACCATTCAGGGCTCAGTACAGTGTTACCTCCTCAGCGAGCCCTTCCCTGACCAGCCTGCACCAAGTAGGCTTCTCCTCCCATCCTCTACCATTTCACTCAGTTTCCTTTCGGTCGTAGTACTTAACACTGGCTGAGTTATCTTGCTGTTAGTTTACTTATAGACTGTTTATCCCCACTATAACGTAAGCTCCCTTGGAGATGGGACTGTATCTTTCAGATTCAATGATGTATACCTAGAGCCCAATGGTACAATGCCTACCACTCATAAACATTTACCAAACACTTAGGTGCCAAACACTATGCTAGGTAACAAAAAATGGATTTTTTTAATTAAAGAAAAATAGATAATGGAAGTAAAATATTGGTATAATGAGCAATTTGGTGTTCTTTTTATGTAGATCATTCCCATTCTTAAAATGAATAACCTTATACAATAACTTCCACTTTGGGGGCGGCCAGTTGGCTCAGATGGTTAGAGCGCAGTGCTCGTAACACCAATGTCGCCGGTTCGATTCCCACATGGGCCAGTGAGCTGTGCCCTCCACAAATAGACTGAAAACAACAACTTGACTTGGAGCTGATGGGTCCTGGCAAAATACACTGTTCCCCAATATTACCCAACAACAACAAAAAATGCTTATAAATAAATAAATTCCACTTTGTAGAATATTATTTTGCTAGTGTGCAATATGAATATCCTTAAAGTAGAAATAATAATTAGTATCTAATTGTAGCTTTAGAAATTATCTAGAATGATCACGTTCTTCATTTTTCAATGCACAATTTGAGGGAACTAATTAAGCTTTCACTCAATAAAACACTACCTAGGAGACTTCACATCTTCACCTTTTACTCAGTATATATATATATATATAGAGAGAGAGAGTACATATGTGTATATGTATATAAAACACATTTTATCCAGTCAGAAAAATCATGACTCTGTAAAGTCTTTCTGTGCTCAAAATGCAGAAATATTTTTCACAATATGAAAAAAGAGGTTGTCAACTCACCATTTATTGCCTGGCCTCAAATTAATTTACCAGATTCATTCAAGCCAAGAAGTGATTGAATCTCAATTACTAATCAAGTTCATTTTACGAAACTCATCACTGAAGTTGAAATTCACTCTTCACCCCCCCCCAGTTCCTATTATAAAAGAACATGTCTAACTGAGTTTAAGCAAAAGAGTTATGTTTCACTGTTACCACATTACTTTTAGGTCCATCTAATTAAGAACAGCAGCAGAAAACCTTAGTATTTGATGTAGTCATACCAGTTATTGCTACTACCATTATGACATCACTAAACACCTTATGGTAATGCATCAACAAGGAAGAGGAAGATTTAAAGCTCCAGGCACTGAACAAATAACATTTTTTCAGATCATGTGTCTTCCATAACATTTTTATTTTTAGCACATTTTAAAAACTGTCATACCCTACCTTTAAATGTTAATGGCTGAATATATTAATATTTCATGTATAACAAATAAACAGGAAGTAACAAATTCAGTATAACTAGATATAACTACTCAAAATATCACTATACCATACTAGATTTTTGAAGCCTAAAGGAAATTCATCCATTCTTCACCCAACTTTGAAACTATTATACATTTTGAATAACAGGATATTCTCAAACACACTCAACCAAATGCATAAAAGACATAACACATGTTCTATTTAAAATTAACTTTCTAATCACACTTTCCAATAGAAAAAAGGGGCAGGGGTTGTTTGATTGTATGGAAATATTCATCTAATTTTCACTTATAATATAGTTACTCTATAAAGCTGAAAAATTGTTGATAAAGTCATAATAAAATTAAATCCTAAAGCAAAGTTTAAAAGTTCAGTATTTTCCAAACCACATGTTATTATTCCTATTTGTTTTTATTGTTATTACCTTAAAAAGAAAGTTTCCTCCAATCTTTTAGAATATTAGTTCTATGTTACCTGTGGTTTTCCCTTTAGTTACATATTTGTATAAACAAACCAGTTTTAGGACACCTAAAATATCCGTTTTCACACTGGCTCTCGGGACTAAAATGATTGCTGATAAATTCAATCAGAAGTCTGGTTTTCTTTTTTTCAGAAAAGCCCTAAAATCGCTCAACTTAGTCAAAAGGCATACTGGACAATATTTCAAAAATACAAATTTTCTTCAAATTCTCAGAAAGGAAAAAAAATCCCTACATGAATCAACTGAGAGGTCATTATCTTGACCTTTACCATCTGTTCATTTGCTACGGAAACCACACTTAAAAGTTTTTCATCTAATGTATAACTTTTTAAAACTAAATTTTAAATAGAGAATAAACATAACAAATAATTACTATTTGTCACTATTACTGTGAAAGTAATCAATTATCAGCATAGAGCTGAAAAAAATTCCTGACTTACAGTTTGTCACTGTCAAAGCTGAAATAAAATGTATGCTTTGTAAAGATATACTGTCCAAATTCCTTAAACTGGGGTAGCATTTATAAAATACCTTCTTTCATTATATTCTTTGCCACAGCAAAGGTTTAGAGACTACAATATAACCTGTCTTCAGTTAACCTCTAAGCACTGTTTTCTTTCTCACAGAAAACAATAGAAAAATTGATACAATGCTTTAGTGATAGTATACCTCCAAACATATTATTACAAATAAATTTTAAGAGGTTAGGTTACAAAGGCATTACGGATGACTTTTGACATGTATGAATTATTGAAACCACTCCCTCTAGCCCCTTAGGGATAAAGAAATATCTTCTCACTCACTGAAGTTACTTTGATTTCAGAATTTGTAAATACACAGTAAGTACCTCTGAACTGCTGTCTCCTCTTCTTAGGACAAATATTATACATTTTAGAGAAAATAATTCCCTACTTATATTGTTATCACGAAACTCATGCCTACGTTAAATTCTATCATTTCTAGAAGTGCTGCATGACCAAATTTAACAGAATGATTTCAAATCTAACCCTGGATTGCTAAAAAGGTGGATCTTGTGTTCTCACCAAACACACACACACACACACACACACACACACACACACACACACAGAGTAACTATGTGAGGTGATGAAAATGTTAACTAGTTTGATTATGGAGATCATTTCGGAATGTATACATAAAAAGCATCAAGGTGTACAACTTGAAATTATATAAAATTTCTATTTGTCATAGAATTGCATTATTTGACACTTTAAGTAGCAATCTGAGTTTGTAGCTGATATTCTATAAATAGCAAAAAATATTACCAGCAAAAAATCACTTCTAAATGCTGTTTCTGTTCTGTTTTGTAGTCTTGAAAATGTTTACAATAATGTCAGTTACACAATTACAGAGCAAACATTTTGTGGAACAACGTTGCTTAATAGTTGAGTTCCAGAACCATTTAATATTGTAGAAAAATGTATATATGTGAATATGGTAGGTTTTTTTCTGGATAAAAGGTTCATATAACTTTCAGCTTCTCAAAGAGGTCCAAAACTCAATTAAAATTAAAATGCCTGGAGGAAATGTCAACATTAGACTGCTTGTCACAGGCAACCCAAGCCTATTTTTTTCATCCCATATCAGGGGAAGATTTATCCTAATTTGGAGGCTCCTACACAACTTCTGAGCGATGCAGGCATGAAATGGCTGTCCGACACAAACAGCTCCCTTTGCACAGCCAAGGCGGCAAACCCCAAATTTTGCTTGAAGGGGAAAGGGGAAGGATTAACACTCTCGTTGCTCAAACATCGGTTGGCTCTTGCAGGACGTGTCATCCCTTTACTCCGAAGAGGGATGCGGGTTGGTGACCAGATTTCAGCGAGGGGCTGAAGTCCCCTTGGGAGTCACTTGCAGCGACGGCATCACAGCAGCCCCCCCCCCCCCGCCCCTAAAGTAGAGGCTGCGGGCGTGGGCGCAGCAGACCCTGGCCCCCCGGAGGCGCGCTCTAAATCGCTGCCGCGCAGCACGGTCGCAGCGACCTTCCCGCAGGGGCTCCCCGGAGCCCCGTTATCCATGTCCGCCACACACCCCACGAGGGAAAAGGAGAAGGACAAAGCCCAAACCAAGGAGGCCCCGGAGAGCTTCAGGATGGGGCGTGGGGGCCGTGATGCGGGGCGGACGGAGGCCCGCCAGATGTCAGCCGGCGCGGCCGCGGGGCCGGCAGCTGGGAGGAAACACGCCGCGCGGGCGGTCGCGCCGCGGCGTCGGGGCGGCGGCCGGGGGCAGCCAGGCCTGAGGAGGAAGGGGAGCGGCGGCGGGGTCCCGAGGCGCCGCGGTCGGCCGCGACCCCCACCCTAGCCCGGGGACTGTCCCGTTACTTACCCGCTGGGAAGCTGCGGGCTCCGCCCGGGCTGTCTCGGCCGCCGGCCTCAGGGGCCAGGAAGCGCCCCCACATCGCGGGCGGGTGGGCCGGGGGCGCCCGACTCCCCACGTCCGTTCTCCGCCGCCTTCGCCTCCTGCTTCTTCGGCGGCGGAAACTTGTGCGAAGCCTGGGCCGCGGCGGCACCGGCGGGAGGGCGGGTTGGCTAACGGCTGCTCAAAGACCGGCGGGGAGCACAGGGGCCAGATTCGCCGCGACTGCGGCGGCGGCGGCGGCTGCCATGGCCGAACCTGCTGGGCTGAGGCCCGGGTCGGGGAAGCGGCGGCTCCGCGAGGACGGCTGCTCTGTTCCCAGCTGAGCTCCGGCTCAGCGGCTCCAGGCGAAGTTGCAGCTGCGGCTTCTCTCTGCCCCCTCCGCCCGCGGAGTCAGAGCCCGAGCTGGGCCGGGGGCGGGGCCTGGCGGGGGCGGGGCCTCGGGCGCTTACATAAGGCGTGCGCTGCGCGGGGCGGAGACTGCGGGCAGGTCGCAGTTGGTACCCTAATGAGCTTTTGCTCTGCAAGTGGCGGCTAGTTCGGCCCGACCCACCAGCTGCGCCCCTCCTTCCCCATCCGGCGCCCTGGGAGATGAGAAGAGGGCGATAACGTGGCTCGGGGCCCTTTCTTTCAGTACCCCCACTCCTTTTGGTAAACTGTCATGCCCTCCGGGGCACCTCTCCGAAAGACACCTGGAAGACCTGCCTTCCCAGCACTATTGCTGAGATAAAGAGACCAATCCAGGAAGGGTTGGGGGACTCCCAGTCTCATTTGGAATTGGGATTAAAATCATCATAATGAGTTACACAAAAATCGTTTATAAATCATTGCGGGGGGGGGCAGGGGGTAGAAAAGAGGTCGTTTTCCTTAACTCGAACATTCAATGGAGGGGGAGAGAAGTAAAACAGCTGCAACACAGAGATGTGCACAGTTAAAAGCAGAGGCAAAAAAATACCCAAAGGTGATTAGTACCAGGGGGTTCAGGGAAGAGCTGTGAATTTTAATCTAGTAGCCCAGTTGTGGGGACAGAGTCCCAGAGAGCAGTTTCCAGGCTCTTGGCCTCACATGGAAAGGTGTTGGGACAGGTAGTAGGTGGCCATCATCTGTAACTCACTGGCCATCAGCTGTTACCAGTTAGCCATTAGCCACTAATATAACGACCGTGGCTTTGCTAGGAGGTTGGTTGGCAGAGAAGCAGACGGCAGATTGCGGATCTTGTGGCTCTTGCTTCCTGTGTCTCCAACCCAGCCACCAGCAAGAATATAGTGGTATGACGCCCCTACCTATGGCTCTGTTGGTGTTCCTTTTTGGCCTCGCCATATCCTGCATTCTTGTGTGGACGCTGCATCACACCAATGTTTCAGATACCAGAAAGGAGTCAAAATGGCAGCAAAGTCTGTAATGGGAGTGTAATTCCTTTTACCACCCACACTGTCATGTTCCTCCTCTGCCTGGTCAGTTCTCACATTTCACCTGAACCCAGATGGCATGAGCAAGTATCCGAGGAAGGACAAAAGGGTGTGGCATCCACTTTTATAAATCTTACTTCTCATTGGCAATATTATAATCCTTCAGACATTTAGATACAAAATAGGTCATTTAATAAATATTGGTCGAGCACTGCTAGGAGGAATAGTCTACTCTTGGCAGATGAATCAGAAGTAAACCACAAAAAAGTCCCTACGCTCAATAGGCTTTGAGTCCAGTGATGTTTTTACCTGTTTTTGAAGTTTGCTAACAAAGTTTCCTATTAACTGGGAAATACTCCTTCAAATTTTTAGAGGTTAAATTTAGAGGTGTGTAGTCTATCACTTACCACATTTGTGTTGTAATTCATCTGATTGCAGTTTTACATTTAGTCTCCCTCTGGTAGAATTCCACTTATTTCTCCAAATTTTAAGCAGTTGGCCAAGGTTCAACTTTTCCTGAGAACAGAAATTAACAGAAACATCAAAGAAAAATGGGATTGTTTTCTCTTCCTGATTTAAATGTGCATTAGCTCATTTAATAGGACACTTGAATAGGTTCAAAAAGAAACCTAGAAATATAAATTCCAAAAAGAATTATCAGAAGCTATAAAACTACAGTTGACTGTGAACAACATGGGTTTGAACCATGCAGGTCCACTTATACGCATATTTTTTCCATATACATACAGTCAGCATCTGTATCCCCAGGGCTTCAAATCTACAAATTCAACCAACTGCAGATGGAAAACAGTATCTTCCATCCGCATTTGGGTATCCGTGGATGTGAAGGCTGACTGTATGCATTGTCCTACGCCATTTTGTATAAGGGTCTCTGTGGATTTGGGTACTCTGCAGGTTCCTGAAACCAATCCCCCGTGGATTCCGAGGGACCCCGGGAGTCAAAAGTTATACCCTAATTGCCACTGGGTAGGAGGAGTCCATGCCCCTAATCCCTACATTGTGCAAGGGTCAACTGTATAGCAGAGTATCCTTTTTTTCATGATTTATAGTTACTATAGTCTCATATTAGTTACATTTATTAAATACCAATCATTTTTATACAGTTCTAAGAAATGTATGAACTATTACTGCCATATCTTGGTCCTTTGTGATTTAAAAATATACTTATTTGTTATTCCAAAACTCTGCTAACTTCCACTCAATTCAAAGCAGTATTTTTAAAAAATCATTTACTCAGGTTTTTCTACATGATTTTATCCATGTGAAAGGCATGCTATTACACACCAAAAAAAAAGTATATATGAAGTTGACACTATATAAGATATTTCAATGTGTTTTTCAGTTTTTCAGCGTATAGTAAAAACGTGTTGCTATTTTTGGCAGTTGGCAGCAAAGATAAAATATTTTTGCGTTCCTACTATTTAAACTTGGAAGGACAGAACTCTAAACCAATTAAAATAATTGAAATATTAAGTGAAAATTTATATGAAGTAATAGTATACGAAGTAAACTGTAACCATCCATTTTTTCAATGATATGGATTCTGAGTATATACTGAACTAACATTTCCCCCCACATCTGTGATACACCCAGTATCCATAGTTCTCAGAATGATTAAATTTATCATAGCACAAGATCGTAAGCAGAGATAATACAGTAAGTTATGAAAATAGTGACTTTGTATGTGTGTGAATATATATAAATTTGTTGCTTACATGAAATTCAGATACTTAATGTTTTGTGAGGGACTTTTAAAAATATAAACTAGATCACAAAGAGGAAAATAGTACCTAAAGCACCATATTTAGTATCAAACCATGTTAAACTCTTCATTTAAAATGTTGCATTCAAAAAAAGATTATTTAAAAATGAAAGATAAATGTTGCATTCATAAATCTTAAATTCTTTGGATACGAATCTCTAAACAGATTAAGTTGAATTATCTTACATGTAGTTTTCTTATATAAATTTATCATATTTGACAAATTACCAGAGAACTAAAGAGTGATATAACAATGGATAAAAGTAATATTTTAAAAATAAAAGAAAATCTTGTACATAATATGGGGAAACCTCAAGAGAATTTCATGTTTACAAAAATGTAAAATAGCAAAACCAACAAAATGTAGAAAAATTAAACCAATCAATAATAATTGAAATAGTTCCTAAAGAACAATTGCTATTTAATAGAAATAGATTTGTACATAAAGTCTAAAATTCCAAGCAACAGTTCATTCTGGTGTATCAAGGGTGTAACAAGGACCATAGCATATGAGTATAACCTCTTCTAGACCATAAAAATGACAAGTTAATGAATTTATTACGGGTTGTTATAATTTCAAATAATCATTTATAATAACAACAAAAAAAAAGAAAACTAAGAAACTGTGTTTTGATGATGGATTTGAAAATTTTAACTAGATTCCTGGCAGACACATTCAACTATACAAAGGTGAATAGGAAACATATAGGTTACTTAACCTGTCTGTGCTTCAGTTTCCTCATTTGCAATTTGGGGGTTATAATAGTAACTACCTCATAGGATTATTGTGGGGATGAAATGAGTTAATATTTGTAAAGTGCTTAGAACATATAAGTATGCAACTACATTGGTAATATAGACATGCAGTCTAGAAATGGAGCTCTGAGAAAGAATAACATCCATTGGTATATCCAGGTCAGTTATAGATGATGCTTTGCATACATGTATCAGAATGGAGTAAACTACTGATTGACATCTTTTCCTGACCCTTTGAGGTTACTATTATACAAATTAGTCCAGGGATTATGGTGAAATGGTACACTCTTGAGAAATATTTACCAAATTCTTTGGGGCCAAACTTATTGATGCCTTCATTCTAGGCTGTGATTCCCTGAACTTCCCCTGTGGATGTCTGCTCAGCTATTGGGTTTCCTGCCCTGCCTGGCACTACCAAAATAGAGGAAGGAAGTTGTGGAGAGGTGGCCAGATGGTTTGTCCAAGCCAAGGAGGCAAGGACACCTTATCTCAAGTCCCTGATACCTGGGAGATACAGAAAATGAATTCCACCTGCACCTATGACTCCAGAGTTGGGTTGCAATGGCCAATGAGAAAATAGGTAAGATATGTACCACTGAATCACTGAGTAGTGCTTTGGCTGGGAGGTGAGGCTGGGAGGGATGGAATTCAGCCAAAAGATGAGTCTTCCAAGGGACCATCAATGTTTACTGGAACTGCTTAGGACTGATGTCTTTGTCAATGGAACTTATTATGGTCACTATCTGGTCATACCATGTTTCCCAGAAAATAAGACCTACCCTGAAAATAAGCCCCAGTTAAGATCATCAGCCAGAGGGACGCATTTTGTACATTATGACAATGTTCCAGAAGATGACATGACTGTATTTGAATAAATGTAGATTGTTGTACATGAAAAAATAAGACATCCCATGAAAACATGCCTTAATGCATCTTTTGGAGCAAAAAATTAATATAAGACCTGGTCTTATTTTCAAGGAAATACGGTATAAGACCCGGTCTTATTTTCGGGGTAACACGGCACTAAACCTATAGAAAAGATGCAAGGCCATTCACAATGAAAGACAGCAATCTTTACAATGTATAAAGAGACAAATTCTTCTCTGCCTGTCTTCCTTTTCAGACACCAGAGGGATAAATGGAAGGAGGGAAGTGTGGAGTTCAAGAAAGCAGATCATGCCTTCACTAACACACACACACACAGAGAGAGAGAGAGAGAGAGAGAGAGAGAGAGAGCCTCCTAGCTAACCTGCACTGTAGAGAAAAGGACAGTTTAAATAACTTCAAATGTCCAAAACATTAGGGCATTGGATTGAGATGTAGTCAGTGGGAAGGGGGGTTTTCAAAAGAGTACAGTTGGAAACAGTTAGTGGGGAAAAATAACTTAGAATATATACTTTCAATGATTTGAGACTTCTCACTAAACCAGTTACACATTTTCTGTAATCCTCAAAACAATCTGTAATCAACAGTTAATATTAGCTCCATTTTAAAGACTGAGAAAGAAGATCCAGAGAAGTAAGGCCTACATGCAGTAAAGATGTCTAGAATTCAAATTTAATCTATATGACCCAAATCTCATGCTTTTCCCATCATGCTCTTCAACATGTTGCAAAACAAAAATTATAAGATGTTTCTTCAGATGCCATGTGAGAAGGAAATACCTAATTATAGGATTTCTGTATAGTGTTTAGGGTTCAGCTAAGATTGGAAACCATGGAACATTAATCAGTGATGTGTGATTTTCTTTAGCTGCAGCCAGCAATCTGAGTATAGGAATAAAGAAGGCAGATAGATAAATAGGGTTTTGCAGGGTGGGCACTTGGGGACAAAGAGACAAGGAATTTACGGATATTGGCTGGAGAACTGATGAGGTGATAGGGAACTGAGGCTAGCCTATCTGGAGAAAAGAGTGAAATCAAGGGAGGGCTGAATGTTGAAAGAAGGTTAGTGGTAAAACAGAGGTGGGGCAGTGGAGGAATTAATCTGTGAGGCAGCATTGGAGTTGCAGCTCTCTGATCTCTCAGAAAGATCTTGATGTTCAGCTGCAAGGAGTGCAGTTGGCTGATAGCCTCCAGCTATCAGCACCTTTGGGATCTGCCTCAGCTCTTCAGTGGATGCCACACTTTTCCTGGATAGCCCCAGCCAGTGACTGAGCACCATGGAGACACTGGGGCCTGCCGTTCTTTCCCATGCAGAACCTTCTAATCATCAGCCTGTTCTCTAGCTCTCCGCTGGGCTGACTGAGACCTTGTCAGATTTGCGTTGTTGTCTGAGCCTTTCATTTCCAATCTCATTCCCTTTTTATCTTTTACAGGTGTTACCCTCCAGTAAACCTCTTGCACTCCTAACTCCATTTTAGCATCTACTTCCCAGAGAAACCAGCTAAAACAATCTGTGAAGATAAAGATATAAAGGAGTTGGGTTTTCATCTATTTATTTAGTTTAAATAGTAAAGTGAGGGTTCCATAGAGCATGATGAAAAGATTTCTGAGGACAGTAAACCATAGCTGGGTCACCAGGAAGGTGGCACATAGCAACATGGACTGAAACCATCCAATAGTATAGATAAATAGCGCCTTACATTTTGAACAGCAGAGGAAGGCAGGATTGAGAGGAACAACAGGTTTAAATGAACTCAGAATACACTTGGGCACACATGAAATTCAGGGTAAAAAGTTCTCAATAGTCCTGACTGGGCTGGTCCTGGCAACTAATGTCCCAGTTAGAAAAATTTGCCACTCTCCCAAGTACTTCCAGGAGCAAAGTATAAATGTGTGAAACTTATTGAATTCGTTGATGTCAACAGGATTTTAATTAGTTAAGAGTAATTAATTGTTTACAACTTCACTATCCAAATAATTTTAAAACATTAAGACAGTTTTCATAGTAACTTCCTTACTTCTAGGTAGTAGAAAAGAATTCAATGCAATAACTCTGTTAAATTTAGTACGCTTTCATTCCAAATAATTTTCCCCATATTGCTTACACAATGGAAGAATGACGGGATCTCTGAAACTGCAAACAGAGTTAATAGCACTAAAACAATACCTAAAGTGATCTAGACTAGTATAAGGTAGTATAAGGGTTGGAACTTTTTGCTAAAATTTCAATGGAGATCTGGAATTTTAACAAGTATAATATATTCAGAAAATGAAACACAAGTCCAGCTACACTTTTCAGTTTTTGGGGGGAATAAATTACTTATCTTTATGCTTTTTCTGATTGTAAAAATAATACATATTAACAAACAGAAAGAAGATAGTATAAAAATATTCACTACTGAGTTATTTAGTAAATATTTGTTGAGCGCCTAAGTTGGGCCACTATAACCCCTTATAGCTTTTGAATATCCTATTGTGTAAACATACATATATATTTATTAGGTAATAGTGGTTTGGGTTTGTTGTTTTTTGTGTGTTTTTTTTTAACCCCAGTTACCTCTCAGAAAAGATAGAGTCACTTTGTACTTCAGTTCTTACAGTTTTTCATATTATGGGTCACTCTCTTAATTACTTAATTTTGATGAACAGCATATTGATTGGAAAAGTCACTTAGCCTAACATAAATTAAATCTGTAAAATATGGAATGTGCATTTTTTAAAAAAAGATAAATGAGCTTTTAAAATGACTTTAAAATGTAGTACAATAATTATTTTGTTGTAGTGGAGCTAAATATATTTTAAATATGACAGTGGAAAAAGCAACATATCTAAATTAGTATATTTTATAAATATAAGTAAACTAATATTCTGTGGACATTTATTTCCCTTACATCTCAAAATTTTAACATATCAAGCTGTTCCAATCACATTTTTGAAAATGCATCTGAAAACAAATGGGATCTCCTTATATTTGGCTATATCTAGGCTAAACTAATTAAAATTAATTAATTAAAATTCGTCTTTTTTCCCTCTCTAGTTTGAGGCATAGACAAGGTATTTTTTAAACATTTCTAATATTTTGTAATGCTGTGTTCAAGGAATCTATATTTAACACACTACTCAAAGCTGAATTCAGAAAGAATAACATCTTACAGACTTTTCTTACAACCCAGTAAGACTTAAATTTTTTAAAAAAAACATAGCAGAATAGCTAATTTGTACTTTCATTCTAGTAATTGAGATGTTTTGCTCTTTCATGTTGTATGCACCTCAAGTCACCAATTATTGAACTGCAAATGAAAGTACAAAAAAACTACCCAAATATCAAATACATTCATTATCATAAGTTCTCACAGAGAATATGAGGTGAATTAACCATGAACAAAGCATCTACAATTAAATTTTCACTCTTCACACATGTACTGTGAATGACGACAAAATACGTATATTTGATATACGTGAAGTAATATGATGTTTTCCTAATTGGGATACAAATCTTTATATTAATTGGTCTTGATATTAATTAACTAGGTCCTTTTTTTTTTCTGTTACAGATAATTTTCTAATGAAGTTATGGAGCAAAGTGTAGCCTGAGTAAAATTGGGCAAGTTACTTGTACTGTGAAAGATTGATAAAGGATAACTGTTTTCAACTGAGGCCAAAAGATAGCGGTTAGCATTTATTTTCCAGGGGACTCGGGGCATTTGATCAGCATTGGGGGAGAATAGAGCGAAAAGGCATTATCTAGAGCATTCCGTGCAGCAGTTGCCTGAACACTGCTGCCTTCTTTGCTCACCCTTGGACATCAGTCTGGTTCTGGCCAAGGCCCAAGAGCTAAGTTTCAGATCATGGCAGGCTTAGGAGAACAGTGCAGACTGGAACATCTAATCCCACCCTGGCTTGCCCTAAAATGGCCCCTGAATTTGTCCAGCTCCTGAACCGGCTGCCCAAAACTGGTTCTAGAAAATCGAAGCATAGAAGAGCACAGCCACGTTTGCCCCAGTTTCGAGTTTGGGTTTTACCATATTATTTTTTTAAAGAATTTTCATCTTCCCATATACCATCTTGTAAAACAGATTGCTTAAAATTTCTTGGAGGAAATGAATCATAGTCAGCAAGCAGATGAGAGTGTGCATATCCGTGTTTCCAGGGCAGAGGTAGTTACTACCCTTTAAGTACCTACCTGCTATGCAGGATGCCGGTACGAGGCACTGTAGTGTTTCTGTTGCCTTTTCATGCAGATGGTCATGATGAATGTCGTTAAAATGTTTTGGGACATGTGGGCATTCTCCTGCTAATATAACCTCTATTAGGAGGTAACCCTGTAGGCTATGAGGGGTCTTTCTGCTGCTGTGGCGACTGCTGGCCTCCAGGAGAAGGTGTCCGCTGAAGGAGGCCTCAAGTGAGAGCCAGTGAAGCTCATATGTCTTGATCCCTTTTCAGATACTGGCAAAGGGCCAGACCCAGAGTACTGCTACAGTGAGTAGCTGGCTAAATTGGCAGATAGCCAGGTGAGGAGCAGACTTTCATTTATAAAGTGATGGTTTTCATAGACTCCCAGTAACCATACTGCTACTTATGTGAACCCTGCGGTTTCTGGAAGAAAAAATGAACTAGATTATTCTCCTATTGGAATAAAACCAAAACGAACACTGGATGTAGGTTAGCAGGATCTATACTAGTCTTTTAAAAATACTTCAGCATTTATTTCACTAAACAGCCTTTGCAATATCCTGTGTCCGTTAACTCACACTTTTCCTGACTCTTGAGATGTTCTCTGCTCCCTCCTTTCACCAGGCCCCCAGGGCTTTGTGATATCTGTAACTGCCTCATTAACCCTCTGAATCTGGTTTTCTTATATATGATAAGCAGAATGTCACTTAATGTGAGAGATGTCAGAATATTCAAAGAAAAAAATGGGTATTGATAAACTGAGAAAAATATGATTACAATAATGTGACATCGTAAAACTGTAGTTTAAGATTTGTATAAACAAAACTGATATTTATTAATGTTTCCTATTATGCATACAAGAGTACACTATAATCTATATCCAGAGTACTTCTTTCTTGTGTCTTGAAAAAAATTAAAAATAATATTTGTGAAATAGTTTAAAGTATTTTAATAAAGTTTATTATTTTTTAATTAATTTTTATAAATAATAAAATTTTAATCCTACTCCAGCTAACTATTAGTAAATACTCAGGTTCATTATGGGATGATTTTAGTTAAAATGTTTATGATTAATATATTAAAATGGACTGGAATTTGGATGCAGGAATTGCTAAAGATCTTTATTTTGTCTTATTAAAGAAATCAGAAAAAAATATCAAGCCTAGAGATCTCAAATAATGTACGTATATAATTATATTATAATTAGCAACATTATTTGTTGAACTTAAGAGTATATCTTGTTTTATAAAAGCAATAAATATTTCATACAGAATATTCATGAAAAATAGAGAAGGAAAACAATTACAAATTAGAGAGAAACTGGGATCTATCTATGATTGAATTAAAGAACAGTGGTAAAACTACTTCCTAGACCTACTGTATCATGAAATAACTTGTTAGGTTTCAGAGGTGTTGGAGCTGCAGCAAATATATGCAAAATGTGAGGTGTTGGCACCAAAAACCCAGGTTCAGACATAGCTCTGCTCCCTGCTAGCTGTGGACCTCTTTGGCTCATTTGCTCATTTGTCAAGGGGAATTGTTGTAGTACTATTTCATAAAGCTGTTGTAAGTAGCAAACATGATCATGTTTGATAAAGCGTTTCACAAGTTTTAGGTAATCTAATCTTTTTAGGAAGGACAGGAGAAAATAATTCAAAAGAAAAACTGGAGTAATAATGAAAGGTATTATTGAGTGCTGAGCACTGTGCCAAGAATTTTACTTGCACTGTCTCATTTCATCTTTATAACAACATGATAAAGAATAGTAGACATGGTTATTATCTCCATTTTATAGATGAGGAAACTGAGGTACAGAGAGGTCCAAGAAGACATGTTTAGCAAGTGGAAGAGCAGAAATTCAAAGTCAGTTCTACCTGATTCTAGAACCTGAAGTTGATTACTAACTTCATTAGTAATCAAAGATTTAACAATTAAAAGGTACAGAAATGGGGCGGCTGAATGGCTCAGTTGGTTAGAGCGCGAGCTCTGAACGATAGGGTTGCTGGTTCAATTCCCACATGGGCCAGTGAGCTGCACCCTCCACAACTGGATTGAAGACAACGAGCTGCCACAGAGATGCAAGAGGGGCGATGGCCGGATAGCTCAGTTGGTTAGAGCACGAGCTCTCAACAACAAGGTTGCAGGTTCAATTCCCACATGGGATGGTGGGCTGTGTCCCCTGCAACTAAGATTGAAATTGGCAACTGGACTTGGACCTGAGCTGCACCCTCCACAACTAGATTGAAGGACAATGACTTGGAGCTGATGGGCCCTGGAGAAACACACTGTTCCCCAATATTCCCCAATAATTTTTTGTTTTAAGATATAGAAATGGAAATGCAAACGAATGATAAACATTCAATTCTAGCTGTCTGTGGAGAGGAAGGGAAAAAGTGAAATTGAGAAGGGGTTATACAAAGACTTCAAAACCACAAAAATAATCATACTCTTTGGTTTAGTAATTTTCTTTTAGGGACACTGTCATAAGAAAAAATATCAAAATATGCATGTATATATACATATTAATACATACACTGAGAAAAACTATATGCATAAAGATGTCAACTACAGTATTATTTATTATAGTGGAATATAATAAACAACCTAAAATTTTAACAATAGTCAATATTATGCACCCTTTAAAGTAATATACTCATATTTATGAAGGCTATATAGCAATTCGCAAAATGGCTGCGATGTAACATTAGATGAAAAAAGTCAAAATATAAAATTGCATATCCACTGGAATTAAATCAATGAAAAATAAAAGCATAGAAAAAAAGTTTAGAAAGAAACATCCTGAAATAGTGCCTACAGAATTAGTGTTAGGATGACGAGATTGTGAATACTTTCCTTTCCTCTTCCAAATTTTTGAGAACATTGGTTTCTGGCATATTGTTTTTGTAATGTAACATTATTACATAGTACAAACCCAGCTTTGGAAATACTGAGATATATAAAAAAAAAATAATCTAGAATCCAAGGGAGAGGATGAAGAGTTCCAGGAAGGTTGTAGACAATGCACAGTCAATGTAGGAGTTCAGAAGAAGGGGAGATGCATCAGGCTGGGGTCTTCAGGAATGCTTCCTGAAGGAGGGGCTGTCAGTGGGCTTCAATAATTGGTAGAGGAGGTAAGAGCTGGGGACTAGGAGAGGACCTAAAGGAAGGGGGCGTCTGAGCTGCAAAATTAGAAAGATGGAGATGACTGCAAGAAACAGCTCTTCATGTCATGGAAACTGTTATTTTCAGGTTTTATCTGCTGATTTTTTTTTTTTTTTCAGAAAATGTGGTGACTTTAAAATTGTCACAGTTGAATTAATTCCTCAAAACAACTGGTTGTAGAATCATAGCAACATTATTGTGAGTTGTGCTTCTGGCTCCAAATCTTTCATCTAAAAATAATCGCAATGACTACATCTTGGGAAAACAAAGCCATTACCTATTCTTGTGCTCTAGCTATCTTGGTCGTCACTTACTGGAAAATGGATCATGGGTAAAATAACTGCATGTTTTTAGAACACTGCTTGTCACTCTTACCTTAACTGAGTTGATTAATGAAGTAATTTTAAAACTCTTAGTCTACAGGCATTCTCTGAAGCATGAACATGACTTAGGAACAATCTTTTATAATCGCACAAGCGTGCCTGTGCTCCCCAATTGTCCCAGCCCTGGCAATCCTGAAAGCCAGTGTTGTTCGCTCAGGGAGTGTATTTTCTTGCGCAGAAAGGAGACATGGGAAGTAGGAGGAGGGATGCTAGGTAAGTCTCCCACACCACGAAGATGAATGAACCTGTATGCTCCACTGCCCCCACATTCACCAGCTGCTCTTTGCCTGGCTTCCTTTGGTTAGAAAAACATTCACTGAATAATATATGAATCAACAGGATAAAAGATAGTTATCATTTATAGAATAATTACGTTGTGCTAGAAGTTTACATCCATTAACTCTAATTGTTGTAAGAATCCTGCTCAGTGTATAACTCAGATGCCAAGGTACTTAGGTTCTTCAGCTGACCCTAGTTTTGTTTTGTTTTGTTTTGTTTACCCTTTAAGATCCGTGTAAAATAAAAGTGCTTGCTGGCCATCTCCCATATTGGTGAGAAATTTGCTGCTCCTCCCCCATGTCTCCAGGTTTCTCTTCCTCACTGCACATTCTGTTTCCCTACCTGAGCCAAATTCTCCACCTCTCCTCTACATGCGCCCTCTGTTTGCTTTCTCTTCTGCTGTACCAGCTTACCCAATACTATAACACATCATTCCCAAATTCTTCACTCCCCAAAGTATCACCCACATATGATTTCTTGTGCAAGAAACATCTATTTATGTTCTGGTGAAAGGTAAGAATGGTGCACTATGGTGCCAAGGAACAAACAACTCAACATTGGCTATTAAGACTGTTGCTCCAAATAGAGCCCAGGACTCTTGGCTATTTTGCTGGACTGCTCTAATTTCTGGGCTTGGTGCTTTCATCTCAAGCTCTGGGATACTCAAAATTCGTACTTTATCATGCAAATCCATTTAGTTCTCTGCCTTGGTCTTCCTCCTTCATATTCAAAGCAGGCCCATCGGGTTGTTTTCCTAAACATAGAATTGTAGGGATCAGAAGTCCTGTATTTTCTGTAGTTTTAAGTAGCATCCCCTCCCCACCCCCAAGGCTACATCATTACCCACATTTTACACAAGATGAAACAAGTTTAGTGAAATTAAATGATTATCCAAGAAAAAGGGCCAGAGCATGGATTAAAAGCCTGGCTTGCCTGACTCAAAGCTTATGTTCCTTCCATTAAACCAGGATGACTGCATGGGAGTCAATACTTACTGAATGTTTACAACATGCCTGGTTCTGTTCTCCTAAGAGCTTTAGGGGTATCAACTCATTGAATCCTCACATTAGCTAATATCCATTTGGTAGATACAGAGATAGTAAGTAACTTGCCTATAGTCATATAGAAAGACCAGGATTAGAACCCAGGTGGTCAGTCTCTGGTTCCCATCATTAGCTGCCATGCTTTACCAGCCTCACATTCTAGCTCCCCTCAGTTCTTTCAGTGATTGAAAATGAAATCAGATACTGGGTGACAGGTCAATCTGCACCCTGAGAATAACCCCAGTGTGGTTTGGAAACTCAAGTTTTCTGAAGTCATGAGAATGCAGGGGCATTATTAGGGTCTGAGGATATAAAGTAGATTTGCTCAGTGACAAACTGAGCTATAAACGTTGTAACTGCTGCCTTCAAAAATAATAACGTAATCCGTTCTTTTTTCTTGCTTAATGAGTTGCTACAAATCCACTTAATTCATGTAGTCAGCCATTCAAGGTTTATAGAGTGTCCACCGCAAGTCAGGTACTGTTAGATGCTCAGCAAACAAAGATGAATCCTTCCGATTCAGGCTCAGTCCTGAAGTAGCTCAGAATCTTGTGGGGACTTTGCAGCCTAGAGCAGGCTATAATATGACTCATTCATCAGATAGCTCCGATTTAATGATATTTGAGGCTATGGAGAATCCTACTTTAGATCAACGTATGAAAGAAATGTATAAGAATTACTCTTTGGAGGAAAGAAAAGGTTCTGTCACTAGTGGTAGCAAACCCTGCAACATAGGAAGTGGACAAGCAGAGCCTGCATGGCCACCTGCATGACTGCATGTCCAGGATTCTGTAAAGAGCATTCAAACATCATGACCCGAAATATTCTCACCCTGGAGTCCATGATCCATATTCTGAATGTTAGGAGGACAGCCATGTCAATAGGAGTATGGAGATCTACACGGAGGTATAGAAACATGAAGGGTAAGATTTATGGTGAATGTTTCTTCTGATACTGGTCTATGGGGGGTGGTGATAAGATTCTAGATTTCCCTGCCGAATTCGTCAGAGAAAAAAAATAAATGGAACTAGTTCTCAAGAATATAGAACTTACTTTGATTTATTTTATGCTCAAAGTTCTGATCTAAGGTTTGATTTCCTGAGTGGATATGACCATCAGGGCAAAATGTCCCAAGAAGATGATCAATGGAAATTCTTTGGGCAGGAATATCTCTCACTTTAAATTAATAAGTGAACATCTTCATTTAAAGCTGTTATCTTAAATATGAATTAAACCCGTGGTTTTCAAGCTGTACTCCGAGGGCCTCATTTGCAAACAATGCAAGTTTTAAACTGCATGTGAATATTACACATTGTTTCATATCACGTTTATATGTTGAAGTTTCACAATAAGACTTCATTTAGAAAAGAAAAAGTAAAAGAGCCCTGTTGCACACAGTGAATACCTCTGAGATTTTGGTCCATTTCTCTATTCACAAGGAACTGAGGCCCAGAGAGTTGAAATGATTCACTGACATAGCAGAGGTAAATCTTAAAACTAGGTTACCACTCCTGGCCCAGTCCATTGCACAGACCTACTTCTTGTCCCTGAAGCCACTGAGAATCTGGAGAACATGGCAGTCATGCAGGCCAGTGTAACTCTGCGTGAACTATACATTTCTAGTAATGTAACAGCTAAGAATTAAGCTCTAAATGGGAAGATGCCACTAAAATAGTGGCCAGCTACCATTTAATGTTTCTAGAATTAGGTGTTACAATTATTACCCTTTGTTTTTAATGTTGAATGGCTGCTTCTTATCTGACTTTGTTTGTTATGTGTGGTCAGATCACTGATTCTCAGAAAAACTACCCTCTAGCCTAGCCCTACCTTCCTCACAATACTCTGTTGAGTTGGGCAGAGCAAGCATCTCTCTCCAGCCCTCATCCTTAATTTTGCAGAAGGTAAAATAATCTCAAAGACATTGATTTCCTCAAAGAAACATAGTAATAGATTTAAAAAGAATGATGCCAAATTCCAGTCTTCTAACTTTTAGAAAGACTTGGCTCAGTTCTTTATTTTTATATGCTGTTCGCTCCAACTAGTAAGAATATACAGTACCTGTGTAGACGGTATGGTAGACCAATGATGTCATTGAATAGGAGGGAGTTTTAAAAAGATGAGGACAAAAGTTTAAATCCCAACCTGCGAGCCATGCACATCAGCTGAGCTTTAAAATCATTACAAGGGGACCTACAGTTCCATGAAGTCAGAATATACTTATCTGTACCCTGAATAAGGCGGCTTGCATTGATATGTACACCTAGTCTTCAAATGAAGGTAAATGCTCTTTTGTTTAATAAAGTATGACTTTAATTAAAAAGCATTACTGAATTCATAGTAGTGTGTTTTGTCTTTCTGTATTTTCTCAAATTCTAAAAAATTACAATTACTATTAGAATAGTATAAGGCTCTGTGAAATTCCTTTTTTTGTTGTTAAAAATGGGAAATTGGGGCTCATCTGTTTCAGGTTAAAGTAAAGGGAACAGGATAAGATAGTATATAATTATTTTAAAACATATTTTATATCTTTTCCTGTGTTTCTATTTTTAAATTGTATAGCTAAATTATTACTCTTTGTTTTTAATGTTGAATGGCTTCTTCTTATCTGACTTTGTTTATTATGTGTGGTCAGATCACTGATTCTCAGAAAAACTACCCTCTGGCCTAGCCCTACATTCCTCCAAGATAATATCATCTACCAGGGTCAAGTTTCTCGCAGGGGAGCCGATTCACAACAGTAAACAAAGCGCAAGTAAAACCATAAAATGTTAAAGAAACTGTAAAACTTGGACTGGACGTTACAAATAGTATCTTAGTTATTAAGTGTCTCTAAAAAAAAATTAGTATCTGGTTAAACTGACCTACAGAATTGGAACAGTAAACAAAATACAAAAAGGGTAGTAAGCAATACCATCTAGGAACACTGAGGTAATAGATAGGCTCCATGTCTGCTGAGGACTCCGGGAGGAACAGCTGTTCCTGTCTCTCAAAACAAACCCTACTTCAGTGCATTTCAGTTTGCTTACCAGCTCAAATCTGCTTTTGAGGAGTAAGCCAAACACATAGCAACTAGTGATTTACATTAGGGAAATTAAAAAAACAAAAGTCAACTTGCAAAGGCTCTGTTTTATATCTGTCCTCCATCTCTGGCAATTTTCCATCATTAGTTCACCTACCCACCCCCTTGCCCTTCCTTACATTTGATTCTTTGTCAGATGAAACAGGAAGACAATGGAAAGCAACTGAGACACAAACTAAACATTTCCTTCTGGAAACTACCTATTTTTAAATAACAACCTAGAATCTGTAAATATTTTCATTAGAAAAGCTCTATAAAAAAAATGATTTCCCAAAGTCAGACCCTAGAATTTAAGGTCTCCCTTCAGTGTACTACCAAAACTCTACCTCTGCAGCCAATCTAGGCTTTTATGTCCGAAGATTGATGTTTAGGTCCTTGATCATGTATTTATTTCATAAACAAAACTCATACAATTCCATGAAGTTCTGGGGTTTGGAAGTGGAATATAGAGAGGAAAGTTGGAGTTACAACATTAGTTCTCAGTAGCAGAACTTTGAATTGACTTACAGGCAAGTCCCATAATCTCGCTGGGCACCAGACAACTCATCTGTAAAATAAAAGTATCATACTAGATAACATTTAAGCTTCCTTACAAATCCAACATCGTATGATTCTTAGAGGTACGAAATGGGCAGTGAAACGTGAAGGGGCATAGCAAATAGGGGTATGGTTGTAGTAATGGGATTATTCCCAATTCTTCACTCCCTGCCAGATACAGAATTACACAGCATTTGTCAAGTAGCTTCACAGCACCTTGCACTAGAGTAGGCAGAGTGTATTTCCCCACATACTTTATACTGAGCTTGGCCATGTAAATTGCTTTGGCCAGCTGAGGTTAGCAAATGTGATGCAAACAGAGGCTTCAAATGTGTTGGTCTTTGGCTTTACTTCCTTTGCCCCTAAAAATCTACTGGCAAGCCACTGATTCAAGAACAAGAAGATGTGGAGCTGACCAAAACCTTGAGCAAGAGAAACAAGCATTTGTTGTTTCAAGCTTCTAAAATGTGTAGTTGTCTGTTATGCAGCACTATTGCAGCAGAAAGCTTACTGATACCATAGACCTCTTGCTCTTTTACTTTTTTGGTGCCTTTTATCCAACAATATGCCCACTGATCTGAAAATGTCTTCAAAGCTGTTGAGCTGCATTAGAGGCATCCAGGCATTTCAAGTTGACCATGGGGAAATGTTTTCCTCATCAGGACTACTACCATGGTCATTGTGAGTGTCAAAAACACTGCACAACATAAAATTAGTTTACTGAAATTTCTGTGTAAAGAACTGTTTGTTCTTAGCCTATACTGAGAAATCACTTCTCAGCAAATGAAACTGTGCTGTGTTGGCTATAAGGAATGGTGGTCATTATAACTTATAGTCTAGCCTTTGTGACAAACTTTTGGAAAAATTTCTCCCTGGTTTCAGTAACTGGAGAAATTGTGTTCATCCCAAGTAATTGGTTTGACTCGATGGACACTGGTTGTATAACTGGTTGTGAGCCCTCTGGAAATTTCTTGGAGAAGTCAAGAGCCAAATACATGGCTTTTCACAAGCAAGTGCATATAGGTGACCGCGCAGCATACCCTTTGTTTATCATCTTTCCTGCTGGTGTTTCCTCTTTTTTTCCTGCACACATTTTCTCTTATTTGTTTTCCTTATAACTTATTATTGTTATTACATTAAATATTGTTATACTGTATATGTTCATGTCAGCCATTTTAAATCCTTTTTGAAACAGAACTGAGAATATATAAAACACTACTGTTAATAAGAAAAAATATTAAGTTCAATTAGTATAATGAAGACAAAAGCATAATTTCATCACTGGTCTATCACTGTTTTGTTAAAATTTACTGAGAACATGGTATTTCTCTACTCTAAATTATCTCCATGAAGATATTGTGAAATAGCACTGAAATCCATTTGCACCATTTCAAATCCATCATCAAAATAAATATAAGGGTGAAAAACTATCTTCTAGCTGTTTAAAATAAGGAGGAAGTTTTTTTATTATTATTTACTAGGGAGGAAGTTTTTTATTTACTAAGATTTTGCTATATAATCTTTCATTATTCAAGTGCATTCTTTAATATTTGTTGAGTAGCAACTATGTACATACATGGTGCTAAGTGCTATGGGCAACATAAAGATGAGTAAGGTACTTCAATACATTTAAGAAGCTCCTGTGTGTGTGTTAGGCATTTCTATATTACAAAGACTTGGTTAATTTAGGTATAATTGGGCTTCACTATAAAAATGAAGAAAAGTGCGGCAATGTGGAAATACTAAAGACCCCCAAGCAGAAGCACAGTCCAGCCTCGGATTCTTGTTTAGTGCTCTAAAACAAAGAAATAAATCAGTCACCAAGGGTGGTGGTGGGGGTTAAGGATGGAGCAGGGCAAGTATAGGAAACACCAGCAAAAACACAAAATAATCATTCAGGATAAGGAGTATAGAAAGCAGAACTAACCTGGGTCAGCAGCTGGAAGACAAGAATAATCAGTATTAAACAGAGCCAAGTCAGAAGCTGAAAGAAGGGATCTGAGTCAAGACACTGATCTAAGTTTACATGTTTTAACTACTGTTGAATATCCAAAGGGATATAAAAATGGGGGGAATGTGAATTGGCACTTGCTACAAACATTAGGGGGTTTCTATTAAAGTGTTCTGTATCTAGAGGCAAATGTGAGATACAAGGCAGTCAAGCAGCAGCAAATGTCAGTCCTACCAACATCTGTGGGAAGTCCATTAAATGCTGGAGTCCACAGAGAGCAATATCCCATGCCATTGTAGTTTATCCTTCATATACTAAGTAGAGTCACAACAAAACAAGTAGGAATTCTGTGGCACAGTGGTAAAGCCTGTTGCCCTACCCTCTGTGGATGTAACTCTTTCCTTATTCCAATAGACAGCTGAAATCCAATTTATTAAAGTAGGCATGCGGTAAATTTAATTTTTCCCTTCACCTACTGTCTGCACCTAATATTGGAACAGGACCTTCAAACAATTCTGAAACCTGTGAACTTCATCAATGGAGATGAACATAATCATAAAAATTAACAAGCAGAAGAAATGTCTTCTAGATGAAAGGAGTAAATTTTAATCTATAATTGGAGATTAACCAGAAGAATAAATTTAAATAACCCCCCCCCCATGAAACAGTTAATACAAACAACAATGACAACAAAAAAAGTTTTAGAAAAATCTCTGAATGCCAGGTACTGGAAAGATGGAAAGATGCTGAGTTATAACAAGATTCAAAAGAACATTACATCATATACACACCACATGCAAAATTTAATACAAAATTGGATGGTAGACTCTCATTGTGAGAGCTAAAAGTATAAAACTATTAAAACATAGGCATAAACATTTGTGATATTGGATTAGGCAATGTTTTCTCATTTCTGACACCAAAAGCACACACAAAAGCCAAAAACAAATAAATTGGACTTCATCAAAATTAAAAACTTTTGTGCTTAAAAGGAAGCCTGGAGGAACTGAAGAGATGACATACAGAATGAGACAGCATATTTGCAAATAATATAACTTATAAGGGACTTACATTCAGAACATTCAGAACTCTTACAAGTCAACAATAAAAAGACAATTGATTTTTAAATAATCTGAATAGACATTTATCCAAATAAGGTAGACAAATGACAAATAAGCATATGAAAAGATGCTCAACATTATTAGTCATTAGGAATATGAAATTATGATGAGATACTACTTCATACCCAGTAGAATGGCTATAATAAAAAAGACAGATAATAAAAAGTATTGGTGAAGATGTGGAAAAACTAGAATGCTCATGCATTACTGATGGGAATGTAAAATGGTGCAGTCACTTTGGCAAACAATTTGGCAGTTCTTCAAAAAGTTAAATGTAGGGTTATCATATGACCCAGCAATTCCACTCCTAGGTAGATGTACCCAACAGAAATGACATATGCCCAAGAGAAATGAAAACATATGTTTACACAATACCCTCTACACAAATGTTCATACCAGCATTATGCATCATATAAAAATAGAAATTGAACAAATAGCCATCAACTAATGAATGGATAAACACAATTATACACACATGGGAATATTATTCGGCAATGAAAAGGAAATACTGATACATGCTACAATGTTGATAAACCTTGAAAACATGCTAAGTGAAAGAATCCAGACACAAAAGACGACATACTTTGTGATTGTATTTATATGAAATGTTCAGTATAGGCAAATACATAGAAACAGATTAATGGTTGCCAGGGGCTGGGCAGGTGGAGGAGGGATTGTTAATAAGCTAATGTGGTTCCTTTGGGGGATGAGGAGAATATTCTGAAATTAGATAGTGGTGATTATTGCACAACTTTATGAATATGCTAAAACCCGCTGGATTGTATGCTTTAAAGAGTGAATTTTATGGTATGTGAATTTTTCCTCAATAAAGCTATCACTTTTAAAAATAGCATTACATATTTAAGATGGGAACAATTTGAGATTAGGAAAAATTGATATAGAAATAAGAATAGGATTGCTAGAAGTTTTTTTATTTTTTTAAGAATGCAATGGAAGCATCAAAAAGCAAAATTATAGAATACTGAAAACCGGATCAATGAATTTGAAGATGAACTCAAAAAATCTTCCAGAAATCAGAGGAAAATGATACAGCAATGAATAAGATGGGAAAAAAAAGATGTGTTGGGAGCAGATCTAGGATATCGAATACTGAATTTCAAAAAAGGGAGGATAAAATAATCAAATAAATAATGTGTAAAAACTTTCCCAGGTAAATTGACCAAAGAACCAGGTGAGAAGTTTTTTTATATTTATTTTATTTCTATTATTTTTATTATTATTATTTTACTTATCTATTTTTTTACTACTATTAGCTTGAAACTTGTCGGTAGGAAAATTGTGGGGTCTCTCTCCCATGTTGTATGATAATAGAACATTAAGCCATGATCCTGGAGATCTGGGTCCCAGCTTTGTCACTAACCAGAAATGCTACTTCAAGCAAATTATTTAGCTTTTTTGGGCCTCAGGTTGTCATCTGATTAAAAACAATGAAAAACTTAAACTAGATGACTTTAACACAGCTGACTTAAGTATATAGTATGGGCTAGGGGAGTGGTAGGAGTTAAAGCAAGAAAGCTAGATATGGGGAGATAATGATGTCCTGATGTAACAGAACTAAAATATGGGGCTAGGGTGGGGGGACGCAAGCAATCCTGTCACTGTCCATAGTGCTGAACCATCGTTGTTTTGTCTGAACACCAGCTGGAGGAGTTAGGAATTACTTTGATAGGCAATTCTGGAGATGTGATTATTTTAGAAAAGAGCAATGATACTGTGAGCTCATGTACATCTATGTTTTTAACTATCACATATATGTTAATAGTCCCCAAACCTATGTCTAGCACTAACCTCTCTTTATCTCTCAGTGAATATTTTCAACTACCTGCCAAGCATGACCGGCATCTTACTGCACTGAGTTTACTTCACTCAACAGGTCCACGGAACACAGTTCCTACCAACTATCACAGTCTTGTTACTTTTAATTTGCACATCTGATCCCTTTCAAGGTACATGAGATTGTAAGCTTCATATCCATTTTTGCTTTCTTAACACCTAAAGGGGCCTGGCACACAGTAAAGAACTGAAGAATGGATGAATAAACAATAAGCATATGAATAAAGTCAGGTTCTATGGATACTAGCCAGGAAGTGTGTACAGAATGAACAAAAAGTGAGGAAAAGATAGGGGAAGAAATGATAAAGTTATATAAGAGGCATGTGTTCATGGACCCTGAATTTGCTATAATTCCTTATTTCTGAAGTTAGATTTTCCCATGAACCAAATGAAGAACAGATGATGACATTGCCTAACACACCTTAGTTATATCATCTCTCAGTCCATTTTTTACTAAATGCTAGCCCAAGAGTGTCAAATTTAAATGACTTCAGGTGCCAAGCAGTTTACCTAAAGGTGTGGTGAGCCTGTGGAGAACTAAATGTTAATGTGAGGGGCATTCAATTTCAAGTTTTAAATCGTGTGGTTACCAAACAGAACATGTCTGGGGCCTGATGTGTTCTGCAAGGTGCTGGTTTACCTCCTTTTCTACACATTTCGAAATCAAACATTTTCTAAACGGCAATGAAACTGAGTGGGAAAAGGTATGGCCAACCTTTTCACCTTGTAGAAAAAGAGGATGTTTCTATATTTCTAGTAAGAAATAAAATTCTTTCTGAAGTGGCTTCATAGTCTGCCAAAATATTAGATCAGAAATTTCACTGGAGGCCAAAACAAAAACAAAACATAAAAAACGAATCTTTTCCTTCTATACAAAATATCTTAATATCTACCCTTGGCATTGCTTTTGGGTTTTTTCTAGCAAACAAACAAACAACAAAAATATTCTTCTTATTAGAAAACCAACATAAGCTCCTTGTAAAATTTTGGAAAATATAGGGAAAAGGTTAGAAGATAATTTCTCACACTTATACCACCAGTGAGCAACCTCTGTTGGCATTTTAGTTTATGCATGAGATATTTCACGGAATTGTGTCATTGATGTGCATACTCAGAGCTAGGTAGCAGGTAAGCAGGAAAATAATGTTGTTCTAAACAGCTGGGTGTCTCTCAGAACTTGTGACACACCTGAGATAATAAAAGCATTCCGAGGTAACTCTAAAATGCCCGCCTGAAACCAGATGTCTGCAGAACAGGGCCTGATGAGGAGGAGTGCAGTGTTGTTGAAAGGGAACTTGGTTCTGAATCTACAACAGGACCATTGTGCATATGACATTTGCTTTGAGAACTGAATGCTGCACTGACAGTAAACAAGAGCTTGCGAGTCCAGTCCATAAAGGACCTTCACGCGGTTGCCAAGTAATTCAACATAGAAAACTTACCAGTAATTCAACATAGAAAAGTACAGTTTTTGACCTTACAACATTGAAATGCAGTCCTGAAAAATTTTTAAATGTGGATTTATGCAAGTCAAATGAGAGAAAACAATTACAATAAACAGAAACACATTTGTTTAAACAATGAACTGTGCTGTGTTTTTGTTTAGAGTGTATTGTGTCCAGGTAGGTTGACCTATAGAATCATAAGAGGGAGAAGGGTTGGGAAAAAGGAATTGGACAACTCTGCATACCAGCTATCAGGGATCTGGAGTGAAAAAATCCAATCTGTCCATTATTAATAATAAGCAGATCTAATGTTTCAAGAAAACTTAAAAGATTTCAAAATATCTGTAGTAGTGCTATTTTTTCCCACTGCATTTTACAAGTTTTGCAATTTTCTTTTAATAGTATTTGTACCCTTGTGAAATTTTTCTGCAATGCCACTAGTATATTAGGGGATAGAGTTTTAAGAATATTTTAGATGAGGGATTAGGAAAATTATTGTAGGTACCTTTGAAATTCAGATCTATTTACTTTATCATTTTACTATAATTAAACCTGTGGTGCACTTAAATATCATCATACAGTTCTGACAATGTTTTCACCTACATTAATAGTCATTTCAAAATTATTAATTTCAGAAAAAACAAAAACAATCAAGAAAAAATAAAGTATGGTAGCTTTCAAAGGCCAAACAGCTGTTCATTCAAGCTGAATATCATAAATTGATTTTACTAAATAAGGCCTTACATTTCATAGTCACAGCAGTTTGTAAATACTAATTAATTGATTCCTTTTATTCATCAATTATGTTTTTAGTACTATGTGTACTAGGATTACACTAGATGCTAGGGTTCAGAAACACAGGCTCTCTATGTGTGAAACATGGGCCTCACCTCCAGGAGCCCACAGTTTAATTCTGTAAAGAAGTGTTAAAGGAGCGGTGCCTTTACCATGTATTAAGGAAACAAAAGAGTTTTGGCACCCAAATGGCATAAGGAACGTAAGTGTCCCCTCCACTCCTAATTTGTTTATATTTCCTTGGTTCGTGCTTCAGGTTAAGTAAGTAAAGCTTCAAACAACATTATGCCCTAAAGTTAAATCCTCCTATGCCCAAAATACACACACACACACACACACACACACACACACACACACACACACTCAGGTTGCTCTAAATCTTTCCTCTTGAATATCAAGTACATAGTACTAAAACATTAATTTTAGAGTTACAGCTCCAATGTGAAAATGTTTCTAGAGCTTGGATCCATCAGTAAAGTCTTTCTTGAATTACCAGAGAGGTGATAATAAACCCAGTGAGGACAAGGGATCCAGAACAATGTCAAATGGAAGACATGGCTCGAGTTTGAAAAAGTACGACTTTCTACAGGCATAAAGATTAAGGCACTTGGAATGCTGTAGTTGTTACTAAGAGAAGTGGAGTTCCTGGAGGTCTCCATAGAGGGATCCTTCCTAAATCACAAAGGTATGTATTTTTCTGACAATTGCAGGCAAGATGATGTTGAGGGTTCTTATACTATGATGCGAAAAATCTGAAAACTACATTTAAATATAGTGCACTGTGTTTCTACCACTGAAGATTGCAGCAATTTGATCAGACAGCTTTCTTTTGGGAATACTTCCAAACCTACGTTTGGAGGAGAATCTAATCTTTTTCATGTAAAAGTGGATTTCCCCCCTTTCAATGTTTATATGGAAAGACACCAACCATAAACATTTTTATATGAAAACGTAACTTTTTAATCTTTTATTGGCTGCATTGCAAGGAGTGATTTGGCCCAAAGGGGAAGGGGAGTAGTAGTCTTTAAAGTCAATCTTCCATTTCCTTAGTAACTCCAGGGGTAATGTTGGAAAGTCAATGCAGCATCTGGGTGCCTTTGCAGTGTGATTTGACAAAGATCGTATAGTGACAGACCAAACGTTCATTCGTAAATTCCAATGCTTTTCTTACTGAAGTAAGTGATAAGTACTAGGGCGGAACTACATCTACTACAGCTACCTAGTTTTGTAAAGTATATAGTTAATTAAAGGGCAAGATTCAAAAGCATGGCCAACTCTGCAAAAGCTCTAAACTTAATCTTCTGTTTCCTGCAGACTTCAACCTGTGGGGTAAAGAAGCATTTGCTGGCTCTTGGCCTGCTCCTGTCTAGAAAAGATCTTTCAAAAGACTGGGACCTTTTTTTAGGGTGACTACACTCTGGACCACTTGTTTTGCCAAAATCCTTTCTGCCTTGCCAAACTGACTTTCCTTTCAAAAAACTATGTGGAAAATTAATGTTTAATTTTTAATAATAATCTTTTCTCTTTGTTGTTGTTTTTTCCCAGTGGTTTCATATCTATACTTAACATCCATCCCAAAGGACTTATGCAGGAAATGGAGACCAAAGATAAAAGAAACTCACACCCTTTTCTATAGCAGCCTATTTTAAAATTAACAGTTAAAAATCAAAACATACAACAAAACTCTGCTGAAATACTCTCCCCCTAGGTTACACTGAAAAAATTCTACCCTACATTTAAATGGAGTTTTGCTGTTTATGTATGGACTTATTTTTCATTATTGTGGCTTATCAAGAATGTGTAAAGCTTAACGATTTTTAAAGCTACAAAGAAATCTCATAAATTATGAGCAACATACAGGAAACGAAAGCTTAACATTGTTTCTTCCTACACTTCTTCCAACAGGGCTAAACAATTTCTTTACCCCTGAATGTAGTTTGCTGTGGCATGTCTGAATATATCCATCCCCCTTAAGGCAAGACATAATAGTAACCCTGATTTCATAATCTCACATAACAGGGAATGATGAGCTACAGTCCTGATTGTTTCTTTGAAGCTGAATATTAAAGGAATTTAGAATCTCATTCCTTTACATTCTTGTTACCAAGAAATGAACTGACAATAAAGACTATTAATATGTTAATTATTCCCAGTATTATATGTGTATCTTGTGTGAATGGAAGACCAGAAAATTAAGAACCCGTCATCTGTTCACTGCCAGAGAAATGTAGTTTTGCTTTGTTATATCTACAATTGTCCTTTTGTTTTTAAGAATATAACAGAAAAAAAAAACTGAAACAAGATAGGAGTTGGCCAATGGAACAATTACAATATAGTACTTAAAAATACGTAAAGGTCCTTAAAATCAGTTAAGCAATGGCAAGTTCCAATTAATAAACGAACATAAACTCTAAATGGTTGCATGGATTTAAGACATCATTTTTTTCTATAGAAATAATGTGATAAGTAGTTTTCCTTTTACTGAGTGAGCCCACAAAAGTACAGTGATATCAAAATATTTTTTGCAATAAAATATTTTTGTTCATAATAAAAAACGATTTAAAAATATAGTTATATACTAATAGGTAAAACTTTAAAATATGGTTTGCAAACAACATTTTTATTTCCTGTGAACGTCCTACAGGGAGAGCAGGTTAGTTGTACAACAGTGAGATAGAAAGAAATTTTGAGGATAGTCTTGTGAGGGAGAGTTGGGTACTTTCAAGTTCAGAGGTTGAGATGGCAAAGTACTGCTTAGTCTTTCCTTTCTCTTGATAGTAAAATGTCCCCAGTACTGTTCTCCCACATGTAGGCCATGATTTTTATGGTCATTTTTGAGGGATCACAAATGGAGCAAATACAGAGTAAGAGTGATATGTGACACTGAAGGAAGTAGAGGTAGAAAAGGGAGGAAGAGAGAAGAAGAAAAAAGAAAAGAAAGTAGGAGAAATTTTCTTAAAGCAGTTAACCAAAAATTAGAAAGGTGACAGAAAAAAGTGAGTGGACTAAAGATGATAGAGAGATTTCTTACCGAGGAACCAACCCGAGAGTTCTGAAAATAGGAGGAAAGGGGAAAGCTTGGAATGTGTATGATAGCCCATCAGGAAGGAAAGTTAGGAAAGGAAGAAAAATTAACTCAGCTGTTTCCCAATGTGAGCTACTGGTGATTGTAAAAGACTGGGGCAGCTTAGTGCTGTCTGGAGCAAGGGAAATGGGGGGAAATCTCATGTCAGGCTAAGGTCTGTGGAGACCAAGGGGCCATATCATCTGAAGATACTGTGTTTCTCCGAAAATAAGACCTAGCTGGACAATCAGCGCTAATGTGTCTTTTGGAGCAAAAATTAATATAAGACCCAGCCTTATTTTATTATATTGTATTATATAAGACCGGGTATAATATAATATAATATAATATAATATAATATAATATAATATAATATAATATATACTGGGTCTTATATTAATTTTTGCTCCAAAAGATGCATTAAAGCTGATTGTCCGGCTAGGTCTTATTTTGGGGGAAACACAGTATGTGTTCTAAATTTAGAAATACCTACATATTTTTAGGGGGAAAAACATAATTTATATGCCTTAAAATTCATCTGTTTTTTAAGCATACCAATTTGATGATTTTCAGTAGATTTACCATGTTGTCCAACCATCACCACCATACAGGTTTAGAATATTTTCATCACTCCAATAAGACCCCTCTTGCTCCTTTACAGTTAATCTGTTTCAACTCCCAGACCCAGGCAACCAGTAATCTGCTTCCTCTATTTATAGATCTCCTTTTTCTGGACATTTCATATAAACAGAATCATGCAATATGATTCTTCTGAGTCTGGATTCTTTGATTTAGAGTGATGATATTCATGTTCACGTTGTAGCATGTATCAATACTTATTTTTATTGTGAAATAGTTTTTATTGTATGGATATATACTTGAGGATAAACACTTTTTTTTTTTTTCCACTCACCAGTTAATGGACATTTGAATTGTTCTCACATTTTGGTTATTATAAGCAATGTTACTTAACACTTGCATGCAAGTCTATATGTGTTTTAGACAAAATGTGACTGATTCACTTGCTCATGGAAAATACAGATACTCAGGTCTGTTGTGTTCCACAACTCCACGAGCCACAATTGCCTATAGACACTCTCCACACAGCAACTAGACTAAACTTTCTAAAATAGATAATCACATCACATCCCTCCATGATTTCAGTTTTTCAGTGGCTTCTCATCTCAGTAAGAATGAAGCCTAACCTCCTTGTTGTAGCCTGCAGGACCCTGTCTGACCTGACATCTGCAGACATGTTTCACTGCATCTCTTCCCACTTCTCTCACTCTCAACTTCATGGGTGTTGATCTTGTTGCTCCTCAAACGTGAGAGGTTATTCTGCTCCCTTTGCCCAGAATACTCTTCCCTGATCCTCATTTGTCTCCCTCCTTCTTATTCAGTTCTCGCCTTAAATGACATTCATGTAAAGAAGCCTTCCAGGGCCACCCTATCCCCAGCACCTAGCATGTGGTAAATGTTCATTAAATTTGTTGAATTAATGCAGAAGTAAAAACCAGAAATTGGCCCTCTTTTTACCATTCTATGCTTTACACGTATCTCTAGAATCTTTGAGAAGTCAGTTAGACCATGCTATGAATTCTCTGGTAAATTTCTAAGCCAATAGACCAATACTGGCAAATGATGTACTGTATTTGGCCTTCACATATGTTTGGTTTATGTAGCAGATACTTTGGAGCCTCATTACCATCCCTTTGACCCATCTGTGTTTCAGCTGCTGAAAGTTCAGGTTAACCTCCTGTTGACCTCATGCAGATACAGAATTATTCTGCTTTCTGCCTTCAGCTTCTCCCATGTCCTGGAGCCACTAAGCATATGTGTAAACATGGTCCTGAAGTGAGCTATGTAAATGCTCTCTCGGGCAAATGTCAGTCATCATTCATCCTCACTTCCCTCAGATGGAAAATTCTGGAAAAAAGTTTACACTTCCCAGAAGTCCCAGCCAAAACAGAGTTCCCATGCATTCAGCAGAGACTTGAATAACACACCCTCACATTGACTTTTCCTCTTCTCTTGTCTTGTCCTCCCTGCATCCTTACTCCCGTTTCTGGAATTGCCTCCTTAACACATGACCTGCAGCCAAGTTTTTGTCTCAGCCTCTACTTTCAGGGAAGTCAAATTAGGTCTATGACTTACATAGTTTTTCCTTTCTTTTTTTTTTTTTAATTGTAAATTAATTGTCCAACGTTAAAGCTCAAAGTATTTCAGGCTAAATTCTGGGTTTTCAACTTCTTAGGTTTCTGGAGATACACCAACAAACAAGATAAACAAAGGACCTGTCTCTTTGAGCTTGCATTTTGTTTGAGGAACAGTCAACAAACAATGAGTAAGCCAATTTCAGATTATTCAATTATAGGTGCTAGTGGAAATGAAACAGGGTAAGCTAATAGTGAGAAAAACATGGCGCTGTGTTAGATAGGATGGCCATGTGGCTTAGTATGCTGCATGTGGCTTCATATACAGTACTTTTTATGGTTCTTGTTTAGTAAGGGAAGTTACAATTCATATGGACATTAGCTTGTTTTGAAATCTTCAACCTCTCAGTTGTTAGTAGGTCATCAGCTGTTCTGTGAGGAAACTGGTCTTAAAACTGTGATTCCATTAGGAATTAGAGGAGACAGAAAGCTCTTTCTATTACAGAATGTAGCAGAAAAAAAAAATTTAAAGAGCGCTTGGCTGCATTAGATTTCCTGTGGAATGGGAAATCAAGAAATTAATGACTAAGGTGTTCAAATGTATAGTTTATCAGTGCTTGTGAATATGATCATTTCATTACTAAAGCAGCTCAGCCTTATAGTTTCTAGGTTAAGACAATTGTAACATAGCTAACATGTTTGAAGTCCCATAGACACCACTCATTTATTCAACCATTCAGTAATAAAAAGAGATTAATAGTAATAGTGGTAAATTCTTCTTGTCTATGCATACCATGTTTTGCTTGTAAGAGTACACCCTTTATCTTCTTACCTTCAATAAAGTCAATTATATGTGGTTCTTGTCCCAGTTATAGTTTACATCCTGGTCAGTCCCTTCTGATTTGCTCGGTTCACTTAAAAGCAATTTGTATGCCTGAATTAATCCTAGCATTTGATTTTTTACAGGATTAGGCTTGTCTAGTATTTTGGAGACCATTTTCCACACCTTTGGTGATACAATGTCTCAGATTGCTTATGATTGAACAAGTCTTAAAATTTATAATTCCTAATTCTTCTGTGTCTGACTTGTAGACCATATCAAATTTATCATGTCTAAGTATAACTCTAATTATCCCCAGCTCATATATATATATATATATATATATATATATATATATATATATATAATGAATATTAGAAATACCATATTGTATCCAGATCTGTTAGTTTTTGAATGCCTTGAAGTGTTTCCTTTTGGGAAATACCTCTCTACTCCCTGGCAGAACTGCCAATCACAGGGCACAATCTCCCCTTCCACAGGAATGGGTAGAGTATCCAGGCTGACCAATCAGAGCACTCTATCTTTCAGTTACAATATTGGTTCAGGGAGCCATTCTGGGCCAATCATAGTCATCTTCTGAAATTTTGCTGGAACCATTCAGAAAGAGGTTACTTTTTTTTTTTTTTTCATTGAGATTGATGTAGCTTAAGGTAAATTCAAAGCTGCTAGTGGCCATTCTTGCCAAAATGTGGGGAATTTTCCTTGAAGATGGACTCAATAGAAAGGGAAACAAAGAAGAAGAATGGAAAAAAAGAGGGAGGGACAGAGAAAAAGAGACAGACAGCAAAAACCTTGTTAAATGGCAACAGACAAATGAAGCATTTGAACCTCCATGTCTAGCCTTGCCTGAAGCAAGATAACTGATCGTTTCAGTTGTCTTAGCCAAAAAATTATATATTTTTCTTAAGCAAGTTTAAAATAAATTTTCGTCACCTGCAATTGGAAGAGGCCCGGCTAATGCCTGATATGTCTACTCAGGGTAGGACTGGTGGGATTTGGCTATGCCGCAGTAGATGTTTTTTCATTCTCCATGAAGTTTGTGGTTATTACCAGGATCAGTGATCTAGAGAGGAAGGAGATCCTCAGGTAGAAACCAGAGCAAAGGGGATGGGACTCAGGTAGATGGAAGCTTCCACCCCTTTCTGGATCTTGGTGGTGACAAAGCCAGATATTTGGTGATATGTACTTGCTGAAACAGAATTGAGAAGGAACGGAAAGAGCCCTGTAGTGGGTTAAAAGCTGATGATGAATAAATTATGCAGTGTATGTTACATTATTTACTTTTATGGTGTTTCTCTTAGTGCCTATTGCTATTTTGCTATAGTCTAGCCTTTAGTAAAGCTTAATTTGGGCATTAAGTCTGTCTCAACTGAGCTGAATGGTGTACCAAAGAAAAGCCATGTGCTCATATCAGGACAAAGCATTGAAAGCAGGGTATCAGTCTCTGACCCCAAGGCCAGCAGGTGATACTCACAATCATTAAAATAATCTCTGAGTGTTCAGAGCTAAGAGTCGAGACAATGGAGTACAACTTTCCATACCAGGAAAAGACTTTGTCTCATTGCCTTTGAAACATCTGGGTTTTATTTCATTAAGAAAGTCATAAATGTATGATACCAATTATTAAAAAGCATAAAATTATACATCTGAAGTAAATAAAGAATCGCCCAAATAGCAAAAGCAGTAACGCCCAACTTCTTTTAACCTAACAGATCAATTAATACTTTCCACCACACTTCCAGATTTGGGGCACAGATGGCAGTGAGCTAGGCCAGTGCAGAGGAATCAAGTCAAAGTGTAGACATATGGATAGAAGGGGCATCGGCGATATTGCTGCCAGGCAGGGAGAGAAATCATTAGGAAGGAAGTTCCACTAACGCTTGAAATTTGTCTCTTTTGGCTGCTGAGCATGCTCAGGACCAAGAAGCATGCCCAGCACATCATAAGCCAAAATGTGAAACTGGGGTATTTAAATTCTTTTTACCTCTGATTAGGATTGATCTTAATAAACAGGCATACGCAGATTGTGAAGGTAGGAATCATGTAGCCGCAAATGTTGAGATGAGGTAGAAGGAAAGCAGAGACCTCTAACCAGACTAGTTGAAAAAAATCGGTAAATTTACTATATTCAGTTCATGAACAATTGTCCCATGATAAATTGTAAGTCTCTGTGAGAGTAAAAGTTCTGCCATTTGCTTCTCTGGAGCAGTAAGAAGTAAGGGCCAGCACCACACCCTGTATGGAAGGTACTGCCTTTATTTTCCACTTCCAAACCTCATAGTTCATTTCCACTGAGTCTGTTATTAATATATATATATATTTTTTTTTTAATTTCTATGGTTTCAAAGAAAGGTGTTTTTTCTCCTTCATTATTTGTACCAGCTGAAGATCGATCCAGACAATACTACTGGTAGGTGGAGGAATGTTTGTCTTTCCTAAGTTTGAATAACATCAAAAAGTAGAACTTACAAAGAAACATTCAATTCTGAAAAATATTAGTGCTGCAAAAACACATTACTTCATTTCGGACCAATATCTCACAGATAATTTGATACAGGAGATCGATATCTGCCATGGCGCCTCATTGCAATCCATAGAAATGGACTCGGCCTGGTTTTGGCAGGAGAGAGATTAGCAAAAATACATTGGTTAGCTCAAAGACAGTCCCGAAGAGCTGATGAGGCTCAGAAGCTATGCAGCCAGGGAGACAACCAAAATCATATCACGAAACTAGTCCTGTGAGGACACAGGGTGCGGCCACTTAGCGTCAGGCATCAGAGATTGCACAGTTGACACTATTGGCACTATACATTGGATACTGCTATAGATGCAGCTGGCAGTGGTATCCTTGGAACCAGATGTTGCTACCACGAGAAGCAGAAGTGCTCCCCGCTCTCTCTTTTGTAAGACTAGCTCCCAATTTAAAGTGAGGCAGAAAAGAAACTCTCACAGAACTAACCCGATAGCAGGCTTCTTTCAATGTCTCATTGCCCAAAATTGGGTCATATGGCCCTTTTTAGGCCAATTACTCATAAGAAGAATAGAATAACCACGATTGTCTTGATTAATTGATTTACCTGCTGGGGTAGAGATGTGACCAACCTTCATTGGAGAATAAAGTCACATGGAGGAGCACGGGTACTTGCACAAAATTGCAGTTTTGTTTGCAAGAAGGATAATGGCTTTTGGGTTGACAACAAATGTGGTGGACATTTACATAAAACCCAAATGTCTTATAAGACCCACCCATGTGCTTCTTCACAAACCTTGTCACCAGTCCTCTGGTCTTATTCTTTTCCTGTCCATGACAATCTAACCAAACCATTTGTTACTGTCCATCAATTTCTCTCTTTCTTTCCAGGAAAAGGCAAAGATGTTATACAGTTTTATCTACTGGGAGAATTTTCCACCTTCACTTCAGTGGGGCAAGTGGGACTCAGCAATCCATTTGAGGCTGGCTCCAGCTTATTATGCAAAGCTATCTGTAAAGTACATTTTCTTTTTCTTTTTCTTCAGTTAACTGATAAGAGAGAACTGTTCATGATGTTGTAAGTGTTGGTTGGTGGAAAGGTGACAGCGTGGCATGAGTGGCATACTAGGAAGATATCAGCATGTGAAACTTGAGCTTTAAGGACCTGCTCATATGTACTCACTTATCTACTATTTCCACTTGGATATGTTTGGCTTTATAGCTGGGTAGGTCAGATAACATTCAGTTCATGGTAGGTAGCTTATATTTCACAGTCGCCTGGTTTCTACCAGAGTCCAGTAGCAAGCCAAGTACTAGTCCTCCAAAGTATTGTTACTCACTGAAGAAGGTATGGTTCTGCTCTAACACCTTGATGTTTCTTCTGTGAACTTTTTATTCAGTATTTCCGCACCACAGATTTCATTTGATTTTTGAGCACCACTAATCTCATTGGGTCCTAAAAGGCCATATGGAAAATCTGCAGCCTGAACCAGCTGGAATCTTCCTCTGAGCCCTACTGAAAGCTGACAGCCTTTCAGGTCATTCAGGAAAGAGCTAAAGCTTCCACAAATATGACATATGTTGTTTCTAAAATTCAAAGAGCACCATCAATCATAGCACCTTTTTCTAGAGGTAGGAAAAAATTGTCCTTGACATTGGACAGGATAAACTAACATGCCACACAACACATATTCCAAGAAACTTCACTGTGCTACCATAAGATTTCTTTCCCACCTTCTGGTATGCATAGTTTTAATATAAAATACCAGCCACTTTGTGCTCTCAGGAGTTCATCAGCATATCGTCACCAGTTTAGCTCTGGGGATGGTGAGACAGCCTAGTTCTCATAGACTAATTTATGGCACAGACAACAGAGAGTTAAAATAACCTTGAGTTAAAAATATATTTGTGCCATTTTAGGTGAAATCAAACTAGTTCTGGTAGTTTCTGTTTATTGGATATGAGAAAAAAGATTGTCCGTATATAAGCTATAGTCAATCTACCACAATGTGTGTGTGGATTTGCTGCAATAAACCAACTACATGTGGAAGACCATCTGTACTTGGAATTACCACTTGACTTAGCCTACAGTAATTTCCTGTGATTCTTAAGATTTATTTCTTTTGCACGGGCCAAAAGTGGAGATGTGATAGAAGACACAGTGGCCTCATCTTTCTGATTTCCCTAAGCATGTAATCAAAAATAAAACTAAAAAGTACAGTAATTTTTTTATTGAAGTATAACAGAATATTTTTTGATTACTATTTTGGTTCAGAGTTGAGCTCCTGAGCTTTCAGGAGGCCATTCCTAGCATGATAATTTTATCAGCCTCCATTCAACCGGTAAGGAGTCAGTGTTGGAATTCTGCCATTTGCTAAGGTCATCTCTCCCAATAACATACCCAGAAACCGGGGAAATAATCACGGCAAAGGGTCAGGGTCCTACAGGAATGTAACAGTTAGTGTTCAGTGTACTGGACAACTCTAGGTACTTTCAGTAGAAAGAGACTTAAGATGGAATGAGATGCTTACAAAATCATTGGAAAGGCTGAAGAGACAGGCATCAAAAAGGTCACAGCCAGAATGACTAAGTTTAAGAACACAATATCAGAGCTACAACCACTAATCCTAAAGTATTTTCCATTATGCAAATGAATTAGAACCCTAATTTTTATTTTAATCTATTTTGATCTCTGTAATTCTATTGCATGTAAAAGATTTGCAGAGATTTTTGAAAGTTGTATCATTTTGAATATCATGTCATGCTTTTATTATGGTTAGCATGCCCACCTTGACTTTGGAAATTAAGTGCAACTTCCTTACCCTTTTCCATCTTAGCATCCCTATTGAAATCAAGAACGCTTTTCAACCACAGAGTATTCTCTTCTTACTCCAGCCTATGAAGAAGAACCATCAAAATGCTTTTCAAGAAGCTGGGTCTTGCCTATATCTATGTAATTTTCAAGCCCCTGGAATAGGAAATATTTTCTAGGCATTTCTTCCTCCTCCTAAAGGAAGAAGACAGGGAATAAGTGAGCAGTTCACATGTGATAATTTACCTCAATATTTATAGCTCCATAAACTTTTTGATTTCTTCTACTATACTATAACAAGAAATTTCTAACATCTTAGATTCATTTAGAATGGGCTACTATTGAGCACAGCTCAAGAGAAAATTTAGCAACCATTTAGATAATTTCTAATTGTTTGAGTTAACACGCTATATCCAGAATTTCCAATAACTGCATCTCTATTAATAAACTCTATTTGATCTATAATTGTGTTCCTCTTTCCTTGATCTAATACTCTCAGAATCCATTTACACACATGTTCTCCATATTTGCCAAAATAAATTAGCAGTCTTTCAATTCCTTTGGTGAGTACGTCTTCTGTTCCTGGATTTGGCTTTACGAGGTCCGACAATTACGTTCACGAACTTGCCACCATGCACTTACATTGGCAGCACTATACAATCAGGTCAGTAAGGTTTCATAACCTTGGTATATCAGTGTCACAGCTGTGTTCGTGTCAATGTGTGGCAGTGTCTTGCTGAGTGGCGTTCATTATTATTGTCGCATGTTTTGTGTGCCTTTACGAGAATGTCTAAGCTTGAATTAGAGCAACGAACAAAGATTAAACCTCCTGTTGAACTTGCCAAGAGTGGAAGTGAAATCAGCAACATGTCAATCCAAGTTTATGGGGATAATGCCATGAAGAAAACAGCTGTGTACAAATGGATTAAACGTTTTTCAGAGAGGAGAGAACAAATCATCGATGAAGAGAGGTCGGGGCGGCCAGTAACAAGCAGAACTGACAAAAACATTGCAAAAATTCATCAAACTGTGCGTCAAAATTGTCGGCTGACTGTGAGAAGCATAGCAGACCAAGTAAACATCGATAGAGAAACAGTTAGGAAAATCTTAACCAAAAATCTTGGCATGAGAAAGGTGTGTACAAAAATGATCCCAAAGGAGCTCACCAATGAACAAAAGCAAAGGAGAGTTTAAGTTGCCAAGACCTTTTGGAGAGGCAAGACGATGTTTTTGGCCATGTTATCACTGGTGATGAAAAATGGGTGTAACTATAGGACCTGAAACAAAGCATCAAAGTGCACAATGGAAGTCAGCCAATTCTCCATGACCAAAAAAGTTCCGTCAGTCCAAATCAAGAGTCAAAATAATGTTGCTAACCTTTTTTGATATCAGAGAGACTATTCATTATGAATTTGTACCACCTGTTCAAACAGTTAATCAATTTTACTATTTGGAAGTGCTGAAAAGGCAGCATGAAAAAGTTAGATGAAAATGACCTGAACTTTTCACCAACAATTCATGGCTCTTGCATCACAATAATGCACCAGCTCACACAGCACTGTCTGTGAGGGAATTTTTAGCCAGTAAACAAATAACTGTATTGGAACACCCTTCCCACTCACCTGATCTGGCCCCCAATGGCTTCTTTCTTTACCCAAAGATAAAGGAAACATTAAAAGGAAGACATTTTGATGACATTCAGGACATCAAGGGTAACACAATGACAGCTCTGATGGCCATTCCAGAAAGAGAGTTCCAAGATTGCTTTGAAGGGTGGACTAGGCGCTGCCATCAGTGCATAGCTTCACAAGGTGAGTACTTTGAAGGTGACCATAATCATATTCAGCAATGAGGTATGTAGCAATTTTTCTAGGATGAGTTCACAACCTTAATTGTCAGACCTTGTATAATGGATCTCCTGAAGTATACAAAGATCTGAATCTGCTTATAGATCTAGGGACAGTGGAAGTATATGGAGTCTGAGGAGAATAGACTTGCCTTGTAAAACCATTCTCTAGACTCTGTCACCAGGGACAGATAGTCAAGGACCTCTCAGGGTAGACAGCTGGCCTATAGAGTCACAATGTTAATTACATAACATAATAAGAGTTCTAGAGGAAAGGAGAGTTTCAAGAGATTCTCAGTGTTAGCTTTGTCTTTAGGTGGACCCTCCTCATGATTATTAAGGTGGCTACCAAACCATAATACTTCCTTGTTTATGTTCAATAGGAGAGAGATGATCTATCTCAAAGTCATTAAATATAAGTCCTCCCATTTACAATCAATTCATCAATAATAGTCGCCATGGAAATGGCATGTACAGAATTGCTTTCAAGATTGGGTTCCTTAACCAATCATTAGGAAGGGGCATGGAATTAACATGATGGTTCAACCTAATCAGGTCAGCCCTGCACATGAGGATAGGTTGAATACCTGAATAAAATTGAGGCTTCCATTAGGAAGGAGTAAGGAAAAGGTCCATATGGAGTAACATCTACTGAAATAGTACAACATTTACTGAGAATGAGAAATGTTTCGTTCACTCAGTAGTCAGAGAAGAATAAATGTAATATATATAGCATTTAAGGGTAATGTGCAATCTTGGAAATAGATGTATTATTATTTTTCTTTATAGTTACTCTCCATAGATAGTTCTGCTTTGACATATTAGGGCTTTCACTTTCTAGGGCTCTTACATTCTTTGGAATCTCAACGATATGTGAAGAATGTGAAGAAACCTGCTACCCTGCTGGAAAGGCTACGTATGTGGAGAACTGAGGCACCCTGGTCGTTAATCCCAGCCAGCTGCTCACTGACTGAAAGTCCAAGTAAGACCAGTTGACACCATGTGGAGCAGAGATGAGCTGTCCCAACTGAACCTTGCACAAATTGCTGACAAGATTTGTGAGCTAATGAATGGCGTTATATTAAGTCACTAAGTTTTGAGGTAGTTTTTATGCAGTAACTGGTAACTGATACACCAAACCTTTCATAATTTTCATTGTTTCTTCGAGTTCTATGCTTTTATTGTCATATTAGTGAGGTTTGGGAAAGATTCAGGACAGAAGTGCATTGTCCCTCAACCATGCTTAATTAGAAATCAAGGATTTATATATTATAGATAAGTGTTTTCAAAGAGGAATAACTTCAAAACTTGGTCCTATTTTATATGCAGGAAAACAGAAATAGCATATAGAGCCATTTGAGAATTGATAATATAAGTAATGCCATGCATATTAAAAAATATGATGAGATAGCCCTGGGATAGCAGGGACTGGGAAAATGCCAATCCACTTCTATTTGCTGCAAATACCTACCGTGTTTCCCCGAAAATAAGACCTAGCCAGACGATCAGCTCTAATGCATCTTTTGGAGCAAAAATTAATGTAAGACCCAGTCTTATTTTATTATAAGACCGGGCATAATATAATATAATATAATATAATATAATATAATATAATATAATAATATAATATAATAATATAATATAATATAATATAATATAATATAATATAATATAATATAATAATACCGGGTCTTATATTAATTTTTGCTCCAAAAGATGCATTAGAGCTGATTGTCCAGCTAGGTCTGATTTTCGGGGAAACAGGGTAATGAGCCCCTGCTTCATGCTAGTGCATTATGCCCTGTGGTAAGCAGGCACATAGGCTGCGGGATGGAGGTGAAATGAAGTTGAAGATGGGGAGGTGAAGGTTCCATTAAGAAACAAAGTAAAATTCTTATTAAACAATTAAATAAAAATTTAAGTATATAATATTTTATTTATCTCATCTTTCTTAATATGTATATCATATTCTAATGACCCATGTATCATTAGATAATATATGTATATAGTTTATGAATAAAAATGTACATATATTGGGAGGAAATGCTCACAATATTTTTATTTATACATTGAAAATATGTAGGATAGGCTAGGAAGCATGGTTGCCTTTTAGAGAAATATAGAAGTATGCCTGTCATGTAATATAAATAAACATACCCATGACATGACAAAGGTCCTGGGAAAGTGTCACATCTATCCATAATAAATATGTATTGTCACATCTATCCATAATAAATATGTATTGATCTCTGGGCTCTGGCATTGTATAAGCTATTTGGAGGAATCAAAAATGGAATTAGGAGTTTTCTTGTTGGATCTGAAGTACATCCAATTCTGTTGGTGTTTCCCTTTTGGGCCAGGTTTGATGTAGTGGTCTAAAAACCTAAACATTATTTTAGGGTAATTCTAAGGGTTCATACCTATTATCAAATGTTACAGAAAACATCTCTGGAGCTGCCCTACCTCCTGGTTCATCTTCTGAGTGGCCTAATTAGACTCCTAATCAGGTGGTTTGAACTTTGTTCCAGGCACCTAGCTTCATGTCTTCTCTAGTATGACCTCCAACACCAAGAAAGAGCTGACAGCTCACTACATTGGGGAATTTTATTCCACCTGTTGTCAGCAGCTTCCACTGCAGATGTTTACCTATCCTTCTGGCTATTTTCACCTTTCTTTCACTTACTATTTTTCTTCTCCAGATGACTTTTTTTCAGTTTTCTGATTTTTAAGTACCTACGATAACCATTTTCATGCTTTTATTTACTGCTGCTTTTCATTCTCCTCTTAGCCCTTCCTGCTTTCTTCCTTTTCATTTTTCCCCATTCATTTATTCCATTCTGTCCCAGCTGTTTTCCTTTGTCCAATTCAGAACATCAGCCGGAAGCTTCTCTGTTGCTAAGTAGCAACATCACCCACATACACCCTTTTCCACTCCACTCATTTCTTCTGCTGCTTTTATAAGCACATGGGTCAAATAGTCTCTAAAAGTAAGTGAAGGGTGTTTCTGTCTTCCCTTCATTCCAAGGGGATGCACACCCTCCCCACCCTGCCTCCTTTTATTAGATTTTGACTTAGTGTTTTATCTGATAATTTGCCCCAGGCTGTAAGGCAACACTGAAAAAGCACAAAACATTGTTTTGAGCTTAGACAATTTATGGATGGGAGGAAGGGATATACTTTCTGCTAAAGGAACAGCAAAAGAGAGAATGTGTGAAGCTTAGTTACAAGGCATGGCATTGGATCATCAACAGCTTCCGCCTAGACACCTGAAGCACATCCAAGTTTTAAGAGGTTTCCATTAGGGATCAAGATAGCTAGCAATTTTTTATATATTGACAGACCTTTATCTTGTTGAATTGTTAGGAAGCTACTAATTTTTGTGTTGAGTATGTTTTGTATAAAATAAAGGATAAAAACAATACAAGAAATCATTATGTTGTTTTCTAAGCCTGAGTCCTTTCCCAGACATCAATCTGACATGGAACTTGTACCAAAAGCATAGCTGGAGTTGTGTCAGCCCTTCTCACAACACACTCTGAAGAGATTACAAGTCTTCTAGCACATTTTAATAGCTTATTGGCAATGGTGACTCCATATGTCCACACACTAAGATAGAGTAACAGAGATACCAGGACCTTGAAGAAATCTCCTTTTCCACCCTTGCAATGTCATAAATATTAGGTTGGTGCAGAAGTAAATGTGGTTTTTGCAATTATTTTTAACGTTTTAAACTGCAATTACTTTTGCACCAACCTAATAATTTCCCTCCCTGGTGTGAATTCTTTCGCTCTCCTTGTGCATTTATGCGATGCCTGCGAGGCCTTCCTTGATTACCCTGCCCCATTTGGTTGCTCTCAGCTCTTAGCCACAGTCAGCCCTGAGCAAATTGGGGGCTATCAGGGACTGCTTTGTTTGTAGTAGGACAGCTTTTCACTGGGTACTCCTGGGGTACTGCTCTCTGTGAGGGAAGGACGCAGATCTTGCATGTAGTGTATATTTGATAAACTGCCTTAAATTTCATCATAGAACACAGGTGTTCTGATAAGAAAGTTGTTTGTAGTTTAATTTTCTAAAGAGGAGAAGGACCAGTAGTTTTCTTTGTATTCAAGTCCAAGTTCATCAGCAATCAAAGTACCAGAAATGAAGCTTATGTATTTCTGCCATTATCCTGATATGCAGACGGAACATTTCAATAGAAAAAAACTTCAAGAGCCTTACTTGTCAGGACCCGTTGATATTCTGAAAGTGGAATCTCTATGAGACTAAAAACCACTCCAAGGTATTCTAAGAATGTCTGACCAGAACTGGAATTGGCCAGCTACTACAATTTTCATTCTAGAATCAAGCCCCTTTGAGATGTTAGGTTTTCTGAGAGGTTCAGAAAATTTTAATGTTTTCAATTTTTATCATTATCTCAACTAGCAAAACATGTATTTGAACATCCTGGAAATTTCTGCTTCCTTTAAACAACAGAATTATACAAAATTTTCACTACCCTTGAGTATACACTTCTCTTTTAACTTTCTTCTCTCTAACTTGAGGTATCATTCAACACTATCTATGTCACATTAACCTTTTTCTTCATATCTCTACATGTTCAATTACTTTATCCACTGTCATCCCACCTCATCAACATGGTCTACACTCTCATATTGAAAACTGTGGCAGAAAACAGACTTACTCTCCACTTGGAACATCTACATGGTGATATACAAGTATTCATTCAGCCACATACAACCTCAGACACACCCTCAACCCATCACTTGGGACTGCTTCACCTCTGAAACCTGCAGGTGAGAATTTATGTCTCCAATGTCCTCCTCCAGCTCTCACTGAGCTACTCTTCACACACCCCATCAGGACTTGCTCTCATGAGCCTAGTCCTACTCTGTCCCTATTAGTCTCCTCCTTTCTTCACTCCTTTCCTAACCAGCAGAGATCACATAATCCATCACTTTAACCATTCTCTCTAGTATCTCAACTCCCTTGCTCCTCATCAGCCTGGCAAATCCCCAACCTTGAATGATTTCATCTTCATGTTTTCCCTGTCTTCACCCACACTATTGAGGTCTCTTAGACAACTAACACAACTCTGCCACGGTGTTATTCCAACTCTGTGTCATCAAGCAGAGCTCCCTCAAAGCTGCACAACAACCCTCATCATATCCCTCCACAGCTACTGGTTGTTATAAAGCATCATTCATCCATTTATGCATTCACGCATTCCCTGGATGAGCATCATTTACTGGATGGGCACTCTAGCATCATGCTAGGTCCTGGAAGATAACTGAGTAATACGGATGGTTTCAGTACTCAGAGAGCTAAAGATCTAACCTAGAAGATTGAAATTAAAATTATTCCAGAGAACTGAATCATTTGGAGGCTAATTTTTTATAAGAATGATGAATGGATGAAATATTTACTGTGGTGAGTGGGAGACAAAATGGCTCAGAAACAGAGAAGGGTTGCTGGGCAGTTTTGAGGGACCAGTGCTTGATGACACAGAGTTGGAATGGTCCAATTGCAATGTTTTTCCAGGAGACCTTGATAGCCTGGGTGCAGACAGGGAAAACACGAAGATGAATTCATTCAAAGTTGGGGTTTTACCATGCTCATGAGGGGCAAGGGAGTTGAGATACTAGAGAGAAATACCGTGAACAAGATTTCAGATTTAAAAGAATTAATAGATTTATAGTGCTTTTGATAATTATTTCTTTTATAAACCAATACTAAACGTACAACTCCTATCATATGACTGTCCGGAAAATTATTCAACAATTAAAAGGCATCCTCACTCCAAAAGGTACTAACCTCCTTGTATATTGTTCTATGAGACACATAAAATATTAATTTTTAATAATTACTCATTTTTTTCTTTTCATTTTTTAAACATTACGCAAGGACAATGAAAACATTCTCATTTTTTAAAATTTCACACATTACAGAAGTGCTTAGTGAACTCCCCCAACATCCCTTTCCCTTTCCCATTTCCTTTCCCTACTCACAAGCCCTGTTAAACGCTTGATGTGTGTCCATACAGTTCTCCTTTCTATGTGTTTACACACAAAAAGAGGTTCGCAGGCATATACATACACAACTAAGTTGTGGGAACTGCATAGTTAAATCATCTTTCTGAGAAGGGGAAATGTAAACATTAGAAAGGAGTGTGTTTTCTTAAATAGGAATACATTTATTCCCCATGCAGCAAATCATTTGGACTTGAACTTAAGCTACTTTCTAAAACCTGATTAAGAAAGCCAAATGATAGAGACAACTAATGATCCCAGGGAACAAAACAAAGAACTTACTTGCTGACTCATCAGGTTGAGATGATAATTTCAAGTAAAATTAAACTTTGTTATATGCTTTTGTCACAAGTTATATCTAAGTGAGCAATCACAAAAGAGAGGATCTGTAAAAGATAGGTAAGGACTCTATTATATGTTTTCACTACAAACACAGAATTTACCCATCTGAAGTATAAATTATCTTCAGTCATCGATATCAGGGTTTGTGAAGCATGTTTTAAATAATATAGAAAGTCATAACATATGGCAAATATGATTGATAGATAATAAATCGTGCCTCTTGTTAGTCACTTCAGAACTAATTGAACCCCCAGGGAACTGACTTACTGGGTTTTATACATTTTTATCTTTCTTACCCCTGTTGAACTAGTCACATATTTCCCACATTATAAACTCAGTGCATCTTTTGGAATTTGATCTAGCTTTTATAATTTCTGTCTGCTAGCTGCAGCATAAGTCAAATAATAGTATCTGATAGTTCCTAAGAGAAAGTTAGTTTCTTTCAGAATGTGCATATATGTATACATAATTTTAGATAGAACCGTGCAATATTGTATAACTTGCTTTATTCATTTAACAATATGCTGAAACCCTTTTATTCAGTAAATGTAGATTTAGATTGTTCTTTTTAACTCCTCATTCTCTCCCACAATAAGTAAGTACCATAATTTATTAAACTATTTTTATTAAGCTTCCTTTTATGGTTACTACAAACAATGCTCTAATGAAAGGCACATAGTTTTCTTTGCATATCTAAAGGTTTCTTTAGGACACATACTTGGAATTGGAATTTTTAGGTAAAAAGGACTTTAAACTTTTTATTTTTTTATATATTGAAATAAATGCAAACTTTTATGTATCAAAATTAACATAATGTTAATTAATGAAACCGCAAATCTAAATAACCAACAAACACATGTAAATATACTCAAATTGATTAATAGCCAGGAAAATAAAAATTAAACAATGGGATATCAGTTTATACCTATTAAATTGGCAAACATTTAAAAGACCAATAAAACCTATTACTAGGGGGATTATAGGAGAAAGTTGTTTTAGCTTTTTTGGAAAGCAATCTAGAAACATCTATAAAATTTAAAAACATATGTAGATTTTGACCAACAAACTCATTCCTAGAATCCAATTCCATAAAAGTAAAAGGCCAAAAGTTCAGAATATATAAACAAAGATGTTTTGGGCAGCATTCATTTCTTTCTACAAATATTGATTATGTTGCCATCACTTCAGAAATGAATAAGACACAGGCCCTGCCCTCAAGGTACTCATAGTCTATGTGGGAGACAGATAAATACATAAGTAATTGGAACACATGAGAGAGGTGCTATGGAAGCAATTTGGGCTTAGATGGAGGGCTACAAAAACTTCACTGAAAAGTAAAGTTGCATGACTTTGTAAGATACAGCATGCTTCTAAGGCCTTGGATGAAGTTTTGTGGCCCAGGACAGCTGAACAGAATAAGATAACCAGACATAATGAAAACATAACCCACAAACTTGCCATGAAACAAAATTGTGTTAATAAAAATCACAGGTAATCCAATTTTCTAATGGCAGTGGAGACAGAATATGAGGTGCACAATGTAAAAAAAGATTTACTTTTTGGGAATAGAATCAAAAGAGTGTATTATTAAATGGTAGCCAAAAAACCTGTTTTGTTCATATGCCTGATACAAATACTCTTAAAAGGTATTTGTTGACCCAATTAAGTAAGACATGAGAAGAGCATAGAAAAACGTTTAAGAAAAACTTGGATTTAGTCAATAATCTCACCTAGTCAAGACTTTTACTTGAATAGAATTTTCCTCCCTGCTTTTTTCCCTCAGTCCTTCACTCCCTTTCTTCTTTCCTTTCTTCCTTCCAGTCTTTTCCGCCACCACTTTTTAGGAGAAGGAAAGACTTTAGTCTCATTGGGATTCTAAATCCTGTTAACCTCAATTTGACCCTGTTATTTCATCATTTAACAACGAGGCAAAATCATCATCTCTTAAATCATGGAACTTTAAATGCCAAAACAGAGCTGAGCAATTTTAAAAGTATGACTATTATATAGGTAAGAATGTCTACAGTAAAAGTAAACAAAATAGATAGTTCATAAGAAACTGGTAATCTATGATAACCGAGATGATGTTACAGATCTCAGTAAGGGATTGCCAGACTGGAGACACATGAGCAGTACATCTAACAAGAAGGCACATTTTCTCACTAACTATCCTCATTCAAGGAAAAGGCATTAGCGTGGCTTCTCTTATGGAAAGGCTGGGACCTCCATGGAATAATGAAAATGTTCCCAGAGTTTAAGTGCTGCCTGGCATTACTCCCATTATCAACAGCAAAACAACTGCATAGCAACCTCCATTTGCCATTTCCTCACCCATCACTGTTTGTTCAGAGAAAACACCCCCTCTGCTCCTGTCTGCTTCGTAAATTTTGTCAAACAGGAGCTGAGTCTCTGTGCCAAGTTGCGGAGCGACACATGCTGGCATTTCCCAGCACACGCTGTTCACCACGTGGGTTCCTGGAGCGTTGCCTCTTGGCTTCAGAGGAGCGAGAGCTGCTCTCCCCTCCCCCATTTCCTCTCACAAAGACATCATGCAATAACAATTAGTAAGTATCTGTGTGGGAGCTCCCAACTGGCCAAGGACTCTTTTTATCCAGTGACCTGTTTTATAAATATCAGGAACGAGGCTCCAACTTGTTTTTTGCATTCTCAGAAGCATATAGAGTTCACAGTAAGAGCTCAATAACAGTCACTTCTAAAACAAAGAAAACCCACTCTAAATGCTATTTTGCAAGGATCATTTACCATCTGTTTATTTCCTCATGGCAGCGCTGCTTATCGGGACTCCAACAATGGTATCAACATACAAATTCAGACCAAACTACTTTTCCTCTTTCCAGAGGGTGTTTCCTTGAATTTTCTCATCTGCCCCCGAGTAACATGTAGAAAATATCATATATAATATAAAACTAGCAAACGACTCACAGCGAATAAGAATAAGTCAGGATATATTTTGTTATCTTTAAGAGAAAAAAAGTAAAATGCTCCACAATTGGAGAAACAAACTCACTTTTTCAAACCTCCTCAAAGAACGTCTTCAAGTGATAGGCAGGAAATGGGTTTGTGGGGGCTAAGTTAAGTAAGCTGAAGAAAACTCAAGTGGCAAGACTAAGCTCCAGCCTCATCATGCATATTCATAAGAGGCAACCTGAGCTCCCGTGTAAAACCACAGTGTGACTGTGTTTCCTGCACACAGCCTGGAAACACTAGCAGTGGGAAGCCAGGGTGCCTTGCTTTATAACGTGGTTTAGAAGAACGATGATTGTTCATTGCGACTTAACCCACACATTGACTGGATTTTCTCCATAGGCCTTATGACAGCTCAAGAAGTATCCATCTGTCAGGACACATTTTAGAGCCATTGTACAAGTGTGAATTTCAAGACTTTGGCTAATAAGAAGCAAAAAGGAACATGGTTATTTATTGTCAATAGAGCTTTGGGCATTTATGATTAATACTCTATTAGAAAAATAGGTCAGGATAGCATACACAAGAAGATAATTATATTCTGTGCACTAGTTCTCTTCTCAACAGACTTCCTATAACAAAATATCCTGAGTTTCGCCTGCTAGAAAACAAAAACCAAGGGCCTTGATATTCCAACAGGAGTTAGGGACGCATATGCTGGATTTTTTTGTTTATTTACTCAATAAATAGTTATTGAAAGCCACTGTGTTCTGAGTGCTGTTCTAGGCATTTAGAAAACTGCAATGAACAAAACAGACAAGTCTCTTCATCATGAAGCCCTTGACAACCTATTGCCAATGTTATTCTAGGGAGAAAGAACCCTTTACTGTGTACCTGTCACAGAAGTCCTGGACCTTTTTCTTCGATTTCTTTCAAATGCCCTTGATGACGCTGTGAATGAAGAAGTTGCTATGTGTAGCCACTTGTGCTGTGTGAAAGAGAGAAAGCGAGAGGCAAAAAAGCAACATTGAAACACAGAGAATGAACTGAGAGAGAGATTATGCTAAAAGTGATAAAAAGATTTACCTGTATGATCTGGAAAAACACAAAAGACACAGTACTGGAAAACACAAAACAGACACAAAAGAACAATAGTGCAGATGAAAAAACGTATTATATTCTGTGTTAGGAGGACATAAAATATTATCAAGATACCAACTCTCCCTAATTTAATCTATGAGTTTGACACAAGACACAAAAATCTTCATGCTGTTTTGAACTAGATAAACTAATTATAAAGCAAGAAACAAAATCTGGAGCAAAATGTAGTAAGAGGAGAGATTAGTCCTATTAGATACTGAAATATAAAGCTTCAATAACTGAGAGTGTGATACTAACCCATAAATAAACAGACAAAAAATGTAACTGACTAATGTCCAGAAATAATTCCAAATGCATGTGGAATATCTAAAAGTAATATCTGAACAACATGGTACATTCCCCATGAGTCTCTTTATCTCAATACCATTGTCAACCGTGCTGCATGGTTCTTTGCATCCTTCTCATTAAGAGGCTCAGTGCTAATCAGAGGCCCTTGGCATAGGACAGCTCAGGATTAGAAAAGAGTGTAGGGCTTAGATGGTAAGAAACTGAAGGGCTAGCCAATCCTACTCTACCACTTTGTAGCTTGGTGACCTTGAATATGTAACTGAACTGCACGGAGCTTTGAGTTCATTGTCTATAACATGAGAAGAATAAAATCTATCTCAAAAAATTATTGTGAGGATAGAATAAGTTAATATATGTGAATCTACTTAACAAATTCTGGTACTTAAAAAATAAACATATCCTAGTTGAATAGCTTAGGAGACATCTTAACTTCAGGTTCATTGTTTAACAATTTGTCTATCAACAGAAACTGCTTTCCCAAAATCTCAAATTCTTCTTTGCCACACGACATGAAATAATAAGATTGGGGGAAAAGAAAGAATTATCTTTAAACTCAGCTTTTAGAATCAATGGTTTCCTTATGGAGAAAACTCTTTACAAAGAAGATCAAATTGTTCAGTGAGTTGATTACATCCAGCAAGAGAGGTTTGGTTATGTAGCACAGGAAAGGACATTCTGACCAACATTTTTAAGGAAAATGTGGAATTTTTAAAGATGATCCTGGACTGAGACAGAACTAATGGAAAACTGTCCTGTGTATGGAAACTGCCCGAGGCCTGGGTGCAGCATCAAAAATGAGACTGACTCTTACACAAAAGAAGCTTGAGCAATTTATGGAGTGGGTAGAAATGCAAACACAATTTCATGTAAATTTTTAATTTTAACCTTTAGTAGTATTGTACAAGTCAGTGTCTAAGGGATAAAAGGATGTCAAAGAGAGTTGTGGGAATAAAACCATGGAAACCTCATATACTCTGGGAAAATGACAAAGAACAATCTTGAACAGTGTTGAAAAAGGATACAGTGGCATCGCTTGGTGGAATGTACCAGGCTGAATGGTCCGTGGATGCCTCAGGAGTGGAAGGCAATCGAAGGAAGGAATAGTAAAGGTTTGATGGCCGCAGTACGAGTAAAAGCATCCAAGACAATTGAGTTGAGTAACAAGCTGATATAATCCTTGCTGAATAGCTCTAATTTAATTCTGTAAGACAAGTGATGGAAAGAATGCTTGCTACTAGGCAGGATGATTTATATAAGGACCTAAAGGCGGGAGGGAAAAAAAAAAGCTATTCCTATTGTCTAGATATGATGCTTAGGTCCAATCCAGCCTGCACCTGTGAGAACGAAGACAGTGTGGCTTTAAGAAGCCCTGCAGAGCAAGGAATCATGGAATTGATGATTTTCTGGACTAAAGGATAGCAGAGAGAGAGGTTTGACAAGGTTATAAACATAGGAGGCTGGTGGGAGAATGGAGCCAGTGACAACAACAGGGACCTTCCGATCTGGTAAGGGTTTGTAAGGACAGGGGCAAAAAATAAGTCCAATCCTGGCTACATGCAGCTGTAGGTGGACACAACCAACATATGACCCAAACTCTACATGTAGCTATAGGTGGCACACAACCAACATATGACCCAGAAACAGAATCAAATTTTAAATAGAATAAATTCAGAATTCTTAGCAAAATAATATTTTGTTATTTTTATCATTATGAAGTTGTGCTTTTCCCATTTAAGTATGTGTTAAAAACTTATGAAGGTCATGCTTATCACTGATCTACATCTCATTTAAGGAAAAAGTATCTTAGACATCAATAGAAGAATGTTTCCTCTCACCCCCATTCTCAGTAGAAAAAAATAGCAGAGGAGCACATTTTTGGTAATCTTGCTGAGAAGGGAAATAGTTCATGCAAGATCATTACTTCCACCATCTGTCTTGCTGCAAAGTTCACCAGCTGCTAAATTAACACAGTTCCCTTAGATCATCATTTTGGTCCTTTCTTGGACACTGGTCATTAAATAGATGAAGTATTACTGGGTCACTGTGTAGACTCCCTGATGGACCTCAGTGTTGGGGCCACAGTTGGTTGTGATGGAAATACAGGGTGTACCTAATCGCTGTATATGTCACATAAGAAAATTTGACATTATTATTTCATCATTCACACCTTGTTCTCCATAACTGGATCGATTATTCTCCCAATTTACCAGATTTGGTTTTTGAATAATCCTCAGCTATTTCCCCCATCTCAATGGGTTTTCAAAGAATTTTGAGAATGTATTCTCAAAAGAATATATTACATTTTGAAACATTTTTAGCAGCAAAACTTTTATTTTCCTGTAAAGAACCCCAACATATTAAACAGTCAGTAGTCATGAAGGTCTTTTCATCCCGGTTAAAATTTCAGGGATTGATGGAAAACATGTCATTCTTTATGAACCTCTGAAGTGTCTGTGAAAAATGAAGGTAAATCCAAAAGAGAACCCTGCATCTTATTTGGGGGGAGTGGAGAGGAATGGGACTTTATTCTTTATTGGGGAACAGTGTGTACTTCCAGGCCTTTTTCCCAAGTCAAACTGTTGTCCTTTCAGTTTTAGTTGTGGAGGGTGCAGCTCAGCTCCAGGTCCAGTTGCCATTTTCCAGTTGCAGGGGGCACAGCCCACTATCCCTTGAGGGAGTCGAACCGGCAACCTTGTGGTTGAGAGGACACATTCCAACCAACTGAGCCATCCGGGAGCTCAGCGGCAGCTCAGCTCAAGGTGCCGTGTTCAATCTTAGTTGCAGGGGGCGGAGCCCACCATCCCTTGCAGGACTCGAGGAGTTGAACTGGCAACCTTGTGGTTGAGAGCCCACTGGCCCATGTGGGAATCGAACCGGCACCCTTCGGAGATAGGAGCATGGCGCTCCAACTGCCTGAGCCACCGGACCAGCCCGAACCCTGCATCTTTTGAGCACCAACAGAAAAGCATGGCTGCCCAAGGAGATTGCATATAAGAGCCAACATTATATGGGATCTGATATGGTTTTAAAAACATTAGCCACACTTTGTGGTACATGAAAGCTCAGGCATTAGAGTCAGACAGACCTGAGTCTGAATCCTGCTATGTGATCAGCCGGCTATTTAGCTTCTCCAAGATTCCGTTTAACCATCCAGATAAAATAATACTCATTTAAATGCTATGAGGGGAAAGTGAGGTAATGCGTATAAAGAGTTAACACAGTGCCTAACATCTAGTGAGTGTTCAAAAATGGCAGGTAATAATAATAATTATAATAGTGGTAAAAACAACAATAATAATTGCCTTATTTTATCATCACCGCAGTGGTAAGTAAGCACTGTGGAGCTGATTGTAAGTTCATTCCTGACTAGTTTGACCTGAAATGAAATTTCTAACTCTCCTAATAGAAATAGTATCAGCAAGCAAGGCATTAAGGAATCAAAATGTCACCTGGGTATAAGATATCTTGAGCAGAGTACCTATGATTTTAGTTAGAAAACCTTAACAGTCAAGCTAAGCTATCTTCTTTCTGTCAAGGTCCTGGAACCTTCTTCTGTATAATAGATATTGTCTTATTTTAAGACTCTCCAGGGAAACAGATTCCAAAACTTTCCTTAATAACCTATTTCGGTGTTTAGTAACTATCCCTCTTAGTAAATCCTCAAAGCTAATCTAAATCCTCCGTGCTCTAGTTTTGGGCCAGTCATCTCATATTTAATTCAGATTTTATTGCTACTTGTATTGGTATTGAATCAAATTAGAGCTAGAAATATACACGTGTGTTAACATGAGCTTTCAGTATCAGCACTTACTCCTGATAATCAACCATGATGAGTTAACACGCAGGAGATTACATGGCATTGTTACTACAATCAGAAACAGGCTAGCAGTGTTTGCTTATAGGTGCAGCCCAAGTCCATGCTTGACAATTGTCACACTCTGACTTGTGTGACATGAATAAAAAGTGAGCAGCATTTCAAAAGCCAGCAAAATGAATGGAACTGTCCACTGAGCGGTTTCTGCAGAGTTTACCTCTTCTGGGGCCAAGTTGCACCCTTGGGTATCGGCTCATTCTCTTTGGAAGCCATCACTTCCCGGCCACCTTCTGGGAGGTCTCATCTTTTGCACACTGTCCAAGGTGAATGAAATAGCAACAAATCCCCTGAAGCCACCACCAAGGCACAAGAGATCTTTCCTTCTTTGTCCTTTCGTGTCAGAAAAGTACCAGTCAGAGGGCCACTGCTTTATTTGGTGGATTAGAAAAGCAGTGCTAACAAGAGACTCAGGTTGGACAATAGCTTGTGCCCAGGCATCTAATAGTGCTCAATAGCTGCAGTACCTGCATTTGTGATGAGTTGATAGTCTGGGTCAAGGACAGTGGGTCCTCAGCAGCATTAAACAGAAACCACCCAGGGGGGCTGTGTGCTGCTGAACACAGCACCCTGGTCGTTCCATCTCCCTGCTCATCACTCGGACCAGGTCCCCTGTCATTTTTCACTTCTTCCCGCTCAGGTTTCAACTTACAGGGACAGCAGGGGGTCACAACGTTGAAACACCAGCAAGCCCAGGGGTCTGAGGTACACGTGCTCTTGCCACAAGAGCTGCAGTGGTGGGGGCTGCTGGAGATTTGACTCAAGGACTGCACGCAGAGGAAACACTGAGCGCTGGGCAGTTTGGGTTTTGGTTTCTGGGTTTTCTTTCTTTTGTTCTTTAACCCAGGAAAGCATAAGATAAGCACCTGGGCTTATCTTCCTGGCTGATTTCTTATCTGAGTCTGCTCTTATTGTTCTTGTCCAATAGGGTTAATGTCCTCAATTTCATTTCACCTTCTCTTTACCCTCTGAACTCTCATCTCTAGCTGTTCTGATCTCCTTTCTCCACATTTCCATCTTTTTTGCCTGTTCAGTTCCCTAAGTCCCTTTGAAATCTTCTGCACAAATAAGCAGATTCACTTTTCTCAGTAGGGATTAGGGGTGACTCCTCTGCAGGGGAAAACTCCATGCAAATACCCTGGGCTGCCCCGTGAGCCCCTAGCGCTCGGATGCTTCCCTGTGAAAACACCTCTTACACCATTAAGTCTGTGCATATGTGTAAATATAACTGAAACCATTTTTATCCTTAGAACATGCGAGGCACCCTGGTATTTTCTATTCCATTCTATTTAATTTCTTTTTCATTCCTTCTTTCTTTCCTTCCTTCCTTCCTTCCTTCCTTCCTTCCTTCCTTCCTTCCTTCCTTCCTTTCCCCCAACACACTGTTCCTCACCCACTAAACTGATCTCAGGACTCATTACTATTAATAGATTAAGAATTACACGCACTGTCCAATGGCCCTGGGGAAGAGGCCCTTTCCTTTATTTTCTGAAACACATACTATAATGAGAAATCCATTCCTCCCCAAACAGATGAAATTTAAATTCTCCTGGAGTGAACTGAGGCAATGACAGAAGAACAAAAGGTCTTTAAGGTATATTGTGGCACCACCTTGGGGTTCAAGAAAAGGGGATAATTGCCCTGATGCTCTGATGTCCCCTGATTCCTTTCCTCACGATGTCACAGTATTTTCTGCCTCCCTCTCTGCTCCCCCCGAGTTCTGAGGAAGGACCTTATAGTAGGCAGAATAATGCCCCCCCACAAACATGTCTATGTCCTAGTCCCTGGAACCTGTGAATATGATGGATATGTTACAGGGCAAAGGGAAATTAAGGTTGCAAATGGAATTAAGGTTATTAATCAGATGATCTTATAATGGGGATAATATCCTGGACTGTCTGGTTAGGACCGATGTAATCACAAGGGTTCTTCTAAGTGAAAGAGGGAGGCAGGAGAGTCAGAGTGATGTGACAATTGACAGAGTCCATGACTCGTGGTTTTCAGTCAGGAACTGTAAGGAGCTTGAAATTTGCCACTCTGTCCTAACAAGTGAAAAGCTGAACAGACTGAAAAATCAACAACTCTTCTTGGATCCATAAGCAAGAGGAGGACACAGGGCAAGCGACTGCCAGCAAGATTAGAGAAACAGAGGAAAATACAGGGCATCTCGGCTTCCCCAGGTGAATACAGAGCATCTCGGTTTCCTCAAGAGGGGAAACCACCAGGGGAATCAGTGCTGGCATTAAAGTGAATTCGAACTGATGAGTTGCTGGAGGCTTAGTGTGGACAAAGCTGAGTTAAAAACTCCAGGGGAATCCAGTCACAGGGGCCCTCACAATATTGTGAGATTTACCTCCCGGAGCTCTCAACCAGGTTTTCACAGTAAATATTAGAGAAAAATCCCCTCATGCTTCCAGCAGAGAGAGAGAGCAAAGCAAAACATTTTGAAATACGCCAGAACACTATTCTTAGCAAGGCCTGCCCTCGGGAGAAACTAGTTAAAGAGCCTAGCCTGCGGGGGTATTGTCAGAGCCTAACTGAGCTGGAGAAAGGAAATACCCAATTTCAGCCCACTCTAGCCGTCCTGTTCACCTAAGAGCTGAGGAAAATAGTTGAGAAACACTTGTGAGCTCACAGTCCAGAAGCAGATACTTCCTAAAACACCGAGACCTACAGAATGCTTTCTACGTCCCTATACCTCACCACCACCTAAAGGCGTAGTCACATCAGTTCCTTTTACTTGATACATCATGTCTGGTTTCCAAGAAAAAGTGGCCAGGCATACCAAAAGACAAAACACACTATTTTCAGAGACTGAGCAAGCACCAGAACCAGGCATGGCAGGGATGCTGGAATTATCAGACTGGGAATTTAAAACAAGTTTGATTAATATACTAAGGGTTCTCATGGAGAAAGTCGACAGCAGGCAAGAAAGACTCCACCAGCCATTGTTGGCTTAGAAGATGGAAGGGAGCCACAAGCTAATGAATGAGGGCAGTCTCTAGCAGGTGGAAAAACCAAGAAAGTGGATTTTCTCCTCGATGCTGAGAAAGGAAAACAATTCTGCCAGCACCGTGATGTGAGTCCAATGAGACCCATTTCAGACTTCTGACCTCCAAAACTGTAAGATAATATACGTGTTTTGTTTTAAACCACTGAGTTTGTGATAATGTGTTACAGCAGCAAATGGAAACTAATGTATTAGGTTGGTACAAAAGTAACTGCAGTTTAAAAGGTTAAAAATAATTGCAAAAACTGCAGTAACTTTTGCACCATCCTAATAGATGTACTCCTGGCCAATTACAGCACACTATATATTAGAGCATTTCTGAGTCCAGGTTTCAGGTTAAATACCCACTTTCTTCTTCCAAGGCTGGCCCTGGCACTTGGCATTGTCCTCAGCCTGGGAAAGGAAGAACTGGCAAATGTCTGATTTCAAACAGTTATGAGACCAGCCAACCTGCTGGGCCACCGAGAGCAGAGTAGCTGGCTGAATGCTGGAGGGGAGGTGGGGAAATGTGATGCTGAGGAAAGTGGGGCTTCCCTGGAGGGCTGGTTCTTCCTCCTACATCTTAGCAAACATTATAAAACTCTGTCACCCTGCAAATTATAATTTTATCTACTTTTTTTTAAAGAATAAAGACAGATACTATGACTTAAGGTCAAAGCTGGCTAAACGGGGGGACTCCCACCCCAACTCCAGTTCAGGAACAGAGATTTCCTAGAGCACACGGAGGTGAGGAGGGCTTCTTGTGACACATGATGACTGTTCCTGTGAGCGCCTATCGAGCTGGGCCTGGGCTTTCTAATTCCCCTTCACAGTGAGATTCTACCTCAGGACCGCTGTCACCTGCACAAGAGGTCGTGAGAAAATACCTTAAGGTCCCCAACTTGGTTTCCTCCTCAATAAAATGCCAGCTAGCACTGCCCAGTTCAGAGACTCTGACGGCAATATCCACAGCAGACACTTAACCAAAGCTCTTAGAGGACTGACTGCATGAGGGTTTCTTTGTTTGGAGCTGCTTTCTCTCTACTGTGAAGCCCCAAGGTTTTGTGCACACATCCATCTTGAAATGGATTGTGTGTGTGTTTACAAAATTACAATACATTAAATACGCAAAATTCGTTTCTAATTGTGGGTCTGCTCACTAGAGTCAATAATTATTCTCCACTCAGAATCCTTCTCCCTGTGAAGCCAGTTGGGATCATATAGCATTCATTGATGACACCAGATAAATATTAGGAATGTTTTGCCAAGACTTTTCCTTCTAGCCCAGACACAGAGCTTAAAGTGCTTCTACCTCAAAATATTCTTTGTGTCATAGATTGATAAATTCTGACATGCTTTGTGATCTTCAGGATGCTAGAGTCTTTCCTAATAAATACTCTCCTTATATTTGAAAGGCTGCTTAGAATACTAACAACTCTCAAAGCTCGGTGTCTCTAGAATGAATCATTCAACTTTATTTTATTCATTTGTTTGTTTGTTTTATTTTTACTGGTCATTTTTTACTAATTGGCTAGCTCCTGGTTCTCATGGCCCCTAAGCCGTGCCATGCTCAGCCTCTAGCTAATCCTGACTTTATGCAAAATGGCTGTAAACTTTTGCCCCACATTCTAGGAGTTTGGCTCACTCACCCTTTCTGGACCATCTCTGTGGTAAGATCTGATAACTAGGATTCTGAGCGCTGAGAATTCTGCCTTTTCATCCTGCTGAATTCTCTAGCCACTTGAGGCTCGAGGTTGTGCCATGCCCTTGTCAATCTTTCTTCTGGGAACAATCCTAACCATGAACTGCTAACAACCTTCCTGGGTATCTTCTGCCTATCTAAGTTCTTGGAGTCTCGAATTCCACCACCTGCCAGAATTCCATGTTGGAACACCCTGCAACCTTGTGATGATGGGCCATCCCAATGCTCATTCCTGCCCTGCTACCTAGTGTGCCGACTGCATTTTTTCCTGGCATCTGTTCCGTGGTGCTTGTTTCCCTTCCCCTCTCAGGCTGCCTATCTCCACTGCAGTGAACTGAGTTGTGCCTGGCCATATCCCAAGATATGTCAACAATTGATAGATCACACTTTAGAAGTCAGAAAATCTTACTAGACTGAAATGTTAATTAGGATAGTCATTCTCAGAATGTAGCAGCAAGCAGAGTCATCAAGGTTTGGATGGTGCGGAATGTGTAAGCATCACATTAGGGTATCACTCTCTGAGCAATATACAAAATGAGATGCCTCAAACTGAAGAAAAAATAAATGGCTGCTGATTTTACAAAGCCTAGAAGTTTGTAAATTTCTTTTTGTTGTTTTTTGTTTGTTTATATATTTTTAAAATTATTTTTAATTGCAGTGAAACACATAAAATTTTCTATCTTAACCATTGTTAAATGTACTGTTTAATGGTATTAAGTATTTTTACACTGTTGTACAAACATGGCCACCATCCATCTCCAGAACTCTTTTCATCTTGCAAACCTGAAACTCTGCACCTATTAAACAATACACTATACACTCTTCTTTCCTCCTTCCCTCCAGGCCATGGCAACCACCCTCTACTTTCTGTCTCTACGAATTTAACTACTCTGGGTACCTCACATAAGTGGAATCATACAATATCTGTCTTTTTGTGACTGGCTTATTTTGTTTAACATAATGTCTTCAACGTTCATTCTTGTTTTGGCATATGTCAGAATTTCCTTCCCATTTTTGAGGCTGAATAATAGTCCATTTCATGTCTATATCACATTTTGTTTATCCATTCATCCCTTGATGGACACTTAGGTTACTGCTACCATTTGGCTCTTGTGAATAATGCTGCTGTGAACATGGGTGTACAAATAGCTTTTGAATCCCTGTTCCATTCTTTTGGGTACACCCTAAAATAGAATTGCTGGATCATATAGGTAATTCTTTTTTAATTTTTTGAAAAACTGCCATACCATCTTCCATAGCAGCTTCACCATTTTACATTCCCACTAACAACACACAAGAGTTCCAATTTCTCCATATCCTCTTCAATACTTATTTTTTGTCTTATTTTTTAATAGTAGCCACATTAGTAGGTATGAAGAGCTACCTTTTTTCACCCTATAAATGATTACTAAGTTTTCAGCCTCTAAAAATATTTACAAGTGAAGATCTTGTCACTCTCCTCCCCACAGACGAATATTGTTCATGTTAGATGATATCACCTCTAGTCCTCACTAATTTGTAGCCTGATGGTATTTTTAACAACAAACTTCTCATCTATCTAAGTCTAAAGTTTGTGAGGGTCTCATCAACAGCTATTAAGTAAAAAAAGTGAACTAAAGATCTCAATATAAGTATTTAAGTTTTTGTTTTCATGATTTTAGTAGCTATAAGTTTGCTTTTACTTTGCTTTCCTTCAGAATTCCAGTAAATATTTTTTCCAAGGTATTGATATATTCTGTAAGTATGCAAAAAACTAACACATTTTAACGTTTCTAAGAGTCTTTAAGGGATAAGTAAATCCTTAGAAATGTGGGAGGGATCGTAATTATTTATAATGATCGTCACTCAAATTATCTCACCACCAAAACATTTCAAGAAATGAAGACATGTTAAAAAGCGAATTGCCAGTAAAATATGCCTACATCATTGTATTTCACGTATAATCCAATAAGAATATAGTGATTAAAAATATTCCATTTAATTTTCATTATTAATTGAAAATATCTATATTAATTCTACGTTATCCAAACAATTTACTTTTTTTAAACTATGGGATCATGATTTTTGTAAATGGCCCTTAATAACATAGAAATTAAATAAATTACATTCATAAAGTGATTTTGTCACTTTTTTATTCTTGGTGCTTTTCTGGTTTCTTGTGAAACAAAACTCTAATCCTTATGCTTAGAATGTTCCTCCTTATATAATTTTCTAAATTCTATTCATCCTTCAAAACCTAGCTCAAGTCTTCCTGTATTAGAAGATAATCTTCAGGAGGGCAGGGATTTTTGCCAGTTTTGTTTAATGCTGTATGACCACTACCTAAAAGAGTACCTAGTACTAGGAAGTACTCTCTAAATGCACATTGAATACAGGATGAGTAAATAAGTAAACAAATTAATACCCCAGATTGCATTGCTCACTCCCTCCTCTAAACTTCTATAGCATGTGGACTCAATCTATGTAATTTGTATGACTCTTAACATGTACATTTTGTGGTGAGCATTTGTGATGTCCACCAAACATTTACAGTTCTCCTTCTAGCATATGGTACAATCATATTCCCCACCCCTGTGAAGTTAGATGTGGAGATGCACTTGCTTTAGACAATGACATATGAGCAAAAGTGACAAGTGTAACATTAGAAGGAACCCCCAAGAACCACTGGGTAATTCATCACCTTCCCTTTCTCTGGCTTCAGTGACTGCAAAAGTGTCAGTATGGAGCCCTTGTCAGCCTGGGTTCCTGAGTGATGACAATAAGCAAACCTCCCATGCCAATCTGTGAAGGCCATATGGGAGGAGTGAGAAGTAACTTTTGTTGTTATAACCCTCCAAAATGTGGAGGTTATTTGTTTCTGCAGCATAACCCAGCTATTCTTGACTTGAACACACTTTGTACCTGTATATTTCTGTTCGTTTGTGTCTTCTGTCTCCAACTGGATCCTAAGCTCTTTGAAAGAAGTAACTATGCCTTAGAGTTTAGGCATAGTTTTCCCTTTTTCCAGTTCAGTACCTTCAACATAGTAGGCACTTTATAAATGTTTACTGATTGTGGGTAGTAGTGATAATAATGATGGTATTGGTGGTGGAGAAGATGACAATAACACGAAACCAATATCAGGTGTACTTTTATTTTAAACCAACCACTTTGGCCTCTGTATTTGTTTTTTTGCGTTTAATGCCTCTGTATTTTTCTTTTTAAAAGCCTATTTTAAAAAGTGGAATTTGCCATGGTTTTGGGCCTTATAAATTGGTACATTTTGATCATATTTGCTATATAACCTAGAAACCCGATCAAACAGAAACTTATATGTAAACAATGCTGAAATTCTAGCCATATAAATTTCCATGTTAAATTCAATTGTTAGCTATAAATCATAATCAGAAATTGGGATGAAGAAGATACCTCTTGCATAAATATGCTTTCAACCGGTCACTCAACTGGTTTCAAACATACGTCCCTCTTTCTTTGCTTTATAATGCCTAGCATAGTACTGGATATTTTGCAATCTCTGGAGTGGCTTCAAGGCTATCCTGTTTCAGTCTCAATGACTGTCCATTCTGGAAACATCCTTTTAGCAAAAGAAAAAATAAAGCCACCCCTGGAGTTTGGCTTGGGGTGACCATAAATGACTTTAAACTGCCATGAGCAATTTTTCCCCTGGAAATGAAAAAGGGCTTCCTACGTCAAAGTACGTGTACAGCCTTGGACAGAGGATTATGGTAAAGTTTACCATGTTTTCCTCTAAGAACAACTGAGCCCATATCTAATTTATAATTGGATCTTAAAAAGTATGATGATTCTCCTGAGGCGACTTTCTCAAGATTACTTAATGCTTGCAATTTATAGGGCACCTAAAGACTGCACCACTTAAGAATGAAGGAGAAACAAGGTCAGTCTTTCTGTTTGTTCTCCCCCAGCATGACTGTCATCAACTCCCCCCTTGCTCTGGTTCACCTCAGTCACTGATACCACTGATACCTGCTCTTTATCTCCCACTGCTCTGTTTTCACTTTTTCACACAGTCCCAGAGTTGGGATTTCTCCTCCCCCCGACCTTCATCAGTATTTCAACCTCCCATCCTTTCTCCAATTACAGTGCATATCTTCAACATTGATTCCATATCCCTGTTCTCATTTTCTCTTTCGCTAAGTGCTTTTGAGAGAGAAGATAATTGAGGTATGTCTCTTAGAGATCGCTATCTTCTGCTGACACTGAACATCTCCCCAAATGGATGAATGGGCAAAGTAATGCTTAGATTACAGACAGGAAGATATGGTGGAATACCAAATAGAGGAGAGACAGAAGGTGTAGTTTATTCTGTGGAGTCTGACTGGTGGAGGCTGAAATAAAATTAATTACAATTATGCAAAGAGAAGGTGGTCATATGAAGCTCATGAGCGAAGAAAATATAAGCCCCACTTCCTACGCCACCCCCAGACTTTCACATATGATTTTAAATTCCCGATCAATCCACTTCCCTTCTATGCTCATCACCCTTACTTCTCTCTCTCTCTCTCATTTACAATCCATCAGCACATCCAACCACCTCTACTTTAGAAACATACTCTAAGTGCATCCACCATTAGCTCTAGTCCAAGTCACCATAATATCTTGCCTGGACTATTGTGATAACCTCCAAACTGGTCTCCGCATTTGCACCCTTGCCTCCCTGTTTTACTCTCAATACAACATCCAGGATGATCTTTTGAAAACAGAAGTCACCTAATGTCATTGCTTTGCTCCAACTCACGGGAATAAAATTCCACCCCTAATGAAGCTCCCAAGGTATTATATGACCTGTCCTCTGATACTTTCTGATCTCATCTCCTACTACTCCACTCCTCTTTGCTGTTCCTTGAACATTCCAAGTACACTCCTCGGCATAGCCTGTGTAGACACTACCCTGTTTCCCCAAAAATAAGACCTAGCCAGACAATCAGCTCTAATGCATCTTTTGGAGCAAAAGTTAATATAAGACCCGGTATTATATTATATTATATTATATTATATTATATTATATTATTATAAAGACCCGGTCTTATATTAAAATAAGACCCGGTCTTATATTAATTTTTGCTCCAAAAGATGTAGTAGAGCTGATTGTCTGGCTAAGTCTTATTTTGGGGGAAATGCAGTATATCCTCTCCTTAGAAAGGTGCCTCTCTAGACTTTCCAGGGACCGTTGTCCCTCGGAGAAAGCCCATAAGCAGCAGCCATGCCACTCAGCCCAAATGCCATGATCCTGAAGCCCCACTTCCACAAATGCTGGCAGCGGCATGTGGCCAGCTGGTTTAAAAAGCCCATGCAGAAGATGCGCAGACGAAAGGACGGAAAAACCAAAGCACGCACGGCATCCTGCACCCTGCATCCAGACCAGTCAGGCTCAGAGTGAGATGCCCCAGAGTGAGGAACCCCACCAGAGTATGAACCAGCCGCTTCAGCAGCTTGGAGGCATTAAGGGTGGCCAGCATCCACAAGAAGGTGTCCTGGACCATTGGGATGTGGGTAGATCCAAGGAGGCGAAACAAGTGCACCGAGTCCCTGCAGGCTAACATGCAGTGCCTGAAGGAGTTCTGCTCCAAGCTCATCCATTTCCCCAGGAAGCCCTTGGCCCCCAAGAAGAGACACAGCTCTGATGAAGAACCAAAACTGGCTACCCAGATGACAGGGCCAGTCGTGCCCATATGAATGTCTATAAGAAGGAGAAAGCCAAAGTCATCACAGAGGAGGAGAAAAACTTCAAAGCATTTGCCAGTCTTCGAATGTCCAGTGTCAATGCCTGGTACTGCAGCAAAACAGTTAATTAATTCAGAATAGAATTGCATTTCTCTCTCATGTAAAAGTGCAGGGATGGTAGGGCAGTGCTGCCATCGCACACCATGATCCCAAGGTGGCTCCAATTATCACCATCTCCCAGTTAGCAGAGAAAAAGAAAGTGTCTTTAAGGAGATGACCCAGAAGTTGCACACATCACTACTGCTCACATCCAATTGGCCCAAAATTAGTCCATGGCACAGGTATTTGCAAAGACAGCTGAGAAATGTAGTCAGTACAAACACCATCCATTTGTTTAGCAAAGACTCTGAAGGTTCTATTATTAAAGACTTTAAGAGGATAAAGGATACTGTAGTGTTATTAGAAGTCTCTGTCATGTCCCTGCCTTTGATTCAGGACTCTGCTCAAATATATCCTTATCAGAAAACTCTTCCTTTTTTGCCCTTCTGAAAATATCCTCCCACTGTCATTTTTTATCACATTACTGTACTTTTTATTCTTTTTTAATAAGTATCATCAGTTGACACATTCTACTGCTGTTTATTCATTGCTTCCCATCATCATAATGAAACACTGATCATCATAAGAGCAGGGATTTTGGTTTGTTCACTGCTGTGTTCCCAGTGCCTAGAGCAGTGCTAGGCAGATATGAGGTTGGACAATTAAGTTTGTGAACTTGCTACAACAATGTTGCTAACCTTTTTTTGATATCAGAGGGATTATTCATTACAAAGTTGTACCAACTGGACAAATAGTTAACCAAGTCTACTGTCTGGAAGTGCTGAAAAGGCCACGTGAAAAAGTAAAATGATCTGAACTTTCTGCCAACAATTCATGGCTCTTGCGTCATGACAATGCACCAGCTCACAGGGCACTGTCTGTGAGGGAGTTTTTAGCCAGTAAACAAATAACTGTATTGGAACACCCTCCCTACTCACCTGATCAGGCCCCCAACGACTTCTTTCTTTACCCAAAGATAAAGGAAATATTGAATGAAAGGAAGACATTTTGATGACATTCAGAACATCAAGGGTAATACAATGACAGCTCTGATGGCCATTCCAGAAAAAGAGTTCCAAAGTTGCTTTGAAGGGTGGACTAGGCACTAGCAAAGATGCAAAGCTTCCCAAGGGGAGTACTTCGAAGGTGACCGTAGTGATATTCAGCAATGAGGTTACATGCATTTTTTTCTAGGATGACTTCATTAACTCAATTGTCAGGCCTCGTATATGGAGATTTATTATTGGAATTGGCTCATAGGATAGGATTATGGAAGCCAAGAAGTCCCAAGATCTATCTGCCTTCTGCGAGCTGGAGAACCAGGAAAACCAGCAGTACAATTTAGTCTGAGCCCAAAGGCCTGAAAATGCAGAGGCCAGTGGTATAATTCTTGGTCTGAGTCCAAAAGCTTGAGAACCACGCACACCCGATGTCTGAGAGCAGGAGGATATGGATGTCTCAGCTCAAGCAGAGAGAGAGTGAATTTGTCCTTGCTCTGCCTTTCTGTTCTTTTCAGGACCTCAACTGATTGGATGATGTCCACCCACACTGGGGAGAGCCATCTGCTTTATTCAGTCTACTGATTCACCCTCACAGACACACCCAGAAATAATGTTTTACCAGCTATCTGGGGCATCCCTTTACCTAGTTAAGTAGACACATAAAATTAACCATCACGTAGAGAAAAAACAATCCACATACTGTTTTGAAGGAAATGTGAAATCATTAACTGAAGAAATTGCAACTTAAGATGTTAGATGTTCTGCATAGTAATAAAAGCGAAGGGTACATTTCATGAGTTTTTTACTTTACCGAGTTAAAGAAGGCTGCTAGGAAATTTGGGGTTGAGATTAGATTGTCCTTGAAGAAAGATTCTTGTAGTTTCTTGAAGTAATTTGTGCCTTCATGTCCCAATATGTCCCCATGGACGTTGTGAACCTGAGCCACAGCAGAGGGAGAAGCAGCCTGATTTCCCTTCACCTTGTGCTGAAAGCTGAGGAAGACTACAAGAAGGAGAGGAATGACATGGACCAGGGCTGTCCTGGTTTGACAACTGGTGTTCTACACATGGTGATGTTTAAAACGGTGAAACATATAACCAACCATCTGAGTGCCTTGTCTGGTCCACAGAGGAAGCCTAGCCACACACATGTGGGGGTTAAGCCTTTTTGAAGGACATGGATATTCCCACTGTCAGCCATTCTGGTGTGGGAATCAGGCCCAGGATGGAGGAAGGAAAGACTTTCTCTTTCTGAGACTGGACTCCAAGCTAGGAAGCTGCCTGTGCCTTCTTTTTAGTGGGGCTTACTGGGGGCTGATGGGCCCCTCATGTGCGAGCCTGATGGAAGTTTCCTGTAATACCCCTGGCTCTGAGACTGCTCTGGGCAGATGACGCTAGCAGCACCCTTCCAGCAGCAGTGCCTGTTCATCTTTATGCTGCGTGTCTGTTTATTCCCACCACAGCCTGCTCTTTGCTAGGCTGTGAGGACTAAAGGGAGCAACCCGAGTTCCTGCTCAGAGCGACAGGCACAGGGGAGCCAGAGGGGCCTGGAGAAGCCGGGCCCAGGTTGCACTGGAGGATTCGTGAGCTCCAGAGAGCCCAGATCCAACAGATTACACACCTTCCTTCAGGATGTCCAGAACTACTTGAGAGGTAAATTAGTAAGAAAGGGGGCTTCATTGCAATTTGGATATTAAAGGAAGAACATTCTTATCTTTCAGCTGATGAGATCTGGGGATATCATCTCTCAGTTCTCCCCCATCTAATTGGCAGCACTGAGAGAAGGATTCATATCTCTTGTTTCGGACATCACAGCTATTCCAAACATTTCTCAGGAAAAAAAAAAAATTCAGAAAAAAAATATTCTAAAATATAATGTCATACTGCACCTATTAGGAGAAAGGAGATTGACAAGCAAGCTGGAAGGTACAACTTGCCCATCTGAAATAAATGAGCCTTTCTTGGACATGGCTTTCATCACTTGACTCTTCTTCCCCCAGACAGCCAAAGGGTCTAGCTTCCTCTGATCTGAAGCTGATATTCACTGCTTAACTTTTCCTTCGCAAAAAAACAAACAAACAAGACAACAACAAAAAAGAAACCCTTTTAACCACAGAACTGATTCCCACTTTTTCCATAACAAGCTTTCTCCCCCATAAGTGGACTTTCTGCCCATGACCTACCTTGTTCATCCTAAACCTTACCTTTGTTCATTTTGTTCATACTGCCTGAGTAATTTATCCCTTGATTTAGCCATTGTCTTAAATTATGTGCTAAGAGTTCTACATCTATTTGTTTTGCTTCAACTCGATGACAAGCTCTGCCAGGAGAGGGGCAGTATCTCTATTATTTTTATGTTCCTTACTGCACCTAGCACCACTCCAGTCACTTTATAGGGTTCAATTAACATATTTTTTTATTAAATCTTGAAGAGGTAGCTAGCAATCACTGATCTATAACTAGATCTTATAACTAAGTATCCTTAGTCCTGAATCACATAAAGAATTAGCATTAGTTTCTTAATGTCACTGTAACAATTTGCCACAAACTTGGTGGCTTTGAAAACCAGAAATTTATTTTCTCACAGTTCTGGAGGCCAGAAATCCAAAATCAGTTTCAACAGACCAAAATCAAGGCGTCAGCCACTCCTTCTGGAGGTTCTGGGGAGAATTCATCTCTTGCTGCTTCCACCTTCTGGTGACAGCCATCATTCCTTGGCTGATGGCCACACCTGCTCCTCTGTGGTTATATTGTTTCCTCCTCTTCCCGAGTACTCTCTTTTATGAGGACACTTGTGACTGCATGTAGGCTCTTCCTGGATAATCCAGGATAATTTCTCCATTTGAAAATCCTTAATTTAATTACATCTGCAAAGATTATTTTTTCATATAAGGTAAGATTTACAGCTTCCAGGGATTAGGACATGATATTTTTAGGGGCCATTATTCAGCCTACTGTAAGGTACAATTTAAACAATATTCTTAAAATTTGACTAAGTAAACATAAAAGCAATGCAAAAAGAAAATGTTGAACAAATGAAGTTCTCAATGAAGTAATGACCAGTCTACACCTACACACCCATACCCACACACACATGAGTTTGTGTGTCAGCAAAAGTATTTTCTATTCCATCTTCAGCTTCATTATGGTCCAGTGTCTTATTTACAGAGAACAAGGCAGAATTAAAACATATAGTCGGGTCATTTAATTGAGATGGCCAACATGAAAAAAAAAAGCTTGGGTTACATGTACAGAGAGATTTGTAACTAAAGTATTTTGAAACTTCATTTACTAAAAATAGCATTTAATGTGAATATATGTTAAAGATCTATTGAGATGGGTAGCCTGAGATGACATAAATGAATTTGCAAATGTTACTATCAAATTATAATCTTACTCCACTATTTCCTTCTAAATCCCATGAGGAATTAAGAAATAACGGGAGATATAATTATAATACCCAACATTTATATAACAATTTACAGTTTCAAAACCTCTTGACATTCCTATTCCAATTTGTTTCTCACCAGGTGAAATAAACAAGCAGAGTAAGTATCATTTCTCCCAGTTCAGATGAACAAATAGATATATAGAGAGTAAACTACTTGCTCAAGAAAACCTGGTCAATAATTGTCACATGTTAATAATAACACAGGTTTCCAACTCTGGAGTCAATATACCATCAGGCACCCTAGTTAAATTCAAGAGTATAACGATAGTAATGAATTTAATCCTCAATTGAGAAATGTGTAAACTGACATCTGAGAAAGAGAGCTCTTGGCCGATAAACTGTTTGTACTCCTGGAACCCTGGCAGCTACTCACTCTACCAATCTGCCTCTTCCATATTTGTCTGGGTCTGCCTCTAAACTGGCCCAAACTTAATCCAAATCTGTGGATATTCCTGACATACAAAAGCAGTGGCAGCAAGCCAAGCAATCTGGTTTTTATTTTGGTTCTGTAGCTTACTTTAATGAGCATATCTTGGAACCCCACTTTCAATCAATCAAATGGTATTATTATTGATCCAAAGATATGTGTAAGGCATTGTGTCAGGTACTGTGGGGAACCTCAGAAAAGCATCCATCATCCACTCACCCACCCTTTCATCTATCCATCCACCCATCCATTCATCAATCCATCTATTCATTTACTATTAACTGATCACCTGCTATAGCCAGGCGCTGGAATCAAAGATAAACAAAATACAATTGCTACTATTAACACACTCACAGTTCAATGAGGGTGAGAAACATATTAACTAATCAGTAAAATAAACTGTGATAAATCTAACATTGGAGTTATATGTAGGAATCAGGAAAGCATTCCTAGAAGCATATCTGAAATGCATCTTTTAGAACAAGTAGAGTCAGCAGGGAGAGGGAAGAATAAGAGACGGGGGCCGAGGGCACATGAGCAAACCTCCAGAGCCTACATACAGCATGGTGTGCACTGGATGTGCTTCTGCATCACCAAGATCAAGATCCCTGAACCCCTTTTTTATCCAACTTCCACTGTAGGCTCCCAAGTGAGAGCCAAGTCACAGGGCCATACTCTGGGCCATGCCACGTTCTTAGTAGCACATTGCATTTGAAGGTAATGAGCTGTGCATGACCATGTACTGGAATTTGCAGCCCTGCTCTAGTGGAGGGAAGACAAGGGAGGACCTGGCTTCTCAAAGTCCATCTTCTATCAAGTGAGCGGGTGACTCAGGAACAACAACCATCCAAAGGAAGAATCAAAGGCTAGGAGAAGGACTCAGAAAGATCCTTCAGGAGGGAATAAGGATTTTTAATGTCCAATATTTTTGACTCTCTCCTGGACAGTTTTGCTCTCCAACCCAGCACCACAGTTGTTGGGACCCTTCTCTGCATTCCTTTTCTCTTTCTAGTGCTGAGAGGCTACATATGGGGGAGAGCGCAAGCCCTAGTTGTTGGAGTGTGACAATAACTGATCTGGGAGGTGGGGGCTTAGGGGTCAGGACTAGTATACACCCCACTCTGTATTTCCTAGAGCCTAAAGTGAAAAGCAGGGTGTGGTGAGCACTAGAGGGGTAAGCTAGTGGGATGAGATCCTGGGGGCCTTATATGCCATTTCAAGCAGTCTAGAGCAGTGCTGTCCAAAGGAAATCAAATGCCAGCCATGTGTGTAATAGTCACATTAAAAAACAGCACAAAAAAAGTAAAATTTATTTTAATAATATATTTTATTAAGCCCAATATAACCAAAATTTTATCGTTTGAACATGTCATTGGTTTAAAAGTAATTAATGGCATATCTTTACAAACTATTTTTTTGAAGTGTTCAAAAACCACTGAGTAGTTTACACTTACAGCACATGGAAGTTCTGACCGGCCATGTTTCAAATGCCCCATAGCCACATGTAGCCAGTGTCCACCCTATTGGAAAGCACAGGTCTAAAATTTTTCCTGAATGGACATGGAATGGTGGAAGGGATTTCAGCATGACACTGGCACGATCGTAGTGCTACTCCAGACATACCAATGAAGGTAACTGAAGGAAGACAGGACCAGAGGCAGGACCAGAGGCAGATGCAACAATACAGAAGAGTACATGCCGGGGGAGTGTGGTCTGAGGAGTTAGACGAATGAGGGTTAAGTGTAAGAGGGAGTGTTAGTTAGCATCCATCCAGTCAGAAAAATAGAAACTATCCTAGGTCTTTCAAAGAGAGGGAAACTAATACAATGAATTGATTAACAATGAAACTGACAATGCCCGAGAGAGGAAAATAAAGCAATCTGGAAGTTAGCGAAAGCAGGAAGTCACTGTCACCCCTAGGCTAGAAGGACAAAGGGAAGAGGTAGAGTGACCCGAGCCAGAAGCTGGGCCATCTGGTATGAACTGGAGCTATGGTGGGGCTAGCTGGTGGGAGCTGGGACAGGCAGGGAACAGCTAGCATGGGGGAGATGCTACCAGAGGCAGAGCAAGGGAGGGAGAAATACCCTGGCTTCTACCTCCTCCTGCCTTCCAGTCTTCCAACAGTGCCTCCACTGCCACACCTGCCTGGAAGCCAGTTGACAGGGGAAATATACTTTCCTGAAATGCAGAGCAGAACAGAGGAAAAGTGGGGAATGGATCTGAGGGCAAACAGGCACATTATCAGTACAAGGAGATACATTTTAAAAACACTGAACAGGCAAGTTGGCATAAGTTGAAGGCTGTGTGTAGGGCACTATAGTGAGGTGCACAAACCTAGGAGCTGAGTTACCCGTCCTGAGGGATTATACAAGGCAGAAACAGTGTCACAGGTGACCATGAGGTTTCCCAGTCTCAGCAATTCCAGGCCAGTCTGATCTGGCCATCTGTCCTTTCCCAAGAGGATTTGTAATCCTTTGTGTAAACAGGTTTCCGGAAGCAGACCCACCCTTCCAGGGAGCCAGATACAAGATATGTCTAACTCCAAGCAGTGGTTCACATTAAAGACTTACAGTAGCTTTGGTGACAAAGAGGATGGGGGTGACCTCAAGTGAGAGATTAAGAGAAGATGCAGATCTGGAGATGAAGACTGAGGCTTCAGTGTTAGAAATGTTGGTTTTGAGGCACTTACAGGACACAAAGGAAAGATGACTAGTAGACGTTTGGGTATTTGAGCTTGAAGCCCACGGAAGAGGTCATGGCTGAAGATATAATTTGGGAGTCCAACATCCAGGGGTGGCTAAAAGCAAAGTTGACGAGACTCCTCAGAGAGAGTGTGTAGAATAAGAGACGAGGACCAGGAAGAAACACTGAGAAACAGCAAAATGTAGGAATGTTGACAAAAAAAAAAAAAAAAAAGATGTCTGTGAAGGAGGCCAAAAATGACAGCAAGAGAGGAGAACCAACAGGGTGCCAAGTCCCTGAAGCCCAGGAGTGGACCCTTTACGAAGTCTTGGGAAAGAACTCATCAGTTCATTCATTCAGCTAATACTTATTGAGCACCTACCTGATGCCAGGCGCTGTTCCAGGTGCCGTGGATACAGCAATGAACAAAACAACAGAAATCGCTGCCCAAATACGATTTACACTGTGGTACCAGTGCAGCAAAGAAGTCCAACTAGATGAAGAATGAATAGAGTCCAGAATGAAAATTAGCATGGCTTTTGTGAACAATTGGTGAACCGCTTTGGGGAGCGGTTCCAACAGTGATAAGCTAAGACAGACTGTTGTGTCCTGAGGAAATAGGAGGTGAAAGACTAGAGATAGGGGGTGTAAATTACTCTTTTGAGAAGTTGTATAAAAAGAAAGGAGCAATGGGGCACTTGATAGAGGTGGCACAGTTTCATGTTTGTTTTCCTTTGGCTAAGAGATTCTTGCATGGATTTGTGTGCTAGTCTCAAGGGAAAAGGAGCCTGGAAATGGGAGGGAGCTGAATATTTGAACAGAGGATCTTTGATGGAGCCAGGTTCTGAATCAGAGAGCAGGGAAGACTCTCCTAGAGCCTTGTAAATGAAGGACAGCTTAGGTATGTATTTAGAAGCAAGACCCTCTTTTACTATCCTTTTTCTAATGACCACTAAAATAGCATCCAAATAAAAAAGGAATGTAAAGCTAGCATACAACCTGTTACCCCGAAAATAAGATCCAGCCCGCCCATCAGCTCTAATGCATCTTTTGAAGCAAAAATTAATGTAAATTAAAATTAATATACTTATATTATAGTAAAACTCCAGGAGCTGCTACTAGTTCTCCAGGGCCCTGATGCACAGCTGGAGGGGGCCAGGCAGCACCTAGCTGGCTCTGAGAACAGGAGAGACATCTTTATGGATTCCCCATCTGGCCGTGTGCACCCCTGACCTGGCTGCTCATGGAGACACACAGCATAGTCCCTGGCCCCTAAGACAGCCTTCCCTATGGATAGCTCTCAGGATAGTGTGACAGATTTATAAAGAACAGAGAGAAGGCTCACGCAATTCCTCCACCCCATCTCCTCTGCCTGCTCTGCCTCATTGCTCCACTGCATCTTTCTAAATGGGGCCAGGACTGATTTTAAAGAATTGCTATGAGGGGAGTTTTTTTTCACTGACTGCACCGATGGCAGGCTGCCTGACTCATTCCCGAGGTCCTGTTTCAGCCCCCAAGGCAGAGACAGTGTGGAGGGCGCCGCCCTTCCTAGCTTCCCTGGGACCAACACACCATAGCAATCATGCGATTTCAGTGCATCAGACATGCTCACTGAGCTCTCCAGGACACATTGACGTAACTCTTTCCTTCCTGATATAGAAGTCAAAACAAACCTTATCTTCCCAGGATGGTAACGTCAGCCTCTTCGCACACACCTGAGGTCACAGGCCAAATCTTAAAACTGTGATAGCCTAAAAGAATATATGGAAATGATGGAAAATCTTTATAGGGCAAATAAAAGGGAAAAACTAGAGGTGTGTATATGTATACATATATATGATATACCAGGATCATGTATGTGTGTAAATATGTAGATATGTGTGTGGATATATAACAGTATATATATATATATATATATATATATATATATATATATATATATATACACAGAGATATATGCATATATTACAACACACACCCTAAATAATAAACGTGCACTAAGAAAACCAGAAAATAATTCATTTCATTCAAGTGCTCACCTACATGAAACAATAAAAAATGGAAGTTTGGGCTTTTAAAACATTACTTCTAATGTAATTTGTTTACGATTACAAAAAAAAAAAAAACAGATGGAAAGCAGTCTGGAGAAAAAATCTGTTTCATCAATGGAGTGAACAAACACAATTAGAATGCTGAAAACATTAAGGCTCATGAAACTGAACAAAACAAGGACTTATATTTTCTTTTTTTGAATGGTGATTGGTTGAACTACAGCCACCTAAACTCCAGTAATCTCTCGAGACTCAATATCCCTTACAGCATCAGCTGCAAGCAAAAGAAAAAGAGCTGGCTCATTTGAAATCAATCATTAATATTCATCTTTTATCCTGCTACAGCTGTAGCAACTGTGGTCTGTCATCTTTACTTTCCATGTGGCAGTGCATTTCTTTTGAAGAAAGCAGGACTGGCAAGTTTCCCACACTTACTTGCTCATTCGTTCATTCATTCATTCATTCATTTTCCTCTTAAAAGAAAAAAAAAATCCCTAGAGTTCTCTTCAAGTGATTTTTAAGTAACCTGAGCTGAAACAATTAGAAATCCATTTCTTGTTACTGTACAATGTTTTTCAGCCATGTGAGTATTTTAAGCAAAGAACGCTTTATATGGATTACACTGAAAGTACTAAGAATTCTTTAAAAACAAAACTATAGAGTAATTTTTGCCATCAGTTTCAACAACAAAAAATCTATGCACATAGGAAAAACATTGCGTAAAAATGTAGCCATCTCTTTTAATATGCAGTAGTAGAAGACGGAAAGTCAATTTCCACTGTTTATCACAACAGCACGTGGTAATCTACTTCGACATTTGTGTCCTTGCTCTAAAAATGCAAAGACAAGGCTACAGCATATAAAAGTGACTAGTAAGAACATTTTAAAGCTAAGGGGCAAACCACATTTAGTAACACTATTTTGTTTTTGTTTTGTTTTTCCTTACAGCTACCAATATCCATTTATAGTACATGAAGGTTTTTCTTTTATTTTTAAACCAAAACATATTTTATTATCAAGTTCACTTTTAATAAATACATTTTTATTTAAAAGATGGAAAAAAGACCATTGTCCTGCCATATTCATATAATCATATTAATCATTTGAATTTTTTCATTTGCATGGATTTCTATTAGTTGTTATTAAAATATATTAGTAATTTTTATTCTGCTTTCTACACTTTTTAAAAACATCCTTTTTTAAAAATGGTGGTAAAATATATATAACCTGAAGTTTACCATCTTTACTATTTTTAAGTTTACACTTCGGCAATGTGAAATACATTGACATTTCCATCTTGCAAAAAGAAAAAAAATTATTTCCATCTTGCAAAACTGAGATTATATACCTATTGAAAAACAATGCCCATTCACCCCTTCCCCCAGCCCATGAGAACAACCATTCTACTTACTGTCTCTATAAATTTGACTGCTCTATAAATTTGACTGCTCTATAAATTTGACTACTCTAAGTACCTCATACAAGGAGAATCATACAGTATTTGCCTTTTTGTGACGAGCTTATTTCATTTAGCATAAGGTCTTCCAGGTTTATCAATGTTGTATCATGTGTCAGAATGTCCTTCCTTTGTAAGGCTGAATCATAGTCCACTGCATCTATGTACCACCTTTTGTTTATCCATTCATTGTTGAGGGACACTTGGGTTTCTTCAACCTTTTGGCTGTTGTAAATAATGCTGCTATGAACACGGCTGTGCACATAGCTCTTCAGGACCCTGCTTTTACTTCCTTTGAATAGATACCCAAAAGTGGAATTGCTGGATCATATGATAACTCTAGTTTTAGGTTTCTTTGAGGAACTTCCACACTATTTTCTATAGAAGCTGCAGCGTTGTGCATTCCCAACAAAAGTGCACAAGGGTTCCAATTTCTTTACATCCTTATCAGCACTTGTTATTTTTCTGGGGGTTCCTGATAGCAACCATCCTAATGAGTATGAGGTGGACTGTATAGTATTCTTTTTTTTTTTTTTAAGATTTTATTGGGGAAGGTGAACAGGATTTTATTGGGGAACAGGTCCAGGATTTTTTCCAAGTCAAGTTGTTGTCCTTTCAATCGTAGTTGTGGAGGGCACAGCTCAGCTCCAGGTCTAGTTGCTGTTGTTAGTTGCAGGGGGCGCAGCCCACCATCCCTTGAGGGAGTCGAACCGGCAACCTTGTGGTTGAGATGATGCACTGCAACCAACTGAGCTATCTGGGAGCTCAGCAGCAGCTCAACTCAAGGTGTGGTGTTCAATATTAGTTGCAGGGGGTGGAGCCCACCATCCCTTGCGGGACTCGAGGAGTTGAACCAGCAATCTTGTGGCTGAGAGCCCACTGGCCCATGTGGGAACCGAACCGGCAGCCTTTGGCATTAGGAGCATGGAGCTCCAATTGCTTGAGCCACTGGGCTGGCCCCTGTTGCTAAAATGCTCATAGTATTCTTAATGAGCATTTTAAATGACTATATAATATGCTGTCTAGTATATACAATGTCGGACAATTAAGTTCATGAACTCATCCTAGAAAAAGTGCTACATACCTCACTGCTGAATATCACTATGGTCACCTTCAAAGTAATCCCCTTGGGAAGCTATGCACTGATGCCAGTGCCTAGTCCACCTTTGGAACTCTTTTTCTAGGATGGCCATCAGAGTTGTCGTCATATTACACTTGATGTCCTGAATGTCATCAAAATGTCTTCCTTTCAATATTCCCTTTATCTTTGGATAAAGAAAGAAGTCATTGGTGGCCAGATCAGTTGAGTAGGAAGGGTGTTCCGATACAGTTATTTGTTTCCTGGTTAAAAACTCCCTCACAGTGCCCTGTGAACTGGTACATTGTCATGATGCAAGAGCCATGAATTGCTGGTGAAAAGTTCAGGTTGTCTAACTTTTTCATGCAGCCTTTCCAGCACTTCCAAATAAAAAACTTGGTTAACTGTTTGTCCAGTTGGTACAAAGTCATAATGAATAATCCCTCTGATATCAAAAAAGTTTAGCAACATCATTGCAACAAGTTCGCAAACTCTTATACACAATTATTTACTTAACCATAACCCTTTTGTTAAATATTTAGGTTGTTTCCATTTTTTTCCAAATTATAAATAATGCTATGGCCAACACTTCAGTGTATACTTTTTCCATATTTTAGTATGTTTCCTTTGGGTAGATTTCCAGAATTAGAATTGCAGGGTGACATTGAATACATCTTATTGTTATTGACACATTTTGTTTTAATAACTTTTCCTGTTAGGCATTGATTAGAACTGAAATAGATTGCAGGCCCATGTGAGAGCCTTCTGAGGATTTCCTCTTTTCATTCACCTTGCCCCAACCAACATACATACACACATAGAATAATCTACCTAAGGCAGTACTTCCATGAGGTTTTTCCTGACACTACCCTCAGAACTTTTCTTTTAAAACACAAAACTCACACAGTTCATCCTTACTATTCCTAGAGTCAATATTTGACAATTCAACTACTGGCTAAAATTATTTACAACCCCAAACAAACACTCCCCACATTTTCACAGTCATCTGTGGATATAAGCAGAGTGGTGAAAAATTTGAGTCACTCGAAATGCACGTTTCCATCTGAGGTCAGCTCTCATACTAAAAACAAATGTCCTTTTTGCAGTATAGTTAGTGCCATTGCTTTCATACTTCTATGCTTTTTGCTGGTGATTTCACTGTTTAAAATGGCCCCTGAGACAAGAAGGCTTTGATGTACCTTGCAGAGAAAATAAGTATGTTAGATAAACTTCCTTCATGCCTGAGTTATAGAACTGCGAGCTGTGAGTTCTATGCTATGACCCAACAATATACATAAACAAAAACATACATAAAATGAAGTTATGTATTGATCAGTTAATGACTATGTTGAGACCGGACTTGCGTGAATCTAACCCTGTATTTCCCGTAGAAGGAAAGGTTCAGTACTCACTAGTAATTCTGTCACCACGACTTTATAGCACATTACCACAAATAACAAGAATTGACCCTCTTTGTGTACTTTGCTTAAAAACCTGTAAAAACTCCTCATTGTTACAAAGTTTATATTCCTAAGCTTCTCATTCAAGACCTACACCTTTATGCCCTAAACACATTCTCGAACCTTATCTTTGACTAGTGCCCAGTGTGAACTTTTGTTGCTGAGAAAGATTCACCTATGACTGTAAGAGACAGCTGGTTGAAATGGACGACTTTAGCTCTGCCAACAGAAGGCTATCTGGTGGGAAAGACAAATTCTGGTTTAAGATAAAATTATACAGCAAAAAGATCCTTATTTCTCAGGCACCCAGAAAAAGGCCCTTGTTTTTTACTTCTCTTGGCAGCACGCTTTCAGGGTCTTTGTTTCCAGAAAATTGTTTTTCTGTTACCATGTTACTGCTGCATTTGTAGTCTTTTTGCCAAATTGGACTATAGTTATTCCCATTGATGTGAATTCCCAGCACACTGATGTTAACGCTGACATTCTCTTAGAACATACTCAGTCTCGTGGCCAGAAACGGTTCCAGAAAGCATAACCAAATAATGATATCACACAGCATAGCCTTTATGGGTGAGTACAAATGTTTTTAATCAGCTCTCAGAGATTTCTAGAATTACAGATCATGGGCTTTCGATCTATATTCAACTCCAAGTAGATTTCTTGCTATCATGTAAACCTTCTCCATCACCCAAACCTTCAATAGCCTGATAAGTCTTTACAGCCTGTGTGACAGTGTTGGGGGAAATAAAAAGGGTTCACCTCTTAGCTGACAACAAGGCAAGGTAGCATCAGTGGGTCAGTAGCATAGTGGTCCCGGAGCTCTAGACAGTGACCCTTAACAAGGTCATCAGCAGCTCTCGGAGGAATGACAGTGGTAAGAGAAACAACTGCAGTGCGGGACACGCTCAGAAGTAGATGCAAAATGATGCCCCTTCCCCAAATATACTTTCAGGAAAGGTAAAGATCTATGTTACATACCATGCATGGACATGTCACTCCAATGACTCCACGACCTACATGACTAAGTCCACACTCTTCACGTTTACAACCATGAACTGGTACCGGCCCCCTTCACCACTTACTCCGTCTCCCCCACCCAACGACTCACTGTTCTCCAACTACATCACTTCCTCTCCAGAGTCCATTCACCACACCTGTGGGGATTGCCCTTCTCTTTTTCTGAATAGTTAGTTCCTCTAAATTACCGTCTTGTCTGAGCCTTCCTAGAACCCCTCAGGCCAACATAGAATTACTCACACCTTCCTGGGTCCTCCCATTGTGTGTTCTCACCCTGCATTCTAGAACCTGTATTGTGGTGATTCATTTTCATGTCTGTCTCCACAACTAGCGCACAGAGCTGAGAACAGGATGGATTCTTCCTCCTATTCGTGTCTCTGATGTCAGCCAAATCTCCCTCACATGTGTAGGTGGCCAGTGTGTTCTGATGATTAAATGATTGCATACAGGGATACATTTTTGAGATGTTAATTAATGTACTTTGGTCTTGGCTATCGCATGGCTCCATGTTAATAGTTAAATCTGGTTGGCTCAGAAAGTGGAGCTCCCTCTAAAGTTAGAAGATAACTAGGTGGCAAGATTTGCTGTTCTAGGGAAGAAGGCCATTTCTCATAAGAGAAGTTCTAACTAGACACTAAAAGGAAGTGTAAGGCCTACTCCATCCAGCCCAGTGGAGAGAGGGAAGCAGAAAAAAGATGGAGGTCGGGGAAACAAACACCTAGGCAATTTGTTCTGACTTTTCTTCAGACAAAATTCTAAGGAAGTGGGTACTCTATTCGGGGGAAACTGAAAGCAGAGGGATCTTGGCCCCACTCCCTGGTTAGAGCCCCACTCTCCAGAAGGAGACCTGTGGGGTGGCCCCAGGCAAGCAGCAGGCTCCCACACTGAGAGAAGGTCTGATTGGCGCTCCTGAGGCCCCTCCTCCTCCGTGGTGTGGAAGGGATCAGACATTCATCCAAGTCCCTTCCGTAATCAGCAGGTAGCTGAAAGGTACCTGCCATAATGATCATGAAAGAAATGGTGAGGCAACTTCTGTTCAGAGCTGTGGCATGGACAACTTAAGCCAAAGGCCAAAGGCAGAACTTGGTTAAGATATAGAGAGATCCACAGTACCAGCAAGAGCAGGGGTGAGGCCCAGTCTACAAGGGAGGACCACCAGGCCCTGCCAAACCCAGAGAACAGGCCACAGACCACCAGCTTCAGGCTTCAGCTACAGATACCGCCAGAGCCCGGGGTGGGGGCGGTATCTGGAGAACTTTTGGGAAGTCCAAGAGGCTGTGAGATCTCTATGTGTGGGCCTAAGGGTCTCTCCCTTCTTCACAAAGTCATCTCCATATCGGTACCATAGTTACTACTTTAGCAAGAGCAGGTACTGGGGCAGAAATCCCAAAGACACAATTTTTATGTGTGTGTGTAAGAACAAGTTAAATTGTAAAAATGACTAGGGTATATATTTAACTGGCTAGATAGGGGTTCCTACCTCACCTTTATCCAAAGAGGTAAGAGCTTGAGAAGAGAATTTACCAGCTATAGAAAGAACTATATTTGGGGGTGGGGGACAGAGGAATGTCTACATTGCTATGTGTTAATTTTTCAACTCCTACTACAGTACAAATGAAAGAAAAAAAGACAAAGTATGGTGATGAGCACACAATGTGATATATAGGTGATATATTACAGAATTGTACACCTGAAACCTATGTAATTTTATTAACAATTGTCACCCCAATAAACTTTAATTAAATTAAAAAAAAAAAGGCAAAGGAGAAAGGGTTAAGTAAATATATCTAATGAAAAAAGCACCCATCAGTGAAACCCCGGTGGTGTCCTGGGGCATCTGCACCATTTTATCCAGTACTATGCCTCTGGTTTATATTTTCATGCCTTTCTCTTTTGTGACAGATCTGTGTTTCCTCAAAACCCTGTTAAGAAAAGAAATCCAGCAATGAGAACCCTTACTCTAGGCTTCAAAAGTCAGCTGCTGCTGCTGCCACTGCTGGTAGGTATAATTTGCCTCTTGACTGCCCCTTGCTGACACATTCAGAAGTTTTGTGTGTGTGTGTGTGTGTGTGTGTGTGTGTGTGTGTGTGAATGCACATTTATGTGTGTGAGTGCGTGTGCCACTTTTGCCATCTTTGGGCTGGAGGGGCCTTAGGGAATCATAGTCCAATATTCACCATTTACACTGAAGAAACAAAGGACATACCCACAACCAACCACCTTGTTGCTGGTGGGTGGGGACTGAAACAGCCCCCTTCTGACACCATGTTTGACACCATGAACGCTTGGGTCTAGTCTGAAGGCTTTGCTTCCAGTTCACACCTTTACCCTGCCTGGCCTCCCAGTAAGGATTCTGAACTGAATTTAACAGGCCTGAAAAACTAGTCATGATTCACAGGGCAATAATCAATTGACTTTCACTGGACACCATTCATTTGTATTTCTATGGACAAAACAATCATTTGCATTATCATTTTCTACAATTTGGGGTACAAAATAACTCAAAGACAAGGCAAGGTGGACACAGGCGAGAAAAGTGTGCTACACTGAACACCCAGTAATAATTTTTACCCATTTTTAGGTCTTTTGCAATTTTTCCTGACATCCTGAACATAACATGTTATTATATAATAAATATCTGTTTCATAATGTAACCACTCTCTCTTCACGAATGTATGCACGGTGAGTGCACATAAACTGGTCTAAATTCCAGTTGCACAGACATATTTTCTCTTCAGAATGAATATAATAGAAGCACCTGGTCCTCCAGCCCTCTTTAAGTGGTATATTCATTAAAGACAAGTATTCTATAACCAACTATGTATTATTTCCAAAGAATTCCCCCCAATATCATAGGTTATTAACTTTTTTTCAAAACAGTGTTATGAGAAGATTGTACTGGAATACCGACTTTTCCTTCATGCTGTCGATGCTTATACGGCAGTCAATCACAGGACGTTTATAAAGATAGGGAGCTTTGAAGTCCTAATTAAATATTTTGGCTTTAGAAACCTGCCTTTGCTTTAACAGAACATCCTAGCACAAACAAATATTTACCAAAAATTCTTCCTAAAGGAAGATATGATTCTATCTCTAAGAAACTACCAATTTCTTCCGTCCCCAAACACTTGTTTCCTTCCTTGAAAATTTAGACTCTTTTATGTGCCAGTAATGGACACTTGCTGAGTAAGGATATTCCTGGTAAAATGAAAAAGCAACAGCCTTCCAAACCGCTAAGCACAGCTACCCAGGAGTGGTTTGGTGAATGGGGTTCAAGATCCAAGTCACTTTCAGGTCTAAGGCATTTTGTTGCCACCACAGGGAAGGAGAGTCTGAGACAAGAATTCATGTGCAAATGCTTCATTTGGGAGGTGGAGGAAATACTTGTTGAGGGATAGGGAAGAGAATGGAGTAGTAGGCAGAAATAAAGGATATGTGATTAAGCCACTATCACCGTGGTGACTGAAGCTTCATCTCACTGGGAAACTCAAGGAAATGGTGCCAAACACAAACTCAGAATTATCGAACCCAAGAGGCACGGCAACTGGGGTAGTATTTCTGTATCGACTCCTGTGAACCATTGAGGGCCGCTTCTGAAAGGAGCTCATTCTGCAGGACTTCTTCTACCTGCTGTAGGTTTTGGAAATAACACCTTTAGACTCAGAGATACAGACACTGGCAGCTGGAGTCAGCCAGAGCCGCTGAAAGTCTGGGGGAGACAGGGGAGGTGTGGCATTCCGGGCAGATAATTGCTGGGACATGCTCCCTTCACCAGCAGATAAGAAAGGAGCGTCTTCCCTCCAGTACTCAGTATTAATGATGACTCAGCCTCACTTGGTCTCTCTGCTTTCTTGCTTTTTCTCCTGCTACCAACTCACATCTTCTATATTTCCTGGTTCTAATTCCAGAAAGAGAGCATGTGAGAGAGAATCGGATTGATAAACTCATCCTCTTATCATCATCCTGGTTGGTGCAGAGCTTATTGCCTTGGGCCAGTTCACAAGCCACTGGTCAGCCTCTGAATTGGTTGCTCTAGGATCAGGTACATAACGCTGGATCCTGTTTCTGAGCGGAACAGAGTCAGGTGACATAGAACAAGACCATTCCTGCTACTGAGTAGCCCAGGGGGTGTGAGCAGGACAGTTTCTCTTGGAAAATATCTATTTGCCATGCAAATTCTGTCCTCATACAAGTAATGTTAGAGTTATGCCTTTGTGTGGTTGTGCAAATGTACATTCACGCCACAAAGAGGAAAAGGTGAAACTTCAAGTCATGAAAATCCCTAGTCTGAAGCTGTGGTTTTTCATCTAGATGTTTCCCTTTAGAATTTAGTTCGTCACCATTTAAGATTTATGTTGTACTTACTTTACCTCTCACCATTTCTATTTTTTCTTTTGACTGTTTTCATGAACAAAAGTCTGACATATATGAAGTAGGATTTCACTATATCAAGAATTGCTGTAATTCTTGGTTTCCAGGAGTACTCTGCATTTAAGTGTGGGCACACTGTTCTAATTGAACTCCTAACTACCACCTTTCTGCTCTCTGCGAGTCCTCCCTCTCCCAGTTACACTCTTTCCTTGCCATATTTTCTTTATAGCATTCAGCACTCTCCACAACTTATTTGTTGTTGTTATTTTTACTATTAAATTTCTGACACCCCACATAAGCTTCAAGGGGGCAGATGTCAGAATGAAGTGATCAAATTAATATTTGTTGAACAAATCTATCATTAAAGCAAGGACCGTAAGTTTCTTTTCTAGGAAAGGGCATAGGGAAATTAGTTTGGACTGATCGGTGGTGTCTGTGACTTGCTCCCAGTACAAAGACAAGTACTGGGGTGGTGACTGGCCGGGGGTCTGTGGAATCATCAGGCAGAAGGGAGGTTGTGACCTAGGTCTCATCAGCATGGCTCAGACCAGCTGAGTCCCCATTTGGAGACTGAAAGTTTTTTAGGAGCCACCAGGCAGGACTAGCAGAATAGGAGCCTGTGAGCTGGGCAGTAAACAACATAGAAACATCTGGGAGCCATCAGGGTGAAGGGCAGCGGATAACCTGTTTAGAGGGCAAGACCTGCCTCCTGGATGAACAGGCCCCCACCATGGGCCAGCCCTGGGTAAGGAGAATTCCAAGTCAGGGAAGGAATTCACAGCAGCCACACTGCTGACAACAGCCACCCCACCGCAGCCCACACTCAGCATGCTGAAATTCTCTTAAGGCCAAAATAAACAGCTGCAGAAAATAATTCTCAATATACTGTCTTTCTGGGGATGATTATAGAGATTTGCACTCATTGTGAGTGCCCAAAATCAGCACTTACATTTATCATCTGTGTTCTGGTCTTCCTTTCATTTCTGATTTGGAAATTTACATTGGATATGATTTTTTTATTTTAAAGTAGATAAAATTAAATAAGCACGACATCAATATTTTTCATCCAGACTGCCCTTTACCTAAACAGCAAATCCAACATGTCAGAGGAGAATATTAAATGGCTCTCAACCTTTGCATCTATCATGAAAGATATCCTTTGGCGAAACTGGATAAATGAGAATAACTTGCCATAGGAAATGTACCTATAAGGACTTGGAATTGCTGTTACCAGGCTAAGTAGCTTTCAAATCAAAGTCAGTATAGGGAGAGGTTGATTATATCCAAATGGGAGAAGAGTATAACATTGAATTTCAGAAAGGTAGGACAATTAATTGATGGCTAGGCTTTGAACTCATAAAAAATCAACAAAATCACTGGCATGGTCCTGTGTCGATGGATGCGTGGAAAAGAAATAGATTTTTGTGTTACACTAGGAATAAAGTTTTATTAGAAGTTTCAGTGTAAATGGAATTGCTAAATTGTAATAGGCAATGCATTTGCGCGAGGAGAAAAATCCAGATATTCAAGGCCCTGGATCAGGATGTGAAGAATGTGTCACACTGACACATTCACTGAATAAAAGAGAGTCACTAGGGCAGGTTATTCAAACAAAAGTGACAGCTAAGAATTTTCTAAAACTATCAAAGAATTCCTTCTCTCTCTCTCTCTCTCTCTCTCTCATAACTGCACACCTATACATTAACTTTATTTACTTCCAAGGCACATTAGCCTTTTTACTCAGACATATTCTGAAATAATGTTCTTTAAGTTAAATATAATGCTTCAACACAAGGGACTGCTATTCAACCTCGAAAATCCCTGAGGTTTCTAACCATGTCTCCAGAGAGTACTGCTAAGGAAAGACATTGATTCTAAAATGGCATAAAGGCGACCGACAGGTGCTCAGAAGGCCCCAACCTCCTAAGTTCTGAGCGCCAAAAGCATCGATTCCACTTCACTTCAGCCCTTCTTCAGCATGGCCGCACCTGTCCTGTCTACTCAGATCTTCAACTCTGACCACAGCTCTCTGCCTTGTACATGCCCCTAGTCTATCATCACCATACCTGCATGATATCACACTCATTAGGAAATTCATTCATTCATTTCACAATGTATTGCTAGTCTACTCTGTGCCAGGCATTGTTCTTACACTATATCAATGAATAAAACAGACAAAAATCCATGGGGGCACAATGAGGGAGGAGGTGGACCGTAAACAATAGACATAAGAATAAGGAATGTGTTATGTGAGAAGGTGATGTGTGCTCTGGAAAAAACAGGGCAGACTAAAAGGGGTCGGGAGCTGTTGGCTGGGTTGCAATCAGTTCTCTTGCACCAGCTCCCAAGGGCTGACTGTGGTATCTCTTTCCAACTCTGACTTCACAGGCAATAGCATCAATTCAGTGACATCACGTAGGTCACTTGAAATTACCAATATTTGCACCATGGCAATTTGCAAACGAGACAATGTGCAGCTTCTTTTTTCCCAGATAGGCCGCTGATAAACATTTACCAGCAGACCAGCAGTGTGATTTTAAATGAAACATTTGAGAAAACACATGAATGAAATGTGGGAGTTAGCCTTATGGGATCTAAGAGAAAAGCATTTGAGACCAGGAAGAGTATCAAGGTAAGGAGCAGACCAGGTGTGTCCTAGGAATAAAAAGGAGTCCAGTGGACAGAGTAGAGAAACTGAGACAGAGAGAATGGCAAAGACGAACTAGGTGGGAGAACATGAGAGCAAATTGTGGAGGATCTTATAGGCCATTGGAGTGACTTGAGCTTTTACTCTGTGAGGGGAAGCTATTGGAGGTTTTAGAACAGAGGAATGTCAGGATCTAAATTAAATTTAGAAGGCCCATTTTGCTATGTTGAGAATAGACTGAGTTGGGGGAGTTGATGGGAAGTGAAAAGGTATTAGCAAGGTAAAACTATCCTAGCTATTCCATTCTATTATCTAGGTGAAATATGATGGCTTGGAGTGATGGTAATGGATGTAGTGAGAAATGGTTAGATTCTAGATACATTCTGAAAGCACTTACAGGAGGTGCCAATTGATTGGATGTGGCATGTCAGAGGAAGGAATAAATGCTGACATTAAGGCTTCTGGTTTGAACAAATGGAAGAATGGAGTTGACATCAACTGCGAAGTGGAAGACGATGGGTGAAGCAGGTGCAGTGGCAGGACAGGGAGCGACGATCTGAAGTTCTGTCCTGGACAAACAGAGCTTGAGATACCTAGTGTGTTGAGCAGAAGATGCGCGTATCAGTTTGAATTTCAAGAGACAGTTCTGGCCTGGAGATAAATGTTTGGGAAGTATAGATGGCATTTAAAGCCTTGGGATGGGGTAGTAATACCAAGGAGTATACAGTGAAGAGAAAAACAATAAGGATTCAACTTGAAAATACTCTAAGGTTACCAGGTCAGAGAGAAGAGGAGGACCCAGCAATGGAAAGGGAGGAGAGAGCAACCAGAGAGGCAGGAAAAAAGCCAGGCGTATAGTGCCCTAGAAACCCAATGAGGAAATTGCATTAAGCCAGAGGAAGTGATCAGCTGCATCTAATGCTGCTAATAGGTCTGGTAAAGCGAGAACTGGGACTTGATCATTGAATGTAGCAAAATGGAGGTCACTGGTGACTTTGACCAGAGTGGTTTCGGTGGAGAAAAGCCTCATTGGAGTGGGATTAGGACAGAATGGGAGGAGGGAAATTTGAGACAGTGAGTGAAGGGAACTTTGCAAGGACATCCACTGCAAAGTAGAGCAGAGAAATGGGGCGGCAGCTGACAGGGGAATTGAGGTCAAAAGTAGGACTTTGTTTTGTTTTGTTTGAAAATGACAGAAATAACAGCAAGTTTGTATGGTGACGGATATGAGCCAGTAGAGAGAGAAACTTCAGAAAAGGGGATTTTCGTCCCTCAACCTTTCTCTTTTCTCTCAGGCTGGTTTCATTTCTCCCCTTCATTTCCCTCTTAAGCAGCCTGGTCCCATGACTGGCTATTTCTATTATGCTTTAACTAACCCCCTAGAATGCCTCCCTTTGTTATTGCTTCCTTCCCAAACCACCATATTCTTTCTTCTCTAGAACTCTTGGGTTGCCAGTTGGCTTTACTACAATAGATTCATGCTACCTGACCTCAGTTGAACCTACAGAGTTGTCCAAGTATTCTTTTATTCTTATATTCTTTCGTGGTTTATTTCCTAGCAAATGACCAACAGTGTTTATTCCAATTTTTTAAAAACACTTATTTAGCATTCCTTCAATCACATTTATAGAGCAACAACCATGCTCCAGACACCGCAGCCTGATACACACATTCCCTCTGCCCCCAGAGTCTTAACAGATAGACTTCACTTTACTAAAATGACTGATGTGAATTTCTTCAATCTTCTGTCTTACATTCTCAATGTTTAAAAACATTCTTTCCATCATTATTTAGAAAAGATAAAGCTTCCCTGCTCATCTCAAAGATTAATTCTTTTACATGGGCCTTGATTCTATTACCTCTTACATTTAATACAAGGTTCTACCAATTAATCTCATTACGTCTTTGACAGCACCCTTCCACAATTGCAGTCCCCTGCCTTCTTCCCAGAGGTAACATATATGAGTGAGAGGGGGGGAGGTGGGTAGGTAGGTAGATAGATACATGCATACATACATACGTGTGTCTGTGTGTGTGTGTGTGTATGTATGTATGTGTATCTTAAACAATATAGTACCGGTATTCACTTTTTACAAACCTGAAGTTCTGCTTTGGAGTTTAAGTAAGACCCAAGCTTAGCTATGTACGGAAAGACCATTTTGCCATTACTAGAAGATCAGCTAAAGAGATTCTCTGGGTTATAGTCTGGTTTCAGTTTCCCCTTTGGGGCCGTTAGTAAAAAAGGGCATGAGTGAGTTCTGGAAACATGGAGCTGGTGCATCTGTCAGGAAAACGGTCAGGGGGGGTGGGCTGCTCTGCATTTCCTCTTTCAGGCTCACTAGGGCTTAGCTCCACATTAAGCTGCCTGAAGTTCTGACCATTTCACTCTCTTTTCACCCATCTTTAATTTATCCTGTAGTCTTCAGAATAAATTCTAAGCTATGTCGATAGCACTACCTTTAAAGCATTATTTTCCATTGTTCCCCTTCTTGCTCCTTCGGCCAAACTAAGCTACTGTAGCTGTTATGCTGAAGGAGCAGGATTCTAGGACACAATCAGAAGACAACCTAGTTCTTCCCCTGATGGCCCAGTCAGCCTCCTCTCGGACACCTCTCTTTATCCTCAGTGACGTTGCAGCCAGGTTGCATAGCTTCCCTGCTCACTCGTGGATAATAAAAACATGTGCTTATTGTCCATAAATGAAAAATTCTTTGAAGATATGATGCCAAAAATTCTAAGAGGGTATGAATTATGATCCTGTCATACGAGAGTCTGTAGAAAAGGGATTCTGACTCCCCTCAAGGGGTGGGATGATTTGGGAATAATTCTTTCTTTTTTTAAATAACTGAGGCTTTGAGTTTAGAGGAGCTAGTAACTGAAGGAAAAGAGGAGGAAATGGTGCTGTGAAATTCTCTGTTGCACCAACAACAAAGAATGTAGCACCATTAAGTATCCCAGGAACATAAAAGCTGATACACCCTGGCCAGATTCCTTTTTCCGCGCATGTGACATAACGCGTGCCAGGGACACCAAGGGCCACAGGAGAACCCAGCTGATTTTAAAAGCTGCAACCTCAAAGCAAATATTGCCTCCTAGCAATGCCAGTGCCTTGACTGGAATCTCTCTCTTTTTAAACATATAGATAGGGCTTAATCGTTTGGTGACAGTACAGATAATACACACTCAAAGTAAGAAAAATACATATATAATAAATAAAATTCCATAAGAAAGCTGAAAGTCTTTCCCCTAGGATATTTATAGCCTTAAATACCTACGAGGCCTGACAATTACATTCGCAAACTCATCCTAGAAAAAGTGCTACATATCTCATTGCTGAGTATCACTACGGTCACCTTCGGAGCACTCCCCTTGGGAAGCTATGCACTGACGCCAGCACCTAGTCCACCCTTTAAAGCAATTTTGGTACTCTTTTTCTAGAACAGCCATCAGAGCTGTCGTCATTTTACCTTTGATGTCCTGAATGTCATCCAAATGTCTTCCTTTCAATATTTCCTTTATCTTTGGGTAAAGAAAGAAGTCATTGGGGGGCCAGATCAGGTGAGTAGGGAGGGTGTTCCAATACCATTTACTTACTGGCTGAAAACTCCCTCACAGACAGTGCCGTGTGAGCTGGTGCATTGTCGTGATGCATGAGCCATGAATTGTTGGCAAGTCATCTAACTTTGGCAAGTCAGGTCATCTAACTTTTTCATGCAGCCTTTTCAGCACTTTCAAACAGTAAACTTAGTTAACTGTCCAGTTGGTACAAAGTCATAATGAATAATCCCTCTGATATCAAAAAAGGTTAGCAACATCGTTACAAGTTCACAAACTTAATTGTTAGACCTTATACATTAGAAGAAAACACAGAAAATTATTTAGCTAAATGTCTAATTAGAGAAGTTAGAGGAAGAACAACAAAGTATACCCTAAGAAAACAGGAGGAAAGAACTAACAATGATATGAGCATAAAATAAAAAACCAGAAAACAAAGATACAACAAAGCTAATGAAATCAAAGCTGTTTCTTTGAAAAGACTAATAACATACACATATCTCTGGCAATATTGATCAAGGAAAAAAAGAGAAAGCATAAATATTGTTTGTAATGAAAAGGGAGTTTAACTACAGATATAGCAGATTAAAAACTGAAAATATAGTGAAAACCTTCATGCTAAATATTCAAACTTAGAGTGGATAAATTCTTAGAAAAATATAATTTACCAAATAACATAGATTATATATGTATAGTCTATATAGTCTACATAATATCAAAAACATATCTTATATATACATATATGTGTGAGTGTGTATATGTGGTTATATGCAGTATATAACATATATATCTCACAAAGAAATACCATGCCCAAATACTTTTAAAGATAAATTCTACCCAAATATTCAAGGAAGAGATAATCCTAACATTAAGCAAGCAAATTACCCTGAGGGAGGAGAAGGGATAAATTGAATCTTGACCACATGCCAGAAATAAAATAAATTCTAAGCAGACTAAAACCCCAATATGAAAAAATGCTGAAAATCCTGATAACAGAAATAATTACCATTGCATACTCAACCTTTTGGCAAAAACAACAACAAAAAGCTGATAATACCAAATGTTGACTGATAAGAGGTAAATGTCCCAAATATCTAAAGAACACATAGAATTCAATGGTAAAAACAACAATCTGATTAAACAATGGACCGAGGAAATGAATAGAGGTTTTTTCCAAAGAAGACATTCAAATCGCCAGTAGCTACATAAAAAGGTGGTCAATATCACTAATCACTAATCATCAGGGAAATACAAATCAAAGCGACAATGAGATATCACTTCACATCTATTAAATGGCTAGCATCAAAAAGAAAAGAAATAACATGTGTATATATAATGGAATATTATTCACCCACGAGAAGGAAGGAAATCCTACCATTTGTGAAAACAGGATAAAATTTGAGGCTTTTATGCTAAGTGAAATAAGCCAAGAAAAGACAAATACTGAATGGTATAACTTATATGTAGAATCTATTAAAAAAAAAGTTAAAACTCATATTTTTCACCATTAATTATGAGATTAGCGGAGGGCTTGTCATATATGGCCTTTATTATGTTAAGGTATTTTCCTTCTATACCTATTTTATTAAGTGTTTTAATCATAAATGGATATTGTATCTTGTCAAATGCTTTTTCTGCATCAATTGATATAATCATATGATTTTTGTCCTTTATTTTGTTTATGTGATGTATCACATTGATGGATTTGCAGATGTTGAACAAAAAATCTGAAGACATTTATACATAAAGACACGTGTGCTCCAATGTTCACTGCAGCTTTGTTTACGGTGGCCAAGACATGGAAACAACCAAAATGTCCTTCGATAGATGAATGGATAAAGAAGTTGTGGTATATATACACCATGGAATACTATTCGGTGGTAAGAAAAGATGATATAGGAACATTTGTGACAACATGGATGGATCTTGAGAGTGTAATGCTGAGCGAAATAAGTCAGACAGAAAAACAGAGAACCATGTGATTTCACTGATATGTGATATATAAACCAAAAACAACAAAAGAACAAGACAAACAAATGAGAAACAGAAACTCATAGACACAGACAATAGTTTAGTGGTTACCAGAGGGTAAGGGGGGTGGGGGGTGGGAGATGAGGGTAAGGGGGATCAAATATATGGTGATGAAAGGAGAACTGACTCTGGGTGGAGAACACACAATGGGATTTATAGATGATGTAATACAGAATTGTACACCTGAAATCTATGTAATTTTACTAACAATTGTTACCCTCATAAATTAAAAAAAAACACAACTCATAGAGACAGGATAGAAAGTGGTTGCCAGGTTTGGGTGGGTAGGTAAAGTAGGGAGAGGTTGGTAAAAGGGTACAAACGTTTAGCTGTAAGATGAATAAGATCTGAGGCTCTAATGTAAAACCATAGTTGATAACACTGTATTGTATATTGAAATTTGCTAAGAGAGTAAAGTTTAATTGTTCTCATAAAAAAAGATAAATATGTGAGGAGATGGATGTGTTAATTAACTAGATAGGGGAATCCCTTTCATTATAAATGTATATCAAATCACCATGATGTACTCTTTAAATATCTCACAATTTTGTCAATTATACCTCAAGAAAGGTGAAATTTAAAAAATACCAAGTGTTGCCAAGGATATAGCTTAACAGGAATGTATATACTGCTCTTGGGAATGTCAACTGGTACAACCTCCTTGGAGAGTGTGAATGTGAATATTAATTGCCTAAAGATTAGACATTTAACAATTCGTTTTCCTTGTTTACCATACCTCAATATGTTTAGGGCAGAATATCCTTAGGCTTAGTGTATGAATCATGTTTGGTTTAACCAGTCAAAACCATCCCATAATCTTTTGCCAGATACTAGCTTTTCCAATGGGTTGCAACTCCATTGTGGTCCATTGATTGTAAAGGGAAGTATGATGAAAAACTTCTGGTTAGTAGGACATTAAAGACTCCAAGTCCAGTGGGGTAAGGGGGATCCCTCTGTTCCTCAACCATGTCCCCATCTTTAGTCAGAAGTGGCCTACTCCTAGAAACATGGGAAAGTTTTTCCTCCTCCCCAACCCCCCCCCCAAAAAAAAAGGAGGAAGGGAGAGAGGGAGAGAGGGAGAGAGAGAGAGAGAGACCATTTTTCACATATTCTTTTCTCTTGTTTGAGACATTGGACTGAGATTGTATTGCCTAGAGTTGTGGAAGCCATCTTGTGATCATGAGGTGACAGCAAGAGAACCAAAGCCATGACACTTAATGTATAAAGGATGGAAGAATGGGAAGTGGCTGGGTCCTTTGTTGACAGTGCTAGATAATTAAATCTTTATTGTTTAAACAACAGTTATTATAGTTGTTTTCTGTAACCAAAAGCTTTCTTGATAGAACAGTTATCTAGTAAAGAAAAGCTTAAGATCTAGAAATTTCACTCCTAGGTATATACCCTAAATAATCCTCACAAATATGCACAAGAAACATGTCCAGAGATATTCATTGCAACAGTGTTTATAATGATAAAAAACATTGAACAATCGAAATATTCATCAACAGGAAATATGGATAAATAATTTGAGTTCTACTGTGTTTCCCTTAAAATAAGACCTAGCCAGACAATCAGCTCTAATGCATCTTTTGGAGCAAAAATTAATATAAGACCCAGTCTTATATTATATTATATTATTATATTATGTTATGTTATGTTATATTATATTATATTATATTATATTATATTATATTATATTATATTATATTATATTATATAAGATCCGGTCTTATATTATGGTAAAATAAGACGAGGTCTTATATTAATTTTTGCTCCAAAAGACTCATTAGAGTCAATTGTCCGACTAGGTTTTATTTTCAGGGAAACACGGTAGTCATACAGAAGAATATCATACTAAAATTTAAATAAATAAACTGGAGTTACGTGAATCAATAGACTATCTTAAAAGAATGTAGAGCAAAACATACAGGTTGCAAGAGGATTCATATAGTATGCTACATTTAGACAGAATTTCAAAACATGGAAAACAATATTATATTTTGTTTATAAATGAACTAATATATAATACAAATGTAAACCATGCATGGGAATGTTAAAGATCAAATTCATTATAGAATTTATCTCTGGGGAGAAAGGGAGGGAAATGGTTTTGTTGGCTTCAACTCCATCTCAATATAAAATATAAAGTGCTCCACAAATACTAATTAATATAGATAATAACAAGAATATTCTAAGACTTCTCTAAAGACACAAATGCTGTAGCATTTCATTACTTTATAAGAACCGTCAGTCAAGTCCTTTGTAGTCTACCCCACCCATCATGTATCAAAGCGTACAGCATTTAAATTGCAAACGTTTGAGGCCTATAATTAGTGAGAAGTAGCAGACAGAATAATCTCAATGTATTACAAGACTCCCAAGGTAATGTCTGTTGGTACAAAATAATTGTGAGCCATATATTTCTTTTAAATGTTAGTCATCATCCTTTGCAAAGTACACCAATCCACACAACCCTGGATTCAGTGTACGTATAAGTATCACTCCTACAATTTCTCTCATCTTTGTCATCCTTCATTTTCAAAGACAAATTGAAAAATTAAAACATCTTCATCCTATTGTCAGAAAGACCCTGCATTTCAAAATCACAAACCTTTCCCAAGTTCGGATACTAAGACAAATAAGAAGTTACAAGGGAATTCAAGTTTATTGAAAAGGAAAGGATATGGGAGAAAGCACTGTTTTCACCAGGCAACCTAGACAATCTTCATTCTACATCAAAGGCCAGATAAATATCAGATATAATTAATATTTCACTCTTTACGGCAGGTTTTTCCCAGTATCTTAGAAGTAATATTTCTTGCATAGAATTCAAACAGAAAATTGCAAAACCTTTGTAGACCACTGTAGTAAAAGAATTATGTGGAAAAGAGTTGATGCTGGAAGGGGACAAAGAAATTCTAAGTCCTACGTCAGGCAAGCAACAAGGGGCCAAATTTTTTGGATAAATGAAAACTATCAATCTGTCACTGTCCCAACTGTGAGTTCAAGAAGTAGAGAATCAAAGGAATAAAGCACTCATACCACACTAGTGGGGAGGGGCTGCTGGGTAGGTTACCTTGACCATCCGCAGAGGTCCCAGAACTGAGTGGCTCTGCTTTGCCTCCTTGAGTGAGTGGCCCCAAGTGTCCAGCAATTCCCTGGCAGTTAGACTCCCTTAAGAGAAGTATTAATTCCAATATGGTGATTGTATTGTGAGTTAAAAGGACCTATAAGCCTTCAGAGCTTGGACCAGAAAGGACCCTTTCCTTGAATCAAGAGGGTGGGAACAAGAGGGTAGTACCATATTTCAGTCCAACCGTGGCACCCTTTTTATAAGCTTCTGCTGTGAGAGCTGACTGTCCAGGGTGAGACAATAAAGTGACAATGGAATATGGACAAGAATGGTCTGGGAGGCTGATTAAGTCAGAGAACTGGAACATAGGCACACAGCGGGGCTACAGATAAGGTGTGCAGAGGCACCAGAATATAGTGAATAAGGAAGGCAGGTACTCTCTAGGTAGAGAGGATGGGGTGGGGGGAGATGAAATTAGGATGAAGAGCAATAATCAAGATCAAAGAGGCCAAAGGTCAAGTGTAGGATGAGGCAATAATGCATTAAATGTACAAAACTAAGGAAAAAGGTAAGTTCTGGTGGGCAGGAGTGGGTAGCAGGCTGCCCCCATGTCTTGCTTAGCAGGGCTCCAATCACCCTAAGAACACAGTGATGGCCCAGAGCCTTGGCCGCTAGCCCCCAAGCCCTACTGGCCCCACCAACTAGACGTACTGGCCTCTTTGTTGGTGCCTCGTCTAAGGCTCCACTCCTCACCAGCGTTGTACACACTGCTGGTACAAGACTCCCTCATGTTTCTAGTTACCTCACTTCGGGTGCTGACTTATCCCACTGTGTGTGTGGTCTCCTGTGAGTCTGAATTCCCTGTTGTTTCCAACTTTCCACTCAGTATTCCCCCTTTGTCTGCTCCAACAATCTGACTTCCTGGCCGTGAACCTGATCACTGACCTTTTGGTCCTCTCTCCAAAGGCCAGCCTTTGGCCTGCTTCCCAATTGGGAGAAAGCTTCCTGGCAGATGCTTTGGGGTTCCACCTGCACTGTAGAATAAAACGGAGATCAGCACAAATAGAGCAGAAATGTCACAGAGAATGAAGGAAATGGAGACAGTATTGTGGGTGATGTCTGAGTGGTCAGTTTCAAAAACACAAACTGGAGAGTCTAAAAGAAAGAGAGGGGAAGGAAAGGAGGAAGGTACACAGGGAAACAAAAGAACTGCTACATGAAGCAAGTAAGCTGAGGCCATTTTCTGACCCACTTCTGGCTGTCTTCATTTCCCTCTTGCCCCAGAGGGAAATGCTCTCTAAATGAGAGCTGCAGAAATTTCTAGGGGAAGGCAACTGGAAACCAAGCTTGGGTGACATGTGTGGTGAGAAAAAAGCATTTCCTGAAGGCAGCCTCTGATAAGGACATGCTTTCAGCTGTTGTCTGCTTACTGCTCTTTCAAAGGAAAGCTCTAGTTGCCCTACTGAGTTCTAAATTTTCAATATTCTATCTTGGTAAACACAGAAAGAAAGAAAAGGCAGCTGAGCTTCCAGCTCTGCAGGTCCCTGTTCTCAGACTATCTTTTCCAATCCAGTTTGGCAGTCAACTTGCTTTCTCAACATCCTCTTTTTGGCCTTTAAATCTCAGTCTGAAACAAAAGCTACTGTACCATAGTTTTGAAAGTTGCTAAGAGAATGAATTTTTAAAGTTCTCATCACAAGAAAAGAGAACTGTAACTGTGTGGTGGTGGATGTTAACTAGACTTACTGTGGTGATTGTTTCACAATATACAGATGCTCCTTGACTTGTGTTGGGGTTTATGTCCCAATAAACCCATCATAAGTTGAAATATCTTAAGTCGAAAATGCATTTAATACATCTAACATACCAAACATCATAGCTTAGCCTAGCCTACCCTAAATATGTTCAGAATACGTACATTAGCCCACAGTTGGGCAAAATCATCCAACACAATCAACCCACTGTAGAGTGTCAGTTACCCTGATCGTGTGTCTGGCTGGGAGCGGGGGCTCGCTAACCCTGGCCAGCATCACGAGTGAGTATCGTACCACATATTGCTAGCCTGGGAAAAGACCAAAATTCAAAATTCGAAGTACAGTTTCTATTGAATGTGTATTGCTTTCATACCATCATAAAGTTGAAAAATTGTAAGTCGAACCATCGTAAGTCAGAGACCATCTATATACTTATATCCAATCATTATGTTGTACATCTGAAACTAATATACTGTTACGTGTCAATTATATCTCAGTTATATATTAAAGAAAGAAAAGAAAACTAATTTTAAAAAACAGATAAATTAGCAGATTGTTCACGTTTGCCAAAGTAGTTGCTCATTTTGAAAAGTATCACCATAGGGTTTTTTTCCCCAAACTTACTAAACACAAGTTTTCCATAATTATTAGTGGACCAGCTCCCTGGATAATGTTTATTTTCAGATGATTAGAATCATTCTTTTCTTCTAACACTCCATGGATAAAAATTAACAATCTAGGATAAAAATTAAGTTCATATATAGTTATAGATTTCTTTTCAGTCCAAATTTGGCATCACATTTTGGCTTGGAGAGAAGCTTGAGTCATAACTTCAAGTTTGCAAGAACTTCATGTAGTGGAAAGAACTATTCCTGATCATTAAAGTTGCTTTTTCCTGAGAGAAAAAACCAAATGTTTAAGAGTAATAGCCCTTAATGATTCCACACAACATTGTAAATTTATTATCACAGGGTCCCTCTCTTTCACCTGAAAGAGCTGGTCCTATCAGTGCCAGATAGCAGGTAAACAAACCATACAATTCATATTCCTTTCATCCCCTTCAGTAACTGAACCTTGATTATCTAATTTGTGTCAAGTGCCATTCCGAGCCTGCAGGGAGAGGCAGAGAATGCATGCACAGATCTATCAGACCCTGGAGGCTTCCTAGAAGTAAAAGGTTGGTGGGAGTGATAAACTGCCACTAAACTGCTCTTTCTGTATGTCAATTCAATTTCCCTTCGGTTTTTAAAGTAGCCTCAGGGGAACTGGAGCAGCTCTGAGACTGTGTATTTAATGGAAAGAACAAGGGCTTGAGCGTCCCATAACCCAGGCCTGATTCTCTGCTCAGTCACGTAATAGCTACAACCTGTACTAATGGATTCATTACTCTTAAACTCCAGTTTTCTCATCTACAAAATATTAGTAAAAATATATCGTATACCTCATGGAGACTTGCATGAATTAAATCAGTGTAGTCTAATTCAACGAGGACCCTGGAGTCAGACTCATTGGGGTTCAAATTCTGGCTCAACCCCTTCTTTCCTGTGCGAATCTGGGCACGTTGCTTAAAGTCTTTAAACCTCAGTTTCTCCAATACATATAACATTCATAAAAATGATTCCTACCTTACTAGGTAGTTGTGCCCAGCAAACGAGTTTATCCATAGCAAGAACGTAGCACAGTGCCTGGCACACAGCAAGCATTCAAATGAATGTCAGCTGGTATTAGAGAAAGCACTGCGCATAATAAACGTCATTTCCTGTTCTCTTAACCAGGCTGAAGATTAATAGGAGACAGTTGTGCTAAAAGTGCCCAAAGGCAGACCCTTTCCTGTACAAAGCACTTCTTTCTCTTTTTTCTCTTTTCAAAAGTGTTCTGGCACACATTAGCAAAACGCCTTGGGGGAAGGGAGCCGAGAAAGACTTTAAGTGTATGTATTTCCTTCCCAATGAAATCCATATGCTTTCAGAAGAAACAGTCCTGGGAAGAGGCCAGTTAGAGACTGTGCCTAAGACCGGAAAGCACAAAAGAGACTTCATGAGTCCAAATTAAAGATAGATCATTATTACCATTACTATCTTCATTCACATTTTCCTATGTATGCTTTTTAAAAAGTATACATTGTGGTTGGTTTACAGGTTAAATTTTATTTAAGAGGTATTAAAAAACAAAATTCAACTGAATAAATATGACGATATAATTGGATTTATTTAACGATTCATGAATCAGTCAGCATCCCATCTAGCAGATAAAAAGGAGCTCCGAAGAACTTTATATTTTATATTTTAAAAGCAAATTAAGCCTCTTGGGAAAGCATAAAAATATTTTTGAAGTTTTAATGCTTGAAAATACTGGTAAAAATCATCTCATGAAACTAGAAGGGATTATTTTCTATTTTTCAGAGGAGGGTGGCTAGAATAATGATGGGAACCATGTCTTTGTGCATCTTTGTCTGACTGCATGATGAATTGTGCCTGTGAAACTGTGACTTTCTTCTCTGTTTCTGTTTTTGCGTCTTTGTCTCAGCCTTCTTTTCTCTCTCACGCATGCGCCGTGCTGTAATAATTATACTTGGTGTTTGTCCAGCATTCTTCCCATTTATTCCTTGAAACAACTCTATGAGGTAGAGGGTGGTTAAGGCAAATATTACTATTGCCATTTTTCAGATTTAAAAATTAGATACTGAAAGGATAAGTGACACAAGGCTAGGTACAGGAAGAGCTGGTCCTAAAACCCATGTCTTGTGCTGGTTCCACAGCTGCAGCCGGGATTCCAGAAATCATGCAGTCCATGACGGGAGCAGGGACACAGCACCCCCAGACATATGGCTCCAGTGAATTTGACAACTGGTGGGTGTGATGCTCAGCACAATTCATCGTTAAGTTCCCCTGAAGGTGCTCCCAGGAGCTCCCGTCCTGGCTACTGAGTAGCCCCCATCCACCCAAAATAGAGGGGGGTGTAGAAGGTGTTCGGTTGGGGGGACCCAGCGACACATATACCCTCTGGACTTGGAGACTAGGATGCGGAGCTCCTCTTAAAATTAAAATTTGCTACTGAGTTCAGCCATTTTTAGTCGAGATAGCTGGGGAGATATTACAATAAAATTATTTCTGAAAAGATTAATTTAGTTGTCATTTTGGATTATTATCCAGTTAATTCTAGCTACACAGATACTGGAGTTGAGTAGCTTAAAAAACATGTTTCCATTTTCCTTCTCAAAGGATTGATTTAGTTATGTAAAAATGCAAAAGATTAGCAAAATCACCTTCATATTGTGATTAATTGAGATCGTTCATGCTGTATTGTCATAACTTATGAACCCTTCATCAGATTCCTAAATGAAGTCTGTATGTTCCCTTTTTATTATATTAAAAAACAAATCCTGGTCTGAGAAGGCTGAAAAGAAACTTTTAAGGTGCACCAAAAATAGTTTCTACCTTTTAGTCTCCATTGCTATTGACAATTACACAGAAAAGAAAAGTATTGTGAGAAACATTCCACCCAGAATACACTCAGGTCACAATTCACATTCCCTTTCTTAAGATGCCCAACTGTGACTAGAGAAAGCGAATTCAATTTAATCTTTGTGGCGCCCTCTAGCGGCTGAGAAGAATCATGAATTCAGTGTATGGACCCAAAAAGCCAGTGATCTTGGATGCATTTAAAAAATAGCCATTACTAAATTTCCCATTTAACATTGAAATTGTGTCCAGATCAGGAAAGCAGGAGGGAGTGGAAAGAATGTGGAATCACAAGACTTGGACCTGAGTCAAAGCTCTGTCATTTACCAGCTATGCGAACCTGTGTCTGGCTGGTCAGTTTCTGCAGCGCTGAGGTTGAATCTGGAATTTCTTATCGGAGATAAGAGGCAATGTCAAAACTGGAGGGGTATGTGATTCCATTTATCTGATATGTCCAGAAAAGGCAACTCTATAGAGACAGAAAGTAGATTAGTGGTTGCCTGGGGCTGGAGATGGGAATGGGGATTAACTGTAAATGGGCACAAAGGATCCGATTGGGGTGATGAAAACATTCTAAAATTGGGTTGTGATGATTTTTGCACAACTCAGTAGATTTAGTAAAAATCATTGCAATGTACATTTAAAATGGGTGAGTTTTGTGGCATGTAAATTATACCTCAATAATGTTTTAAAAAACAACTGGGGGCTGCCGGATGGCTCAGTTAGAGCGCAAGCTCTCAACAACAAGGTTGCTGGTTCAGTTCCCGCATGGGATGGTGGGAACTGAGTTACACCCCCTGCAACTAAGATTGAAAATGGTGACTGGACTAGGAGCTGAGCTGCGCTCTCCACACCTAGAGATTGAAGAGCAATGACTTGGAGGTGATGCGCCCTGGAAAAACACACTGTTCCCCAATATTCACCGATAAAAAATTAAAAAAAAAAACAACTGGAGGGGAAGGCAGAGTGGAAGGCAGAGTTAATAGCCCGTTAATACAGGTACAGGTACAGAGCTAGGAAGCCTGTACCTTGTAACTGAGTCAGAGGAAAAGGGAATGTGGTACAGTGTAGGGGTGAGCAGGAAAAATGCTTAGGGCAGGTGCTGCTGTTGGCAACTTTATTTTGTCCACTTTGTATTGTCCGTAGCTCCTGCCAGGTGAATCACCCGAGGTTAGCGTGCTAGAAGCTGAAAGGATAAGCCTCTGGGCCCAGTATCCTATTGCAGGGCCTCCATGGACCCAACGCAGAAAGTTCTGACCATTCAGGGGCATTTCTGAAGGAGGGAAGACTATTAAAGCAGCCAACTTGATGCACTTGCATGAAAATGACCATTTTGAAATGTAAAAACTGTGTTTTCTTCCTAACTTTTCTCAGTAACAGATAATTCAGTGTGGTTGGGGAATTAGATGAGATTAAGGAGTAGGCTAGGGAAAGAATGTCTATTTTTTTACATTACTTACTAATACAAAACTTGAAAGTATGAGGATAGATAAAAGTACCAGAAGAAAGTTCAGGATATCTCTGTTTAGTTGGGTAGAGAGAAATTTATTAGGAATAACACCCAAACCAGAAACTCTAAGAGAAACGATAGATGGATTTAGAGAGAGAGAAAGAGAGAGAGAGAGAGGAAGGGAGGAAGGAAGAAAAGACACAGATGATATATTAGGAAATAATATTATATGGTACATACCAAACAGGTTTACTATAATAGACACTTACAAACCAGAGAAAAATGGGCAAAGGCTGGGTACAGATAATTCACAAAAGGAAAAATCAATGAAGAAATACAATCTGTCAACTCATGAAATAGCATTTAGTCTGGCTACTAATGAATAAATGTTATTAAGAAAGCAATGAGTTATTTTTCACCTATGAGATTAGCAAAGATTAGGAAGATTGACATTGATTTCACTCTCAGTGTCAGGTAAATTGGTACAGCTTTCTGGGGTGCAATTTGGCACTGTACTTCAAAATGTAAATATGCATACCTTTTGGCCCAGAAATTTCACTTTTGAGAATTACTTTATGGTAATAATAGGACATGTGTGAAAAGATATATAAGTTAGGATGTTCATGACTGAATTACTTGTAAAGGCAGAAAAATAGAAAGGTTTTCAACTGCCCACCAAAAGGGATTTAATTATTGCATATCTAATAGAATATGTGCAGTAATTAAAAATGAATGTGATCTATATTTTGTGGCATGGGGGAATGTTTATATTATGTTGCTAAGTAAAAAAGATCAGTATCATAAGAGCATAAGTGATGTAATTACATTTTTGTTTAAAATTCTACTGTGTGTGTGTGTGTGTGTGTGTGTGTGTGTGATGGACATGAAGATGCACTGCCCAGATCTCCCTTCAGAAAAGGACCTGTTGCCGAGCTGACAGCCCCTTCAGGAATTGCCTCAGCTGCAGAGACACCTCTCCCAATGTTTTTCCCTTCTGAGCAGGGTGGGTGGGCACATCCTGAGGGAGGCAGGGTATAACGCTAGTCATTTCAGCTCAACAGAAAACTCTGATGGGCTCTGTTCACTCCAGAGCTCCTTCAGGGCCAACCAAGGCTGTCAGCAGGCCTGCACCCCAGCTCAGTTTCTCTCTATCCAATTCTGCTTTCTTCCCCTTCTTTACACAGGTGTTGACCCCCTAGATAATTCTTAAACTCCATCTCAGAATCTGCTTCCCAGAAAACCCAACCACTAATTTTTATACCTATCCAGTGGAGAAATTCTGGAAAAAATATCCACCAAGTATTTTGTGTTGGCTGGTTTTTATGTTACAATTTTGGGCATGGTCTGCCTTTTGTAAAATGAGTATTGATTATTTTTGTCATCAAATTAAAATATAATGAAGTGGTTTTCATTTTAGAAAATAAAATGTTAATGGTTTGGTTTTATTCTGGTCAAAATGACCTCATGAAAGTATTAGGATCAAAATGGCAGCACCTAAGCCATCTGGTGTGCACCCTTATGAATAGGGAGGTGAACGCTTCTGAACACCCTTCTGGCCCACACCCTTCCTACTGCTCTAGGTCTTGGTCCTCAAGCCTCCCACTCCTTTACCTTCGGAGGAAAATGCTGGTGTTTCCTGCTTAGTGGTCTGCACCATTTCACCTCCATCCTGATCAAAACTCACACACATCTTTCAGATCTGATCCATCCAAGTGAGAAGCACCACCAAAAATGAAGGTTTGTGTCAAAAAAGGCCGAGAAAGGGAAGCAGAGAACAAGAGGCCTGAGTAAGCTAAAGGATAGGACAGAGTGGGAGGCTGGGAAGGAGGAGAAAGACGATTTTAATGAGTGAGACTGGAGATTATAAACTGTGCTTCCTTTTGAATGTCACTTGAGAGATACAAGTACAGATTAGAATTAATTTGCTTTTGGTGGCTGCTGCATTCTCTGATAGTGTCACCATAGAAAAAGACTGGGCTGAGGAGAGTGAGATATTTTTCTCTCCAACAGTAATAGCTCAAGCCTTTAACCCACCTCTTCATGAAGGACTTCAGCCACTTCCCCATTCACCAATTCTTTCCAAGAGTCCTAGATATCGTCTCTCTTGTAGTCAGGAGCTCTAACACTCATTGTGCTGCTGGCTGCTCATAAAGTGACAAGGCGGCAATCCCCCTCCTCCATAACTGTCCCAGGGACAGCTGATGTGCCTGCACACAGCATGGTCTTTATATGCTCCCAACAGCCTCTGTCCTAGTCCCCTGGTCTCTAGGATTGACCGAGGAACAGGTACCTGAGATACAGGTCCGCCTCCTCTTAATGTTTCTCCCAGATGCATATGCAAAAATTTAAAAAGTGGTATCTTTCTCTTTCATCCAAGAAACCACCACGCACTTCACGCTCTTGTGGTCCTACCCCCTAATTCTAAGCACAAGCCAGAACCAAGCTGGCTCAAACTGGGACCGCGCCTTAGTCAGTCACACCAGCCTGCAGCAGAGTGAACTGAGCTTGGGATCGTCAGCTCCTCGGTCTCGGGCTAAACATCTGAGGTTAACACACCTGAGCTGTCGTGTGGCTAGGCAGGCAAACGCAACTGCCAATGGTTGCGTGGACTTTGGGACTCCACGTGGGTCTTTAAGAGGGTGGACAAACCCCCTTTCGTAGTTCCTCAGTCTGCTGGACTCACAGTAAGAAGACAGAGCTAACAGTGGTCTCTGAGCTTTACTAAGCGTTACTCGCTTGTGTAACCAGAAACCTACAGCCAGATTATTGAATGTTAAATATTCAGGGAGTTAAGTTATTATAAAAAATGCACTGTGTTCTTGACATTTAACAGCTATAATTTTGCTTCAGTTGTTTAAGATACAGCTTCTCATGACTGGTAAGGAAACAATCTGCTGTGAAGGCACAAAGCAGTGACATTTACGTAACACAGGACCTTAAGGCAACAACCATACAGTTCATTTTGGCTGACGAGTGAGAGATCCCTGCGAGACTGTATGTGAAGAGGGGTGGGCAGGCATTATTGGAATTTCTGTTGTACCAACTGAGAATTAAGGAGCATTTACTGAATGGGCTTCCTGGGTATCAATATTTATTAACAGAATTCCAGGATGCATAAGCCCACAGGATCAGTCATTTATTCAGTATTCTGTGGGAGGCATTGTGCTGAGTCCTGATACTTTAACAGAATATTAACTGTCCTAATGCGCCTTATGTAGAGGACATAAAGCCTGTAGCTATTTGAAACTCCCAACATTGCAAAATCTATGCAAAAATGTGTAGTAAAACACACACACGCACAGGTGTACACACGCAGGTGTACACACACACACAATCAGTGCTTTATGGGAATGGAGAAGAAAGCTGGGTTTCCCTCTAATTAAATGATATGTTCTCTAACTTTTTAGATACTTGAAAGCTAATTTAAGCTCTGGAAAAGGTAGGACTCATCTATTAAGTGATCTTTGTGATGCCCCAAGGTGACAATAGATCCTTAATGTAACCACTGAAATGCCAGCATTTTTTTCTCCTTTTCTGCAGTGTTACAGAGGGCTCCATTGTCTATTCTCTCAGGCAGCTCTTCCTGGCAGATTCCACATGAAATCACAGAGGGCAATTCTCCTGCCTTGGGAATGGGAATGCTGGGGGAGGAGAACTCCCCTCTGCCATCAGCTCAGCTCACACAGAGAGGAGAACGGCTGGGTGGACCGGCACTGACAGGTGCTGAGATCTCAGGGCCAGGTCCGCACTGGGATCGGAGCCCGCTGACCACACTGTGAGCCTGGCGCTGGGTGGAGGCAGGACACCCAACACCCCAGCTTCACCAGGCAGCCAAGCCCCTGTCTCTGTGCTGAAAATCCAGAGTTGAGGGTCTCCTCTTGGATGTCACCTAGAAGTGACTGAAGGAAACTGAGTTTTGGGCAAATGGAAAGAATTCCCATGGGATGAAAGAAAGGGTTGTCTCCCCTAGGTTTGTGTGTGCGTGCACACGTGTTCATACGTGTGTGTGTGTGTCCGCCGTGGGTGTCCTGTAGGTGGGGTTGGGAGGTGTAAGTGGGTAGTAAGGAAGCACTGCCAACTCTTCTTGGGAGCTCAAGACAAAATCCAATTAAATTTCTACTTCATAGGATGCAACAACAAAAATGAACATTTTCAGATGGGTCATCTATATGTTAAAAAGTAAAACCCTAAAGGAATGAAAAAGAAAAAGAGAGCTTCTCAGTGAAGAGATTGTAGGCAGATCCGAGATAATATTCAGGATCCTCATTCCTCTTTGTGACTGATTAGATATGAAAAGCAGGGCCTGGTGACAGATTTCTGGCTTCAGCGCCTGTGGGAATGTGTCCGCTCAGAAGTGTGGGGAAGGACAACGCTCGAGTCACCCATCTGCACGCCCCAGGCTGCTCTGTCACCAGATTCAAACAGGTAGTCCCTGAATTGCCCACTACAACAATTACTTCATTTTGCCACATTGTATGATGACATTTTTTGAATAAAAACTTGGGACACGCAGATTCCTGTGTGTTCTGACAACGGGGCAGGGCTGTGCCTCTACATGAGGGTGCACGGTCCTCAAGTTGGTTCTGCTCTTGGAATTCAAGGACATGTTCAAGTGTGGGAACTGAAACGCTGGAAGCGCTTGGGCGGTGTGTGTTCTAGGTCTTCGGTCATTAGGAGAACCATGTCTGACCTCACAAAAGCACAGTAAGAAGATTGATCTGGACAAATCTCAGGATTCCATAATCCCCACATGAGGCCTCTGAAAGAATTCTTTTTCCAAAACCATGTTTGAATCTCAGAAACCCCAAAGGAATTCAGAAAGGAACAAAGTACCTTATTTCTTTCTTTTTCATTAACTAGGTAAAAAAAAAAAAGAAAAAGAAAAGAAAATCCCTGATGCAATTGCTTTCAATGGGCTACAGTTTCAAATCTAGCCTAATTGGAAATCACACGAAGGAAAACATCAGTAGGCCCTTTGTCAGCTATGGGAGCAGGAGGCGCCAGGCATGCTGTTCAGCACAGCTGAGGTGCTAGGATTAGGTGCAGGCAGCGGCTGCCTGCTGTGCTGTGAGTAATAAGGTCCTTTGTCCCTGACCAGGAGTCTGGTGTCTTCTGCCAGCACCAGTGAAGCTGTGATTGGCAAAGTTGTGAGTTTGCAAGCAGCATAAAATTTCAACCCCTTCACAATTCTTGACATTATCTTGTATTGTCATCTCTTTGGGCCATCACTTGAGATGCAACTTTAATGTTGCTCTTGCCAGGTTCCTGCTAGCTTCCCAATTACCTTGACTCTTTCCTTACCCCCATCAACGCAAGCATCAGGCCAGTGTGTCACTGGGCACACATTTAGTTATTTTTATTAATAGCTCTATCGTGTAATGAGTGCCTGTAGGTGCCAACCACTCCTTAATACACGATCACTGTTATTTGCAACAGTTCTGAGTTTAGAATTATCCCTGACCTGAGGCTAAGGGTTAAGAAACTTGTCCCATATCACAGAGCCTAGTGACAGAAACAAGATTCCTACCTGTACTTATCTGGTAGCAAAGGTCGAGTTCCTCCCACCACAACCCCATGACACCTCAGTAACGCAAATGGAGTTTCAGAGAAAAACAAGAAACATTTTAATGGTGACCCTGGCCAGCCTGCTTAATAATGTCCTCCCCCGAATGACTACAATGACCCCATTCCCTGATTTGCTGTCCTATTTTATTTGACCCCGATCATTGCCAATCCACAGTAATGCCTCAACCCTTTTACCATCAGCATCTCTTTTTCAAGGTAGAAATATTAATGGTATTTTTTCACAGATCATTAGAAATCTGTGTATGAGGAAATGCGCTAAGAGGGATTGAGTCATGCATGATCTAAGACAACAATGACAGGAAGTACAAGTTGAACTGACCCTTGACAGCAGTGAGAATGTAATCCATGACCTCAGCTTCCAGTCTGTGGGGTTTAATATGCATCCACAGGAAGCCTGAGTTGGGAGTTCACAGCTCCAAGTCTTCTCCATGGGGGCTCATTTGAGGGATGGCTGCTGTCCAGCCCTGTACTTCCAGGAAATGAGACTTCGATTCCTTGTAGTGTTAACTTTAAAGGAAATGCATTAAGACAATTCTTGAAAAGAGAAGAGCATTTGAGACAAAGCTGAATGAAAAGATAGAAAAATCCACAACTCACTTTCATTCTGTCGCCTGGCAGCTGCCGCCACATATGCACTGGCTGTGAAATTCCCTGTGGTCGGCAAGCAGGTGGTGGAATATCCACTAACTGAGCCACTGAATCATACGTTTCCAAGTTCCTCTACTTTCCTAGAATTCACTAAGCAACTCAGCCCTGGGGATGCCTTGGGGTATGGAAAATTTGAAAACAAATTATGTGTGTACAAATTCACCCCCACTACATGTTGTAATGTTACTGTATTTTCCCAGCAGAATTTCTGTTCATTGCTGTCTTCAGGGTAACGCCAAGGGTAAATGCGCGCTAAAATATACCAGGATTCAATAGCTTACTGTTTGTGTGAACTATCATCAGAGCTGAGTAGGCAAAAATTATACATTGAAGAAGCCATTTAAAGAGGCAGAGATGCCAAAAGTCCAGAGAATATAAGAGGAAAAGGGAGATGGTTCCAAACAGTAGAGAATGAAAAATATTGGTACGTGCGAATAACTGGCTTGATCAAATCACTGAGGTTAATCAAGAATGCCCAATGAGTGGCAAGAAATTTGAAAATCCTCCTTGGATGTTTCTTCTTACTCAACTTTCCATTCTGGCCAGGCCTTGTAGCCCAGCCCTCTTAGACCACGAGGCTGTGCAACATACTGAACAAGGACGAGACCAAAGGAGGGAGCAGGCCTGGCCTGGCAGTGTGCCACCAGGTCAGGGTCCTATAAAGAAAGAAGAGAAAGTCAAGAATGAGTGCAGGTTTGGATCTGCTTACCAGCAGCCTCCGGCCACTTCTATGTACAGTGAAACCGACCACAGTTTGCAGCCCTGTCAGTCCAGCCAGCTGCTGGCCAGTTTTGGGGGCTGATGTAAATCACCGTCACTGGAAGTCTGCTCAGACTGACTGGTGCAGAGCCATACTGTGGTTTGACTGGCAGAGCACTAGGTTCTCTTAGCATTATCCAAAAGTATCGTGTGTGTGTGTATGTGTGTGTGTGTCAAAAATGTTGAAGTGAGAAATCTCCATCCCAGTCAGATTCAGCCTTCAGCATTATTTTATTCTGGCTTGTGGAACAAGGCTTACCTCTTGTTTATGTATGTAATTTGTTTTGTTTTTTTTTGGTTTGGGGCAAAAAATAGGACAAAGCTTCTAAAGCAATAGTATCTTAAAGATGGGGTGTCAGATATGAAATTTGGGGTGTTATGGCCCCAATATGACTGTTGTATTTCTTCCTAGCGTATGTTTTTCTTCCTATACGTTTCTGGGTCTGAGCACGTCTTTCTTTGCTTTTGTCTCAGCATCACTTCTCTTTTACACTCTCTATTTACCTGTATCTATTTGTCTCCTGTTTTTGCCTCTTTATTACCCACTCTTTCCTCTACTTTTCTTCCCATTCATTTATTCAAAGTTAGATTGAGTGCCAACCGATGTATATTGTCTCTGAGAATTGTAAAATTCCTTCTCTCCCCCAACTCTGAGTCAAGTGCAGGTATTTCAATTGATTTCACTTTCAAAGGTGAGTGCCCTTGAGAAAAAAAATTGTTCTCGACCATTTCCCTAACCCAAGATGGAGTTTTCTGGGGACGCACATCATGTTGATGCTGTATTAGTTACACAGAACGTTGGTGCCCTTGAAGGCTAGTAGAAAATACGTCGGGAAAAGGAGAACCGAGACTCTCGGGTATAGAAAAACGAGACAATAATTTCTGTAAAAATGAAACATTTAATTAAACTGCTTGATTTTCAATTTTTTTCAAATATGGAACACATGGTTCTATAAAGCATGGGACAGGAGCTAAAAATGGGATAATCTAGTCAAAGTTTGAATTTTTTCAAATCTACAAACAATGCTTTTCAATCTTAAAATGACTCACTCCTGTGACTGGGAGGCTCCCTAATTTATTTCTCTTACATTGTCAGAAAATAGACCTCCTGAGGGCCTCAGGCTCTGAGTGCTTCTGGAATCCTAAACATGATGAATCCCGCAAAGACACACCAAACCACCTTGCAAGTAGTCAGCACTAGATACACGGAGCTGAAATTCATTAGAGAAAAAGATAGTATGCTGGAAATTATTTTTCCCCTGGAATAGGCTATCACACTTTCTAAGAATCTCTCAATTGCTTATAATTACTGGAAGGTCTCATGTTTCACGTCAATAACTCCAGTATTGTGGGAAACTCAGAAGACATGAGGAAAGACAGAATTCATTATTAATGAAAATACCGCCGCCCTCTAAGGAAACACAGTGCACTTAATGCTCAGCTTACCTCATCTTTCCATCAATAAATCCATGCTCTCTAATTGTTTATGACATCCCTTGGTAGGCTCACTGGAGAGGATGACAGCTAATTAACAAACACATTTTGGCCTTAATTAAGCTATCCTTTCCTGTCTATGAGACTACTTCAATATAAATGGAGACTGTTTCTGCTTTATTTTATTCCCAGTATACAACTGAATTCCAGATTAATTCTTTTAAAACATGATCCTATTAAGATTCCCTTATCTAATGAAATACACATATTTTGTATTTTAAATGAGGAGGAGAATTCTCTTAAGAGGTTAATTTGTTTTTCGCTTCCCCCCTTTTTTGCTCTTTCTTAACTGATGGTCTTTGAGGGTATTAGTTTGCTAAGGCTGCTATTGCAAAGTATCACAGACTGTGTGGCTTAAACAACAGAAATTTATTTTTTCACAGTGCTGGAGGCTGGAAGTTCAAGATGAAGTTTTTGGCAGGGCTGGTCTCTCTGAGGCCTCTCTCCTGGGCTTGTAGATAGCGGTCTTCTCTCTGTGTCTTCACATCATTTCCCTCTGTACGTGTCTGTGTCCATATTTCCTCTTCTTGTAAGGACACCAGTCAGACTGGATTAGGGTCCACCCTAACAGACTCATTTTAATGTAATCACCTCCTTAAAAACATTTTCTCAAAATACAGTCACATTCTGAAGTATTAGGGGCCAGGACTTCAACAAATGAATTTTGAGAGGACAAAATTCAGCCCATAATAGTGAGGAAGAGGTGACGTTTCCAAGAAGTGGTAGAGTGTGTGGTTAAAGGTGCCACCTCTTGGAGCCAGACTACCTGATTTCAGATTTCAGCTTTTCCACTTGTCAGCTATGTGACCTTGGGGAAGTCTCTTAAGTTCTCTGCCCTTTGTTTTCCCTATCTGTAAAATGGGTTAATAATAATGCTCAGGGAGCTTTTAATGAAGATTAAATAGATGCTTTATACATAGAGAGTTGTCTGTAATTATTACAAGCTTTTTCCTTAAAATGCTTAAAGACTATAGGACCTATACATTTTCCCCACAGAAGACATGGATGCTGTGTCAATAAACTAAAAATGTGAAGAACATCTTGATCCCCATAGTGTAGTCAATTGAGATGATTATTTTTAAAATGACATTCACAATTTTCTTTTATACTCAAACTGTATAATGACTCTTGCATTAGGGTGTGAAATGGGTTTGGGCCACATGCGACAGATTTCACTGAAGACCATACCCTGCCACCCTCCTCACCCCAGTTCCATTATCTTCTCCCCCATCTGAACCAAAGGCAGAAATGGGTGCCTAGTTCTACCTAAGCAAACCTGGTCCAAGGTCAGGGGCTCCAAATTCAGATGCCTGCTTCTGTTTTCACAACAAAACTCCAATTCTGGACCAATGTCCCTCTTTATTGCTATCCATATACTGGTAGCGAAGTATTTTTGGAGCAAGTTGCCCCACACAGGCCAGTTCCACTAACATATTATGGCTGCCAGCCTCTCCTGGGCCCTTTGCTCTGCACCACTGATCTTTTTCCTTACCCCTGATCCATACCAGCTCCCATCCTCCTAACAGATCTCCCCATTCTTACCTCTGCATTCAAATACTATACTCAAAGCACAGCTCTCTCTCTCAGTCCATGATAACATTCTTTAGTTTCAGGTGCACAAACCAATGTAATAGTTAGACATTTATCATTTATATCCCTCACAGTAACAACCCCCTCCCCCATCCACTACCCCTCTGACATCGCACACAGCGATTACATTTCCACTGTCTCTATTCCTAATGCTGTACTCCGCTTCTTGTAACTATATATATGTATAAAATTGTAGTTGACATTCATTACTGTTCAGCTTCAGCTTCAGATGTACCATGGTAACATTCTTATTCTTCCCCAGGAACACAGTGGTTCTAGCAACGCCAAACTGCTTAATTCCACACACATCACGTTGAATCTCCCTGCTGGGCCTTTGCTCTTACAGAGAATGCCTTCTTTTTCTCCATGCTTCTCTGCCTTTGTCTGACTTACTTTTACGCTTCTTTGAAGACGTGGCTCAAACATCACACACCCCTCTCCGAAGCCTTCTTTGATCAGCATCCTGCTTCCCCTGAGCTGGTTGTGAGTTCCTCCTTGGTGCGTCCAGGACTCCCTGCACACGTCTGTAGCACTGTTTTTATGGCATTGGTATACAATTATCTGTTGATGCATCTGTCTCTCCCAATAGACTGAGTTCCTCATTTCTAGAAGTTCTGTGTGTTCATTACTGAATCTAATTGTCCAGCTAGTAGATGCTCCAAAAGTATCCTGTCTTTCCTCAAGTACACAGACTGCCCTGAAATCATTGTGTGCTGAGCTCCTAAGGGACAGGGGTCAGTCTTAATTGTTCTTCCGTATCCATCGGGGTTCTTAGCTGCAACGAACAAAATCCATTTGTGTCAACTTAAATATACAAGGATTTTTCTAAAAGGAGCTAGGTAGCTCACTGAACCCGTAGAAAGATCAGAAAGTTGGGCTTGAAAATAGGTGTGAAAAAAGGAAACTAAAAGAAGCCAGGGGCACATTCAAAAGCACACCACCAAGCCAGGCCACTTGATGTCCAGAATGTACTGCCTTCCCACTGGCATTGCCCACTGTTCCTGGAAACTAGAGGTCATTTCAGCATCTGCCATAGCCCTCCCCCTTGGTGGGTCATCCACCTTCCCTACTTCCTGGCTTCTCTGGCTCCCAGATCACACTGGGGTGCACACATCTGATTGGTTAAACCTTAGTCAAGGTGCCCAGACTCTGAATGTAAGAGACACTAAGAAGGTGAGTAGCTGATGTTTTCAGCCTGGTCAGAGAAGGTCAAGGAATTCTTTAAATAAGGGGGGTGGCTCAGGCAATGGTGGCCTGATAACAGCAAATATCCATTATAGACCCCTCAGGCTTAGCACAGGTTGGCAAACAGTAAGTGCTAAGTAAAGGCAGATAAAAAAATAAAGTATGAAAGAATCTCCTTTGTGTTTCCAAAACCCACATTTTTATTGAATGCATTCGACATATAACTTGTATAAATCTAAGGGGTACAATGTGTTACTTTGATACATTTATATATTGTAATGTGATTATAGTTGTTGCGATATTCTTCACATTACACAATTATAGTACAATATTGTTGTCTATATTCATTATACTGTGCATTCGATCTCTATAGCTTATTTAGTACTCATTGCAAGTCTGTACCTTTAAACAACATCAATCTTATTCTTCCCCACCTGTCATCACCTGGTAACCACCATTTCACTCCCTGTTTTTCAGGAGTTTGACTTTTTTTAAGATTCCACATATAAGTGATATCATGTAGTGTTTGTCTTTCTCTGTCTGACTTATCTCACTTAGCATAATGTGCTCAAGCACACACAACGGAATACTATCCAGCCATAAAAAAATAGATTATCCTGCCATGTGCTCCAGAAATTCACTTTGCCGGGGAAAATCTTGATCTGGCCCACAATCCATGTTTTTGAAGAGGATGGGACAGGAGAGAAAGGACAGGAGAAGAAAACTAACACGTATTAGGTGTTGTGACGAGCACTGTGCAGGCACGTTAGATACGTCCCTACTGGTGACAGAATGTCACATGCAAAAGGCAGGTACCACATCTATCTTATCATTTATCTGATGCCTAGTGCTTAGCGCAGCGCCTGGCATATAGCAGGTCCTTGATAAATAAATACTTGTTGGTGTTGAACACTGCTACACAGGAGGTACTGTGCTATTGTGTTCATGTTCAGATTAGGTACTTATGCCAGCACAAAGCTAGTGAATGGCAGCTGTGTGGCACTCAGTCCCATGTTTTCTCCATCATCACATCTGTGTGGATGCTAAAATATGGATTGCCAATATGCAAGCTGTTGGGAGGAGCGACGTCAGCAATCCGGCAGCATAGGACTGATTCTAGACTCCAGCCAGAAGCCCACTCATGACATGCTGGGAAAACCTCACCTGAGGATCCCCCCAGCTGGCCCAGGGGCATTCCCAAGCTCCAAGTGCCACACCCATATCTCCTGTAAAACTCCTAGAAGAAAACATAGCAGGTAAGAGCCTTGACATCAGTGTTGGCAATGATTTTTTAGATTTGACACCAAAAGAAAAAGCAACAAAAAGAGAAATAAACAAGTGGGACTCCATCAAACCAAAAAGGTTCCTCACAGAAAAGGAAATCATCAATAAAACAAAAAGGCAACTCACAGAATGGGAGAAAATATGTGTGAATCATATATCTGATAAGGGATTAATATCAAAACATATAAAGAATTCACATAACTCAACAGCAAAAAAAATAAAAACCCAAACAATTGATAAAATAACGGACAGAGGACCTGAATAGACATTTTTCCAAAGAAAACACAAATGGCCAACAGGTACATGAAAAGCTGCTCAACATCACTAATCATCAGGGAAATGCAAATCAAACCACAATGAGATCTCACCTCACAACTGTTCGAATGGCTATTATCAAAAATATAAGGAATAACACGTATAGGATGTAGAGAAAAGGTAACCCTTGTTCAGTGTTGGTGGGAATGTAAATTGGTGCAGTCACTATGGAAAACAGTATGGAGGTTTCTCAAAATATTAAAGATAGAACTACCAGCAATCTCACTTCTTGGACTATATCTAAAGAAAATGAAAACAGGATCTTGAAGAGATATCTGCAATCCCATCTTTAATGCAGCATTATTCAAAATAGCCAAGACATGAAAACAACCTAAGATGAATAGATAAAGATGTGGTACACACATATACCGGGGGTGCCAAAAAAATGTATACACCTGACTTGTATTCATCTTTTGTTATTGGTATATATTCAGCATTAAAATTTAATACCTTTTTTCTTTTCTTAAAATGTGTATACATTTTTTTGGCACCCTCTGTATATGGAGTATTATTCAACAATGAGAAAGAAGGAAATCCTGACTTTTATGACTGACAACATAGATGAAACTTGAGGACATTATGCTAACTGAGATAAGCCAGACAGAGAAAGACAAACATTGTAACGATATCACTTATACAAGCAAGCTGAACAGGTAAAAACAAAGAGTAGAATGGTGGTTACCGGGGGTGGAGGTATTGGGGAGATGTTGGTCAAAGGGTACAAACTTCCAGTTGTAAGTTCTAGGAATATTATGTGCAGCAAGGGGATTATAGCTAATACTCCGTTATATACTTAAAAGTTGCTGAGAGACTAAATCTTAATTGCTCTCACCACAAAAAGAAAAAAACATATATATATATATATATATATATATATATATATATACACACACACACAATATATATATATGTATACACACACACATATCTATAGAATTATGCAACATGATGGAGGTGTTAGCAATGCTGAGGTGGTGTCATATTGCAATGTATAAATGTATCAAATCAATACCTTGTACACGTCAAACTTACTCAGTTATATGACAATTATATCTCAAATTAAAAAAATAACGCAGGCTATTGCTTGTGTGAGATTCTGGGATTATTTTTTAAAGCTTTGATTAACAAAATCTCCTGAGGACCTTGTGGATTTACAATCTGACTGCCTGCCCCCACCTCCCAAAGAAATCACATTATTAAACACATATTCGTTTAGATTACAGGCTTCTAGAAAATGGAGTCTGACCTCATGGCTCAGAGGGTTTCAAAGCCGTGTAGCAGTCCCGCTCTTCAGGTACACATTTTCAGTCTTCAGAAGTTGGAGCAGTGTTTCCATAATGATCAAATGGCATGCCTCCTGAGGTGCCCTCCCCCGTTCTGATGGCCTGCTTCTCAGCTGGATTGTGTGTCTGCTGGAAGTGCTCATATGAGACTGGTTTTGGAAAAAAACGCTTTCATCATGAGTTGAACACAGGCATGCCTCCAGCTTTTGCTGGTCAATTTACACTTGCCAGCCCGGTTAGCTCTTCTGTCAGAGACACTTCACGCCCCCTAGTGGTGTCAGCAGCAGAAAGAACAGGCTGACCTAGATTCCCTTTCCAGGGCCTACTATTCTTCACTCCATGGAGCTATCGCTGTTCCAGGCAAGTAAGTGCAGGAAACGAACAAACAAAACCCCTTCAGGAGGGTTATCTAGGGTCCAGTGGCTGAAAACTTTTTAATGAGGAAAAGTTCTCTTTGAAAAAAAGCATTTGAGCATATTTGGTGGAAAATAAAAAGGGAACTTTATCAGGGCCGCACCCGGCCATCCTGCACTGTGTGTTCTGTGTGGACAGTGCCCGGAACCCAGCGTGTTGCAAATGGCCCCCCTTGGCGTGGCTCAGTACAGCTGCCCTGTGGGATTCCTGCATTTTCTTGGGAGCTAAACCAAAGCCAAGGCATTGAGGATCCACCTGCTGTGGCCTATGGAGCAGCTGCCGAGGTCTGCTTGCAGAGGAAAGGGACCTGCCCTCAACCTGGCACTGGTGCCCTGGCTTGTGACCATCGGGAGAGGGGTGCCCCACATCTGTCTTTCTGGAAGTGCACTATGGCTGAATGAAGGATGAGCCGTGACCCTTACAACTTGGGCCTTGTTCTGATACACTCACATTTCTTTTGGGAGGTGACCTGATATACAGAAGGTATACACATTTTAAGATAACATCTGGTGTTGTTCTAAACCATTAAAAACAAAGAATCTCAGTGAGTTAAAGCCAATTCCCATTAACTATAGAAAAATGAGATCGTTTGTGTCTTGCCAAGGCAAGGGTACAGAAGAAATGCCAAGCATCAAATCTCCAATGTCATTTTAACACAAAATACGAGCCTGCCAAATAAATATTTAGACCTGAGAAATTTCAGAAGCAGGTGAACTGAGCGGTTGGTTGTCTTGCCTCTCTCTGGAGCAAGCGCCAGAACTGCAGACTTAGCTGTGTGACCTTGAAAAATTAGTCTTCTGATCCTGTTTTCACCTGTAAAACAGGGTTTATGACACCTTTCTCACAGAATTTCTGCAACAGTTAAAATATCTGTATCTCATATATATTATACATATATGCATGATTATATAAAGTATCTACTATAATGCCTACCATAGTAGATGCTCAGTACAAGTCAGTCCCTTCATCCCCTATCTTCACAATGGGGTGCTCTCCTTCGATGTCTCTGCACCTGGGAGGATGCCGTCGGTACATGTGATGAGGCAGGTCCCCATCAACACTCCTGCCGCCTGCAGGTACGGCGCTTGCTCCAGAGAGAGGCAAGACAACCACTAAGTTCACCTGCTTCTGAAATTTCTCAGGTCTAAATTTTTATTTGGCACGCTCGTGTTTTGTTTTAAATGACGTTGGAGATTTGATGCTTGGCATTTCTTCTGTACCCTTGCCTTGGCAAGACACAAACAATCTCATTTTTCTATAGTTAATGGGAATTGCCTTTAACTCACTGAGATTCTTTTTTTTTTTTAATGGTTTAAAACAACACAAGTTTATTTTCTTACAATCCTGAAGGTCAGAAGTCCAAAATTGGGGCTTAGGGGGGATAAATCAAGGTGCCCGCAGGGCTGTGTTTCTTCTGAGTGTCAAGGAGAGAACCCATTCTTTGCCCTTTCCAGCTTTCAGAGGCTACCTGTATTCCTTGGCTCTTGGTTCCACATTACTTCAACCTCTACTTCTATCAACACATCTCCTGTCACTGAGATTCTTATCTGATCTTGAGTGGCTAAAAAAATAAATTTGGTTGTTGATGTAAAAAGTGTAAAGTGTGGTGACAACAGGTCCTGCAGCGAGGAGAGAACTTACTAGATAGAATCAGTGGCCCGCAGCCCTGGCCACTACGTGCAAACGTGCTGCCAGCTAGCCCACACTCAGGTGTCTCCATGTACTAGCGTCAGCCTAGCGCCCCCCGCAGGCCTCTCACAGCTCTCACGGAGACAGGAAACAGTGAGCAGCCTGCTGAGCATTAATTACACTTGCCACTCTGCATCTAGTTTTTCTGTTTAACTTTTGGTCCTGGAATTCTAAATCCATCTAGACTTAGGGGGCTGGACAGTTTTTTAGGGGCAGTTCTGAAAACCGTTTCTCATAATTATACAAGCTGACAACTAATAGCTGTAGTTAGTTAAGACAATGACATGCACTCCATATATCCCTTAAATCTGATGATCAATTAAGAAAACATTTTTAAACACATACACCTCAAAATTGAGCTTTGTAATAAAATATATCCTGTTTTGTTGAGATGCTTTCCCTCAGTCGAGCATAGTTCCCTCCAAGTCTCCTGGGCAAGGTGAAGGCAGCCTCTTGTGTAGTCAATACTAGTGGAGAAACACTGGGGGGGAAAAGGGGGAAAGGGGGAAGTGTATATAAGTGGTCATTCTTTCTTCAAATGCCTTAACTGTCTCATTCAACAAATATTTATTGAACACTGACTATGTGTTATGAATAATGACACTCTTGGGTGTATACCAGTGACCCAGACAAAACCTCTGCCCTCACAGAGGGGACATTGCAGTGAGGACAGATAGATGATGCCATGCTAAACAATATTGGAGCCTAAGGCAAACAGTGAATTTTAGTATTTTACTCATCACGGATTTTTCTTATTTTGCATTTTGATTTTTGAAAATATTGCATCAAGATATTTATTTTGATTCTCTTTTTGTGCCTGAGGCACATCTTCCTCCCCTCTAGTCCCGGCCACGAGACGGATGCTGGCAGATGCATGCTGGGTCTGAAGAGCACTGCCCACATTTCCCCTTTAAGACCTTTGCACCCATTTTCCCCAGCTGCTGAGAGTGTTGACAGCTCAGAGCCTGACCTCAAAGATTGCCTTCAGACGCTCAGTGCCCTAGTTCAAGGTCATGCCCTCTCCCCAGAGACAGTCTTCATCCAATGGTTGATCAATGAGGAGAGCCCAGAATACCAGAGGCCAGATGATAAGGCTTAACTGCCAGATGTAAGATGGGAGCAAATATCTCACTGAACAGCAAGGTCAGAGCAGCAAGCAGGGGGATGGATGCACAGAGAGCTATGGAAATGGCTGGAGTCCCAAGATGCAAGATCAATCTATACCATGTTCTCTAAGTGTGGTCCCCTGACCAGCGGCATCAGCGTCATGTGGAAAATGGTGAGAAACCCCAATTCTCAGGCCTGAGCCCCCACCTACCCAGTTAGAAACTCAGCATTCTGTATTTTAACAAGACCTCTAGGTGATTCCGGTGCACTGATCTGTATCGTCAAGAGAAAGGAATGTGAGGAGGCTGAGGGCAGCTGTGTCAGTAAAAAGTCAGAATTCTTTGACCAGCTTCTGGACCTGAGCTAATTTTAAGAGTCCACTGACTAAAGGGAAGGCCAGTCCTCAGGAAGAAGTTCCCTGCAACAGCTTGGCAAGTCTCCGTGTCAACTGATCTAGTCCTCCCCCAACAGGACCAACAGACATTTACTTAGGTAACCGTACCCTGGGGAAAGGAAATAGCCCCAAATTTTGAAAACTAGTGGACACAAGGTCTGATATTGTCAACGTAAGAAACGTCCAAACCTGTGGAAAATTTTTGTAAGAGTTTATTTGAACCCAACTGACCACATATGCCAGGGAGCAAGATCTCAAATGCTCCAGAGAGTAACAGTTTTGCAGCTTCTTTTATGCATTTGAAATTAAGGAGTGGCTATAAGGAAGATTGGAGAAAGCAAGGTGGGAAGTGGATAATAGGATAGTGGCCAAGATTACTGCTCTCTTGAGAGTTAATACCCCCTTGAAGGGGTATTACTGCTGGCATTTCAAAGGTGTGTCAACCTAGAGGCTCAAGAACAATGGACAGGGCTTGCTGAAGGCAAAGATAAACCTTTTACTAAAGAAGTTATAGGCCTGGGGCTTGACTACCAACCTTGACCTGCCCAATTAGGAATTTATGATTTGATCACCCTGTGAGGTTACTTTCCATAGAACCCTCCCTCCTCCACAGAAGCCACTGGAGCATTTGAGGTAAGAAGTAACATGATCTGATGTATTACCAGGATCACCCTGATTCCTGTGCTGAGAATAGCCTGTAGGGAGGCAAAGCGGGGGAGACAAGGCAAGAGAGCAGTGGCTTGGACTAGTGTGACAGCAGCAAGTGCAGTCATAAGCTCCCAGATTCTGGATGTATTTTTAATAAAGATCCATAGGATTTGCTAACAGATAGGGTGTGAGGTACAAGAGAAAGTACATTGTAAAGGATGACTCCAGTTTTTTGGCCTAAGCAATTAGAAGAATGGAGTCTCCATTTAATTTACCAAGAGGGATAAATCTGGGAAAGAAGTTTGGGAGACAAGATCAGAAGAATAATTTGGAATATGTTGAGGTTAGATATCCTTTACATAGCCAACGAGATGGATAGGAGTTGGATATGAGTCTGGAGTTCAGGAAAGGAATCATCAACTAGTGGATTTTGAGAGCCCTCAGATTCAGTACAGGGAACAGGTGGGGATAGGAAAGAAACTTTAGTCACTCAAACATTAAAGGTCTAGGAAAGTAGTTAAAACTACGCAAGGAGCAGAAAAGCTGAGGAGGCTGGAAGAGGTTAGTAAGGAAAACCACAGGCATGTGATATCCTGGAGGCCCCATGACAAAGGATTTCATGGAGGGGATAGTAATCAACTATGTCAAATTGGTAAGGTAAGGACTAAGAATGAGCACTGAAGGTCACTGGTAACTTTTCCCTGTTTTTTTTAGTTTCAGGTGTACAAAACCATGTAATAGATATTTACACCCCTCTGACATCATATATAGCTGGTACAATTCCCTTGACTCTTTTCCCTATGCTGTACTCCACATCTCACGACTATATATATATTAAATTGACATTCAATATTATTCAGCTTCAGCTTCAGGTGTACACTGAAGTGGTCAGGCACCTACACCGTCCATGCAGTGGTCTCCCTAATGAGACAAGTGGTGACTTTGATAAGAGAGCTTAGACACAGTGATGAGGGCAAAAACAACTGTTGTGAGTAACAAGGGGGACAAGAATTGGAGGTGGGGCATAGACAGCTCTTTAAAAAAAATTGCTACAAGAGGAAACAAACGTAGAGAAGGAAGTAAGGTCAAGAGAGGTGTTTTTGTTGTTATTAAGATGGGAGAAATATCAAGATATTTGTGTGATGGTGGAAATGATACAGTAGAAGGGAAAACTGATGAAGCAGGAGTGAGGGGGAAAGGCGGGAGCCATGTAGAGAGTAGGCAAGAGGGGAATGGGATCTAGTACACAGGTGGAAGCGTTTTCTTCGGCTAGCAGTATGGATAGTCCATCTGTAGTAACGGCGAGAAGGCAGGACGGTGGGAAGCTGTCCAAGGGCATGGCAAGGTGAGGAGTTTCTTGTAGGTAATACTTTCCAATCTCATTTCATGAATTAGTATAGGTATTACATCACTAACTAGTTAGTGTAAAAGGATTTCAATGTAAAATGGAACCGGAGGATATGAAATAAGGAATTTTACTCATGCGCCCTCAGAAGAATGGGACTTAAGAACTGAAAGACTGATTTCCCATAAATGCCTGATTTACAGAAGACTGAGACTTAATCTCCAATGAACACCTGCCAAGAATCCCTCCTCATCCTTCAGCCAATGAACTTCCTGCTTGGACTCTGGCTGGACTTCCCCCACACTGAGCTTGTTGCCCAGAAACACAGCCCGCCCCAAACCATCAATGGACTTGGCTGTATCTTTCATGAATTTCATGAATTACAATTCCTCTGCCATTCCTGAATAAACTCTATTTCTCGTAACTTGAGCTTGCCTCAGTTTACTTCTTTAATGTAGGCTGAAACTAATAATGGTCAAGTTATTTTATATTTCTAAACCACAGTTATCTAATTTGTAAACTGAGGATACTATTTCCTGTATTATAGATTATTGGGAGGATTAAATGAGTTAATACATTAAACTAAGTATTGGAAAATCCTGAAAGTATAACTAGTACATACTAAGCAATGTAAATAAGTAACCTTTACCCTTTATCAATAGATATTATTTTTAATGGAGCAATAAAAAGTGACAGAAGGAGTTGGGAAGTATATGTTCCAGAACCTAATCTTCTTTCAAATAAGGTATGTTAAAGACATTTAAAAAAAAATCACTTAAATGTTTGAACTTTTTCCTCATTTGTAAAATTAGCTATCACCTGAATTACAAAGATCACTGATTGTGAAAATCAAATGTTGCCATGTATTATGTTTTTGAAAACTAAGTACTAAAAAAAGTTTCTAAGAAACTTTGAGATTCAGTTTATTTTAGCATTTTTAGAGAAAAATATTATATCTACATGTCTAATTACAATGACATTAAAATTCTATTGCTTTTGTAACCTACATGAACACATAACGATACTGGGAAGAAAAACAACCGGACAGTGTCTGGCAGCTACCTTCCCATTCAAGGATAGATCGTGTTGTACAGACACTTTATTTTTTTCTACCTTTACTAGTTCTTAGGGGCAAGTCTTACAGACCAGGGAGTCTCTCCAGGGATTTCTGTATCCCAGGCAACAGTGTCATCCCCGACACAGAGTCCCCTCCAGGACAGCAAATCAAAGCTCTCTGATAAGCTAGGTCCCTCAAAGCAGCTTTGGGTTCACCTTTTCAAAAAAGTTTAATCTCCCAACAATGATCAAATAAGATCATTAAAGATCAATATTACATTAATTATTGATTTAAAATTATTCTGGGTTACTGTAATTCTAAAAAGGATTAAAATAGGCCTATAATACTTAGGCATTTCCCTCTCCTCATAGTGGATCCAGTCTCTACTTTGTTGGCAGTTATAAAATTGAAGATCTGAAAAATGTTAAAATATGTCTTAACTACGGAGATTATTCCTAAAGTATATTTCACAGTAATAGTCTTCACACACTCCCATCTATTTTGACTTTCATCTAAGTATTTCTAAAAGCTATGATGTAGTTACTATGAGCCCTTTACTCATGAGAAAATGGAAGCTTGAAAACCAGGGGACACAACACAGCTTCCCCTGTGGCCTATAACACAAGCCACACCGTCAACATTGCCAAAAGTGGCTTGCAATCGCTGAAAAACAGCTGCTTGCTGTCAGGTGAAGAACTTACATAGAGCCTTGGGAAAGATGATTCAACTACATTTAGAGGTATGTTCTCTCAACCCAATAACCAATAGAAGCAATAAAGGTTGAGAACTATAGAACCTATAATCAAAAACCCTGTGAAGACAGTGTGTGATAGGCTGGCCCAGCACTGCCTCCCACCCCACTCCTGGGAGGCTCTGGCTGCTGTTTGTACCAGGTGGACACTGGCTCCATTACCCCCCACTCCCTCTTGAACCAAAGTGAACACAGAGCCTGAGTCATAACATGAAGGTGGATGCATCATCTGGGTCAAACAGGCCCCAAAACAGATCAAAAGCCACGAGGTACTTAGAAAGGAGAAGCCTTGAGTGTGCACAGAAGAGCAGTAAATGGGAGCAAACTCACCCAGAGAAGCAGCGACCAGCAACCTTGAGGACCTTGGAGAGGCTGAGAGCTTTCCATTTCGAGGGCCATGTAGCCTGGTTTGACTTTGTTTCCTGCCCTTAATGAGACACCCTGCTATATCCTTATAGTAAACCCACTTCTATTTCAGCTAGCCTCCGAGGTTTTCCTTTGCTGTAACTCAGGAACACCTGAATCAGAAAAACACCTGAATCAGAAACACGTCCTCCTATGCATTTACGGACCAGATCCCTGAAGACAGCAAGGTCACCCTGCGGCAGTGATGATTCAGTTCTAGAACCCAATTTGCCTGATTCCCAATTCTGCTATGCTACCCAATCTCCTTTATGAATCAGTAGGGACTGAAAAAGTTTGATCAGAAATACTAAGCAACCTTTTTCAACATTGGCTTGGTTTATTACTAAAGTCCTAAATTAAACCAAGTTTGTGCCCACATAAAAATGCTTGCTTTCTGGTGGTTCATCTCAGCCAAGGTTTAAAGTACTGACCACACATAAATTAGAGTGGCCTAAAATCCATCTGTAGTCACAAGATAAATAATTTGCACCCTACTTCGTGGTGAGATCAGGCCCAACGTGTATATCCTACTTCCCTTGTTGGACTACATCCTGCATTGGAGTGTTTACATAGACACAGCAACGATTTGGTGAAGCCTGATTGAATATTTCTGTTAAGTTCACATTTACAAATATTACCTTCAGAAGCATTTTTAAACCTTTAAGAGGGGAGACAGTGGAACTGCTGTAAGAATAACTGAAGAGTGTGTCCTAAGGGGCAGTTACCACAGCTTCCTGTGTCCTGAGTGAGTGTGGGTAATGGCTCCCCGTACACATACGTAGAGGGCTATGTCACCCGCAAGATGGGATACAGACAGCAAAACCCCTATTGGGATGAGTATTAATGTGATCCAGGGGCCTTCTTTTATCTTTCTTGAATGCTAAAAATATGGAATACAGACACGGAAGATGGTATTCTGAACACTGAGGAATATGGACTGGCCTAGCTTTCCACACTGTGAGTTTGTTAAATTTGGAATTTGATGAGCTGCATCTGAAAGGTTAACCTGCTTCTGGGTAGTCCCTAGTGACCTGGCCTTACGGGCAGGTTGGTCTCAACTCCCAAATGTGGATTGGCTAAGAGATATTTAGGGGTCCTCCTTGTGGTTGACCTAAGATTTTTGATGGAACTGCTATTCCAGGTAGGCATGCAGGGCTAGTACTTGGGGAAGGCATAGAAATCAAGTACGATATACACATAAAGATTATGTAGGTTTGTTAGAATTAAAATTTGTCAACCAAGAAAAGAGGTTCACTCAAGTTTTGGTATACCTTCAGAAAAAGTTTAAAGTTTGGCTAATTCAGCCAAAGAGTTAAAGATACCAGAATAGTTTGCTTGTTTTGTCTGTTTCCAAGAAGACACTAAAAACTACAATAATAAAATCCCTATTATAAATTTTAGATTACCACATATACACTGAAGAGTCTATCTTTCACAGTGTCAGAAAACTCAATTCTTTTTATATAGTTACAATAGAATTAAATATGTGGTTTGGTCCACTCACCAAGAAAATTAGACATAGCTTTTATTGTGTTTAAATAATTTTACGTTATTAAAATGTTTTCAAGGTCTCAAATAAAAACATTCTGTCATGTGGACTCAGAATTAAAGGTTATTTTTACACTTTCTTTTGTAGGCCAGATACATGATTTTTGAGACCTATGTGCTTCCTGATACACATGTTAAATACCATGTTAAGTCTTAATTGTTGTGAAATCACATTCGTAAGAAAAGTAGGACGCAGCAGGATAACATAATGTGACTTCAGGGCATTACACATTTTTAGCTCTGAGACTACAAGGGACCCAATGGCAGTGGCAGTACTTTTGCCCACTGCTAACTCCTCTGCATCCCTGAGACCCCCAAGTGTGGCCTCTAATATCACTGGCTTCTAAAGGAAAGAGTGCCTTGGGGGTAGCTTATTTCATCATTTGAGGCAGGAAAACAAATCAAAATGGGTTAGGAACATGATGTTGTTTTCAGAGAGCACTGATGCTTTTAGAAATGTCAGAGTCATAAAAGGACATTAACATTAACATAAAGGGACTTCCTACTGGTCAAGTTGTGAGACTCTGAGCATCTAATACAAGCACAGCAAGATAGTCATACAAGTTTAATTTTTGTATGGCTGTGATACAAGTTTAATTTTTTAGTAAGTAGGGGAGCGTACACACTGACTATTTTATTTCTTCTAATAATTTTGTCTGTTGATAATATTTACACATATAGTTATTGCTATCCGGGTAAGTATTCAAGAATAAACACATGGAACTGTAATTTGGCCAAATGATCCTGGCAGAAGTTACAATAAAAAATAGGGTGGCTTTATTAGCACAAATAATAGGATGTATGGAGAGCACAAGTAACAGGATGTATGGTGAGCACAAAAAATAACTAGGTAGAAGGTAACATGATGGCCATAAACGTAACTAATAAAAAGACACAATTCAATGTATTTTAAAATATGAGTTACTCAATGTGCTGAAGAGACAAGTTAATTGCATTCAATCCCTCATTACTAAGAAATGAAAGCTGTAGAATCAAGATTCTATGTCTTTTGTCAGCTGTTTCAAGATTTCAAAAGACTCATCCAAACTATGTACTCATAGTTTAAAATTTTTCCTAAGATTTAGTTAGTTTTAGAATTAACTTTTAAATGCTCAAGAAAAATTGGGATTCCTAAATTTTTTTTCCATATAAATTTAACAAAGTGATCATTAAGCAAAATACATATAGTTTTGCACATTCTTCCTGTCTAAAAGTCCCTCAGACAACGAAAGAACCTATTTTTTTTTCCTTACAAATTCATACTTCAGAAGAGAAAGACTGTAATTATAGATTCTTAACAGACCCTGCTAGAATCCAAAGGAAGAGTGATTTTAAGAGGACTTAAGAAAGACAAGGCTTGAGTTGTCTATTCTTACCAAATACAGTCATTTGCGTGGTTTTAAAGACAAATGAGTCATAACTTAGCAGGAATTACCTTTCCATATTAACCACTTGGGTAGATGCCATGAAATATAATTGAGACTACTGCACACTCTTTTTCCTTCTAACCACAAGACTTAAGTTGTGATGGAGGGAGGTCCCCAAAAGATAAAAAGAATCTGAAGCACAAAATGTTGGCCCAAGAAAGAAAGGACAACTCAAAATGTCAATACTTCAGAAAGCTACTATTTGACCAGTTGCCAGATCTTTAGGAATCCCGTGGAATTGTGAAGATGCTTCTCAGAGAAAGAAAAACATTAGTCGCATTTAATCTGACACATAATAAACACAAAAATATTAGAAAAATCATGATTTTGTCAAATCATAATAAATATTCACCATACTCAGCATATCATGTGGGGGGGCGACGGGGAGAAGAAAGAATAGAAGAGTTCATCTAATTTGGTAGCTTTATGAGCATTACCTTCCCAGCATTTGTTCTGGAGAGAGTGAAAGATGGGTCCTGGAAAGACCCATCTCTTAAAAATAAAACAAAACAAACAGAAACATCTTTGGGAATACAAGTACTCTGTCTGCAAAATTATGCACAATGTCAGTTAATTCAAGTGCTGGTATCACACTGATCTGCACTGATTACACAACTTTTTTGAGTCATGCAGATAAACCTGACATGATAAAACCTGATGGGGGAGCTGTATTCAGAATGGCACTCAATATGGCCACAGTTCTGTCCATAAGTAAACACCACGCTGATACACTGAAGCGGCTGTGTTGAGCTGGGGAGGGTGAAATTCAACCAGAAAGCTTTTCATAATTATGGCTTTTTTCTCATTTCTTCATCCCAATCAAAATCTAATGCTTCATCTTCTAGTTCTGGTAAAGTAAAGAGAGATTTTTCAGAAAGAATGAATCGCTCAGTGGATCCCTCCAACTGAAAAGTTTTCCTTTTCTTGCCAAGCATTGTAGCTGTGGTCGTGGGAGGAGGGTTTGGACCTGTCTCGCCCCAGTTCTTACTTTTAGAAAAAGGAGATTCTGATTTGGACTCAGAGGAGGAAGTAAAGGAGAAGTTGGCCAATTTGGCTAGTGTGTAAGCATGAACCTTGCTACTTTGGTTATTGCATGAAAGCACTTCCTCTTTGCCTCTTTCACAAGTAAGATGCAAATGCCCAGTCTCATTCCGAAACTCAAATTCAGGATGAACAAGTCTCTTGTCAGGGTCATGTTTCCTCCTCTCTCTTGATCCGTCTTCCCCTGGTGGCTGCTGTGACACCTCCTTTGCCTTCCTCTGCACCTGATTGGAGCTTCCATTTCCTGAGGCAGAGGTCAACTTTTCTGGACCCTTCACAGGCAGAGCTGCTTCTCCTCTTGTTCCATGCTGGGAAATTTTGTGACTCTGAACTGCTATTTCAGTTGTGCCAGGAGACACATGGATGTGGTCTTCAGGTGAGTGGATCAGTTTTGACTTCCGTTTGAAAGTAAATTTTGCCAGTCTGGCCACAGGAGGATCCAGACTCTCAACACTTTCAAGTTCAGACTCTTCCGCCTGAGCAAGGGATTTTTGTCTCTTTCGCTTGGGAGTCTCCAATGCTCTTTCTGGGCTATGCATAGGGATGCACGGAGAATGGGAAGGGCCTGTGGGCTGTGCAGGTGCCCTGGCGGGGTTTAGGCACTGCTCCTGGGCCCTCTCCGTGCGCAACCTGTGCAATCTCCTGGGGACGTGATGAGTCAGTACTGAGTCCAGTTCAGCAGCAGTGACAGCTGCTTCAGAAACTACTGCTGCCTTTTTATCCTTTTTACTCTCAACACTGTCTGGCCTCAGTGGAGCTTCTGTCTCTCCTGGTGCTGGAAGCTGTCCACTTTCCAATTTGCTCTTTTGGCCTGGCTCACTCTTTTCCTTACCCTGAGATTTGTTGTTGGAGATTTTCAAAGCCATTTTTGCCCCAGTTGTTTTGGGACCAGGAGACACAGGAACAGTGTTTTTAGGTTCAATCTGATGGATTGCCATGGAGTCAAACCAATCCAAACTGTCATCTCTTCTCTCATGCTCAGCTGAATGTTTTCTACTTGTTGACCTATTAGGCCCCAGATGGAGTGGGGGATTGGTAAGTGGGCTTCCCTGGGGACTGCCTCCAACAGCGGGGGTTTGCATGCTACAATTCATTTCCTGCTGTGTTGATGTTGTGAACTGAGATTCTTCCACTGGATCATTTCTCGAGAATCCTGCAGTAGTCTCTGCCCCCACTGTCCCTGGCTGGGATTGGTTCACACTCTGATTCTGTAACCTGTAGCAGAAATAAAGAAAGAAAGGAATGTAGTAAAGGGAAGAGAATTTGCTTTAACCTTTTCATTTCTTTAGGGTCTGAGATGCCATCTAAAGGGTTAAGTCCCACATAATTTCAAGTTAACATCAAATAAGGTCTCTCAGAGCAGTGGGAGGAAATGATACTTTTTCATTATAATAGAATTTAAGTGCTCCAATAATCATTCTAATTTAACCTAAAGTTGTAGTAAAATAAAGAAAATGAAGTAGTCGATTTGTCTATAGTGTTAGTTCTCCCTGAAAGTCCATTTAATTCATTTAAGATTGTCTGAAGGTCAGTGTAAAATGCGCAGTCTTATCTTTTGTGTTAAATGTGCAACAAGACAAACTTGTAGCTATTTGCAGAGCAGCTTATTGCTGATCAAGAAAGTGGCTCTACTTGCTTAGTAGCCAGTTTGCAGATCAGAACCCAAGTGAAAGGCTAGAAATTATGAGCTCTCACATCTTTGCCTAATTGAAGTACTGCATTTTAAGGCATCTAAAAAGTCACCTTCCTCGAGAATGAAGACTGTGATTTCTCCATACCCTGCTTCCCACTGCCCCATCAGGCAATCACGTTCGTGGTAGACTTCCCCCAGGCAATTGTGGACATTTTTCCTGCAAAGCCAGCCGTGTTTCAACATGTGTTCTGGGCAGCCACTCTCCATCAAGTTGATACAGAGTCAAGTTGATACAGACCCTCCTTGAATGAGGGATCTGATCAGTGACATCCATTTTAAATCTTGGGTATGTAAGAAACTGAAATAATGCCCGAGTACTAACTTCTAACAGAGATTGTAGTTTCTCAAAAGGAGGTCCTTTAGAAAGCCCTTCCTAACAACCTAGAAACGCCTTTTCAGCGTAAGGGGCAACATGACCCTGCTTCCGTGTACTAAATCTGAAAAAGAATTACACCAAAAAGCAGATGAATAAATTATTCTAAAACTATGTGCAATCATGGAAAAAGGAATAGAATACATTAATTTTAAACAAATTTTAAATTTAAATATACTAAATACATTAAAATGTTAATAAGATTACATGTGATTTTTATCTTATTAATTCATTACTGTTATTTTTCAAAATACTCTTGTAAAGAACATATACCAGTATTAACTCTTACAATCAGGAAAAAAAATCACAAAAATTTTATTGTGAAATATTGGGCTATATTCACACATGGCAGATTTGGAAACATCAATATAGCAAATCCATGTTCATTGTAGTCACAAACCAACAAACAAAAATAGCTTTTACTATTACAACTATCTAGTATGGTTTCAGCATCAAATTGCGGTCAAGAATAGTCATAATTGTCAGAGCTCCATAACCATGTCCTAAAAAATAGGGAATGTTCAGAGGCAGAGTAATTTAGCCCTATTATTTTAGTCCAATTCTGACTTTGGGAATTAAATTCTGCCCTACATAAAATGTCTACAGTTTTGACTACAGCCTCCTAAAAGACAGCACGTTTGCACTCTGGTTTGAGGTGGGTAGAACGGACACCATTTGAGGCAGGCTGTCACTAAATGCATTTTTCTGAAGAAAAGTGTGATAAAAATACAAATAGTTTTATTATTGATACGTGATATACTTAAGGCATAGAGAACTCCTTCCCAAGGGGAGAAACCCATGTTTTCTCACATGATAAGATGAGCTTAAGACAGTATCTGGGGTAGCTGGTTTTGTTGCTTTGAGGATCAACACTGAACAGGGCCCTGCAGTATAAAGAAATGTCAGAAAAAGAGAACATTTTAGGCAGAATTTTATTTTTTAGATCATCACCTACTCTTTTTTCCTCCAGGAGAGTCATTTTGAATTTGGTAAGTTCAATTGCTATTTTTCTCTCACATAACACTGATTCTGAGCCTCACATTTCTTCCCTGCCTGAATCCAGCATGTTTTTGGTATCAAAAAGAGCAGTTTGTGGTCAGTCAAAACGAGCAGTCTTTCCATAAGCAAAGCCAAGCCCAGGGCAGGCCGAGGGGCCCGCTCCGTCAAACCATAAAAGAACCACAAGGATAGCTTTGCTTTTAACACCATGCTCTGGATCATTAAAAAAACCAGGAAATCAAAAGAAAAGGGGGGTGATTTTATACCAAGTGCAAATTCATTGCAGGCTGGCATCTGGGTGTTAGCTGGACAAAGCCAGCCCCACACTTCCTAAGGAAGGCTGTGCTGAGGTTTTACAAATTAGAAAGAGAATGCTGCTGGGTGAAGGAAGAGAGTGAACAGGAGAGAAAAGCCAGGGAAAGCATTCTAAAGTTTCACTTAATGCAGTCAATACTCCTAGTGTGGCCCCACAATGTCCTGCAGCTGCTCCACTTCCACAAGAACTCCAGTCACCAGCCCCGGCTTTGAGATCAACACCAATAACCAGGTTAAGGTCAGTTAAGAAGCCACGCAACTGATCATGAAGATACCCAAATAGATGCACTTGCCATTCCTCACTCCTGTTTCATAGGTACGGATTCAAAGTCTAGCTTTTTAGAAGCTCATGTATTTAGGGAATGTGCCAAATGTTAAAATTCAGGCCAAAATTCTTGAGGTAATGCATGTGACAGAGTCCTTCCCATGTATCCACATTTTAAAAAGTCGTTAGAAAGGTGATTTGTGAAACATAGCTTTTGAGTTGTTACCTGTAGGATGAAAAACTGATCTGCCTCTTTGACATAAAACACATCATTCTCACCGGGGATTTTTTTCAGTCTGACTGCTAAATATGTAAATTTTTTAAACTCATGGATTTGGGCATGTAGGAAAGGAAAACCATGATGCTTAAGGGAGGGTCAGAGATGCTGCTAATGAACCACAAGGGCCTTTTCCAGGAGCAAATTGGTACTACTTATCTCCACTTCTGTAACCTTCCCAGCATACTAGTAGCTCAGGCTGGCCTGAAACCAGTCTGGGTCTCAGTCTTCTTCTACTTCTGATTTTTTCTCACCAGGATTACATAAAGACTAATGATCAAATATTCATTATGCTGGGAAGAAAGCTTTAAAAACAATAAGAATAGGGGCAGCCCGTTAGCTCACTTGATTAGAGCGCCATGCTCTTAACAAGGTTGCCAGTTCGATCCCCACGTGGGCCACTGTGATCTGCGCCCTCCACAACTAGATTGAAACTACTACTTGACTTGGAGCTGATGGGTCCTGGAAAAACACCCTTAAATAAATAAAAGCTTAAAAAAAAGAATTACAAAAGACCAAAACAATAAGAATAAAATATTAATGAACACTAAGACTCCCTATGTAAACTCCCTTGTAAATGTCCTCCCCTGGCAAGGAAAAATGATATGGCCAAATTATTAAAATATTTTGTGTCTGGGTCTGGCCTGGGATAGACTGCTCTCCTGGAGTCCACCTTCTTCTTTCTTAACAGCAGGCTCAGCTGCCTCTCTGAATGGCATTGCTCTACTTCTTATATTGAGCCAAAGAAAGAGAAGAGGAAGAAATGGTGGTAGCAAACATGATAAAGCCCATTCACCAAGGCGTCTCGATTCCACAGCAACTGTGAATCTTGGGTGTGAATTATAGGTAACCTACTTTAGTGCTTCTCATGTAACTGTCACCCAGGGTGATAAATTTTGCTATATGTAGTAAAGAACCAGTCTGTGTTCTCCATGAGGTTCACCAAACCAGCAAGTCAAGGAAACACAACTATAGAAGGTGGTCTCCAAAGATGGTAGCCATCAGGTCCCCCATTGCTGTACGTCTGTGCCACTCCTCCCATCAAGGTGTGGTGTCTATTTCCCTTTATCTTGCATGTGGCCTTTATCTGACCTTGTGACTTGCTCTAACCTATAGAAAGTGACACTGCACCAGTCTTGGCCCAGCCCATAGGCGGCCTGGTAGCTTCCACTTTTGCTCTGTTGGAGTCCTAAGCTATCGTGTCAGAATTCTGACTACCCTGCAGTAGTGAGAGCCCAGCCAGGCCCCAGTCATTTAAGACACCCAAGCAAATGCACCACATATGTGATGGAAGCCATCTTGGATATGCCAATCCCAGTTGAGCTCCCAGTTAAATGCAGGAGTATGAGTAACCCCAGCTGACACTTTGTGAAGCCCAGATAAGCCATCCCCACTGAGCTCTCCTGAATTTCTCTGACTCCCAGAAAAGTGAGCACTAAAATGGTGGTGGTATTTCTTTTTTTAAGCCACCGAGTTTTCGTAGTTGCTTATAAAGCAATAGGTAACTGAAACAATCCTCTATAGATAGTACACACAGATTTTTCACTTAATTTATAGTTCCTTCATTTCACTAAATTTGCCAAACAAGGATTTTCCATTATATGCCTTTCTTGGTTTTCTTTTCTCACCTTTCAAGTCTTGTTAGCTCTTCACTCAAGAGGTCATGCAGCTCCAGCTTTTGCAGAATGAGTTCACACTGCCTCTGGTACTGCTCTAGGGGGTTTTCAGGAAAGGAAGTGTGGAGCGCATTCACACCTCCCAGCAATGCACCTCCCTGAGGGGATGAGAAATAGAAAATACCAAGGAGAGTCAGCAGGCTAGCCTACATAGAAGAAGTACACACTAAGGAACACTGATCTCAGATGGCGCAGAACAGCGCTTCACACCCCGATCTTGGACTCAGAATCACCTGGGAGCCTTTTCCAAATTTCAGTCGTGCTCTCCCCCATTCTTGGTGGCAAGCATAGCTCTAGGGAGCCACACTCTCACTAATGGGACCATGAGCATCTCTTAGGTATGTTAAGGAGCAAAGGACTGACACCCACTACTTTATACTGATGGGAAAAAGCAATGCTACTGATGCAGAGAATGTTTCCATGACAATGTTTTTCCTTCTTTTAAATGGTTCCCTTTGGGTATATTTCCAGGAATTATTAGCTCTAGAATGTGATAATTTTTATAACTCTTGATATACTATAAATTGTTTTTCTAATGCTTGCAATTACAGTGCTAATATTAGGTACAAAACATCCTTACCTGCATTGAGGACTCCATTACTGACACCACTGTAATAGCATCTTCCAGAGTCACAGTGTCACGAAACATCAGGCGAGCATGAGCTAAGAAAAGAAGATGTATTTGAAATTATGATAGGAATATTTTATAAATATTTGAGGTGATAAATGTAATATTACACCTGATCCCCCTCAAAATTGTATTTTATGAATGAGCTAATAAATTAATTTTACTCGACAAGCACAAAAACTGAGTTCAACTAGTTTGAAGATTGTTTCTCTAATTCTTCTGCACAGCCCATGGCAATTCTGCGTGTTTATATAAAAAAGTAGGCAGGGCTCCAAAAAATTAAGGGGCTATATACAAGCATATTTTTAATATTCAACAACCTCTAATCCTCACTTTCTGGTCTATTATAGAAACACACAAAATTAAACTCATTTCTCATCTCTGGCACTTCTGTTTATCTGTGAGCTTTTCCAAACTACCAAACTCATGAACCTGAATTTTGGGTTTTTCTTGCCCTAATATTAACTATAAATCCTTGAAAAAGTGAAGTGTATTTGTTTTATAGAACTTTTTATTAAGCATATATTATGTCATCCTACGGTAGTCAGTTCATGTGAAATTTCTTTTTCAATTATTTAAAGGGCTAAATGTAAAAGCCAATGTTAGAAAAAGAAAGTCTTGAGATTCTGTTAGCTGTATTTTTGCATGTAAGTCTCATGCCTTAGGGGTGGGCTAGAGCATGGCATTATTAATTTGGTGTCATTATGTTAGTGGCGGATTGCTAATAGGAAACAAATCCAAATAAGGCCGTATCCCACCCAAAATGCTAACAAACTGCCACTGAAAAACAAAACACCAGTAATTAAGACTTTCTAAATAACGATGTCTTAAGTTATAGGAGGTCCTGAGATTACAAAGATTCTTCTTCCTTAGTGCTACATTTCACTCAAGACCCCTATCTGTCCCAGAAGAGTGGAGGTTTCCTAGCCCAGAGCCTTTACTTTGTAAGCAGCTCTGAGCATCTCAGAGTAGGGATTATTCTTTGAATAATCTTTGAATTTATGGTGCTAAGTCCCATGCCTTGTACACACTGGGGACCCCAAAAGAAAATTCATTTCTTGAATGAAACCAACCTTCTGCTAAGCGTATCAAGCTTTCCAACAGGCGGATGGTTGTCCGGGCAGCGTTCCGGGAATCGCTCTGCCTTTGCATCTGGTAGTACCGGAGAAGAACCTGATTACCCACATCAGACAGTGTGGGCTGTAGATTCCGAATGAGGCAGAAGTAGGTTTTCATCTTTTCCATGCTCCAGAGCTTCTCTGATTTGCTTGGGTAACCTGTATACATCAGGTGTTGGGTCAGTAATTTCTGTGTCATAATTAAGTCTAGTTTTCTTTGTATGCAAGAGGAGTAATCATGTATCCTAAGATTGCCCCTTCATCACAATAAACAGATTCACTACTTTAATCTCACCAGTGGCAGGTAGAGAAAGACCCTTTACTTCTGGTCAGTATTCTGGGTTCAGTAATTGGCTTCTTTCACTGCTTTTGCTCTAAGCATCTCTCTATTGCCTGTTAGGTAGGGTACCTTGGGTATTTATTTAATTTTCTTCAAAGAGAGTTTCATTTGGTTACATATATTTTTTCTATGTCAATTTAAATGATTTGTCTCTGCATACCTTTGTTTTCTAAGATAAAGGATGAAATTACACGATCCCAGTCTTCATTCTTCGTATCAAGCAAAACCAGGATCAGGTCAAATCGACTTAAGAGGGGGCTGCCAAGGGCGATGTTCACAGACACAGACTCGTGCGGGTCGTACTGGCCTTTGGGGTTAGTTGCTGCCAGGATGGTGGTCCTTGTGTTCAGCTTGCACACGAGGCTACCAAAAGAGAAGGTACAATTCACTGACCGCTGAAATTCAAATAAAAAACAAAATGACACTTGTTCATAAAAAGGGGCAGCTGTTGCACCTTGAAAATCTAGAGAAACCCATGTGCAGGAGAATATGGAATGATACAAGGAGGTATCACAAACACCAAGTTCAGCAAAGTACATTTACACTAGCCTGTCTTGAAGAAAAATAAGTGTTCAATAAATACTTATCACCTTACTATGAGCAGAGCCCTCTGCTGGGTGCTAAGAGGCATACAAAATTAACTAAACACCGACACTGCTCTTAAGGAGCTTGCAATCCACTAGCTATAATGGTTAGACAAGGCAGAATACCGTAAGTTCCAGAAGTATTAAGGTGTCAGGAGAAGTAAAGATGATGTGTATTCATCTATGTGGATGGAAGAGACGATCAGAAAACCATTACAAAGTCGGTTTTGAAGTGGGCCCTTCATGACCTGTGGATTTTTAAAAATTTTATTGGGGAATATCGGGGAACAGTGTGTTTCTCCAGGGCCCATCAGCTCCAAGTCGTTGTCATTCAATCTAGTTGTGGAGGGGGTGAAGGTGGAGGGTGAGGGTGACTTTGGAGAATGGTGACTAGTTGAAATAAAAACTTTCTGTGTGTTCACTTTGTTTTGATTTTTCTAAAACTGAAAGAAAAAAACAGAGGTGGATGGGAGGAGGGAGGAAGAGAGGGAGGGACGGAAGCAAGGGAAATTATGAAAAATAAAGGTTCATTAGTATTTTTTTTTTTTTTAATGGGCAGTGGCCCATGCGGATATCGAACCGGCAACCTTGGTGTTATTAGCACTGCGCTCTAACCAACTGAGCTAACCGGCCACCCCAGCATCAAGTTTTTGAAGAGAAACCGTGAAGGAAAGATTGAAGGGAACTGGCAGTGGTGGTGGGCTTGAAGGGGAAGGACCATGGAAGGGACACATCGAGGAGACAAGAGCAATGGTCCAGGAAGAAGCACCAAGTCCTAAGCGGAGCAGTGGCAGGATAGGTATGGATGTGCCATAACATATACACTGCTTTTTAAAATTATTATTGACGGGCAAATCCTCAAAGTAATATGGTACAGTCACTGACAATAAGAAATGTAACATTTTCTCTGTAAAGCTGTATGCTCTCCACTCAATGACTGCTTTTATAGTGGTGTACCTGCCTTTCAGGAGTCAGAGCCCTGCGACATCAGCAAACGTGCTACATTTGTTAATCCCTGATCTATTTCCAGTTGGTTCTAGCAATTACTTCATGCCCTAAGACCGACAAAGTTTGAGAATCTTTGTGGTAAATGGCACAAGAAGATACTCATTAAAGAAGAAAAAGAGAAACAAGGTACTTCCACTAAAAACTATAAATTCCTTTTTTAAAAAAAATTTACTGAAAGATGAAAATTCAGACAGTCCACATTTTATAACTTATGTGCCAAAATGCTTTTGTAAAGGCAGTTGTTTAGCACTTGGAATCCAGTTTCCCATAAAAAGTGTAATAAATGGTTCCTAACTAATCCCATAAAAGCACATTTAATCCATATTGAAGTGAGGCTGTTCACATTTATCATAAAAAAGGAATATTGCTGCAATACTGGCAAGAAACAAAATACAACTGCATATGCAATATTTTATAAAATTATTTTTAATGTGCGGTAAAATTATTCTTACTCTCACTGATCAACAAATATTTATAAGCCATTTCCTATGTGCAAAGAGCTGTGCTAAGAATTTAGAAAGGTATACAGCTGGTCCTTGCCTCCAATTAGTTTACAGGGCAACTCAACACACTGCCTGTCAGACAGTGCATGCGCAATGGATGATAGTGTCTCCATCAGCGAACAGAAACCCCTGTGGGAACCTCTGGGTATCAATAACGTGTGAGAAGTAAAATGAACTAGCAAAGACAGAAAGAAGGTGGTTAATTGTTCCTAAGGTGACTGGAAAAAAAAAGAAAAGAGTCAGCTTAAGGAAGAGGGCTAGAGAAGAATTATATGTGAAGAAAAAAGGTTGCCTGAGGGGCAGTTAGTAGAAATGCCACCAATGAAAAATAGAGGAGTGGGCAGGGAAAGCAGAGATTGTGTGAGATAATAAGTCAGGCAGCTGCCTGTAGCAAAGGAGGAGGATGGGGGCAGTGCCAGGAGATAGAGAGGTCTCTGGTCATGAAAAAGGGGAAGGCAGTATATAAGCCTGTAGTTGCAGACCTGTGCTACAAACATTACTGCATTCAAAACTGAACAGGGCGTTCAAAACCACAGATACACATACATAGTCGAATCCTAAGTACTTCGTCTACAGTAATAGCTCACTACGTTACTGAGTGAATGAACTCACAAATTAGTGTAAGACAATATTGATTTTTCCAATTCAATATGAACTCCACCTTACTCAATAATAGTAAAGATATCTTCCATATCTGTGATACCGAGCACCGTGTTAGGCTTTATGCATACATAGTATTCCTAATCTTCACAATAACCTGAAAGGTAGCTATTTCCATCACCGATTTAGAAATTAAGAAACTAGAAGTCCAGAGATATTAATAACTTCCCCAAGGTTACAGAGAGAGCGGCAGAGCTGAGATTCAAACCCAGATCTGCTTAGCTCCAAAACCAATGCTCTTTTACCCCCAGACTGTCACCCCGGTGGTGTAACATTTCTGATACACAGTTCCTATAGTCTTAAAGATTTTGCTTGATATTTCAGGTATTTAGTTACTTGCCTTATTTTTTTCCTAATAAATTTGATCTTCCAGGAGGGACTATCACTTATCGTTATAATCCTCACACTGCCTGTCACATTTTAAGTGAGCAATAAACATGCACTAAATAAGTGATAAATAAAAAATAAAAATAAATAAACCTTTACTTAGTTCAGTATTTCTAAAATTCAGAGTCATTTTATATTCAAAAGCTTCAATAGTCACAAAATAATCATGCTAATATTTTTTTCCTGCTTAACTTGGAGTGAAAACATTCCAGTTTCTGAAAGAGCCACTTTCCATTTTTAATCTATATATGTAAACTTTCTTACAAACATAGTAGTAATTTTTCTAAATATTGTAAAGTTGGGTTACATAAATCATTTTTACCACTATAGGCCCTCCAGCAAGTGGCCTTGCTTTTTTGACCATCTCTCATTACATCCTTTATGAAGATCCCCATCTTCACTCACGGCTTTATCATCTAAATTCCATCACGTTCCAAATTTAACTCTAGATTGTGGTAGTAGCTGCTATATGTTCACCAAACCTCATTTTCTTTCTCTCTGGGTGCAGAGCAAGATTGTATTTCCTATTCCCCCTTTACAGTTAAGTAGGGCTGTGAGACCAAGTCTTGGCAATGGAATGGAAGTGGAAGAATCTATGCTACTTCCAGGTCAGGCATCTAAAAGCCTTCTTGTGCAACTGTCCCTGTTTTCTCTCTTTTTGCCAGCAGAGTCTAGATGAGGAAAAGGCTCTGGAGTCAGAAATCCACCTGAGGGAATGAGCCTGGGCCCTGAATGATGACGTGGAGCAGAACACCCCACCCTCAACCCATCAGACTGTGACATGAGCAACACATCTCTTGGCAAAATATTACAGGAAAGAGCTGAGTAAAGAAAAGAACTGACCAGTTTTCAAGGAGAAATGGAAAAGAAAAAAGACAGCTCAGAAGTTTGAGGCTTTGAAGGGTTAGGAAAAAACAATTGCTTCTAGATTCCAGAAAATATGAGGGAAGATTGAAAAAGGCTTTGAAACAAAGGCACAGTAAATTTTCTGTGTGTCCAGTGACCCAGATTAAAGGTTAAGTCTTCTGCCTAAGACACCCTTAGGGTAGCCATGATTAAGTTGAATAAGAGCAATGGAGGCCACACCCATGTTCACGGCAGCACTATTCATGGCAGCCAAGAGGTGGAAGCAACCCAAGTGTTCGTGGATGGAAGAACGGATAAACAAAAGTGGTCTATACGTACAATAACATATTATTCAGCCTTAAAAAGAAAGGAAATCCTGTCACATACTATAGCATGAGTGAACCATGAAGACATGATGGGAAGTGAAATAAGCCTGTAATGAAGACAAATACTATATGATCCCACTTATATAAAGTATCTAGAGTAAATTTATATAAACAGAAAGTAAAATGGTGATTGCCATGGAGTGGGAAAGGAAAAAATGCAGACTTGTTTAATGGGTACAGAATTTCAGTTTTACAAGATGCAAAAACTCTGGACGTTGGTTGCACAACAATGTGACTATCCTAACACTACTGAACGATACACCTAGAAATAAGTAAGAGGGTAAATTTTATGTGTCTTTTCAGCACCATAAAAATAAATAATGGAGGTTGTTATGGATTGAATGTGTCCCCCCAAAATTCATTATGTTGAAGCCCTAACCACCAACGTGATGAAATTATGAACTGGGGTCTTAAATAGGTGATTAGGATTAGATGAGGTCATGAGGTTGGAGCCCCCAGAATGGGATTAATGTCCTTATAAAAAGAAGAAGAGAGACTAGAACTCACTCTCTCCACACTCATGCACTGAGGAAAGGCCATGTGAGCACACAGTGAGAAGGCAGCTATGGACAAGCCAGGAAGTGGCCATAAAAAGGGAACAAACCATTGATACATGCAACAACATGGATGAACCTTGAAAACATTATGCCAAGTGCTAGTCACACACAAAAAGTTTCATCTTGTATGATTCCATTTATATGACATGTCCAGAATAGGCAAATGTGTACAGACAGAAAGTAGATTAACATTGCCAGGGACTTGGGGGATAAGGGAAATGGGGAATGGAGGGAATGGAGTGACAGCCAAAAGGTATGGGGTTTCCCTTTGGGGTGATGAAAATATTCAGGAATTAGATAGTGATGATAGTTGCAAACTCTATGAATATATTAAAATCCATGAATCTGTATGCTTTAAAAGGGTGAGTTTTATGTGGTATGTGAATTACATCTCAAAGCTGTCATAAGAAAAACTCAGAGGAAATGATCACAATAAATGGTACATTTATAAAAACAACAATCTTTGTTTCCCTAAAAATGAGCATTTGAAAAATGGGGTAACCACCCCACCCCCACCCCCACACAAAACTATACAAAATGAAAACTTGTTAATGATATTCTCATAATCCATTCATTACACTTATTTCTGCTAACCTTACATGTTAGGCACACACACGCTCCCCCTCTTTTTAACAAGGTTGATAAAGTTGACAAATTACCTTTTACATCTAGATTGACTCAGTGAGTGGTAACGTGAGATTCTCAAGCCGTGGGACTAGGAAAGAGGAAAGGGGTGGAAGTACGGCTCATATATATCATCGAGAAAGAACTGAAAACTCTCAAAGTACTTGATCTGAACTTACAATTTCGCATGCTTAGATGCCTCTGTGGAAGGCTTCTCAGCATGTTCCACAGCCCCTTCAGCCCACTCGGGGTCAGAGACCTCTCAGCTTGGCAGAAAGGCTGGCTCCCTCCTCTCCCATCTCCCCACCTTAGCCTGAGGCTAGTTTATAAAGGATGTCACCAGACATGCAGCTTCACCCAATCCGGAGGAGAAGAGGCAAACAGGGTGCCTGGGTGTGGTGCAATCTTACCTGGAAGTTCTGGTCCCTAAACCAGCCTCATCAGCAAGAACCGAGGTAGGTTTCAACAATGCAGATTCCAGGGTCCTGTCTCAGATATTCTCATCAGTAGGCCTGGTGTGCACTAGAAAACTGACAATCAGCAGAATGGGGACGGGTGCTGTGGCTCTTCTACGGCTCTTAGAATCACAGTGCACAATAAATGTTTACTTGTGCATCTTGCTATAAGGCTGTGAGCATCTTGAGAACAAAGGCCTTATCTTTTCCTCTGTGGTGTCAGTAACTAGCAAAGAGCATGACACTGCTTAGTGCTCAGGCAAGTTTCCTGAGCAAAACAATAAATTGCCATCTTGTTGTTTTTAAATTTTAGACTGTACTTCCTACCTAGGCATGTGAGTATAATTTGGTAGCACCAAATATATATAATTTCAATGTCAAATTTTCTACTAAGATGTGTCCTCAGCAAATAGCGAGGTATCCTCTATTATTTAAGACTCTATTGATACCCTGCCCTTGATGAGATACTATCCTAGTTAAATTTGAAAAGAACCTTCCAAATAATGAAATGTTATCTTCCCCAAATCATTATCTTTCCCAAATCATTATTTAGTTCAGCATTCCACAGCCTTAAAGATCACCATCGCATAAAGCTCTCTCAAATGACTTCACACTCATCAGGCACAGCAACTGATCTGCATAGTTTCAAAAGACAGCTCAATTCAAATACAGGTAAAATACTGATAACCCTTTTTAAGCTCATATTGAGCATTTGCTTCTTGGTTTTCTTTTCAATCTCATTAAGCAGTCAGGACAAATGTGAGGGATTAAAATCTCAAACTTTAAAAATGTTTTCAGATTTCAGTAACATAAGCAAAGAACAACAAAATTATTGGTTTTCTCAAACATGTATTAATTCAATAGGACCTATATTTTGGTAAATTGATACTGTTAAGTTACATTTTAGTAGACTCCAGGTATCCTGAGTGTTTTAGCAATTTTTTTTTTGGTATTCTGACTACCCACAACAAGCTTTTACACTGCGGAGACCATACTAATTGGTTCCCTCCCAGCCATCTGCACATCTGATCTGAATGGTGGGTGTGTGGTTTATGATATGGATAAAGTTTAACCTGGAGTCAAAAAAGAATTTGTACGGAACAATTGAGTGTGTGGTTCTTATTTTTAAAAAGAACTCTCTAACTTTGTGCAGTGTATATAAAGTGACAAAAACTGAAAAAATCTCTGAGCAACTCCCTGCAGCCTTGGAGGCCAGCCAGATATTCTGAGCCTGGGGTTCGCACTAACATCCATAGGGAGACTAGACTTCAAATAAAAAATCCTTCACAAATCAATCAGACTTTAGTCACTTGAGACATGAGAAACAGAGAGAGAGAAAACAAAAGCAGAGATTTTCAGGAGATCCTGAAAATGATAATCCAAGGCATCAAACATCTCAAAAGAAAAACCTGGGGTGGTCCTAGAGAAAAGGCCCAGAATATCTGGATGATGATGGCTCAATGAGATTCCTATTTTAGGGAATAGAAGCCTTTGTATTACAGGTCATAATATATGGCATATGCACTGTATTACCTTCCTAAAATTAAAACAAAAACTCTGAATTCCAACATGCATCTGGGGTTTCTGAAAAGAATTGCAGACCTATAACAGTTAAATAGCATTTATTACACTCCAGGTTGTATCCTAAGAACGTTACATGGATTAACTCACTGAGTTTCCACAACAGCCCTACAAAATAGAGTAATTCTCACCATCTTACCGATGAGCAGGCCAAGGCACAGAGGAGTCCAGTAATATACATGCCCAACTGCAGGTAGCAGAGTTGGAACCTCAACCCAACCAGACTAGATCTGGAGATTCTTGTGCTTAATTATTACAATAATACACCCAATGTATTCTTGTGGTCATTTTATTTATTTTTTTTTGTGTGTGTGTGTGTTTTTTTTTTTTTGAAAAGCTAGGGCTTATTCTATGAATCCTTAGAAGGTCTATGTTTCTTTTTTTTTGTTTCTTTTTTTATTTTTTTATTTTTTTTAATTAGTTTCAGGTGCACAAGACAAAGCAAAACTTAGACATTTATCATTTATATCCCTCACACTGTGTGAACCCCCCTCCCCCATCCACTATCCCTCTGTACGTTCCCAAAACCTCTCACCTTCCCCTTATCCCCATCTAGCATTTCCTCCATGTTTCCAAAACTGTTTCTGATTAGTTCATTCACTTATTCTTTTCTTTAGATTCCGCATATAATAGATCATATGTATTCTTGTGGTCATTTTATAGAGAGAGAGCTCTTGATGCAGTTTCCATGTCTAGCACAGACCATGTTCAATATATCATGACATAATGTGAAACCATATTTTATGTATGTACATATTCTGCAATAAACCGGCCAGCAGCTGAATTTGTTTGTCATGGCTGAGCTTGTGGGCCAGCCCACAATTTGCAGCATCTCACAGGTGGCACCTTAAAGGTTAGCCATTTCCTCATTAGATGCTTGAATTCCTTATATAAAATTTTTCTATTCTAAACTTGAAGACCTCTGCAACCCTATAGCAGGCTACTTGATCTCTAGACAGCTCTAACCGCTAAAAAGTCTTCCTTGTACTAACTCTAAATATGCTTCATTGAACCTTCTAGCCATTGATTCTAAGGGATACAGAACAAGTCTAATTCCATTTCTATATCTGAGTCCTTTGAAATAATTGTAGATAACTCTCTCTCCAATTTTTTCTATAAATGCCTGAAGGAAAACATGGTTAATGTTTTTAAACCACACAGCAAAGTTGGTATTATGAGTTAAACAAGAAAGAATAACTTTTAAAAATGTGTATTTCTAGGTTTTCATAGGATAATGGCAGCTGCTTATGTCCAAATCTCTCAACATATTTTCCAGATACATACGGATAAACCCGTAAAATAAACTAAAAAGTGTGTGTGTGTGTGTGTGTGTAAGACAGAGAGAGAGAGAGAGAGAGAGAGAGAGAGAGAGAGAGAGAGAGCGAGAGCGAGAGAGAGAGAGAGAGAGAATATACTAGAAACTTCGATTTCCCATCCAAGTACTAACCAGGGGGATAGCAGATGAGGGTAAAGGGATCAAATATACGGTGACGGAAGGAGAACTGACTCTGGGTGGTGAACACACAATGTGATTTATAGAAGATGTAATACAGAATTGTACACTTGAAACCTATGTAATATTACTAACCATTGTCACCCCAATAAATTTTAATTTAAAAAAAACATTTCAATTTACACGTAAATAGGCAAATAGACATTAGAAACCAGCAAAGCTAATCTAGAGCCCATACTGAAATAGAAAGATCAGTGCAGACTAAGCGAAAAGCAGGAGCGAGCCAAAGGGTCCTCATGATAGTGGCACACAGATAAGGTCACCCCTAGGCAGAGAGAGGCTCACAAGGAGGGGGAAATATAGAGAACAGGTCTGAGACCTTGTGAATCAAAGCAGTAACTACTTTAGTGGTTACCAGAGGGTAAGGGGGGTGGGGGGGTGGCAGATGAGGGTAAGGGGGATCAAATATATGGTGATGGAAGGAGAACTGACTCTGGGTGGTGAACACACAATGGGATTTATAGATGATGTAATACAAAATTGTACACCTGAAATCTATGTAATTTTACTAACAACTGTCACTCCAATAAATTTAAAAAAAGAATTAAAAAAAAAAAAGCAGTAACTACTGGGGAACAGAAAGGAACCTGAAAGTTTCTGGAACCAGAGGTGGCAGTCTTGGGGAGGGTCATGGAGAGCTGGAAGGCTGAAATACTGGTCATGATCCATGGCACAGTTCAAAGAGGTATGAAACTCTGGATAGTAGCCATGACAAAAGAGAAACATTCAAAGAATTTTATCTTGAAAAGACAATCATACAAATGTTTGCCATAATAATAACGATAATGTCAATGCCTACCATGGTGCAATGGTCTAAAAAGGAAACCCCAGAGAAAAGTTCATTACATCAAAGCGCTCAAAGTGCTTCTCAGGCAAAACTCCTTTCAATACAGTGTACATTTGACACACGGTGTAAAGGAGAAAAATTGACTGTAAACAGTAGTAGCAAAATAGAGTTCCAGTCTCATCTCCCAGCTGTGTGAGTCCTCGCCTTTCCCAACAGACAAAAGAAATCCAATTTGAGAATTATTCTTTAAATAAATTATTTCCCTTGGAAGATGTCACTTCAATTTTGTAAAAAAGGGTTTTACTGATGATACATGTATCAGTCTCCCTGGCACTGTTATTCCTTCCATTCCCTTCCCTTATATCCTCACGTGGTGTCTTACTGTGCAAGTTACCATCAGTGCTCACAGCTTGGGCTATGAACCTGTACCTATTCACATGCTGTTACCTGTTAGGGAAGAGATGAGTACAGAAAGAGTTAAGTGTTTAGAAACTCCAATAGCAATTTGATAGCGATTTCATGTCTGTTGAATCTAAAAATAAATTATTTACATTTACATACTTTTAAAATTATAATTTACAGGAAAATTCAAAATTTTAAGGTGCCCTTCTGCAGTCAATCCTCTCCCCTGACCCCCAATCCCTGGCAGCCACTAATCTGATTTCTCTCTTTATAGTTTTTGCCTTTTAGAATTTCATATAAATGGAATCATAAACTACATTGTCTTTTGTGCCTGTCATCTTTCACTTCACATAATCCTTTTAAGATTCATTCATGTTGTTGCATGTATCAATAGTTTGTTCCTTTACATTACTTATTTGTATTTATATCTCATTGCATGGATGTATAAAATGTGTTTTGCCATTTACCACATGGTGGATTTCTGGGTTGTTTTCAATCTTGGGTGATTATGAATAAAGCTTCTGTAAGTATTCATGTACAGGTCATTTTTGTAAATGGATGTCCAAGTTTACCAGCATCATTTTTTTGAAATGACTATCTTTTTTCCATTGACTTATCCTGGCATCATTATTGAAAACCAATTGACTATACCTGTGAGTCTATTTCTGGACCTGTATTCTCTTCCATGGGTCTATATGATTCCCAATATTACAGCAACTTTGCATTCCTGAGATAAGCCCCACTTCGTTATAATATATAATCCTTTTTATACACTGCTGGATTTATTTACAAAAGGATTGGTAAGAATTTCGTGCTATGTTCATGGGGGGATATTGGTCTGTAGTTTTATTTTCCTGTAATTTCTTGGTCAGGTTTTGGTGTTTCCATGGAATTTTTCTCTATCCTTTTACTTTTAACTTACCTATGTGTTTGAATTTACTCAGTTTCTTGAAGGAAGTATTTAGGTGGGTCTTGCTTTTTTATCCAATCTGACAATCTCTGCCTTTTAATTGTTTAAATGATTTATTATTAATTATTGATATGGTTGAATTTGAATCATCTTGCTGTGTTCTATTTGTCCCATCTATTCTTTGTTCCCCTTGTCTCCTTTTGGATTATGTTTTATGATTATTTTACCGCTGCAACTGGCTTACTGGTTATGCCTCTTTCATTTTCTAGTGGTTGTTCTAGAGTTTCCACCTGTAACTTATTACAGTCCACCTTCAGAAACTCTTATAGCACTTCACGTATAGTGTGAGGTCATCACAGCTGACTGGGTATTGGCGCTGTCACTGCTGTCCTACCCTGTGTGCCAGACGTCAAATTCTCCCAGTATTGAGCTGCCATCACGTCTTCCTCGTGTGAGGACTGCAGTCAGCGTTGGGAGACTACCCTCAGTGTTTCTGCTCTAGCCTCAGCTTCCAGCAGGCACTGCACACCTGCACCACAAAGGGGCCTCTTTCCACACCCACACATTCCCCAGAGGCAGACTACTATTGCTTGTTACTCGGGGTGAGGAGTATTTGAGGTGAGGGGAGATCTAAGGAGAGCGATCGGCCTTTCTGTCTGTTCCGTCTGTGGCAGCTGAATCCTGCCATGTGCATGGTGGTTCCTGGGCAGGAGAGGTTTTTCCGTCCCACTGTACACTCTGCTGTATACTTGTTTAGGGCCCCGGACTTTCCTGCCCTTCCCTCAGGGGAAGATAGCTTTTGCTTCTACCCTTCTCCCAGAGGCAGCACCTTTTCCCTTGGTTCCTGTGGGAGGGAAGGAAGCTTCTCTAACCTCCTGAGGCATGTTTTTTGCTTCTATCCTTCTCCCAGAGGCCCTGCTTACAGTGATCAGGTTTTGCTTTGTATGAGAGATGTGTCTGGGGAAGCAGCAGGGTTTTGTGCCTATTCCCCAGCAGCAATCACGTCTCAGGCTTGCACGACTAGTGAGCGCAGGGAAGGGTCACTCTGGTCTTCTGTCCTGCCCATTTTTTCGTGTGAGCATCTGGCAGAGGCCCATGAAGAAGGGCTTGCAAGTGAGAACTCCCCTCGTGTTTGGAGCTCCCAGTTATTCTAAACTGATATGCTAGCCCACACTTGGCATTCAGGGAATTTAAAATTAATTTTAGTTATTTCTCCTTATTTGCTTTTATGGCAGCCATCTCTTCCTCTCATGCTGTCCAAAGTGACAGGTTGTGTGCCTCATCTCTTTTTGGAGGGGCCTGTTACACTTCGGAATTAAGTTCCCTTGATTTTCCTTGTAAATTCAGCTCCCTGGTAAGTTCAGGGAATGTTATGACGTTTGTGGACTATCTGGATTTTTCTTGTTAGAATGGGAGGGACATGCTCTTACTGCTTTCTACATCCTAAGTGGAAGAACTTAGGCTTGCAATTCATATGTCTTTGTTTTTTTTAATTTAATTTTAAAAATAATTTTATTGTATTTTATAAAAATATTGCTCTCCGATAGACTGAAAAAAGCATTAAAACTAGTCCTTCCCCATAAATAGTCTGGAAAGCACTGTTCCAGTGCATAAAGTGGTTATAGTTACTACAAGATTGCCCAAGCAGTGGGTGCCACGGCAAAATGTTTATCTACCGGGACTTTTCTTTTGGAACTTATGACACAAAAGGTTCATACTAAGTCACACTTAGCAGAGGGTAAAGGCAGTAGGAGTGGTTAATAAAATATTTTCACTTACAAAGATTCATTCTGCAGCCTATATTATATAGCACTGCCAATGTTCTCCCTTTCAAAAATACCTTCATAGCATTTGTTCCAATTTTCCCTGATGTCAGGGTTAACTATCTAGGAATCTTTCAAAATGCCTCAAATTTCCTCTGGAAAAGGTATAGCAAAATAAACCATAGATTCTACAAACCAGTAAATGTACTAATTGAATGGAGACATAAAGAGAAAAGAAAGTAGCCTTGAAGACACTTAGTAAACTATTATCTGTGATTCCCCTGATAAACAGTTTTGAAGCAGTAATTATTTTTAAATATGTTCTCTCATAACACTTTTATCATGGACATATCACTTTGCTGCTCATGTCTAGCTTTCCCAACAAAGCAGTGAACACCTCAAGGACAATGTCATATTCATCTTTGAACTTCTCAGTGCCGAGCACAGTGCCTGGCATACAGCAGGCTCTTAATAAAGACACATTTGAGTCAATATCTGCTGAGTGAAACGAACAGATCTGATAATGGTTTTGTCTAGTTTTTCTTGTATCTTTTTCCTTTGGGCTATATCCTGCTCTCACCTCTCTTACCCTTCCTTTTTTGCTAATGTATATGAATAGATCTCACAGACTCTATGACACAGTGTCTGCCTGGATCCCAAGTAACCACTACTGTTTGAAGACTCTGCTGGCAGCCCTATCTGCCTGATCAGCTGGCCTCAGACTTCTAATAGTAACATTAGGGCTGAGATAGTTCAGGCTCTGTCCTTTTCTTGGACGACCTGGCAGCCTGCTTGGTGGTCAGCTTTTGTAGCCAAATAAGTTTCCCATAACCACCTAGGGCCTGGATGAATGGATTTCTATCCGAACCTGCCTATTTTTCCCCTTCATCCAGGGACTCACATACCTCAACCCAAGCCTCCTCGAGTCACAACAGGTACTTCATCTTATGTTAACATACATTATTATTATTCTGTTTTCCATATGCTGTGATCAAGCTTCCATTAAGCTATACAAGGAGAATGCCATTGAAAGCAGACATTTTTTAGATGTTGTTTTTCCCAACAACTCATTTTTACTTCCCTCACTTACCTCCATGGGAAAACTAGTATGTGTCTTGAAAGGTGTTAACTGACCAGATATATGCTGCAGTTCAGTAAGGTTCACATTTTTCCATAATCATGTATTAACTAATCTCTCCATTCCAATAGATTTTAAAGAAAGAAACTCTTACCCAGCCTTAGCGACACTTATGGTCTGCTGCTCCATTGCCTCGTGGATACTGGTTCTGTCATGCTCTTTGAGGCTGTTAAACTCATCGATACAGCAAAGGCCTGCATCTGCAAGCACTAAAGCCCCAGCTTCCAAATTCCATTCTCCTGAGTCCTTTACAGCCGTTACCGTCAGACCTAAGGGAACAAGCTGTGTCAGCTTTTGTTTTCAATAGCAGCATACTTACCCATGAAGAGAAATAAATACCTATATTTTAAATGGAAGGTCATAGAGTCAAGGCTTTTATTTCTAGTATACCAAGAATGGATGGCATCAGGACAACTACTTCAGGTATCCAGTCACTGGGAGGTCTTAGAAGGTCCTATGTTCTAAAATCTAATAGACGTTATCGAGTATTTTGTGACAACCAGAAGTCTCCAAATTCTCTGTCTCTCCTTGATAGGTACCCTCACTGAGCAGCCTAAACTTTCAGGAGTAAGCAGATCTCCAGAGATCTTATGACAAGAGGTTTTATATTGTATACTGTTTACAGAGAAGGGTCCAAAGACAGAGAACAGCAGGTATTATAATCCAATGATGAATGAAAAGTTTGCTCATAGTCACAGAGGATTCCCTTCATATGTCTTATCTGATTTTAATTCACTCTTTACACCAGTCAATAAAGCAGAGTGGTCAAAAGCTAAGGCTTTGGAGTCACCTATATTTGCATTTGAATCCTGGGTCTGTCATTCTGGCTGTTATATTGTAGGCAAGTTTCCTAATATATCCAGGCCTCAGTTTATTCCTCTATGAAAGGGGATAACAAGAGAAAACTGTTATCTATTTTATAGATTCTTCGATATTCAAATAGAATATAAATATGATTCTTTATAAGGTGTATGATACATAATGAGTACTTATCATAACTTTTGTTGATAAAAACTGATAAACCTCTGGCTAGACTGATCAAGGAAAAAAAGAAGACAAAAGTTACAAGTATCAGGAATGAAAAAGAGGGCATCACTAGAGGCCCTACAGACACTGAATTAATAATACAGAAATACAATGAACAACTCTAAGTCCTAAGTTTGACAGCTTATATGAAAGGGTCAAATTCTTTGAAATATATAAACTGCCAAAGTTTATCTTTAAAAAGATAACATGCACAGTCTTATACCTACTTTGAAAATTGACTATGTCATTAAAACCTTGCGTCACAGAATTCTACAGGCTGAGATGACTTGATGGTGAATTCTACCAAATCTTTATGAAAGAAATAATATCAATTCTACACAAAATTTTCAAAAATATAGAAAACCAAGAAACACTTCTCAACTTATTTAATGAAACCTGCATCATCATGGTACCCAAAACAGATAAAGATATATTAAAAGAAAACTACAGATCAGTATTCCTCATAACATAGATTCAAAAATCCTCCTAAAAACAAAAAGGCAAATCAAACAATACATAAAATAACAGACCACAAACACAAATAATGATAACAAATCATAACTAAATGGGGTTTATTTTGCAAATACAAGGCTAATTCAACATTTAAAAATTATTCAATGCAATTCACCATATCAACAACCTAAGGAAGAAAAAGCAAACTACCACCTAAATAGATACAGAAATAACACTTGACACAACTCAACAATCATTCATGATAAAAGACAAAAACAAACAAACAAAAAACACTTTCAGAAATCTAGGAGTAGAGGGAACCTCTTCAATCTTATAATGGGTGTTTACAAAATTCCTTCAGCTAACATACTTAATGATAAAAGACTGAATGCTTACCCCCACTCCCATCCTCACCACTATTATCAAAACAAGGCAAGAAGATCTACTCTCATCACTCTTATTCAAAATCACACTGGATGTTCTAGCCAGTGAAATAAAGGAAAATAAATAAATAAAAGACAGATTGAAAAGGAAGAACTAAATTTTCTATATTTACAGACTATGATTATGTAGAAAATTCCAAATAACCTACAAAGACGTTCCTAGAATAAGTGAGTATAGCACGGTTAAAAGTCAATATATAAAAATTAGTCTTATTTTTATATACTATAAAAAAATTAGAAATTGCAATTTAAAAATAATACATTTATAATAACACCCCCAAATACAAACTACTCGGTTGTAAATCTTTAAAAAAAATATGTAAGATCTCTATGCAAAACTATAAAACACTGACAAAGGAAGTAAAAGATGACCTAATCAAATTGAGAGATATTCTATGTTCATTGAATGAATTGAAAACCTCAATATTTTAAAGATGTTTCCCCAAACTGCTCTATAGATTTAAAACAGTTCCAAACAAAATCCTAGCAAGATTTTTCTTTGTATAGAAATTGACAAGACGATTCTATAATTTATACAGAGAAGCAAAGAAAATAGAAAAGTCAAACCAAAAACAAAGTAGGTCTCATTTGACCCATTTCCAGATTTACTTCAAAGCTACAGTAATCAGTTCAGTGTGGTATCGGAGGAAGGATATAGACAGAAGAATGGAACAGAGTTCAAAACTATGCCCACACATGTATGGTCAAGTAATTTTTGATAAAAAAGCAAAAGCAATTTAATGGAGAAAAATAGTCCACAAATAATTGTATATCCTTATGCAGAAAGAAAAAAAAAATCAATCTTGCTCCGTATCTCACATCTCATACAAAAACTAAGTCATAATGAATTAAAGACCAAAATGAAAAATGTAAAACTTCTAGAAGAAGACTCATAGAAGAAAACATCAAAGAAAGCTATATAAATTCTTCCATTTTCTGGTCCAGCATTTATGGAGCTTAGAAGTTGCTACTCCATCTTAACACCAACTAAAAACCTGAACAAGCTGAGAAAGCAACAATTCTAAGATCCATCAGAAAATGAAGTCACAGGGCAAACTACTGCCCCCAAAATTATTAAGACAGAAAGACAGAGAATCGCAATTTAGCAGAGCAGAAACCGCCATGGGAACAAATACTGGGATAGGAAAACCTAAACTGCAATTGAGAAATTGCTGGAAAGTCAGTATAGACAACTCTGAGGATTAAAAACTCCAGAGGAACCAAGTCATGGGGCTGGGAGGGGGGAGTGGTCCCCAGACTTTTGTGAGTTTTAATTCCAGGAGCTCTACCAGGTTCTTACATTGAATATAGGTGATTTTTCTCTGATATTGTAAGCGGAGAGATAGAAAGTCTAAGAAATAATCAAAAATAAATTCTAGAGATCCAAAGATCAAAAACACTGTAAAAGAAATGACGAATGCCTTTGGTGGACTCATTAGTAGACCAGACATAGCTGAGGCGAAAAGAAATCTGATAGTCAATAGAAACTTTTAAAACTGAAAAGCAAAGAGAAAAAAAGACGGAAATAGAACAGAGTATCTAAGAACTATGGAAACAACTACAAAAGGTATAAATACATGTAACATATGTAATGGAAATACCAGAAGAAGGAAGAGAAGGAACAGAAGCAATATTTGCAGCAATAATAACTGAGAAATTCCTCAAATTAATGGCAGACACCAAACCACAAATCCAGAAAACTCAGGGAACACAGAGCAGGAAAAATGTTAAACAAAACTACACCTAGGTGTATATTTAAACTTCAGAAAAATTAATGAAGACAAAATCTTGAAAGAAGCCAAAGGGGAGAAAAAAACATTTATTTATACAGGAGCAAAGATGAGAATTATAACTAACTTCTTCTCACAATATTTGAATATAATCTTAAAAATACATTAATGCAAGAATAGCATTCACAAATGAAGACATAATCAACTAGGTTCTGCACTGGTTAGATAACATCCAGGGCAGGAGTCAGCAAACTATGATCTGTGGGCAAAATCTGGCCTGGCCACCTGTTTTTGTAAAAATGTTTTTTTTGGAACACAGTCATGCTCATTATTTACATATAGTCTATGGCTGTTTCACACTACAATGGTGGGTTCAAGTAGTTATGACAAACACTGAATGGCCCTCAAAATCTAAAATATTTGTATCTGGCCCTTTATAGATAAAGGTTGCTGACTCCTGATCTGGAGTAGTAATGTCTACTTTGAGACCTCGAATTTTAAAAGAAATAGTAAAAAAATAAATAAATAAATAAATAAATAAATAAAAAAGGAAAACAGATCATGAAGGACATGTTAACAATGCCTTAAATTTAAAGACTAGTTCATAGCATGGTGTGTATGATTAGCTTGAAAGAAAGGTTTAGAGACATGAAAAGAATTTTTACGTATTTAGAGATCTATCCTATGGAAGAAGAATTAAACTAACTTGGGGCAACTTCAAAACAAATAACCTAGAAAAACAAGTAGATTTTTACAGGGAAATGCTGGAAATCTTGAGGTGTTTAAAAGGGAGTGGGCTATCTTACAAAGTAGTGAACTTTTCCTCAAAGTAACTATTTAAGCAAAAAGTGGAACGTTCACTTGTCAGAGACAATGTAAAAAGGTATTCATGCAATGAATAGGTAGCTGGACAAAAAAAAAAAATACCACAACTTATGGGATACAGCTAAAACTGTGCTTAGAGAGTAACATAACTATAAATGCCTACATTAAAAGAGAGGAAACATCTCAAATAAATAATCTATGCTTTCACCTTGAGACACTGGAAAAGAACAAAGTGAACCCAAAGGAAGCCGAATGAAGGAAATAATATTAGAGCAGATATTATCGAAATAGAGACTATAAAAACAACAGAAGAATGGAAACATAGAGGAAACCAATGAAACCAAAATTGACAAACTTTTAGCTAGACTGACCAAGCCAAGAAGAGGTAATAATCAAATTACTAAAACATAGAATCAAAGAGGGGACATTATTACTGATTTTACAGAAATAAAAAGGATTACAAAGGAGCACAATGATTAACTGTATGTCAACTAATTAGATAACTTAGATGACTGACAAATTTCTAAAAAGTCACTACCAAAACTGACTCAAGAAAAAGAAAATCTCAACAGATCTATAATAAGTAAAGAGATTGAATTTGTAATTTAAAAACTACCCACACACAAAAGCTTCACTGGTGAATTCTACCAAACATTTAAAGAATCAAATACCAATTCTTCACAAACCCTTCTTTAGAAGTAGAAGAGGAGGAAACACTTCCTAACTCATTCTATAAGAACAGTACTACCCATATACCAAAAATCAAACAAAGACATCAGAAGAATACTAAAGACCAATATCTCTTATGATTACCAATACAAAAATCCTCAAGAAAATACTAGCAGACCAAACTCAGCAGTTTATAAAAAGGATTATATATCATGACAAGGTACTGTATCTAAGTAATGAAAGATTGGTGCAACATTTGGAAATCAATGTAATATTCCCATATTAATAGAGTAAGGGATAAAAGGCACACGATCATCTTAACAGAGGCAGGAAAAGCATTTGCAAAATTCAACAAACTAGGAACAGAAGAGAACTTTTTCAATCTGATAAAGGGCACCTACAAAAAAATCCAGAGCTAACATCATTCTGAATGGTATAAGTAAGTCTAAACGTTTTCCCGCTAAGATCAGAAAGAAGACATAGAAGTTCACTCTCACTACTTTTATTCAATATTGGACTGGAAGTCCTAGTAAGGGCAATTAGTCAAAAAAATGAAATAACAGGCATCCAGAAGGGAAAATGAGAAGTAAAACTATCCCTGTTTACAGATGACATGATCTTGCATATAGAAAACCCAAAGGAATCTACTAAAAATTATTACAACTAATAAACAAGTTAGCCAGGTTGAAGGATACAAAATCAATTTTTAAAATTGTATATTGGGAGCATTTGAGAATTTGCTGCCCAGCACATGTCATCAGTTTGGCTCAAACTCTTATAAAAATTCAAAAAATAAATAAATAAAAATCAATACTAGGTCTATACACTTGCAATGCAGAAAACAAGAGTAGATTAAGAAAATACTAATTCCATTTTACAATAGCATCAAAAAGAATAAAATACCTAGGAATAAATTTAGCAAAAGAAGTACAAAACTTATACTTTGAAAACTACAAAACACTGTTGAAAGAAATTAAAGATGATTTAAATAAATAAAAACACATTCCACATTCACTGACTGGAAGACTTTTAAGATGGCAATATTCCCCAAAGAGATCTACAGATTCAATGCAATCCCTATGTACATCTCAGTTAGCTTCTTTGTAGCAATTGATAAAGTGATCCTAAAATTCATATGGAAATTCAAGAAATCTCAAATAGCCAACGCAATCTTGGGGGGCGGGAAATGGCATAACCACACTTCTTGATTTCAAAACTTACTCCAGAGCTACAATAATCAAGACAACGTGGCAATGGCATAAGGATATATACCAAGAGAACAGAATTCACTGTACAGGAAAAAGACCATACGTTTGTGGTGAATTCATTTTTGATAAGGGTTCCAAGAGAATTCATTGAGGAAAGAACAGTCTTTTCGAAAGATGCTGATGGGAAACTGGACATCCACATGCAAAAATAGCAAGTTGGACCCCTACTTCACATTATGCATAAAAAAGAATTCAAACTGGATCAAAGACTTAAATGTAAGATGCCGAAAGTACACAACTCTTAGAAGAAAACACAGGTGTAAATCTTCACGGCCCCTGATCAGGCAATGTTTTTGAGAAATGACACCAAAAGCAAAAACATAAAGAAGAAAATATAAATTAGACTTCATCAAAATTAAAAGCTTTTGTGCTGCAAAGGACACCCCCAAGAAAATGAAAAGCTATCCCACAGAATGGGGGAAAAAATTTCCAAACCTGATAAATACAAGTCTCTGATAAAAAACTTGTATTTAGAATAAAGAACTCTTATAGCTCAGTAATAAAAAGACAACCCAATTTTTTTTTAATGGCCATAGGATCCAAATAGACATTTCTCCACAGAAGATATAAAAATGGTCAATAAGCAAATGAAAAATGTTCAATATTTTTAGCCATGAGAAATGTAAATCAGAACCCCAACGAGACATTACTTCACGCACCACTGTTAAAAAGACATAATAAGTGTCAGAAGGGACGTGGAGACTTTGGAATGCTCATACACTACTGGTGGGAACGTAAAATGGTGCAGCCACTTGGGGAAACTCTGCTAGTTCCTCATAAGGACTTACCGTATGACCCAGCAATTGCACTGTTAAGCACAGACCCAGAGAAATGAAAACATTTATCCCTCACAAAAATTTGTACACCAACGTTCATAACAGCGTAGCTGTTATTAAAAAAGAAAAAAATCACTGTGTAATCATACTGGGGAACTTGGAACTGGATTCTTTGTATGCTGGATTCAAGGCCTTAGCAGGCACAATTTTTACCAACTTAAATATTGATTAATTACCTATTAGCTCATTTGTGAAATCTTTCCCTTTCCTATCCTTTCTAGTTTTTGACCTTTTCCAAATAAGCCTGTATATAAGGCATCCAATCTCACTTGCCTAGCTTCTGTCAAGCATATCTCGCTCCATTTAATGTTGTTTGTCTCTATAGTAACCAACTCAGAAAGCTGCTATGCTTACGGTGGCTTTGTGCAAGCAGTGGTCTAGCCAAGAGATGTTTTAAAGATTTAAGTCCTCTACTTATCACCACATTTCTCCTGGGAAATGGAGAGAGCCTCTGATGAATGTGAGAGGTGGAGGGTTAGAAAGAAAAGGATGGAATGTACAACATGAAGGAAATGAAGGAAGATGGATTACATGTGGAGACTGAGTTCAAAAGGAAAACAAGTTTAGAAGGAGCTTCATTTAAAAGAGGACTGAAAACACATGGTAAACAACTAGATACAAGGAACAGAAAATATTAAGCATTTCCATTCGTATTCTTCTGGTCAGAATAATATTCACATCAACAAAGTGTCAACAACGAACATAATTATGGTGCCTCAGAAAGCTGACTGACCTCATTGACAGCTATCCAAAGGGTGTTTATCAGTATTGTCCAGCTATGGATAAGGGCTCAGACACAGTTTGTATCAACAAAATTCTAATCTAACGGTGGGTAACAATGAACACAAAACAGTGAACTGTTCTTAAAGAGGTGGAACAAAGAATAGGGGAGGGGGTGCACTCCATGTAACAAATACGGCACCCTAATAAAAAGTATCAGGGTGCATTCCAGGCTTCAACCCCACTACCTCCCAGTCATCCCTTCTGCAACAGGAGGTTTTACATCTGCAATACCTCCATGGAGAGACACCCACAGCTTTGCCTGGGCTGGGCCTCCTGTCACTGCCAGTATATACCTGGGCCAACCTCATTCATGGAGCTTCGTTTCTCAAGAGTTCATTAATCAAGTCATTACGACAGTATCTGCCAGCCTGTGGGTTCTTCCAGGAAATGAGACCAATTGCTTTTTCTACATATAAAGTCCACTTTAAGTACTATCTGACACCGTAAAGAGAAAGTAGGGAAGCACTAGGGCAGCAATTAAAGGAACGGATTTCTGAGCACCAGTGTCCTCATTTGTTATATGGGGATAATACCTTACCCTCCTACCATACCAGGATGTCGCGAGGCTCAAAATGTATCTATCTATCTATCTATCTATCTATCTATCTATCTATCTATCTATTACAAATACACACACAGCCTTTATTATGACACTATATCACCTTCTATTCTGTATCATACTTAGTTATCTTTCCTATTGAACCACAGGTCCTTGTAGATAATACCCATGTATGTTTTGTCTTTGACTATTCCACAGAGCCTAGGACAGTACTTTCACACAACAAATGCTCTCTCTATATACAATGAGTTATTATTAAGATCATTACTGTAGCTTTTATTCCTTCTAGAAATGGCTATAAACTCCAGCAAATCTTGACACTGTACTTTTAAATATAAAATTTTAGTTAAAACTATCATTAAATTTTGACATCCTATAACTAATAACAGGGAGCCCTTTAAGTTTAATTAAAGATATTACAACAATCCTTAAATAAAATTTTTGTAAAAAAGATTTGACTTGTAACAATGCAAGTGTTTCTTCAAAGAGAATTCAACAGTGATAATGTAATTAACCCAGATGGACTCTAGGATTTGAAGAAAGGCAAGACGTTAGTACTTTCATTCCTGTAACTTCTGCAGCAGGCAAGGACTGAGACTTGATTTCTTAGCTTTACTACATTTTAACTCAGTGTATTTTAACTTAATCCAATTTAAATCTAGTACATTTAAATTCACTCTTCCATCTTGCTTTGTGTGTGATTTCAATTTAACTTCTAGTTTAAGAATCTCAGAAGCCCTCTGTAGAGGAGCTTGGGATCACAGAAGCAAGCAGTGTCTTGTCTCTTCAGAATTTAAGCTGCATGCCCAGCAGTAGGTACTTCCTCTGAAGACCAGCTACAGCACACCACTCCACACCCTACTGGCATGGCTAAATGACCACCTCATTTTACACCACAGAAAGTACTTTATAACTGACCAATAATTGGATGAAATAAATTTAGGTTACAAGTAAGCCTAATTCTGAAGGGGAAAAAAAATTATAGCTGTATTAGTTTGCTAGGGGTACCATAACAAAATATCAGACTGGCGGCTTAAACAACAGAAATGCATTTTCTCAAAGTTCTGCAGGCTAGAAGTACAACCGTATTTCCCCGAAAATAAGACTGGGTCTTATATTAATTTTTGCTCCAAAAGATGCATTAGGGCGTATTTTCAGGGGACATCTTATTTTTTCATGTACAACAATCTACATTTATTCAAATACAGTCATGTCATCTTCTCCTGGAACATCGTCTTAACATACTAAATGCGGCCATCTGCCTGACGATGTTAACTGGGGCTTATTTTCGGGGAAACACGATCAAGGTATCAGCAGGGTTGGTTTCGTTTCAGGCCTAGCTCCTTGGCTTGCAAATGGCCGCCTTCCTGCTGTGTCCTCACATGGTCTTTCCTCTGCGCATGTGTACCCTTTATATGCTCAAATTTCCTCCGCGTAGAAGGGTACCATTTACAGACTGGATTAGGGCCCCTAAGGGACTAATTGTAATTTTACCTCTTTAAAGGCCCTATCACAAAATATAATCACATTTGAGGTACTGGGTGTTAATACTTCAAAATATGAATTTGGGAGGGGGATACAATTTGGCCTATAGCAATAGCTAACAAAGTTCATTTATTTGTGTCCTAGGCACTAATTTAGGCTTTGTTCATCTTAAGAGACAAAACAACCTTTTTCAGCCATCCTTCCCTCAAATAATCTGCACAGAAAGAAGCAATTTGGGGGTTACATTCCATGTAGCTCTCCAAACATCATGTGGGCCCCCATGGGTACTTAATACATGACAACATTCATAGTGACTTACCTGTTGCAAATATGGGTAGCTGTCTGAGAGTCACCAAAAAAATTGTTCAGAAAGATTTTATAGATTGCCTCTGAAAGCAGAATGATGCTTTTAAAATTTCACCCCCTACACCATGCCAGGTAATTTAGAAATATGCCAGGGCACATCTGGGAATCTCTTTGGTCTTTCCTGTATTGCCAATGGTGAGAAAACTATTGGACAGAGCACTCAAAAGTTCTCTAACGTTTTTTTTAAAAGATTTTATTGGGGGAAGGGGAACAGGACTTTATTGGGGAACAGTGTGTACTTCCAGGCCTTTTTCCCAAGTCAAGTTGTTGTCCTTTCAATCTTAGTTGTGGAGCGTGCTGTTTAGCTTCAAGTTGTTGTCCTTTCAGTCTTAGTTGTGGAGGGCGCAGCTCAGCTCCAGGTCCAGTTGCCGTTCCTAGTTGCAGGGGGCACAGCCCACCATCCCTTGCGGGAGTCGAAGCGGCAACCTTGTAGTTGAGAGGACACACTCCAACCAACTGAGCCATCCGGGAGCTCAGCAACAGCTCAGCTCAAGGTGCCGTGTTCAATCTTAGTTGCAGGGGGCACTGCCCACCATCTCTTGCGGGACTCGAGGAATCTAACTGGCAACCTTGTGGATGAGAGCCCACTGGCCAATATGGGAATCGAACCGGCAGCCTTTGGAGTTAGGAGCATGGAGCTCTAACTGCCTGAGCCACCAGGCCGGCCCCCAGTTCTTTAAAATGTTTGAAGAGCAGTAATAAAACAGTTAAGACAGGAGAGGCAATATAAGAGGACTGGGGCCAATTCCTGTGGCTTCCAGTCAACTATTAGGGAGGTTTTTCCCTCCACCTTCAATACTGTTGTATATGACATGTTAAAAGATTTGAAAGAAAACACATATCCTGTTAGATATTCTCAGTTCTTGATGTTGTATGTTCACCAAAAGCAAGTTTTATGGTAGATGTACCCTATTATGACACAACTATGGTCAGACTGCAAAATGTATTTTATTTTATCAAGTTTATGATGCCATTTTTATAAAGTGAATTATAATGTCTTTAAGGCCTGCAATAATCAGAAAACTACACACACCATTCTTAAGGGAGTCACGTTTTAATTTTGAAACAGTCATTTATCTTGTATATTTAGTGCGTCGTATAGCATACAGCAATTTACACTTTACCATAGCAAGTGTTAGGACCTGAATAAGAGTGAACACAGAATAGTTTATTAGTCATTGTAATCTGTGCCTATCACCACAGTATGACTCATACGCTAATGCACACAAACAACTGGGCTTGAGGAAACCATTTCTAGTAGGTCCTATTTGACTGCATTGACGATAAAATGACCCACACTCTAAATAGTTCTCCTAAATGTGGGAAAACCTGGTATTAGCTGTCTCATATTTACTTTCAAGAGACTATCAGATGACGAAGTCTCATCAAAAGCAACCTACTGAAGTATGAACAATGCCCAAACAATGACAACTCAAAATTCTGGGCACTATACTAAGAGAACACTCTTCCAGCATAGGTGATGCTTAAGAATTTTCTCTCTGAAATTAGCCAACTTAAGTGGTTTCAGTCACAACTCTTAAGGAAAAAACGATGGTTTATGAAAAGCAGGTAATAACACAAATTTTTACACCACTCTTACTTAGAGATTCAAACAGTTCAACCTCACAAATGTGTTAAAAGCTCTCCCTTTCTCCACAATGGTGGTCAAGCAGCATAAATGAATCGACATTGAATAAAGCAAAGGCTCCTAGAAGTTATGTGAAGTGCTACAAATTTTTATTTACTAACGGTTTAGGTCATATATTTTTTGAAAATTACGTATCTTTGGTATGCCTTTGTGTTCTCTACTCTCCTTTTCCCTTCTCAGATTGTATTTGTTGCTCTTTGGTCGCCCGATACTTCCATTTTCTCCTTTTATGCTCCTGTTACACCAAAAGGCAGCAACCACGAGTGTAACTGATCACTTCTCTAGTATAATCTTCTTCTTATTCTAGGACTTTCCAGATAGGAAAGGAAAACCCAGTTGCAGCCCAAATACTATCTATTCAGATTTTCCAAGCAAAGTGTGTGCGCAAAAGCGTCTCCTCGCCTTTCATTTTGTTTCCATTTAACTAATAGCGCTGTTGTGCCCAAACGCAGATATCGGCTAAGAGCTAGCTTTCCAAAATGGCTTTGCTCCTTTCGAGATGGCATTGGTCTACAAAACGCAATTTATTTCCACTGCAACCAACCCTTCTCTCTACCCGAAATATTACCCAATACACAGACAGCTGAACCTAGTGAAAACAACCGAATCACATCTGCTAAATTCAGCAGAGCCGGTATAACCGTTGGACTATTGTAAAGAGTGAAAAAACACACACAAAAAAAACCCGAGGGGCGGGCGGCACACAAGATCCCGTCCTCCCGCCGCCGTTGCAGCCGCGAGCACGCCTCCCCTTCATGACCACGCCCCTCGCCGCCACGGCCGTGGCCACGCCCCTCGCCAAACCCCGCCCCGCCGCGGCCACGCCCGACGTGAGGCGCGGGAGCCGCCGGGCCGGGGGCGGGGCCTGCACCCTCCCCCCAAAGCCCCCCCGCCGGCGGCGGCCTCCGCGCGGGCCTCCCAACCCATATTCCACTCACTTTGTTCTCCGCCTTTGTCCTAATCCACACCAGCAGGTGGAGCCGCAGTTAAAGTTTCCGAGTCCATTCAGGGAGCGGGAGCCCATCTTGCTCGCCGCCAAGGCCCTCGGTGGAGGAGGAGGGTCAGAGCTCGGGTGCAGCCAATCGCGAGCAACGCTGCTAGTTATCAGAGCAGAATGGGCTGTAGTTTAGTGAAATAGGAAAGCTGCAAAACACTGTGGAGTGTTCCCGTGTAAATAAAAAGAGGAAAAAAAAGTTTCTCAAGTCGCCGCTGCACTACGTCGGGCCGGCGCCGGGGCGGGGGTCTGCGCTCTCCCGAGCGGCCGCGCGCTGGACTTTATTGTGCCGCAACAAGCCCCCGTTCCCATTGTTTGTTTTTTTCAAAATATGGCAAAGGTTCAGGTGAACAATGTAGTGGTGCTGGATAACCCTTCTCCTTTCTACAACCCATTCCAGTTCGAGATCACCTTCGAGTGCATCGAGGACCTGTCTGAAGGTGAGTCGGGCGCCCGCCCGTCGCCGGGCTGTCAGTTGCGGGCTGCAGACGTTGAAAGTTTCCCGGGCCCGGCCTCGCGCGGGCGGCCGGTGCTCGGCGCCGGGCGGGCTGCGGGCTCCGGGCTTGGCTCTGCGGAGGGAAACTTGAAGTTGATGGACGACGGCGCCGAGGCGCGCGAGGCGTTCAGCCGCAGCCCGGGCGCCTACCGCGGCTCAACTTGCTAGGAACTTGTTCCAGCAGAGGTAGCCATGTTGTCAGCTTTGTCTGGTGGACCGGCGGCTCGCGAGACCCGCACTCCCGCCGGCGGAGCCGACCGGGGGTCGCGCCGGGCTGGCCCCGCGCCGCGAACGGCCTCCACGGTCCCCGCGGGAAGGCTGGGAAGGGGTAAGCATGTGTGTGGTCGCGCCGGCGAGTTAGCAGCGGAGCCATCTTACCCAGAGTAAAGAAGTGGGCCACCGACCCCGGCGTCACGACGCCTCCTCTCCGCGGGTGACGAACACGGCGCCCCGCCTGCCCACCTTCCTGCCCCCGAGTGGAAAGGCAAATCCATTTTTAGGGCTTACGCTGGAGTCGCCGCACTCTCTTGGGTGGCCATGCCCGGCCGCTTTGGGGAGGAGAGCGAGGCTGTCCTCGCGCTGATTTCTGGCTCCCTCGACCAACCAGCAGGGGAGGCGGGCGCAGGCTCGGCGCCGCGGGCCGGGCGCCGGCGCTCCCCGGGGGCCGTGGGTGCTCCCTGCCGGCGCCCGGGATGCCCGGGGAGCCCGGGATGCTCGCGCGCAGGCTCGCCTCGAACAACGTGGACTCCTTTCCTTTAATGACTGAAATCTCTGTCTTTCAGGAACAAAAATACTGTTAAGCTAGAAAGTTACATTTAACCCAAGAGTAGAAATAAGTAAAATACTTAAATAATTACCAGGACTTAATTACTGGCTTCTAAATCTGAAAGAACACTTTCTTCACGAACGTATTGAAATCTAATTAAAATAACTCCACATCCAAACATCCTGAACATAAAACACAAGTGGGCTAGGAGATAAAAAGTAAAGTCCTAATGACAATGCAAACAATTTCACTATTTTTTCTAAGTATGTTTTAAGGTCTTAAAGAAGATAGTTTTAATATGTGCAGTAATAAATATTTAGAAAAGTAAAACTTGTCAAGGTCTAATCTTTACGATTTTATTAAAATAATTCAGTGCTTCATTTTGGAAATTTGACGGGGAAAACCTTTAACTTCAGTGGTAATTTTACAACTAAATAGAGGACATAACTTCTTTGAACTTAGAAATTTAGCAAAGTTCATTTAAAATTATTGTGCTAATCAAGTCATGTAAGGCACTTCACTATGAAAATTAGTTTTTAATCTATAAGATGTATTTTACGTAGGGTGTTAATTTTTTAAATTATAAAAATACGCGCTCATTGAAATAAACTTTTAAAAGTTGTACAGACACATACAAAGTAACAGTCCTCTACTCAGTGCCTTCCCCATCTCACTCCTGTATAAGTAACCATAATTAACACTTTAATCTGTGCTCCTCTATAAAGTTTAAATGCGCATATAAAGCACATAGCACATATACTGGGGTGCCAAAAAAATGTATACAATGACTCTGGTCAACGTTGCTCAAGCAGTAGTTCCAGTAATCAGAAGTGTCTGGATGCTGATGGTAACCACATTGAGCACCTCGTAATTGCAGAAGTCCAACGTGACTTGTGTTCACCTTTTGTTATGTGTATAGATTATTACAATTTGAGTAGTTTTTTTCCTTTCTTAAAATGCGGATACATTTTTTTTTGGCACCCTCTGTATATATACCTTGTAGTGCACATTTTGGAAGATGATTCGTTTGTTAAAATTCTATATAGGCCATTGATAATAAAAATTAAAGGGGATTTTTCTTGTTACTCTGAAACCATTTGGTTACTTTCCACTAGTATTACTATAAACATTTCAGCTACCAGGACCATTTTTTTATACCCAAGTCTGTAATTTTTCCATTTTATTGTCAATTGCATATAAAAGTGGGTAAATACAAGAGAAATTATTGATCAATCCATTCCAACACTACATTAGGAGGTCTTCAAATTTCAGGTATTTCTCAAGTGATGCTTTCCATTATAGGAGCCAATTCTGAAGGATGTTACAGGGCTTTGACATTGGATGGTTGAAACCTGCCATTCATGGAAGCAGAACTATGTTCCATTTTTACCTGGAATCAATTCATAACCCAGCTGAGTCACCTCAGAATTTTTACAATACGAATGTCAAGAAAACACTTATTTCCAATTGTATACTTCACTTCCCAGGGCACCTCGACTGGGCAATTATTTAGTATTTTTTTTAGAGTTTAAGCTGAGTCATATCAAAGCTGCAAAGGAATCTTTCAAAAAGGTGCCATGTTTGTGTACTCCACCTAGAGGCTGTGTGAATTAAGGAAATTGAGTTAGCAAAGGCTTCTTAGAGGTTCCATACTTTTACACTATTGCAATTCTTTTAAAAATCTGTTCTTGAAATGAAACTATAGAATATACAATGGTACCTCGGTTTTCGAACGTCTCCATTGACGAACATTTTGGTTTATGAATGCTGTAAACCCAGAAGTAAATGCTTCGGTTTTCGAACACGATTCAGAAATCGAACATATCACACGGCTTCCGCTGAGTGCAAGATCCTGAGGCCTAGCTGTCAGCTGTTTTCGAACGTTTCAGAACTTGTGGATTACGTTCGAAAACCGAGGTACCATTGTACTGACGAGAAATTTTCACTTCATAATTTTGTCTCAAGTCCCAAGCCAGAGGTTGGCCACCATTTTTCATAGTTTAACTTTTCAGTAGCCCCCAAATATGTTCACTTTGCTTTAAAAGATGCCCTGTTGGCTTTGCTTCAGAAATAGCCTTGCAGAGTATTTGCTCTTAAGATAATTTAGTTGTTTCTAATATAAGCCTATGTCACAGTGGGTAGGGCAGCAATCTGCAGATTGAACGGAGTCGTTTCTGTCAGTCAGGGGCGATAGAAGACCTTGGGTGTATTTGATCTGATGGTCGGTCACCAAGCCTCCTGGTACAACCTTTGATTGACTTTCCTGCTATCTTTGTTAGGGATTTCTGGTTCTCTGCTTCTTTATTGAATGGAGCCATTAAAAAAAAAAAGTTGATCAATGTCAATAATTAGGCTACCATCAGTTGAATACTTACAGCGTACCAGAATTGAGCACAGTGCTTCATACTTTCAAGCTTAAGGCTTCTTCTAATTCCCAAAGACTATATACTTAACACTAGACCACAGGTCTTCCCAAGTAGTGTAATTAGTTTAAAATTCCCTTGGTGACTTCCCCCACTCCCACTACAAATGGAGACACTTGCAGGCTGGGATTACCATGATCACATGAAACAATTAGTTAACTTTTTAAATAAATAAACTCCTTCAACTGATAACCTGTGTAAAGCATCTGACCCTATCCCTTCTCCCAATACAGGGGCAGTGGAATAAAAGCTAGGTTTAAAAGAAATTAAGAATAAAACAACTGATGCAAATTTATAAATACGTACTGGGTATTTTAAACTCAGTAGTTACAACAAGCATCCCATAAGCATAAAAATTAAGGTATAGGTGTTCCCTGAGTTAGTCTAGATTATCTCCTCATGGCCTCTGTGCTCACCCATGCCTCACCCTCCACCCCCCAAAATTAACTTCCTTTATTCCACTATTCATTTAAGAGCTAGAAAGGGAAGGATCTATCTTCTTAAATTTTTGCAAAGAGCCCAGGCTTTGGAGTAGCAGAGACATAGCTTGGATTCTGATTCTTTGATTTGCTAGCTGTGTGAATTTGGGTACTTAGCCTCTCAGAGCTTTCACTTTCTTACTTGCATTATAGGTACACTTAAATCCATATGGTAAAGCTGTTGAAGTTTAAACAACAGGTGTGAGGTGGCAAGACAATGCCCAGCACAGAGTAGGTATTTTATAAAAGGTTTATAAATCCTGACTATGTGCCTATGTCAGATCACAAAAGCCAACATATACCAATTAGGAGGCCAAGAGCACTGTATGTACTAGTGGTACAGCTGCATATGAAATGAACAAAATATTACCTCCATGTGGCAATACCTAGTCTTATCCTTACGTGGCTGCTTTAATAGCTTTAACACCCTTCTAAAAACAGTTCTGCCACTTGGATTTTGGGTTACCTACCTAACTTGTGGGCCACTAGTTTTGTAACCTACTTTCGATTGTTCCTCATTTCTCTGACCTCCTATTTGGACAGCCCCAAGGCTCACTCCCTCGGAATCCTACCTATTTTCAAGGCTTCACATGTAGACAATTTCCAGATCTACTCATTATCTCCACTTAGATATCTAGTAGACATCTCAAACTGAGCATGTCCAAAACTAACTCCTGATGGTTTCCTTCCCTTCCCCCCTGCAAAACAAAAGTGACTCTTGCTGCCTCTACAAGATTTACCCAGAATGTGACTGCTTCTCACTCCCATGGCTGCATAATTTCTTGCCTTAATGATTGAAATATCCTGTTTTTTCCCTTGCCCTCTTACAGTCTGTACTGAACACAGCAGCCAAAACTATCCTTTTAAAATGAAAGTTGGATCTTGGTCACTCCTCCACTCAAAACCCTCCAATGGCTTCCCATGCCACTCAGTGTAAAAGCCAAAAGTCTTTATGATGGCCATCAAAACCTTGCATAATCTGACCATGCCACTCACCCCCAATCTCATGGTGGGTTATTTTCTCCTTGCTTGTTCTGCTCCTGCCCTTGCGGACTTGCTTTTTCTTGCCAAGCACACCCACCTCTGGGCCTTTTGTATGTGCTGTTCTTTCTGACTAGATATTCATTTTGCTTATTTCCTCTCTGTAATCTTCATCAACAAAGAGATGATCTAACGAGATGTCAGATGCTGGACCCTGCGTCTGGAAATGTGCTGGAAGCTGGAAATAAAATGGTCTAGTCTAGGACAGACCCATGACATAATAGGTCCTCATAAAATAACTACTGACTTAATAAATTAAGTATAAACCTAAAGGAGCCTTTAGTTCAATAAACGACAGTTTTTGAATACCTTATGAATAAGTAGTACCTATACTATTTTTGGTATCTATTTGGGGAACAAAAATATCTCCACAATTACACAAAAATGGCAACACATGGTGGCTCTAACTAGATTCTCCACAACTGACCCAGAAACACCCCTGTGGAAGTGCTGGTGTGGTCTCAGTGCAGAGAATCCAAGAGGCAGGACACATAGTGCTAAGCACCTTGAAAGGCCCAGGAGGTCTCAGATGATTTGAATTTGTAGTTTCTTCCTCCCCCTACTAAAGAGGAGGCTCCATCAAAAGAGCAGTCGTTTTACTCATCTTTGGGTTCTTCTCAAAAAGCACCTTGTAAAAGTTGCTCAATAAAATCTGAACTACATATAATGATTGAATTACACAGACTGTCTTGGGTTGCACTTTAGTGTGTCTTACTCCTCTTCATGCCAGTTCCCATTGTATATACTCTTCTATCAAGTGGTAAAAGGATCTTTGGTTTCCCCTCCCCAATTTAAAGAATGTATGACATGAAGGGACTGTGATCCTTTAATGACCCTTACTTGATGAGCCCCTTACTTCTGAGCCACAGGGAAGTTGGCTAATGGTATTTTCACTCTGGAGCTCTTTGATGATTTGGATCTGTGCAACACAGTATGGGGCAGTCCTTCCAAAGTGTGTTTAGTACATTAAAATATGACATGAAGAAGTGGGGGAGGGATTCCATAGCCAAACAAATTTGGAAAATGCTGGATTAACGTTATTGGTCTTTATCAGAACACTTTGCTAGTGTGCTTTATGAATCCTTATGACAAGGTTGAAGCATTTCCCAAGTTTTGAGGGTAGAGGGTGGGGTGTGTGTGTGTGTGTGTGTGTGTGTGTCCCCCTGCCCAGGGACCAGTGTTTCACAAAAGAGCACTTTGAGAAACTGGTACAAAAATGTTAAGAATTTCATAAGGTGCATTTCAGTGCCTTTCTGGATTTTCTGCTACGAGAACCAATTTTAGCAGCAGTAAATGGCTAAGTGGTCATTAAAAGGGTCTTTGATGTCATCTCGTAGTGTAATTACTGAATATGAAATAATGTTCTGGTTTTTAACCCTAGACTTGGAATGGAAAATTATCTATGTGGGATCTGCAGAAAGTGAAGAATACGATCAAGTTTTAGACTCTGTTTTAGTGGGCCCTGTTCCTGCAGGAAGGCATATGTTTGTATTTCAGGTAAGATTATTCTTGGTAAAAATGTATGCCAAATATGTTTATAAACAGACTCTAGCCTGTGGTCCTTATCCCTTTCCTTTTGGGTTAAATCACTCTGCTTCTGTTGCATTTACTTTTGATCTGCTTCCATCACGTTTTAGGAAGTCTCTGTGCCATAAAGGAACCCCACTTCTCGATTATGGTTGCAAAGATGTTAATGTTATGTCTACTTCAGGGTTTGCACAGCACACAGTAAACCTTATACTGTGTCATGGCACACGTGCTGGTTAAATTTAGGCTCTTCCTGTGAATAGTCCCTTAGTATCAGACTTTCAGGCGGTGGCTGTTCAAACGGATTCAAAATACATACTGACTGGTATAGTTAGTAATATGCATCTTCACTTTCTGGTTTCAGTCACCAGGAGTGACGATGGTAAAACGAACAACTTTATTTCAGCGTAATGAGCTAGGTTAACAGGGATCTTAGTAGGTCGAGATCTACTGTGTGATCTTGGGTCACAGTAGTAAACTGACGTCCAAGTTTACTAAAGCATCTAATAGACACATTTTATAGAGGATTACTGTTGCAAGTCTACTACTTTGTTACTTGGTGGGGAAATTCTACTAATACAAATTACGATCTCAGACACCACTGCCAGCATTTGGGGCTATGCCAAGACTTCAGACATTGTCTTCTGTATTCAAGTGTTACTTTTTAAAATCAATGTTAAATTGTTATATAAAACTATTCAGTGGATTTCCAATTATCCATGCTTATTAGAGGGAGGTATTTATAATAGTCCAAAGAGTAACTAGCTACAGGTTTTTAAAAACTATTACTAATTTTGTTACAAGTACTTCTATACAAGAGTCCCATCAGTTAAGTAGGTCCCACTGAAGACATTTCATCCAGAGAGAAAATTAACTCTTCCTATCCCTGACTGCCTACTTTCTCACTTCACAGATGGAACAAATTTAAATGAATACTGTTGGTCAGATAATCCCATTACCGTCAGACATGGGCCAAGAATTACTTAACCTTATGGTACCTTTAGAGCTGCTACCTTTCCCTCCCCTCTCCTCAATGGAGAATTCAGAATCTTGGTCTCCTGGCCATAGTGCTTTTTATTAAAAAGTGACAGATAATTTACTGTATCTAAACAAATGGTTTAAAAAGCTCAAATATATTAATATATTAACTAAAAGGCTCAAATATATTAATTAAAGGTTCTGTTACCCTGAGTTGGGTGAGTGCGAAACCTTGGTGAAAGACATGGGGACCAGAGAAAGAGTGTGTGGGGAAGTAGTGCAGTTACAGACCTGGTTCACATCCTGCTTCACTGCTCCTTGAGGCACGTTTGACTTTAGATAGGCTCCCTAACCTCCCTTAGTCACTTCAGTCATCTATAAAATGTGGATAATGCCCTACCTCATAAGAACATTCTGAGTATTAAATGAGGAATAAGCAAGTACAATGACTGAGAAATATTTCTATAATTAGAACTAAACTTTTATTATTCTCTTAGCTTCTTGAAATTGTTATATAAAGAAGCAGTATTTCCTTTGACCAACAAGCCGGGAGAATGCTTACTTCACCAAGGATAATTCATGACACACTAAGAAACTTAGTTTAACATGGAGTGATACACCTTTTTATGCTACTATAAAATCTTACAGATAAATCCCTTGTTTTTTAAACAAAACCCTTAAAAATCTTTCCTGTGTGTTTATGTTGTTAAAAACACTGTAAACCAAAAGCTTAGCAGTGTTGTAGAAAAAAAGAATTATTCAAAAATATTTGCTTCTAGTGATTTTCCAGTGGTTTTATCTTGGTATCAGGGCACATGTTGCCAAAAAGCAGAGAGGAAGCACATGCAATTTACATAGGTTCAGTCTATGTGTTTCACAAAATGTACCATTATCAGCAGGAAGGGATTAAATAGTTTTTGTTTTGTGCTTTTAACTGCCACAGTATTCTCCTGGTCTGCCATGATTTTGCCTCTCAGAACATGCCTTTCTCATGAGCGTATCAAAGGATAGCAGCAGATGTCCAGACATCTATCTGGTGCTACTGGTTGGAATCAAACACCTTTGTGTATCACTTCTCCAATCTCAATGATCAGAGAGGCTACAGGTTTTTCTACTTGAACTTGCTTAAGCTGAATCCTTTGCCAAACAAACTTGCAAACAGAAACATGCCTAGAACCAATGTGCTGAGGGGATGGGAATCAACATGGGGGTCAGTTCACTAGCAGTACTGAACTGCCTCTATTTCCCATCTCTACCCACTTCCAGCTACATTAGAATCCCTGCAAGTAACCTAACCCCTCTGGGGATGGGTGTGCAGGCTCTCTAATGCAAACAACATATTCTCAGGACACACACTGGCACCATTCTGGTATCTCTTCAAAAAGATCATAAATATCTCCAGGGAAGGAATTGAGTTATGCATGAATTTCAAAATACTATATTTATATATATTGTGTGCCCAGAGCTGTGCCAGACATGAGATTATAAAGAGGAACTGGATGGGACTCCTGCCCAAGATTAAGCTTATAATCACAGGCAAGACTGAAGGACAGATTGTTAAGACATCCATTAGTAGAGGATCCGTGTCAAGTAATGAGCGCATAAAGAAGGCTGCCATTAACGCTACCTGCTGAATTAGAAAGGGCTTCACTAAGGATATATTTGATGCAAACGTCAAAGGATGAATCTTTCAGTATGTTAGGAAAGACCTTTCGGGCCAAGGGAACAGTGGCATGAAAGATTATCACTCCATTTTAAAGAACCTGTGTATGTTATTCTAGAATAAGAGTGTAGAGTTAAAGGGAATATGAATGGAGGTGTTGGCTGGAGACAAATCGTGAAGGGCCTTATAAACAAAGTTAAAGAACTGAGATTTTTATCTCTTAGAAATGGGAGTGGTGATCAGAGATTTTAAAACCTGGTGAAGGAATAGGACTAGATCTGTGCTTAGGTAGCTAATGCTGGCAGCAGTGCAAATAATAGGCTAATTTAGTCTGAAAATTATGACTGGAAAAGGTTAGAATCAATAAGAGGATTGATTTAATTTTTTACTGTATTTTATGAAAGGTTTTATAATTGAATATCGCATAATCCCTCATCAATGACAACATGCTGTAGCCAGATTTATTTTACTCTAGAAGTTGTGGTGCTTTCAAGTACCCAGGGTCCTTAAGTATACTGTGAAGAAACATGAGAACTATATTTTCTGGCTGTAAGTAAGTCTCAAAAAGGAGCATTTGCTTTCCCCAGTATGATTTTCAAATCTTTGTTGTTGCTGTTCCCTCAATTGATGGTGCACAGGGTAACCAAAACTCCAATCTTCCTTGCAGTTGATAGCCTTTTGTGATGTGTGTTTCTTTTCTTTTTAAATTATTCTAGGCTGATGCACCTAACCCAGGACTCATTCCAGACGCAGATGCAGTAGGTGTCACAGTTGTGCTAATTACATGCACCTATCGCGGTCAAGAATTTATTAGAGTTGGCTATTATGTAAATAATGAATACACCGAGACAGAATTAAGGGAAAATCCGCCAGTAAAACCAGACTTTTCTAAGGTAATGTTCTGACTATTCCTTTTTCATTACTTTTACTATACAGTTTCAAAACACTTGCCATTTCATAGTAAACCATGAAAACAGCTTTGAGACAAAGTAAATTTGAAATGGTCCCTGTGCCAACTGGGCAAACTAATCATTGTTCCATCAGCATGGATGACCTCAAACCCTCTGTCCAGATGAATCATCGGCAATTAATATTGGTCAGGCACCTTCAGAGTCTCTCATGGGTTAGGAAATTGAAAGTGCCTCCTGTAAGAAACAGACTTTTATTTATGGCTTTCTGTATGGCATTTCCCATACATCATGATTCTGTTCGTTTCAACCTTTAGGACATTTAGATTTATGTTTGTTGTACTGATTATTCAATAATATTTTTGTCTGTAACTCCCCAAAATTGTGGGGGTAAATTTTGTTTGTTTTTCACATGAACATTGTTTTCTCAGAACACTTACATGCATATTTTATCTGTTGTTCTTAGATGTTAAACTGAACGTCTTAAATAGTTCTGGTGATGGAAAACAGTTTAGCTTCTGAGTGAGAAGCTAAAATCTGTAGACTCAAAAATACTTAGTACTTTATGATTTCCCATTGGAAACTATAAGTTTAGTAACTGGTGATTTTTGAGATTGAACACATTACCTGCCAGATCATGTAAGAAAAATTACATGGGAGTAAAATGGAATGCATTCCTAAAATAAGGCTAGAATGTCTTTATCCTGGTGTAGGACCTTCCATTGATCCAATTAATTAGTTACCTATATGGCATCTTGAATAGCAAAAAGAAATTAGAATACTGTTTTTAAGAATGAGCCATAAAAATTAAAAGCTAGAAACCCACTAATAATGAGAAATTGTATGTGGGAAATTTTCCTTAAATATTACTGAAGAGGTAACACATCAACCTAAAGAGCGTATTAGTTTGTTAAATAAAGCATCCTTACATAGAAGTATTCACCATAAGAAAGAAGAGATTCCCTTTTATGAAACATAAGTATTGAAGAGGTAGATATTTTGTTAGATAGTAAAAAATCTGGATGAATTCCCTCAGATTTTCCATATCTTATTTCCATTAGGCTACAGTAATTTCTTTGCTACAGCCCTACTCCTAGTTTATTACTTATGTTTAAGGTGCTTTGTTTGACTTATTATTACCTTTGTATGTATATGAGCTTAGCTCTTTAGGAGGACTAATATAAAGAACCATTCTATTAAGCTCCTATTTGTAGATGGTGATCTTCCTTCGTATTTATACCATTTATATATGTGTCTCTTCCTCTAGCTTCAAAGGAACATTCTGGCATCTAATCCCAGAGTCACAAGATTTCACATTAATTGGGAAGATAACACAGAAAAACTGGAAGATGCAGAGAGCAGTAATCCAAATCTACAATCACTTCTTTCAACAGATGCATTACCTTCAGCATCAAAGGGATGGTCTACGTCAGAAAACTCACTAAATGTCATGTTAGAATCCCACATGGACTGCATGTGACCACCTGCCATCCCTCTAGTACAAATTAAGCTATAAAAACACACAGAACTATTTCCCTGAAATTCCATTAAGTCATAGTCAAGACACAATGTGAAGAATTTGTTTTAAAAACATCCTGTAGAAAGTTTATAAGAAAACCAGTATTTGAGCAAATTGTGGAATATAAATACAACTATTTTTAAGTAACTTTTTTCTCTAATGTGTTATTTTATTTGTTCTGAAACTAATCTGATTAAAACATATATATTATATTCTTCTCCTCTGATACGTAATTAAAGCACTTAAAAAGAAATATGAATCATTAGACCAGGTTGTAAAGATGTCTTAGCCTCTTGGACAGTAATGTTTAGACCACTGTTTTACTGGCCTTCAAAAGAACAAAGTTCACCTCAACTAAAATATTTCTTCCTGTAATAACATATAGTTTGGTTTAATTTAAGGGGTGAATTTACAGTCTTTTTTGGCATGTCCTTAAATAAGGGATTTGAAGTCAACTAGATGCTACCAAGAACTTTAGGATCTGATTTTCCAGGCCATCTTGAAGCTTCCTATGGCTACTACTCGAGTTCACATAATGTTAAATAGTATTCAGTTTGGTTTCTAAGATAATAACAAATGTGGTTAATTGTTTATAAAGTCTTCTGGCTATGGTTTTTGTTTTTTTGTAACAGTTTAGGACATCAGAACACTCCTTGAGTCATGCATCATTATTACCCAGTGAACGCAACACGTCAAGAGCAGATACAGACTCCGAGTTTAAGAATAGACTATAGTAAATTAGATTTATAAAAATACCATAAACTTAACTCTTTAAAACTGTTTTCATAGATCATTTGTTAGCAGCATTTATATAAAAACAGTAGATTTGGGGAGGTATACATAGCTTTATCATAATAAGTCACTATTTTGGAAACATTTTCGCACATGTAGTACTCTTCTCCATATTCCCTGACACTCATGCAGAATACAATTAGGCATATTTGTGATGAACATATTCTAAGCTTTTCCAGATAATTCTTTTTAAAGTAATCTTGGAAAGGAATTCATTTAATGGGCCAAAAGGTTCTTTGATGAGAGCTAGGTCCTTCCTCAGAAAGTTTCTTATGCTCCATTAAATTAAGTGTAGAATATTCTCATTACTCTTGCTGCTAAGCAAGACATCAGCCATATGATGCAGAGTTATGCAGTGCCTTCATATCTAAAACTTTTATACTGCACTTTTTAAAGCTTTTATTTTGAGGAAGGGAAAAGGGCATTTGTCTGAATATGGAATATAAGTTGTACATATTTCCTGTCATTCTAAAAAAGTGAATTTGTGATACAAAATTTTGCTAAATGTTAAACTTTGAAATTTAATATACCAGATTATTAAAATACTGTCCACTAACTAGTTCATAGACTTTAAAAGTAAAATACATCCTACTGTTAAAATTATATGAAGAAAATTTCATTTTTGTCTAACTGCAATTAAAAGAAAATGTTAAAATATTAAAATGAAAATAAAAGTAATACTTTCCAACAAAGAGCTCAGTGATTAATATAACAAGAACTAGTATGTGCTTGTTATAAATAAAACATATATAAGTCAAATTACCAATAATGCAATTCACTGCTGAGTTTTTATTCTAATTATAATATTGGTTTGTATTGACATCCAGGGGTTAGGTTTTTACATTAATTTGTAAACTGACAGCCAATTTTCACAGGCGTTTGATACTTAAAAACATTAAAAATTGTTATGGTTCTATAAGACAATCTTTAAAAATAAAAATAGATTTAGAATTCAAACATTAGGAACTGAGAAACTATAGTCTCCCCCCACCACCCCCATTTAGCCTCATTTAAGACTATCTGAATTATAGCTAGAAGATAGAACTGTTTTTCCCCTTTTTGATCATAGTAGATAGCTGTGTCCTGAGAAGATAAACTTGCAAATTATACCACAGAAGAGATAGGTGAGTAGGTTGGAGGGAAGCAGGATACCATTTGAGCCGAGGAAACATTCAGAAGTCTGAGGAATGGGCATGCATTTGCTCATTTATTACCTTAATAACCTTAGGCATCCACGTGTCTTACCCTCTGGTTTTAAGATTTGGGGTTTCTAGCTTTACTAAGACAGTCTATGGCAGCAGTTTTCAAAACTTGAATCAATGGTTGAAAAAAAAGTATGACCCCATAACAAGTATGCATTTATATTAACAACTTTCAAGAACATGCACCCTTACAGTTACCTTTACAGTGTGCAATGTATTCTGGTGTCTTACTGGATTTCATTTTGAAAGTGCTGGTTTTGACTCACAGAATTGACTTTTAGGACTCTAATGGGTTGTGATACATGGTTTGAAGAAAGGCTAGTCTAGCCCTTTTGGTAGATAAGTAGCAACAACTTTTCTATAGTCCTAAAATTTATATTCCCTCTAGCTGTCTTTTCCCCTCCTGTTTGGATTACGATCTTGGCATTAAAAAAGGGAAAAAGTGCTAATACAGTGAATCAATAGCCATTCACTGTAAAACTGTCCAACTATTCTGATATTACTAGCTCACAGATAGCTAGACTCATTTCTTGGCACTCCACATAATTAATTTAGGAAACATTCCACATAATTACTTGGGAAACAACTTTATTGTTTGTTGCTGGTATCATTTTATACAGAGCTCTAGAACACTGGGACATAAGAATTTAAAAATGCATATGAAGTGTTCTTTATGTTCTTGCCTACTTCCCTTCCAGTATACTGAAGCTCATCCACTCCTCTCAATTCACAAATCCTTTCTTGTCAATTCTTAATGTACTATTCAATTATAGACCAAAACCTGAGGGCTCCTTAGAATGGGGCTCTCATTCTGTAGCACCATTAATGGAGCATTTGCTGCTTTGTAAGTATAAAATACAAGCTTCTCATAAGAAATCTGAGCATATAGGCCCTAGGCATTAGGCTCCCCTAACAAGTAGCAAATAACATTTGCAAAATGTGTGAAACCAATGGCCTATTAAAGAACAAAAGGAGAAATATTTCCCCAATCAAAATGGTGTAAAAATACAATAAAATTGCATCAAAACATTTTTTAAAAATTTTTTCCTAAGTCACTTTATAATCGAATTTTGACATTCTATCTGCAAAGGCTTTTAAATGTACTTGTGGAAGAATCATCACAATGTATGAAAATAAAGCTCCACACTGTAGTGATGAAAACAGTTTCCATATACTAAAACATATTCTACCCAAAAATTTCCCATAGGAGCTACTGTTCCTGGTGAGATGTGAGCATGAAAATGCTTTAAGCTCAACGCCATCTACCTACTTTTGTAAAGTGAGATTTTTTTTCTCTTACTTCATTCATTTCAGTGTTGTTTGCTGGGTCTTCATAAAATGCCAGGTGACACATACTTTTTCCTGCACAAGCATGGGTAATCACTTAGAGAATGAGAAAATCAAATAGGATCATTCAAAGCTAAGATGCAATAAGATACATGGGGTAAGTTTTTGGAAAATAACTAAGTGATGGTGGAGGTTCTAAAATATTTTCTTAGAGCTACGAAAGAAATGCAACGTATTTCCTTCCATTTTTGACAGTGACTTGAAAGTTAGCTTAAAATTTTTCCAATTATAAGTGCTTTTCATAAGAAAAAAAACCATTGTGTTAGCTTCTGCAGTAGCATTAAATAAATTAAAATTGTCATGTAAAATACCTGCACTAGTAGATCCAATTCCTGTGGTGAGCACAGATCTCTGTGTAATCTTTGCTGCATATTTGAGGAATTGCGATTTCCCTGTGCCAGGATCTCCAACCAATAAAAGATGAGATTCACCTAGAAAAAAGTAAATAATGGAAAGTTTTAAATCTCTATGAAAAGGCCCATGAACAAGTATAATTAATCAAAAAGAAAATGGTCCACTTGGAATGCCAATACAATTTATATTTTATATATTACTTTTACTTAAGGTCATTTGAAGAAAGATTTAAAAGTTAAGTGTCATCATAAATAACAACCTTTAATTTCTGAGTGGGACATTTAACATCTAAATTATTTTAATAGTTTCCGTGCTATTTCCAGATGTTAGGCCTATGTTTAATGTTTTTATAGAAAATTTGGCTTATAAAGTTTTTGACTTTTTTAAATCCATTTTTAAATACCAAACTACTGTGATTAAGTCTTCATACAGGCCATATAAGTATTTTGTTCTATTTTTATTTAAGCACTTTAAAAAAAAATGTTTGGGACTTTGTAAGTGCTTTATAAATATCACCTCACTTATGATTCCAACAGTTAAGTGAAAACCTTTTAATTTTATGAAAATTTTAGTTTAATGAAATATCTTAGAGTACTCTTATTTTTCAAATGTAACACAAATGAACAATAAGAATATACTGTGCTATGTATTATTTTACTGATCAAACAAGTTTCTTTAGTAATATTTGAGAATTTTCTAAATGTATTATTAGGACACTCTTTTACATTTGGCAGAGTGCCTTCCAAACTAGGTAATGAAAACATAGAATACACATACACCTTATTATACTTCCCATTCCATACTGTATTGTATGGTTTTAGAGTACCTACAAACAGCCTAATTGACAATAATGTCCTTGTACTCTTATGGTTTAGTCTACTTTATGCCAGATTCAGGTCAGTTAAGTGTGTTAGCCGCAAAAGAGCTTTCTGCCTTTTGGACATAATTACATACTTAGAGTAATCTTTGCTTGAATGCGTGACCTACAGCAGTACATGGCAGACGGCACATTTGCTACCCACCAGAAGGGGAATCGGCAGGAAGATGACAGACAGCAGCAGTCAGAGAAACACTGACAGTCACAGATGGAGAGACACTGACGTGGAGACATTAAAAAGCACTATTTCTGCTATCTTCCTCTTGAAGAGAGACTGGGGATGCAATGAAAAACAGTAATAGACATGTAAAGATTTTATTTTGTGGCACCCTTAGTGGTGGAAGCAAAATTCATTAAAACTCATTAAAAAACTTAGGATTTCTTTGGAATTCTAGAAAGCAGCTCCTGATATGCAGATGTTGGGTTAAGTATTAGATAGTCAGACAACTGTCAGCTTTAAAAGATTACATTTGGAAAATAAAGCTCAACAAGCAATTTTTATTCAGGAAAGAAAAGTTCTAGCGTCTCTCCTTATATGTATTACTACTTCTCAAAATTTTAAATAGATACTAACCTCTGACTCGTGTTCCTGTAGCATCAATCCTTTGAATCCCACCAGCCAGCACCATGGCCACAGCAAGCTTTACTAGATACATCCCGAAAACTTGAGGGCATAAGCTGGCCAATATTTCATTTCTTCCTAGCAAAGGCAGAAAGATCTGAAGTTACCAACAATTTTCAAGAAATCGTAACTGAAATTTCTCTTCTAGTCCTATTTTCCTATAAACACACTCTACCATCAAAAATGATCAAGACCATTTCCAAATGACTGAAAGGAGTGAATAATTTAATTCTGGTCCTAAAAGTCCTTTTCTTACTAATGCTATGAGATGAAAAGTCTGTGTTTTATTCCTGGGTGCTTCGTGCTTACATTTCTATAAATTTATAGTATACTTCAGAAGGGACAGAAAAGAATTTCCTTTTCGGCCTCCTCAGTCCAACATTATCTCTTAAACATACCAACAGCTGTACTGTCTATGCAGTAATTTCAGTAAAATTACTCCACTGCCTAAATAAAAGGAAGGTGCTCGATCTCAGAAACAATGAATCAGATTGTAGGAGCCAGTAATCTTTAAATAAATACAACAGGTACTCGGAGCTCATGAGCTTCTCCAGAGGTGTAAGAGAAGTAAAACCAATCCATCCTTGTAAGTTAATTCAGCATTTGCTTTAACCAATTTGGTAAATTGTTTTAGTCAGAATTAAGTTACTAGGGTATTAATTAAGAAGATCATTATACACTTCAACTCTAGCAATCCAAGCTGGAGGTCTTGGATTCTTCTGATCATGTGCATTAATTATGAGAATACCAGTGTTTTAGGTTCTGTTTTCAAAAATGTCAAAGCACCAAATCTGAGAGTCTGTCTGCCCCATCCATGAATAAAGTAGGTATTTCATTCGGTCACTGGCCTAATCAACCAATAGAGGAACCTATGAGATTCTAACAAGCCGTTCCTGGGCCTGTTTTAACTTCCATGGAATTCACCTCTGTGATGGTACTGTGTCCACATTCATGTTACCAGAAGTTAATGTCCACAAGGTGGCAACTAATTTGTATGTTTCAGGACTTTTATACTTAACTCTGAGTTTGTAATCTTGTTTCAGTGACAGCTGTTTTGAGGAGGAAAATAATCATACTAGTACTCCTTTAGCTGATGATTCCAGTTCCAGACATTTTCCTGCCAAACCATCAAGGGAAAGGAAAAGGCCTTTCTCCACAATTTATGGTCCAATACACAAAGGCTACTTTTTGTAATGAATCAAAATTAACTCAGTAGCAACTAAGCTATGGGATGGCAAAAATGGTGAAGAAAGAAAATATTTTAGTAAAAAGAGGACCAAAAAGAATTAGCAAATCCTGGAAGTTCATTAACTGCTGGTGGGAATCCCTTCCTTTATTGAGGTAGACCAGCCCAGAAGCAAAAACAGGAAGAAAGTCCTGGAATCGAAGCAGATGAGAAGACCTGACAGAGGTAGGTAAATTCTGAGCAGAAACTAGAGACTACACATACAAAGAAAGACAAAATAGTCCCAACAAGCAGGCTTAAGTGTAGGCAAACTAACCTGGGCGACATCTAAGCCACAAACTAAACCAAAGTGCCAGCTCTGTTGAGGAAAGACGGATTCAGAGACCAGAGCTCAATGTGCCAACAGGAAGCATATCCCAGTGGTAAACAGCACAGGCTTTGCTGTCAGATGCCTGGATTCAAATCTCAGTGTTATTACTTACTAGCTGTCTGACCTTGGGCAAGATTCTTAACCTCTCTGCCTCCATTTCCTCATCTGTAAAATGGAGGTAATAATGGTATCACACAGAAGTGCTGAGGGTCAAAGGAGTTAATAAGTGTACAGCACAAAGGAAAAAATAATACCTGGCACACAGTAGGACCTATTTAATGGTTAACTATTAATTTACCCGTATTACTTTTGCTTATTTCTGATCTTAAGATGTCCTTACACTGTAGTCAACGCAATATATATACTATGAGGACCAGAGAAAAGCAAAGGGGAAGAGCCGTTCCCCTAATTTGTTGTTTAGTTGAAAAACTCGATTCCTTGGATTTTGTGGCAATAGAAGCTCCCATGGCTACATCATGGAAGGAAATGTGTTAGAGTGGATACTTCCCCCCTCTCTACCTCCCTCCCAAACTTCTGGTTCTAGACCATGTTTATAATGTGGCTTTGGCCTTGTAATCCACTATCGTGGCATAGCCTTCAGTTACCCCGATGAAGAGAACTTCTTAGATCTAAGATAACTGAGTCACCCCAGGGTGGGCTGATGGCCCAACGGACCCCAAAGTCTACATCTGGGTTTCTACCCAGCATCTAAGCACCAGGGCATGGTGTCCCTGATGTCACTGCAGAGCAGAATAAAGCCTTTGGCTCCTCCTAGTCAGTACCCACAGTATCAGGTCTTCATGAAGCAGGTCACCTCCTGCTTCATGCAAGAGCTGAGCAGTGAAGTAATATCTGGCTTCACACTAGCAAAATGAAGAGACCCTCTGGATACAGCTCCTCACCCTCACCTACCCTATCCCACCCCCAACAAACACACATATGCTTTGAAGAGGTGAAATTACTGTGCTGTTACTGGGTACTTGGGAAACTAACAAAGCATGACAAAAGACCAAAACTAAGAATCTTTTCACGCTAAAAAAGAAAAATGTTGCTTAGTTTTCTCCGTCTTCCTACATTTAACATTTCTCACAAAGTTACAATATTTACGAGGTCTGACAATTAAGTTCGTGAACTTGTTGTAATGATGTTGCTAACCTTTTTTGGTATCAGAGGGATTATTCATGATGACTTTGTACCAACTGGACAGTTAACCAAGTTTACTATTTGGAAGTGCTGAAAAGGCTGCGTGAAAAAGTTAAATGACCTGAACTTTTCACCAACAATTCATGGCTCTTGCATCACGACAATGCACCAGCTCACATGGCACTGTCTGTGAGGGAATTTTTAGCCAATAAACAAATAACTGTATTGGAACACCCTTTCCACTCACCTGATCTGGCCCCCCATGACTTCTTTCTTTATCCAAAGATAAAATAAATATTGAAAGGGAGACATTTTGATGACATTTAGGACATGAAGGGTAATATGATGGCAGCGCTGATGGCCATTCCAGGAAAAGAGTTCCAGAAATGCTTTCAAGGGTAGACTAGGTACTAGCATCGGTGCATAGCTTCCCAAGGGGAGTACTTTGAAGGTGACCATAGTGATATTCAGCAGTGAGGTGTATAGTACTTTTCTAGGATGAGTTCTTGAACTTAATTGTCCGACTTCGTATTTCTTCCTTTTAGTCAGTAAATGAATTGTACATCTATACCCTTCTAATTAAAACAAGATAGACTCTTTTTCATTGCCAGCACAAAGTGCTTCTGATGGTCTGGACAGAGCCTGTCTTGTCTAATGCCCTTCCTTCACTGGCACTAGGTAGAGTTGAGATGTGGCACTGCAATTAATAAGATATGACTGTGTTCCAAGGAAGAGCTACAGATTTTTGTAAGGATATGATCCTAAGAAATAATTTTAAGTAAAAAAAAAAAAAAATCATTAAAAATATACATGGTTCTTAAAAGACATGCTTAATAAAGCCACAATATAGAGATTTTTGTTTTTCTGTATAGATCAGATAAGAGAATGATCAGGAACCATGACATATGTACTACACACATAAGCAAAAAAAAAAATTCATACCACAAAATAAGAGCAAACTACTTCTAAGTTAGGCAAGTAAGAGCCTTATTTTGTGAAATGATATCTGTCCAGTTCAGCATCTGATTTAAGAATAAATTACTGTGTATTAGATTGGAGATGAAGTTTATCAGAAATAGCCTATTACTGCCTTTGGTTTATTTTTCTCAGAAGATACAGGACAGCCAAGGAAGAATGAAAATAGGCATTTGATGGTTTTACTGGTGTTTAATACACTGGGGAATTTTAAATAAAAATATTCTGCAAACCCAAAGCCTGTGATATTTTAATCTATGTAATTATATCTTAGTGTCATAATCAAAATTTTTGCTGTGATGACAAAGCTTATTTTTTTGCATCTTTCCATTCACTCATCATCTCGTTCCTGCTTATTTCCTGTTTTTAAATCTTCAACTAAAACAGTGTGAAGCTGTCCGTATAATCTAAAATATATCAGAAAAGAAATAATGGCTTTAATAGGACGAGGTATCGTAATAGGATGAGTCTCTGCCTATTTAAATAACGAGGAAATGTATGTTTAACTGGTAAAGAAGGAAGAAAACTCTGAAATCATTTTGGCAGTAAAGATGTTACAATAATAGTAAGAAACGTAAAATCTCTTGGAATCCGACCTTAATTTTCCAGGAAGATCACTAATTAGAAAAGACGGCCAGAAAAGGGCTTCCCAGGGAGACAGTGGCTGGAGGTACTGCCCGATGCTGCTACTCTTAGAACTCAGTCACTGAGTTGTACAGCTTGTAAGGCTGCTCCCTAATCACAGACAACATATTTAACTATTGAGTGAAATGCCCTGAATAGTTGTCAGCTTCATACCCTTAATTACACACCTGCAAAAGGATTGCTCTTATAGTGTTCCCAAAAATCTTCAAATTCCTTTCGGACCTCCTCATCCATGATGATGCCCGCAGACTGCTCATTATTTACTTGGACATAATTGGCTTTCAGGACTATCTCCAATTCGCAGCGCACATCCTGCTGAAAGGGCTTCCACCTTTGCATTACAACCCCATAAATCGTGAGGTCATCACCTGGGGAAAAAACACCAAGTGAGTCCAGCAGTAGAACCTGCATGCTGGGCACAGACTTGCACGACAAAGGACCAGAACTAAGAAATAAACCCCTCCCCGACCAGGGTTTAAAGTGTGGTATGCTCATCCAGAAAACAATGTGGGTGCAAAAACCACCACAGGTTCCTGATTTTTTTTTTTAAACAGGTACTTGTATCTGCACAACTGAAAGCTAAAGTCAGTCTTTTTATTTTTCTTAATCTGTCACATTATAATCACACCAAATTACTACCCTTCACTGGGAAAATAATTTACTGGATGGTTTATTTGTCATTATCACACTGAGTGAAATACTCATCCTCTCAGATCTCTAGGCATATAGCTGTCATTTAAAGAACTGAGAACTGCAGCCAGAAGGTTAAACTATAATCAATTTGGTGTCAGAAAAGGAGACAATCTTTGATTACTGATACTAGCTAGTTTCACGTATGTTAATTTTTACTTACCACATTTGTTAGCATTTTATTCACTGTCTTTTTTATTTTAATGAACAAAAGAATGAATGCACCAAGAAATGAATGAATACCTGTTCTACGTCAAAGCTCCTTTCCATAAACTAAGAAAGAACAAGATAACAACCCTGCTTGCTCCTTCTTAGTAGCTTCCTTCCCACCTGAGGAAACTTTCCCATTCCTGGTGGACAGAACAGTAAATTTTCACAGATTTTCCTAAGCGGCCTTGGGTAGTTTATAGGCACATTCTCCAAACACTGACATCTGTGCTCATGCAATTCAATGCATCAGTAACATGTCTTTATGAATGCTTGGCATTCAATATTTGGCTACTGGAGAAAAACGGGCCAAAACTAAATAGACATATAATCCTAGTCTCCAAAGATTTCAATCTTGTTGGACATACCCGAAGCTTATCCTGATGTTTATATTTTGCACAATAAATAACGTCTCTGAACTAACAGGCTGTGTCAAATATATGGTTGCTGACACAAAATCCCTTACACTCTCTAAATTTCAATATGTGATGTATAATCCACAGAGTTTTTTATTTTCTCAAGAAGTGTTCTGTAAATGACAAATGCATGGAACTTGGTGGTAGCAATTCACAGAATACAAAGCATAATTCTCACCAAAGGCAACTTCATAGTAACAAATTAAACAGGTACTTTAACCACGTTTTCAAGATCCTGCCTGACCCACTGCTTGGAGGGTTTTTAAAGCCAGTGAAAAATAATGATCATTTATTATACTTTCTGCCCCAAACTTTTTAGATGAAAATGACTGGGGCAACTTTATATGAGCACTTAGAACAGTCCTCTACTATGGTCATTTTAATGGGTTACACTCAGGTTGTTTCTAAGTGAGTCCAATGCGGAACTTAACTTTTAGATACAGCACTCAGTAGGAATGATCTGACTCCAATAAGCAGTGCTACTATGGAAAATGCAGACTGCTGAAGAATGGCCAACAGCACTGACTTGTCAGATCTGGATTTCAATCCCAGCTTCGCCACTCACTGGCTATGAAACTCAGCAAGCTACTGAACTTTGCTGAGCCTATATCTTGACCTACAAATGGGAATAATTATATTTACATCATAGGACTATAGTGAGAATTAAATCAGATGATGTTTAAAAATACAGTATCTAGAATATAAGTGTTCAACAAATACTAGCTATTATTGTTATTCTAAACCTACCTTACATTTGTAGAACAACTAATACCTTCAAAAAGCCTTCACTATATACATGTTTTCATTTACTCAAATATGTACCAAGCAGCAGATTCATATGAGCATCAGAACAATTGTGGCTATAGGACAGTCCAAGGCAAGAGCTACTCATTTTAAAGTTTTCCACAGTAAAAGTTATTATAAACAATGTCATTTTCCAGAAGCTAGTTCTCACTCTCATAACCTAATCTCTTTGTGCTGCTCTGTCTTCTTTAGCATATTTACCGCAGCAGCCATCGCAGCCATCGCCATCTGTGATCTGCGGCACTGACAGCCAGCAGCACACAACCTCCAACTGCATTACCCTCCAGTGTCAGACTGGGGTTCTTAGCTAGACTGTAAATTCCTGGAGGGCAAGGATTATGCCATTTACATCTTCTGATTCCCACAGACATTTGAAGCTATGGATAAATCAAAAGATATCTGTTGATAAGACTGCTTCCATCCATTCTTTATTATTATTAGTGACGTGAAAGAAAAATAGCTTAAGATTTTTTTCAGTTTAGATGAACTGCATGAAAACAGCTTATTCTCTATCAACGGATATTTTCATGTTCAGGCTAAGCTCATACAAGCACTGCTTTGCTGATGCAGATATTACTGATTTTGGTTAAAATCTAGAGTCCTATATGAATAAGGTACTTTGACAGAGTCTTGTCCATTTAGCAGGAAATCCATGATCAAGCCAGTTATTTCCCTAGTGTACTGTTTATATAAGTATAAACTGTTAATATATTTGATATAAATTTCAAACTACGAGTTAGTGATTCTTGGGTGGATGGGGGGGGTCTTTTGATAAAGAATTATCTTGACTCTAGATACCGAACTCTTTTAAATTTCCATAGAGTGCTTGCCTCATCATTTTAATGAAATGTAAGCTCAGTAAATATTTTATAAATGAGGCATTTGGAGAAGTCTAGGTTAAGCAAAGAGAAATGATGGAATTTGACAACATGAAACATTATTGATCTGTTAAGTAGGGGAGAACTGGGATGTAGAGTAAGAGATCAGACATACCTCTTACTGCCCAAGGCACACACTTGTGCTATAGACATGAAGGGTGTTTTAGTGAGAATGAAAAATATTTAAAGGAGGGAATGTTGAGGTGAATTAAAAGGCAATTGCTGACATTCAGCTAAGGTTTAGCAATCATTTCCATTTTCTGACCCACCTGCCTGCAAGTTAACTTAAATGTTAATAAAAAGGAAGTGGAAATCGTTAGGCAGTTTTTAAGTTACTTGGAATACATGGCGTAAAGAGAAAGGATAAGCTCTCATATCCTCCTTACAGACAAAGGTCTGGACAAGGCCTGGGACTGCGTGTAGGGAGCAGAAGATGCTGGTGTTAGGGGAACAAGTTTCCATTCTTTTTTTGGGCTGGAAATATAGCCTTAGAGAAGCTGATGAAAGATTTGCAGCTCTGAGGACAACTTTGGGACTGAAAGTCTATAAATCCAAAAGGCTTTCAAGCTCTCTACCAGTCCGAATTCCGTCAGTATGGTCAGAAGACAGTGAGGGAGAAGAAATGATGAGGACAGCTGTGTTGATATATAGACATCAAGTACTTTGGTTAGAAGAAGTTTTTGATTAAAACTTTTAAGATGATCACTTTGAAAGCAGTCTATGATTTTCACCTTTTGGAACTGAGCAGTTCCATGTAAGTTTTAGAGCCCTACTCTCTACCAACAGCTGAAGAAAGCACCCTTTCTCATTCTCTCTTTTTGCATTATAAACGCAAATTATCACCAACATATTCATTTAAAAAAACATACCAAATGTTATTAAAAATATCTCCTATGATATTTAAATGTGATTACTGCAGAAGAGAATAGTATTTACCCACTTGAGTGACACTGCTGATTTACGAAATCTTCTAATATCTTAATTTTTCAAACAAAAGTTTTCCCTACCATTTTCTTTATAAAAACTATAATTTAAAATTCAACATAAACACCTCCATTCCATAGACATTGGCCGATACTAATCCTCACCCTTCCACAAACACTTGTGTGTTTGATTCTTCCCAAGCTTCCCAATGAGGCAGTAAGGAGACAGCTGAGTGACAGGAACAAAAGAGAGCTTAGGAGTTGCCTGGTTGGTGGCCTGAAGATCAAAGCATAATTTAGAATGACTTCCCAACAACCAGGCTCTGGAGCTTGGGATTTCCTGAACAGTTCCAAGGCTCAGAGGGTCTCTGTTTTGCCTGGAACACTGTAGGTCATCCAGATAACTGCCATCACGAGGCCCAAATAGCTAACAAGATGTTGTACACCCTCTGCTTAAACTCACCACCATCCAAGGCCCATGTTGGGCACCTTTGATTATTAGATACTGAGTCAAAATCTACTTTCATGTAGCATCAGCCCACTGAAACCAATAGCATCTATAATTCCAATTCCATTTCTATACGACAATCTTCCAACTAATGGAAATTGGTTGTCATGTCCTTCCTGAGGCTTATCCATGTTAAACACCCACAGTTTTTTTCAATATGGTTTCCAGTTCCCTCTCAATTCAGGCAATTGGCCAGTGGAAGCTCTGAGGACCCTCAGAGGATAGAAGACCAAAAATCAATCTGACTCCTATAGTGGTGTTAACAACACAGAGAGAAACAATCACCTCCTTTCTTTTGGACCCCCATAAAGCTGCAGTAGTATTTGATGGTCACATCCTCTGATGTTTCTTATGTAACTGCTTGCTAAATCCAACATTTCAAAAAGTTGCTCCTGTTTAGCTATGGTGCATTGTAGAGAGTCCTGGACTAGAAGTCAGTGGAGCTGGGTTCATGTTCTAGTTCTGTCACTGAACTCTCCAAGTGATCTTGGGCAAGTTAGGTTTTTCATGTATAAAACAAGCAGCTGGACTAGACTGCTAAACTCTAGCCCAGTTTCTTTCCTGCTATCAGGGCCTACCTCCATGCCAGGCTCTGCTCTTAAAGTGAGCAATTACTCTCACTCTTGGGAAAATAAAAAGTGGCTTTTCCTAATCAATACGTTAGGACCCCCTATACAAGCTAACAAAAGTTAATTCTTACCAGATTTGCAACTGTCTACTAAGTCATCTTCTAGGATAACCTTCATAGATCGTGGAATACTTCCAACAGATAGCCTCTGAACCTAGCAAGGAAAAGAAAACAGATAATGAGTACACTTAACTACACGCTAAGTATTAAGAAGCCTAGCAGTTCTTGAAATTACCATTTTTATTTCTGATATTATCATACAATGTAATTATGATGGGGATTTATGGGATTTTCTTGCAAATTGTGCCTAATATCAGTTTAAGAATTCACTAAAACTAGAGTAAAATAAAACACCAATATGGAAAACATCTCCAAGACAACCTACCTTGTGGATGGTCAAAATAAACACATGCTCCAACTACTAAACATAATAACAAAGTTACCCAGAATGGAGAGGCAGTTCTTTTTGATCTCTAGTCCTAAGTAAGACCTGGGACAAATCACTAAGTTCCTTTGATCATTCCTTAATAATAGAACTCTGGTTTTAGTCCATGTGGACACGCAACAAGTAAAAAGACTATATCCCAGGCTAGCTTTTATGTAGGTGTGACCATACTAAGTTCTGGCCAATGAGATATAAGTAGCTATGTTGTGAGAAACTACTCAAACTGAGAGACTTGGGTTAGATGGCAGCTACTCTTGCCTATCCTTCCTTGTTCCTGTTCTGAGTAGGATACAGATGTGAAGAAGCTGTAGCCACCATCTTGGACTACAGACAACCGGAAGAATAGAAGCCATGAGTCAAGAATGGTGTAGAAAGACCAAAGGAGCCTGAGTCCTTGACACTGAATAAGCCTTTGTGTTTAAGTGACAAACACACAAAAAATAATACAAATAAAAAAATCAGGCTCACTCTCATGTACTCATGTATTAAAAAGGGGTTATATAGGGCCGGCTCGGTGGCTCAGGTGGTTGGAGCTCCATGCTCCTAATTCTGAAGGCTGCTGGTTCGATTCCCACATGGGCCAATGGGCTCTCAATCACAAGGTTGCCAGTTCAACTAGAGTTCCGCAAGGGATGGTGGGCAGCACCCCCTGCAACTAAGATTGAAAACGGCACCTTGACCTGAGCTGCCGCTGAGCTCCCGGATGGCTCAGTTGGTTGGAGCACATCCTCTCAACCACAAGGTTGCCGGTTTGATTCCTCGCAAGGGATGGTGGGCTGCACCCCCTGCAACTAGCAACGGCAACTGGACCTGGAGCTGAGCTGTGCCCTCCACAACTAAGACTGAAAGGACAACAACTTGAAGCTGAACGGCACACTCCACAACTAAGATTGAAAGGACAACAACTTGACTTGGAAAAAAGTCCTGGAGGTACACACTGTATCCCAATAAAGTCCTGTTCCCCTTCCCTAATAAAATCTTTAAAAAAAAAAAAAGTGGTTATGTACACCTCATTTGGCACAGCAAATAAAAATTGGGCCTAAACCCCAAATCCAGCCCACTGAAATGTTTAACAACCAATTAAATGCATTTAATTTTCTCTTATCCCTTAGTTAAGAACTCTAGTTTGAACTTCCTAAATATGCACTTAATTTTAACATAATTATTAAATCATTCCACTACCCTCTTGCCAATGCTCTCTATAAAAAGATGTTTATTTCAGACTATATTTTCAATATAGTCTAAAGACTATATTGATATATGTACAACAGTTTCACACCTGATCTTCCACAAAGTGATGACACAAGTTTCATTTGTAATCTGTTACATGTTCCCCAGGCCTAGAAATTTGCACAGAGTTGAAAAACACTTCTTCAAATTAGTCATTTTTCCTATTGATTTGATCGTTTACCTGTTCCTGAATTTTGATTTCCTGATAATCTCTACACTTGGTTGGAGAGGAAGCCAAGCCTGAGAGGCAGGTGAATTTTGAAGAATCACAGCTCTCCAAGCTGGGACATGAGGATGGCCGGCTGAACGTGTAATACTGCTCAAAGTCAGCCTTGACCACAAAAACACACTTGCATTTGGTACACATGTAATCCCGTTCAAACTCCAGGATCTTCACCAGACTGGTTCGAATCACTGTCCCAGTGACAGATAAAAAGTGTCCCACGTCCTTGGTTTTAGGGATGTGCTCCCTCACCAGCTCAGGACAAATTGGCAAACCTGACGGAGAAAAACAACAACAACAAAAAAACTACATCAATCTTGACATCTGACTACACAGAACAGACTTTCCTCATATTTCCTGGGGGAGAAAGGATAACTTCAGAAGAAAAAAAAAACAAACAACAAAAAGAAACCCTTGTGTTTTATTTAAGAAAAAAAATCAGATCAAATCAATTAAGAAGACAGAAAAGAATTATTTCAAATAAAAATTATCAAAGGATTCTTTTTAAAAGTACGTATCTAGATGACATAATAACCAGGATTTAAAAAAAAGGATTGCATCTCATAAGAGGGCTATCTCAGTAGGATCTAAGTACAGTATGTCATCATAACCACATTCAACGAAGAATATACTGCCATGGGCCACCCATATAATCAACTGATGACTCTGAGTAAACCACAAAGTTCAGTGATTAAGAGATGGTAGTATAATGACAAAAGAGTATCACGATGATAGAAGGCTACTGCTTTTTTCAGGTAGTTTCAGGATTTATTAATATGTAAGTCTGACAGTGTCTCCAATCCTTGAATTACCTAGAGGTTTACCCACAGCATCACTTTATGCTTTAAAAACCTTGTGTATTTCACCATTAATAAACAGTCAACTTAATAGGAAGAAATGCCAAAGAAAGATTTTATGCACAAATGATGCCCTTTCTCATTTGAGCTACAATGTATCATTGGAGTAGAGAGATGCTGACTGTGATGGTCAAACGCTGCCTCCTAACTGGTTTATCAAGATAGCATATCTTATACTGGTTCATGTCCCATGGTCCATTGTCTGGTCCTCAGAATTCAGTAGTTTGGAAACCTGGTAAGTATGCACACAGAAGACAGATCTGTCAGATTTGCCAAGCTCACGAGAAATAACCATGATAGGTATGATTATACTTTAAGTTTCTAAGGTCAACACATTTTTTCCTGTTGATAGATCTACTCTGAAAGCCAAATAATAACAGTAATCAGAAGATAGTTCAGGAAGCATGGAATTAAAAAAAAAAAAAAAAAAAAAAAAAGCAAATTAGATGAACTGAATGCTTAAGGCACTGGCTACATTAACCTGGTGTTACAGATTACAAATCCATAGATACTTAAATTTTCTCTGTTGCTGCCTGAGATTCTCTCTCCATATACTGTATACTGCACAGTCAAGGTGGGCACTGCCAACAAGACTTCTTTTTCTATGCTTCCAAGGCTGACTTGCCCACTTTCTAATGAAAATATTCTTCATTTATATTAACTCAGATTGCATCACATTTTGCTAGTAAGGGAGCCATACTGTTGCTTAGGATAATTTTTATATGTCTATGTTCTATTCTGTGTTGAGTTTATGATTTAACTCTCAGAAAACAGACTTACTTCCAAATTCCTGGGGAATGCTTCATTAGAACCCTCTGGGGCTGACAAGTGCTACTTCACCTACACAGTGGATATATTTTTAAGTATAAATTACAGTTATTTCTCAGTGCTCTCAATTCAATATGTGTTGGGGTTCTCAAAATGTTCCTAGAGAATAACATGACAATAAAATCCTTAAATAGTCACCTGATATCCTGGCGTGAAGATTCTGCTTCATGGAGACACCCTCGGGCTGGGAAAGGGACTCGAGAATTGTTAAAGCTGATCTTCGTAGCGCATCATCAAAAACAGTTAGTACTTCATTGGGGAATGAGTTGAAATATTCCCCAATTTCCATGTTGGTCTCGAAAAGGGTCATGGCATTGACCACAACTGAGTAATGAGCATCTTCATCTCTTTCCTTCAGGATTAGAAGAATATCGTTCTTATGGTATTCTGAAACATATGACTCAAACACTTGACTCACCAGCATAACTTGATCGCTATTCATCTTGAATCTAGGTAACTGAAGAAAAAGAAAGGGCTGTATTATATTTTGCTATTCCAGATTTACACACAAGTTAACAAAATAATTGTTTGGTTGTAAACATCCTGAATTTAGGTAACACTATAATCTCAAAATATTACCTGAATTTAAATTTTAATTAGATCTGAATTATCTATTACTTAGTAAATGTATTATTTTTTAAGTGGGTAATTAATTTCGTACTGATTATCAAAATCCAATATGGTCCAATGCCTTTCCCATATCCTGTCCCAAAACTTCTTCCTCATTAACCCTATGCTATGTAAAAGGTTCTTGCTTTTTCTTTAACCACATTCCATACACACACTTACTCTCAAGTATAAAATCTTAAATGCCAGTCTTTTGGCTAAAGTTACCCCTGGTAGAGTTCTTTGAAAGCGTTCCGGTTCTAGGCTTTATTCATATAAAGAATATCTCCCTCTCTAGTCACACACACATATGCATGTGTATTCTGCTACACAAATGGAACACCCACTACTAATCAAATTGATAGCCAGTTCTGACTTGAATAGTTATCAGATTGGCTTTAGAAATCTACATTTGTAGGTGAAGTTACATCCTATTTTCTCTTCCTAACCCAGGGAAACTATTGGCTTCAGTAAAAACAGATGTCAAGAGTGTAAAGAAACTAGGTAATTAAACTGAGGAAAGGACAATTAGTCTTTAAATGAAAATAAGTATGGTATATTTCAATACTTGCCTAGCTCATTCCCTTGGCAACATTTTTTAAAATTTGTATCAATAGATTAGAAGGGTCTACCCCCATTTTATTTTCATGTATACATGCAGACATCTACCATGTACAAGTCACTATGCTTTGAAATGAAAGCACAATAAAAGGTACTCTATGCCCTCAGAGAACCAAAGGAGAGATCCAATATACCAGCACTCTAACAGTGGTAAAAATGCAATATGAATAGGAGCACAAAGGAGAGAAGGATTAAATTTAAATGAGCTGACAATCCCAGAGGTGGTCATGGGCAGTTACAAATAAACTGTCCAAATTGGATCATCTAAGAAACTCTTATTGTTTAAAAACAGAGAGAGCACCTAAGGACAGATGTACTTTGACTTACTTCATTTAACCAACACTTACTAAACTAGGCTCTAGAAACAGAACAATGATTAAAGATTGTTATAAAGCTCACAGTTCAGCATTGTAAATATGTGTTATACATGCTGCTTATTAGCAATATTTTACCTTCTCTGGGAATCTGTTCTGGAACGTGTGAAAGGAGGAAAGAGGGTATACAGCAGTTCGGCCAAGAATCCTGACAATTACATGATGCCAGTGTGAGATTAACAGATGAGTACATGCATATCTAAGAGAATAAGTAAAAGTAAATTTGGTCACTACATTGATAAGTAATTTGCTCTGGTTAGGTAATATAAACTCAGCCAAGTGTAAAAAAGAAAAAGCACTTGGGAAGGAACTAATCATACAGTATTTCCATGATGTAGCCTTTCCTTAAAACAAACAAACGAACAAACAAAAACAAAAAAGCACAAAAAAAACTGGACTCCTAAAAGTGGCTACAAGAGAATCTCTCAGATTCTACAAATGCATATTAAATTTGGACCCACAAGTTTAGCAATTTAAGACAACTCCACATAGGGCAGGAAGAGGGCAGCAGGGGAATTCATGGTCCAGATTAAGGTCAGATTAAATTCCGTCTAGTCTGTTTAAAAATAACATCTTTTAAAAAAAATAGCATTCACTTTCAATATCTGTGCAAAACTGATCAACTGTTTCTATGAAGGTTGCTAACCCTATAAACATACCCACCCAGACGGACTGGAGGCACTTACTCTTTTTTACAAATTTCAAGTTCCCTTCCCGTTTCTTATTGAGTGTTTGAGGTTAAAATACAACCATGTTGCATTACTTTATCCTCTGGACCAAACTGAAGCACCAACAAACAAAGCCAGGAGGGTGAACAAGCGGTGACTGGAGCTAGGTGTTTGGGAATCACAGGTGGCCCAGGCGCCGCCCGCACCTGCTGGAGCCACGCCCCCTCGCCCGGGGGCGCCGCTTCTCAGGACCCGCCCCACTGCCCCGCCCCTTTCCCGTTCCCGCGCGTTCTCTCCGCGCCTCCTCCCCGCCCTTTCGGGTGCCAGCCGGCGCTCGGCAAAGGGGGTGTCGTTGTCCGAGGACTGCTTTCCACACACGTCTCTGGACGCGGCTCCTGCCCTAAAACATCTTGGCAGGTCTCTGACATTTCCCGTGTTCAGCTACCGGGCAGCTCTGTCGCCGGACCGGTCCCGGAGTTGAACAGTTTTTGAACTAACCAAATGTGGGCGATACTCTGGACTAACTGCGGAAGAAAACATAATTAACGGTGAAACGAGACAGCTGCTGTCACTTACTGGCGGATAAGCCGTGTCAGAAGTCACATGGAGCGCGCCGCTCCCGAGGCGGAGGGGCGCGGAGAGCTCGGGCCTCGCAGCTGCGTCGCACCGCACCCCAAAGCCGCTAACTAGGGCTGGAGCGCGTGCGCGGGGGCGCGCAGGCTCCGGCGGGCCCGCCTCCCGCCAGGGCGAAATAGGCGCCACCCGGGAGGCTCGGCCCGCGCACCGCCTCAACTTCACCGCTCAAGTGGCTCTTCCGGGTGGGGAAGCGGGCGGGACCGCGCCGGGCCTGGCGCCTCGGGACGCGAGAGGCGGGGCGGAGCGGATTGGGAGGGTGGAGGACGGTCCGGGAGGAGCAGAGAGTCTGGGCGGGGCGCGGAGCCCGAGGCGGGGCTAGAATGAAAAGCCGCCCCAGGTGGAAAGGGGAGGCGGCGGGCGGAGGTGCGGTGCTCTGACGGATTGTTTAGATTGCGCCTTTGGTCTAAGAGCTCCGCCAAACCCAAGGCCAGGGACATTTTTCTGTTGTATTTTCATCTAGAAGTTTTAGAGTGGTTTTATGTTTAGGCCTATGGCCTTTTCTGAACTAATTTTTGAATATGGTGCGAAGTATGTATCTTAGGTAACTTTTTGTTTTGTTTTGCATATATATATCTAGCTCCGTTTGTTTAAAAGAGCTATCCTTTTTCCACCAAAAAGACTTTGCACTTATGCGAAAATCAGTTGTCCTTTATATAGACTTTACAATTCTGTTGCCAGATCTATTTGTCTGTTTACAAAAATACCACATTGTCTTTGGTTACTGTGGCTTTATAATGAGTCTTGAAATCAGTGTTTAGCATCCAATGTTGTTCTTTTTGAAAGTTGTTTGGGTTCTTGTGTTTCCATATGAATTTTAAAACCAGTTTGTCATTTTCTGTTAAAAAGCTGGGTTTTTGTTGGGATTGCATAGCATCTATAGGTCAATATGGGAAGAATTTGCATGTTAATATTGAGTGATACGACCTTTGAACAAAGTAAACCTCACCATTTATTTAGGTGTTAAGTACTTAGTATCTCTAAACAGTGTTTGATGATTTTGTCAAATCTCTCAGATTTGTCCATAAAATCATGTGGGAGGGGGAAATCATACTTTTTTCTTTTTAAAGATTTTATTGATTGATTGATTGATTGGGGAAAGGGAACAGGACTTTATTGGAGAACTGTGTACTACATCCGGGACATTTTTCCAAGTCAAGTTGCTGTCCCTTCAATCTTAGTTGTGGGAGAGTGCCGTGTAGCTTCAAGTTGTGTCTTTCCAGTCTTAGTTGTGGAGGGCGCAGCTCAGCTCCAGGTCCAGTTGCCATTGCTAGTTGCAGAGGGTGCAGCCCACCATCCCTTGTGGGACTTGAGGAGTTGAACTGGCAACCTTGTGGTTGAGAGCCCACTGGCCCATGTGGGAATCGAACCGGCAACCTTTGGAGTTAGGAGCATGGAGCTCCAACTGCCTGAGCCACCGGGCCGGCCCGGAAATCATACTTTTTGATGCTATGTAAATAACATTTTCAATTTCAATGTCTGATTGTTCCTTTCTAGTATGTAGAAAAATAAGGTTTATTTATTTTTTATTATTTTTTAAATTAAAACAAAAGAAAATTTTAGAGCAGTTTTAGATTCACAGCAAAATTGAGCAGAAAGTACAGAGAATTCTTATATGCCCTCACAAGGGTGTCCCCATACAGGCACAACCTACCCCACTATCAACATCTTACCAAAGTGGTGCATTTGTTACAATTGATGAACCTACATTGACACTTCAGTATCACCCAAAACTCATGCTTTACAGTAGGCACACTATTGGTGTACATTCTATGGGTTTTGACAGATAAAATAACATGTACCCACTATTGCAGTATACCAAGTTTCACTGCCCTAAATATCTGTGCTCTATTCATCCCGCCCTCTCACCTAAACCCTGGTAACAACAGATCTTTTTACTGTATCCATCATTTTGTCTTTTCCAGGATGTCATGTAGTTGAAATCATACAGTAGGTACCGTTTTCAGATTGGCTTCTTTCACTGTGTAATATATGTCTGAGGTTCTTTCATGTCTTTTTATGGCTTGGTAACTCATTTCTTTTGGTGCTGAATAATACTCCATTATCTGGATATACCACACACTTCACTCACCTACTGAAGGATGTCTTGGCTGATTCCAAGTGTTGCCAATAATGGATAAAGCTGCTATGTAGATTCATGTGCAGGTTTTGGTGTGACAGAAGTTTTCACTTCCCTTGGGTAAATACCAAGGAGTGTAATTGCTGGTTCATATGGTAAAGAGTATGTTTAGCCTTGTAAGAAACCACCAAATTGTTTTCCAAAGTGGCTGTGTTATTTTGTATTCCCACCAGCAATGAGTGAGAGTTTCTGTTGCTCTACATCCTCTTCAGCATTTGGTGTTGTCAGTGTTTTGGATTTTGTCCATTCTAATAGGTGTGTGGTGGTATCTTGTTTTCATTTTGCATTTCTCTGATGACATACTCATATGATGTTGGACATCTCTTCATATGCTTACTTTTAATCTGTATATCTTCTTTGGTGAGGAATCTTTTCAGATCTTTTGCCCATTTTTAAACCAGGTTGCTCGTTTCCTTATTGTTGAGTTTTAAGAGTACTTTATCAGATGTGTCTTGCAAATATTACCTCCAATCTGTGGCTTATCTTCTTATTCTCTTGGCATTGTCTTTCACAAAACAGATTTTTAATTTTAATCAAGTCCAGTTTATCAGTTCTTTCTTTCATGGATTGTGTTTTTGTTGTATTTAAAAAGTCATCACCACACCAAAGGGCATCTAGGTTTCTCCTACATTCTAGGACATTTACAACTTGGTGTTTTACACTTAAGTCTATGATTCACTTTGAGTTAATTTTAGTGAAGGTTGTGAGATCTGTGTCTAGATATTGTGTGTGTGCGTGTGGATACCTGGTTGTACTACCATTTGTTGAAAAGACTGTCTTTGCTCCATTTGTCAAAGACCTGTATTGTCTTTGCTCTTTTGTCAAAAATCTATGGACTGTATTTACATGGGTCTATCTGTGCGCCCTCCAGTCTGTTCCATTGATCTATTTGTCTATTTTTTTCACTTAGTACCATGCTGTCTTGATTACTGTAGCTTTATAGTGGATCTTAGTCAGGTAGTGTCAATCCTCCAACATTGTTCTTCTCCTTCAATACTGAGTTGGCTATTCTGGGTCTTTTCCCTCTATGTAAACTTTAGAATCAGTTTATCAACATCCATGAAATAACTTGCTGAGATTTCATTTGAGGTGGGATGAATCTGTAGATCAAGTTGTGAAGAACTGACATTTTGACAGTATGGAGTCTTTCTATTCATGAACATGGAATATCTATCTCTCCATTTTAGATTTCTATCTAAGTGCTCCTTTTTTGGGTGCTAATGTAAGTGGTAATGTGCTTTTAATTTCAAATTCCACTTGTTCATTGCTGGTATGTAAGAAAACAATTGACTTTGCATATTAACTTTATATCCTGCAATCTTGCTGGAAGAGGCCTTGGTTTTGTTCATATGGTTGATTTGTGGATATTGTTCAATCCTTCCATCCCTGACATAGATCCCACTTGGTCATGTCGTTATGATTCTTTTAATGTATTGTTGATTTTGGTTTGTTAATATTTTGTTGAGAATTTTTGTATCTATCTTCATCTAGGATATTGGCCTGCAATTACCTTCTTCTTCTTCTCCTTCTCTTCACCCCCCCTGTCCCCCCCCCCCCACACACACACCTTCTTCTGTAGTGTCTTTGTCTGGTTTTGGTATCAAGGTAATGTTGGCTTCATAGAATGAGTTTGGAAGCATTGTTTCCTCTTGAATTTTTTGGAATAGCTTGAAAAGAATAGGTATTCTTTTTTAAATGCTGGGTAGAATTCACCTGTGAAGCTGTCCATTCCTGGACTTTTGTCTGTTCAAAGTTTTTAGATTGCTGATTCAAATTTGTTGCCAGTAATTGGTCTGTCCAGACCTGACCTTACGTATCTCTTCATCTGGCGGTTCATCTGTATCCTTTATACCTTTAATAAACTGGTAGGTGTGTTGTGAGGTGCTGTAGCAGATTCATCGGAATGGGGGGTGGGAGGTTGTTATTAATAGAACTTCTGCTCGATAGCCAGTTGGTCAGAAGCACAGATATTAACCTGGGCTTGCTATCGGCATCTGAAGTTTGGGTGGGGTGGGATGAGGAGGGGAGGGGTAGTCTTGTAGAACTGAGCTATTAATCTGTGGGATCTGATGCTATCTTTGGGTAGATAGTGTCAGAATTGAGTTGAACGGTAAGGTACTCATCTGGTATCAGAGACTTGCTTGTTGTAGGAAAAAACCCCCACGTATTTGGTGACCAGAAGTGTCAGAAATGAAGTGTTTTGTATGAGGAGTAAAGGAGACACATAGGAGATTGAATTGAGGCTTTCCCCTACAACAGGAGGAGGGCAAGACTGAGTTTTTCATTTTATCTATCTATTCATCTGTTGGACATTTGGATCGTTTCTACCTTTTGGCTATTGTGAATAATGCTGCCATGGCCATTGGTGTACAAGTATCTGTTCGCATTCTTGTTTTCAATTCTGCTTTGGGGTATATACCTAGAAGTGGAATTGCTGATCATATGATAATTATCTTTTCAGATGCTTAAGGATGGGGGCTGGTTGCCAGGGAAACGAATCATGTGATTAGAGGGTTGGACCCCCTTGGTCTCTGGGAATAGAGAAGGGCTGGAGATTGAGTTCAGTCACCACTGGCCAGTTAATTTAATCAACCATGCCTGTGTGCTGAATCCTGTATAGAAACCCAAAAAGACTGGATTTGGAGAACTTCCAGGTTGAGGAACCAGATGCTTTCACATGTCACTGTGCTGGGCCCTAATATCGTCTAGGACAGATGCTTTGTTTGGGACCTCACCCTGTTTTCATGTAGCTGTTGATTCGTATTCTTTAATATCCTTTGTGATAAACCCGTAATCTAGTAAGTAAACAGATTTCCTGAGTTCTGTGAGCTGCTCTAGCAAATTAATTGAACCTAAGGAGGGGTTCATGGGGATCTCTGATTTATAGCCAGGCATCAGGAGCACAGGTGACAACCTGAGTTTGTGATTGGCATCTGAAGTGGAGAGTGGCCTTGTGAGACTGAGCCCTTAACGTGTGGGGCCTGCCACTATCGCCAGGTAGATAGTGTCAGAATTGATTTGAATTGTAGGACACCCAGCTGGTGTGTTAAAACTGCTTGGATGTGTGGGGAAGCACCCCTCGTTCCCAAAACACATTGGAAACTGTTGATCAGACTCCAATAAGGCAGTTGATAGTATCTGCCACTGTGGTTTTACTTCTAAAATCCTAGCATAAACGTAGTAAGGTTGTTTAAAATGATAAATAGCATTTTTTTTTTGTATCATTACCATCACTTCTCTGCAAACACACTTGTTGCTCTGAACTCCCTCCTTCTTTGGTACTTACCTAACAAAATCCTAATCCTGGTTGAATATAACTACCCATTCCTATAAACCTGCATCCAAGTAGCTGAAGATGCCAAAGAGCACATCCCAGGAGACTGAGTCACAGCAGTGAAGACACTTGTTAATGACAGAGCCAACACTTGGAAGCCTCAGGTATTACAGCACTGGAGTATTACAGGTCAGTCAGGGATGTTAGAGGATTCACGCATTCTGTTGGTGATCAGAAGACGTGGCCTGTAAGGCTTCTTCCAACTCCCAGATTCTAGAATTCCACATTGCTTTTTATATTCTGTCAAAGGAAATGTCTTGCTGAAACTTTTTCTTCAATCATGTTAACCATTTGTATATGACTTCTTTTGACCATCTCATGTTACATATGACCAAATAAACAGTTCAAAGTTGTAAAATATTTGTTTGTCTCTTCTTTCTCCTGTGCTTTTAATTCCTTCCTCTCTTCCCAGCACAAAAATAAGATAAAACACAAATAAAACCCATCTCGACCTTGCAACCCCGTCTTTCTTTCCCCATCCCTGTATCGCCAGGTTTCTGCAAATAAGGGTTTTTACTCACTGTCAACTTCCTTCCACGCACTTCTCTGGAATCTAGTTTTGGCTGCACTGCCATTCCCCTGAATCTGCTTTTGCTAAGACCGTGTTCTAGTTGTCAAAGCCAGCGGACCCTTTTCATCATTTCCCTTTCCTGATCTCTACAGTACCTGGTTGGCTGCTCTGTTTGGGACATTCTTCTCCCACAACATCATGCTTTTTGGGATATAACTCTATAACTCTACTTCTCATTCAAGCCTTGCCTGCCCCTTAAATGTTGGTGTCCCCCAGAATTCTATTCAAACCTTTGGCTTTATCAATCTCATATATGCCATGCTCCAGATCCGTGTGTTTAAGTGCCTATTAATTATTCCAGAGAAACTTTAATTTCAGCATATCTGAAATCACACTATCTTTTGCCCATACTTCATTTTCCTTCATATTCCACACGTAAATTTTTACCAATTCCCACCAAGTCTACATTTTTACTCTTTATTCCCCTCATCTCCATTCCCACTAACAATTCTTTGGTTCAGTTTTCATCTGAACCAATTCAGTAAGCTTCAAGTTGGTCTCGCCCATCCATTCTGAACAAATGGCAGCCAATATGGTGATTAAAAAAATTCTTTTAAAAAATATAATCATGCTGTTTATTACCTGCTCAAAATTCTAGAGAATCCAGTTGAATTCCTTACTAAACATTCCAGGCCATTTGTAGCATAATGGAAAGAACATAGGTTTCAACCCTTACCAGTTGTGTAATTGTGTGTGCATGTGCGTGCATGTGCGTTGGGGGGAGGAGCAAAGGAAGGAGTGTTCACGTTCTTCAACAGAGTTGTTGAAGGGTTAAAAATGTTAAAAGTGTAGTGTCTCATACAAGGAAGGTGCTAAGAAATGTCTGCTCTCTTAGCATACCACGTTGGTCCCACAGGATTATACTGACTTCTCAGAATGCAGCTGGTCTGCTTTTTCCTGACTCTTGTTTCAGCTTGTCCCCAGAACAGCCCCATCTTTGGTCTCTCTGGTTAATTCCTACTCATCTTTCAGTATTATGCTTGGGTACCACTTCCATGTCGAGCTTACGTAACTTGACAGGATAGGGTAGATAGCCACCATTTAGGTAGAGTTAATCACTGCCCCCTCTCTGCTTCTGCTTCCATTGTACACTCCATAAATCTTATTTGTGGCCCTTCTGATATTGCTGCTAAATGGTTGGTTCTAGACTATTTTAGCAAGTACATTGTTGGCTCCTTGAGGACAGATGTCCATCATCTTTGTATCTCCATATCTAGCCCAGTCACCTGCATGAGTACTAGTCATCAAGACCTTGGTAACTGAACGTCCAAATTATGAGATATGTATAAGCCAGATGCAAAATAGGAGCAAGAAAATGGGCTTATATTTTCTGAAATAAGCATTAACCATTTTTCTTGGAAAATTCAATCTCCTAGTTTATGAAAAAAAATTCAGACAAAGTATTTTGTTGAAATTTTTTTTTGGGGATAACTTAAAGAGCATGTTACCACCGTGCATACTCATATGCAATGGTTTAGTCCTTAAAGATTTTGTGAAGATTAAATGGGAATGTTTCTACTGACCGCTTAGCACAGTGCCTGACACATAATAACCACTTAGAAAGTTGGTCTTTAACATAATTATAATCGTTCATAGATCATGTCTTTGTATTTATCTTGTTCACCTGTATTTTTCTAAAATCTGTATTACCAAATCAACTAAATTTGGCACTCCTAGAAATGGATGCACTCTTGCAGGATGTTGTAGGACACAAAATAGTATCCTGCCAAAGTGGGCTGGACATTTAAAGGAATAAAAGGTCTCCTTAATGTGACAGTGGTTAGTTGAGCCCATGTTCATATGACAACACCATATTGATAACTTTTAAAACTAACAAATGCTTTTAAGACAAATTAAGATAGAATTGACTGTCTCTTAATAAATTTTTGCCATAAATAATAATATTAATTTAGATTCTAATTGTACTAAAAGTTCTAGATTCTCAACTATCAGAATAATTAAAACACTATAAATAAGTCAGCAGTATTTTAGATACCTGGAAGTCCACAGTGTTTTCATTCTAGCCTTGTAAGTTTAGAGAACACAGTTTAATTATATCTGTACACAGTAAGGGAACAAATTAAGACATGTTTCCTTATCTTGATTTTGTTATGATTATTGAAGTTAAACAATTTGATAGTTTATGATTATTATGCAGTAAAACTTTCTGGCAAGTATTACTTGAAATTAAAAAGTACTTAAAAATTAAACTTACTAGAATAAATGAAAAGCATTATTCTTTGTTCTAACAAATTTTATTATGCAGTAATTACAAAGGTTAAAGACTTCCATCTCAAATAAAAATAACTGTTATAATTACACACATAATATGCAGAGGGTGCCAAAAAATGTATACACATTTTAAGAAAGGAAAAACTTTTAATTGTAATACTCAATATACGTATACTGATAACAAAAGATGAATACAAGTCACGTTTGACTTCTGCGATTACAAGAGATGCTCAAAGTGGTTACCATCAGCGTCCAGACACTTCTGATTACCGCGAACTACTGCTTGAGCACACAGATAACATCTCTTAAAATGTGTATACATTTTTTTGGCACCCCCAGTAGTAGTACCTTATACTGATTCCAATAAGTATCAAAGGAAATACAGTGCATTTTCCATTGGAGAGACAAGTCCTTTCCCATTCACAGTGCTGGGCACAGGAAGCCTGTGCACTAATGATCTGTGAGGTCATGCTCAGTGACAGTCCACAGAGATCTCTGCCAACACCTTCTTTCAGAACGTAAAGTACCGGGCGAACCAGTCCTGGCGCTGGCGATCTGGAGAGGCCACCGGGGAGGCTTCACTCTGAGGGGGACTGGATTCATAAAAAGAGAGACATGTAACCCAGCATTAAGTTGTTTAGCCAGATGAAGGGGAAAGCATATAAATCATCAGTGTAGGTGACCACAGTGGTTCCCCGTGTCAGATGTGTGCTCCAGTTTGCTACTTCCGCTACACCAGGTTGGGGCCCCCACTCCACATGAGTGCATCGCAGCTCAGGTGTGACATCACTTAAGGAGGAGCCCTAGCATGACAATTACCAAAGAAACAAAAATCAAAAAGTTGAGGAAAATGATGCCACTTTCCTTAAATAAAAGAATTCAGGAGGAATAGTGGGAGGTAAGAGAATAAGATAACATTCCCCTCAGCACCTTTTCTCTTTCGGGTAATTAAAATTTCAGAATCTGACACAAGCACTTGATTCTTACAGATGTGTCCTTACATGTAACTAAATTAAGTAACTAAACGATGGTATAGTATTTTTACTATATATTTTATTAAACTTTCATAATTTCATAAGCAAATACTCTAGGGGAAAATGAGTGCATTAAAAAGCCAGTTCGCCCTCCATCTTCAAAGTTATATATTTGATACTTATCTTAGTCTAACTGTAGAGTTTATACTTAAGTCAACTAAAGATTCTTTGGGCTAGTTGAGAAAATAAGAGAATCCTACCGTCTCTGGGGGAAATTACAAGGTACGCAACAATGTGTAAGGGAAACTCCAGTAGTCATGTTCCTTGGGCTCATGCACATGCATCTTACTGATACCTGAACATACGCATGCACAGGGGAAATAAGCAACACAAAATGTTTAGCAGGACACACATTCAAAGGTGGACTTGACTATTTTTCATTCTTGTTAGTTTTTTCTATTTAAAATCATTAGTCATTAACTACGTCATTAATCACTTAACCTAGAAAAAGATAGTCTACATATAAGACTATTAGTACTGACGCTGCTGAGATTTAGTAAAATGAGGAAATAGTAAGCATAAAATGATAGTATTTTCTGACTTTATTTGAGGGGTAAACAACTGGATTTCATTCATATTTTATTTAATAATCATTTAACAACTCTGAGATAACTTAAAATAGGAATGTCAATTATAAAATTATTTTTTCTAAATTTATTTGTTGCCTGTGTATGTCATTAAGTTCCCAGAACTTACATATTTCTTATTTTGACAATAAACATATATTTTTACAAATAAGCCTGGTAAACAAGAAAGGGAGAAAAAGTAAACATATAACACAAGAAACAGAAACAAAAGCTACTTAATAAAAAAAAGTATTTTCAAGTTCTGTACTAAGGATGGATTAATGAAAAAATAGTGACAATACTAAAAATGAAGCAACAATCCATAAATATTAAAATTCTAAGCATATGAATTATATTAAGCATTTAGAAAATTGACTAACAAATTAGAAAAATCTTTTTAAGAGTCAAAAAGGAGTTCTCTAGAGAGATGAGAAATATATTTTGAAAGTATTTCATAGTACTATTTCTTTTCCTAGGCTGTTCTTAAGATAGATTTCTGCAATGTAAGAAGGTAAATTTCTCTAGTTAAAAAAGGAAAAAAAAAATCACTGGTGAGACGGGGCTCACCTCAAAAATGTCTTGGGATCTTTGGGCGGCACTGGCTGTGGAAGTGGTTTGCTGCTGTTGAACTCAATATCGTGGACTGGAGAATTAGGAATGGGATCCAGGCGGTTAGGATGTCCATTGCCCACTCCACCAGATTCCAGAGCACTTAGATTGGGAACACTTACAAACCTGTTTGTTGGTGATTTATCATTCTTCTTCTTTTGCTGCATTAAAAATTAAAAATAATACATGTGAGGATAGTCCCTGCACAAGGACAAATGAAAAAAATAGGAATAGCAGAAGATATAAATTTGGTATGGGAAAATTTTCGAAGTTTTATGTTAAATTGAGATGTTAAAATGAACCAGTGTTACCCAAAGTGTGTTCTGGGGATCCTTGGAGGTGTTCTTTATCTACATGGAATCCTCACAGACAGACATGCTGCTAGGTCAGAAAGATTGAGGAAGAAACATTTAGGAATGATTCATGGGGAGGGGAGGAGGAGGTAGAAAGAATGCCAAGGAGTAAAGAATACTGGGAGGAAAAGGAGAAAAGGGGAGGGTGGTAGGGAAGAGTAGGTGTTGGCGATACTACAAAGTTAAATGCATTCAGTCTAAAATTAGGAGAAGGTGTAAAGTTAAACATAATTTTAAAAGAGAGGTCCATGAACTTTAGCCATCTGTCAAAAGGAGGCAGTCCTTGCCTGGAAAAAAAAGGAATTAGAAAATACTTGGCAATGTAGTTTAAAACAAATCTCATAAATCTACTTAAGATCTACAGCAGACTTAGAGAAATAATTTGGTTTTAAATTCACCGCACCATCTATCTGAAGACAGAAAATTAAATCTGCATAATTAAGTCTCATTTCCTAATTAATTAGGAGTATAATTAATTGGCTCACAATCTTTTTATAAAAATTTAAAGGTTATAAAACAAAATCAGTTATTTTTCAATTGTTTAAAATTAACAGATGAAAAGGAATACAATTGCAGATTTTCAAAATCTATCAGCTTATAAATCTAACTTTAGTCTCTATTTTATTCACACCTCTAAAATCAATGAGCATCATCTTGTTATGCAGAATAAAAATTAACATGTTGTAAAATATTTTGAATATTCCAATATTTTACTAATTAAATGTATGCTAACTAAATATATGGGTTTGTATTTTGTTTTTTCAAAATAATTCCAGAGGTTGGAAAAAAATTACCATTAATAGACAAGACAGCCCTTTTTTCCTTTACTTATAAAATAATGATCTCATTATCTAGATATTGCCCTCTATGTCATATTCTCTTAATCATGGAGTCTCTGACAAGGAGCCTATTTTAGCATAACTGAAAAGAAAGGAAGAATAATGTGTTCTTCAGAACTATTTGTGAAAATCGAAATCACTAGTAGTAGTCAAAAGTATTTGAAAGTTCTTACACAGATGTATATTATGGATTTTCTTGTTCTAGTCACAGAAGGCATCATTAAATGTACTTAGTTGCTATTTTAAGAAATTAAAAATTATCAATGGTAAAGTTCTACAGTAATGGTTCTGTAGCTAAAAATGTAATTCCAATAAAATAATAAAGGAAAGGAAAATATTTCTAGTATATCTTATTTTAACAACTCTTTCAAAGCTTATTTCACCCTAAATTATGAACATAAAAACTAAAACTAACTATATTTGTTCATTCACCAATTATTTATTGAGAGCCTTCTGTGTGCCCAGCAGTATGTTAGGCTTTGGAGACAAAGCTATAGAGCTCCCTACTTTAGCCATTCTATTTTACAAAACATTGAAGTGTAAAGTTTGGAGCACTTTAACTTGTGAAGGAAGGACAGAATCTGTATTCTTAACAGAAAAGTTTTATAACCTTTGAAAGCAAAAATTTTTGGCTAAGGGCCTAATAGAAATTAGGCATGATATGCAAATAAAATATGAATTTAAAAAATAGCTTAAGCACTAGCACTTTTATTTCTACTACTATTTCTGCCCAAATATATGTAACCCCATAATTCTTTATTCTTTATTACTTGCTTTATTCACTAGAATAATTTTGGTGGCTTATACAAAATGGGATGAAACTTTGCAACTGAACAAATTTTTATTGAATACCTACTATACCCAAAGCACTATGATGGGAGCCATAGAAAGCTGGGGCACAAAGATGTATAAGACTTAGCATGTCCATTTCATTTGTCTACAAGGCTCTTCCATCTCTAAGAGAAAGTATCAGAATGGATCATGGTCAATTTTAATTGTTCAGAAAAGGTCCTCAGACTGAGAGAAGTTAAGCCCTTCTCTGACAACTGGTAAGTAATAATACACGCCCAACCCAAGGTAGCCTTAAGTTAGGGAGAGCTGCTGGGTAGACAGTGCTGGAGTGTCTTTTAAGACCCCACAGAGGATAGTAAAACTATCTAAGGAAATGACAAGAAATTATGTTGAAGAGATTTACAAGTTAGTTTTCTTTACAAATATGAAAAACAAAATGGTAGCACCAAGGTTTTATAATATAAATATCATTTTAAGGAGCATGAATTATCAACAAATAAATATTATTAGCATCTCATTCTGAAAATGAATACATGAAGAGTTCATATTTTAGTCCTAGATTATTAAATTTAAGAAAACATTTTTTGGAAGCTTTAGCCTATGCTTCTCTAAATATTTTATAAAAATGTTAATCAAGTTTTAAACTATATTCCTAGTGTACATTGTTTACATCACATACCTTAGTCAACGGATTAATAACACCAACAGTAGGACTTGAATTAAACACTTTGTTGAAGTTAGTTTCTCGATTGACTAATTCCAGCTGATAAAATTTATTATCCTCCTATGCAAAAGAATTATAAACATCTCTTACACATTTTTTATTGAATATTTTAAAACTTCATTGTATAAATGTCATTTCATTCAAAATTTAATATAAAACCTGAATGAAGATTTATATCTTGCTCAAAGATTTCTAGACCTGCTTGCCAGTGTCTTAAAGACTAATGGTAGACAAGTTTTCAACACCTTTCAAACCCTATGTTACGGGACTCTTCTCTATCCTATAATGCCTTTTTCCTCCAAGAATGGAACTAAATGTTTTATTTGGTTCTCTCTCTGCTCCAAAGAGCTGACTGCAGTTTGAGCAGGCATACCCTGCATTGATGGAGCTGTGTGCATGGCTGAGTTGTCTCCATTCATGAAGATGACACTAGGATATAGCATTATTCTTGAGTACTGGAACTATATTTGATCCTGTCTGCTCTCCTCTCTGAGACAGCAGTGGTAGTCAAAGAACAGAGAAAAAGTGAATGGCCCATATAGAGAAAACCCTTTGAGGCCCTTCTCCAACAACATGCGCTAACTGAAAACTAGGCTATAGGAAGTAAACATAAGTAAATGGAACAGTGTGTGAAATGCAGGGCTGTGCTCTAGTAGAACTAGATTGTTCATTCCCCTCTTAGTTACCACTGACCGTCATCTACATCATTAACCTCAGCCTCGTGTCTCACAGTCCAGAGTTGGGGTGTAGTGGGAAGTATGGGACAATGCTTGGCTAGATTCCTGGCCCTGTCACCGATTAGCTGTGTTGTATTGGAAAGTTACTTTACTCTTTGAAGTCTAACACCTATCTTATAATGAGGAAAAAATACAATTATATCTGTAACACCTGCTCAGTAAGAACTAGAAAATCAGTAAGAACTAGCTATTCCTATGGACCATACATGAAATACACTTAATACATATGCTAATTTTATGTGTGGAATGTAAGGGGATTTTCCATGAATCTACTGCTATCAGAGAGAACAATCTATGAGTCCTGTGCTCATGCTGACAATGCTTGGAGAACTGGGTGGTTAGTGGGTGGAAGCAGCGGATGCTCTGTCTTTCCAATGCATGCTTCTGGGTTTATCTAAGAAGCCCAGTGTACTGCCTGTTAATTTTGGCAGGAACTAGCCCCAGACAACAGTTTGGCTTTCCTAAATGCTAAAAGAGATATATTTTAAAAAAAGGACTTCAGAAATGAATGTTCTTTGGCTCTCTTTGCATGCTAATGACCAAAGTTTTTAGTTGAAAGGATCAATGAGCACATAGTGATTAGTGTTCTTTTCTAGTTTTACTATGAAATATTTCTCATTTGTTAGTGGCAGTAAAAAGCGGTATTTTCATTACTGACCAGCACATATAATTTTAGAAGACTCTGAAAGGTTTTATGAATTTTAAAACATTTGTGTATTTTTAATTCTTCAAGAATTATGGCTTTAATGAAAGCAAGGTGTTGTTGAATCTATATTTTCTTCCCTGATGGATTTGTCAGAACCCCTAATAACATCACATGGATGGAGACTCTCTAAGAGAGTCTGTGGCTTTTCCTAGGCTACCTCAGGGAACCTTTTGCCCATGGGTGTCTCCTGGGATCGGGGTTCGGTGGAGCACACTTTAGGAATTAACATGACTGACCTGGAAGTGGACAATGCGATCTAACACAGGCTGTGCGGGCTGTCCTCTCCTATCCGACTCTAATCCTACACGTACAGCGCACACCCCAACAGTATGTTCACTGTGCACTGGCAATGCCGTATGACTACACGTTGGATATGTACTAAAATACTGAAAGAAGGCACAATCCCCTTATAGATACCAATTTCAATATTATAATTACTTTGTATTTTTTACCCTCATGCATAACAGTTTAATAACCTTTCAATCACAATGCATGTATTTTATAACTTTCAATTTTTGCTTAGCATTACTTAAAAATATTTTCCCAATCAATAGTCTGCTGATTACTACACGGTCACATCAAAAACAAAATATCTTACAATTAGTTTCTTTATGACCTGGTCTCTTTCTGTAAGCATGGCTTTTAATTCTGTAATCATCTGTATATCTTCTGGTTTTGATTCTCTCATTAGATATTTTTCTTCCATTTCTTCTAGTCTAAAAACAAGAAAATCTTTAGCTTATTAATATGACTCAGACACATCCTTTTGTAATACCTACATTTTTCATATTAGTTCACTTGAATACACGCACACACAAACTTAAAACCACACCTTTTCCTTAAAACTTTTGAGCATAAGGACATGATTGTCTCAGGAGCTATAGCATTATTAAGGGCTCTGCAGGGGTAGGTGACATAATTAAAGGCTTTGCAGGTTACTTTTTGAATAATTCACTCATTTTATGCCATTTCAAGGGTATATGCGGATGAGGTGAGAGGTAAGCTCTGTAGAAGAAATGACATGCTGAATGATACTAACCTAGCAAACGCAGGTTTGCTGCTGGAAATGTCGGCTTACTTAAGGAGAACTTATCGCAAATAAAATATTGTGTTATGACATAAGGCTTGGTAACATATATAAAAAGGACAAGAAAAAATGCAGAGGAAAGGGGAAAAAAGGACACATGTATGACATCATTCTTTCCTAGTTGATGAGAAATTCAGTTTAAAAATTCTATATTATCAGCTAAAGCATATAAACTGTAAAAAAGGTTCATCAGGTAAGAGAAGACTTATATTTCCTTCTAGGCCTATTCTGTCTTGAATAAAATGAGAATGTAATAGGACTGAATACCACTGAAGACTCTAGAATAGAGGGCATGTTTTATGAGCAGAGGGGACATGGATCCTGAAGAGTCTAAACAAGGTAGAGTTAAAAGAATATAAACGGAAACCGCTGGCTTAGCTTGAAAAAAAGCACTTTCAATTTTAGAAAATGTAAATAATTAGGATAATTTTAAAAATCATACTATGTTCTGAATACAAAGGATAGAACATAAGTTCAATAAAATTATGGTTAATAAAGATTTACAGAAAAATTTATTCACTCAACAAATATTGAGTCACTTGTGGATGGTCTGTCTTCTAGGAATCGGTGACCCATGCCTGACCCCTAATCCCAGAGCGGTACCAGAATCTCTGTGTATTTCAGTAGCTTTAGCATACAACTCCACTAACTCAGCCCAAGCCAAAGATTTGGCGATAGCATGTTCGGCTCCTCACCTTGACCCATGACAGAAGTTCTAACCTGGGGTGGGGAGGTACAAGGGTGACGAGATATGTGGGATTAGGAAGCGCCTGTCTCAAGATCAGTTGGGACATAGTTCAGTGTGAGGTCAGTTTCACTCTTTTCACTTTGGTTCCTTTGTGGCAATGCAGAACGAGTGAAAAATGTTATCACTGAGCTCACATAAAGTGATCTTGCCCTTCGTCACAATATGGCATTTTATGGGCAACGGTTTATACATTTTATGGGCAAAGGTTTTAAGAAGCTTGAGAACTGATCTAGTCAAAGACAAAGGAAGGCAGTTGGGGTTTAACATTGGAGCAGCCACAAGATGTCACCGGAGTACTTTATCATTCAAAGCTGGGTACAAGATTTTTGAACTGCTTCCTGCTGAACAAGAATACTTGGTAATGAATGGTTGCTAAAAAACTAGATTTCAAACCTTATTTAACACTATTATGTCTACTTTTTGTTTTAGTAAAATAAGAAGTTATGGTAAAGTGAGTCTACAACAATCAGTTACAATCCTTAAACCACCTTTCTGCATAATAAAGGCTGGCTCTGAACCTAACTTCTAGTATGTCTTCATTTAGCTTAAAAATTCTTTACCTACAAAATTAGTATCAATCTTCTCCACAAAACATCTTTACATCACCAAGAAAATTTCATGAAAGATATGTGGATATTAAAGGGAAAAATAATTGAATAAATCAGAGAAACAGAATCCACATAAACACAAATGGGAAAGCATTAAAGGAGAGAACAAGTAGGTAATACGATATAGAGTTAACTTGCAAATATATTTCCAGAATTATTAGTCTTTTGAAATTCTAATAGGAAGAACACTTGGTACTATCCCCATATCCATTTCAACCCAACACTACTCAACATTTTACCTTTCTTCAGTTGCCTCAGTGCAGCATTGTAAGCCAGCACTACTTCCCAAAGGCCAGGTGTGAATGACTGGAGATACATGATTTTTAGTTTGATCTTTTAATCTTATCATAACAAGGAGAAAGTCCGTTTGGTTCTTTATATCTTAAATAGCCTTCATAACATATGCATCTTACTCTATTTCACAACACTCCGGTAGGCAGTGAACATCAAGGCCAACTAGAATCTAGCAACATTGTTTTATTTTCACAGAACTTACATTTATATAATTATAGTCAGCCTCTATTTAGAGTAATGGAGACAATTTTTCATTAGTGACAATGGTTTTACTGTAGAGATAACTGAGTTTTCCTGTTAATTTTTAAGTTAAAATGAGTTAATTAAAGACATTAAGAAAATAATATCATAGATAGCCAGAAATGACCAAATTCCCAAAGGTTGTATAGGAATGATTAAAGCCTACAAAACACACTGCCTTGCGGGACCCACACAAATACATATGCCTTTTACTCTAAATATTGATTCCTATTAAAAGTAATGAAAAGAGAGAGACCAGACAGAAGTAGAACATAGAAAATTACCAATTACAGTCACTGTTTGATTCTTCCCAGGCAGACATGCCCTGATTTTTCTGACTCTGAAAATATATAGGTCAATGTCTATGGTTCATGGACAACACAAACCTAAAATACCAATGCCTAAAAAGCTGTATAAAACTGTATTTTAAAAAGTTTCCAAGTTGATAGTCCTCCCATGATGTTTTCTAAAATAAATAATTGACCAAAAAATCAGTACACTGGGAGTTTCGAGCCAAACAACAGTATTATTAGGCCCACGTTTTAGAGTTTCAATTGTATAAAGATGAAAGAACTCTATCATACCACCTTTCTCTACATCCTGAAAGAAAAGAAATTTAGTTATTGGACCAGTTTAATGTCAAACTTTTCTTTTCCCATAACTTTTAGACACAGATGACTTGTGATAATAGGACTACTACATCCTTCACAAAGTTTATGAAAATAACCTAAATGGTAATTTAAAAATCAAATGACAACAACAAAAAACTATTAGAGTATTTCAAATAAAAGAAATCAAATAGCTTTTAAAGAATAATTCTGGTGGGGTGGTGCTTCTTTGCAATTAGGGATCACTGACCTACTTAAAGACCACGTACAGAAACTCCGTATTTCCCCAAGAAGAAATTATCCTTCTGCTTCAGTACAGTGAGACCTAAACAATCAATCGTCTCTGAATCACCTTTTTGGCATAGTAAAGATCTGCCCAAGTTCTAGTGTATGTTACATTTAGCTAAAACAAAGTTCTTTAAAACAGCCCATTCTCTCATTTGTTTCTAAAATAAACAAAAACCATGAGATTTTTATTAGTACAGGTATTTTACTAAGACACTATATCACTCAAGAAAATAAAAATACTTCTATACACTGTCTGAAAATCTAAGACTTTAATACCCAGCACTAAAGAAGAGGATTTCTAGTAATCATTCCACAAGAGATACAGAACTCTTAACCACAATTTCTACAATGTTTAGAGGGTGCTTTTCCATCCTTTAAATCTGTTGTCCCCTCTTCCCTGGAGTCCAAAAGGGTTAGGGGCAGGAACAGAAGCAAGAAGCTTCCAGCTGCTGCGGAGGTCCCTTGGCTCCAGGCTTCAGCCTGGCAGGCTGGTCCCTCCTCTACCACCTACTTTCAAGAATCCACAGGAGTTTTCTGATTTTTAAACTTTAAAGCCAGCATGAAGTTGATTAGGAACTTCAACAGTGCACCCTTAGTTGTTTGAAAAGGCTAGGAATAGTTCAAATGCTGCTCCTGCAGCTCCTAAAA